>NC_056660.1:168244381-168901381 GCF_018350195.1 Panthera tigris
ACTTCTTCATTTTCTTCAAAGCTTTTCTTCCATTCTAGCACACAGCAAGGCACATTCTCACAGGAACCTAGAATAACACTATACCACATCTGTTACAAATACTGTGATGGTCACTGAAATAAAAAGGGGAAAATCTTTGAAAAGTTTAAGGATGATTCTTGGCTTTTTAAAATAGTATATGTATGTTTTTCTCTGGAAGAACTAAAAGCTGTAATGATTTTATTGCAGTGTGTGTGGTAAAGCCAAAACTAGTGATCTGAGATTGGAAAATGATGTAATAAAAGTTTAAACACTCAGTAGGCTTGTTCCATTTGTGTCTGGTTATACATGATAGTTCAAGAAAAGTGACTTACTGCTCTTGAGGGTTTCAGGATTGTGTATAGAATCTCACTATGTGACAACACTAGATACATTATTTCAATCTAATAATTATGTGGATAAGACATGTTTCAATATAAAGATTGATTTTATAGCCAGCTCTGGTAGTGGTCAGAGAAGGTAGCTATATATGATGAAAGTCCCTTTTTTCCAGACTAGTTTGAAGTTTCTTCCAACTCATAGGCCAGATGAAAGTGTATTATGTTTAATAATAATGGCAGACATTTTATAATCATTAATCAAATGGGCTATTTGCAAATTTATTAATAGCTTTTTTATGATTGAGTTCTAATGGATAAATATGACTTTGTCAATGAATTAATTAGTGCTGTTTTGTTTTGAAAGTTTGAATTCAGTATAGGCTTACAGTGCAATGTGAAAAATAGTATAAAATTCAGATGTTTGGAGAAAACTGTGATGCATGTATTTGATCAATACTAGACTTAGAGCTCAGCATTTTAAATAAAGAAATAAATGATTATTAATTTTTTTATTCAAATATCAACTGATGAGTTGACAATCCTTATTTTTTTTTTAGCTGTGAATATGTTGAGAAAGTAAATCCCTAGTGAAGTAATCCACTTTGCAGGATTCTTCATATTATTTTAAAATATCCTTTCCAAATGGAAGAATTAAATTGCTGTTGGAAAGCAGTTTCTATTGACTGCTAATAATTACTTTGTAAGTAAATTCTAAAGAATCTCAAGTCAAAAGCAGTAGCTGATGTGTTTATTTCATTTGTGATGTGTTCATCATTCCTAAGGAAGTATTCCTTCTTTCCATTACTTTAGGTCAGTAAGTCAGTAGCAATAATTGGGCCAAAAATTATTACAAGGAAATTAAATTTTCTTGAAAACACAGCTAAAATATTGTAAAATTAAACCATTTACTAAAATAGAATGGGTTGATAAGGACTGCTTTTTGAGTACTAAGCAAAAATATTTTCAGTTAAAGAGAAATATTTCAGTTATGTTTATGTTTAGTTTACTGTGTGAAATATGTATGGTATGTTAGGAAAGGATTTTAACCATTAGCTCCTTACTAGGGCCATTTCAAAGAATAATATTTTTTCAATGACAAGACAGTAGTATGGTGTCAGTTTAAATAAATTTAATCATTTTTAAAAGTTTATTTATTTTGAGAGAGTGAAAAGAGAGAACATGTGTACGTGTGCATGAATGAGGGAGGGCCAGAAAGAGAAGGAGACAGGGAGGGAGGGAGGGAGACAGGGAGAGAGATAGAGAGAGAGAGAGAGAGAGAGAGAGAAATCTCAAGCAGCCTCCACACAGTCACAATGGAATATTATTCAGCCATAAAAAAAGAATGAAATCTTGCCATTTGCAACAACATGGATGGATCCAAAGGGTATAATGCTAAGCAAAATAAGTCAGAGAAAGATAAATACCATATGATTACAGTTATGTGTAGAATTTAAGAAACAAAACACATGAACAAACAAAAAAAGAGGCAAACCAAAAAATACTCTTAACTATAAAGAACAAACAGATCATTACCAGAGGGCAGTGAATGGGGAGAATGGGTGAAATAGGTGAAGGGGGTTAAGAGTGTAGACGTATCATGATGAGCACTGAGTAATATTTGGAATTGCTGAATCACCATATTGTAAACCTGAAACTAATATAACACCGTTAACTACACTGGAATTAAAATTTTTAAAGAAAAAAAATGCTATGAAACTTTGCTGACAGAAATTGGACGTAAATATATGTACATATATAAAATACTTTATTAAAACATTTTCATAATTTTCAATTTATTAATACATAAAACTTACACACCTTGAACTATTGGTTAAGAGTTACATTGATCTTAAAATGAACTATTGGGACCTCATCAAAATAAAAAGCTTCTGCACAGTGAAGGAAACAATCAGCAAAACTAAAAGGCAACCAGAAGAATAGGAGAAGATATTTGCAAACAACATGTCAGATAAAGGGTTAGTATCCAAAATCTATAAAGAACTTATCAAACTCAACACCCAAAAAACAAATAATACAGTGAAGAAATGGGCAAAAGACATGAATGGACACTTCTCCAAAGAAGACATCCAGCTGGCACACCGACACATGAAAAAATGCTCAACATCACTCATCATCCGGGAAATACAGATCAAAACCACAATGAGATACCACCTTACACCTATCAGAATGGCTAACATTAATAACTCAGGCAACAACAGATGTTGGCGAGGATGCGGAGAAAGAGGATCTCTTGGGTGCAGCCACTCTGGAAAACAGTATGGTGGTTCCTCAAAAAATTAAAAATAGAACTACCCTATGACCCAGCAATTGCATGACTAGGTATTTATCCAAGGGATACAGGTATGCTGTTTCGAAGGGACACATGCACCTCAATGTTTATAGCAGCACTATCGACAATAGCCAAAGTATGGAAAGAGCCCAAATGTCCATCGATGGATGAATGGATAAAGAAGATGTGATATATATATACAATGAAGTATTACTCGGCAATCAAAAAGAATGAAATCTTGTCATTTGCAACTAAGTGGATGGAACTAGAGAGTATTAATGCTAAGCGAAATTAGTTAGAGAAAGACAAATATATGACTTCACTCATAGGAGGACTTTAAGATACAAAACAGATGAACATAAGGGAAGCAAACATAATATAAAAACAGGGAGGGGGACAAAACAGAAGAGCCTCATAAATATGGAGAACAAACTGAGGGTTGCTGGAGGGGTTGTGGGAGGGGGTATGGGCTAAATGGGTAAGGGGCATTAAGAAATCCACTCCTGAAATCATTGTTGCACTATATGCTAACTAATTTGGATGTAAATTGAAAAAAAAAGAGTTACATTGATCTGAGACCTTAAACCCAATAATTAGCAGACCCCTAGTTCAGTTACTTATTGTTCGACAATAGCATTGAAGCTTATTATAATGCTTGCATATTAGGATTAGAGTTATGTAAAAAATACATATGCATACCTAAAAACTTGAGTACTAAGAAATAGCTGTTGGATTAGCTCTATAGCTCATCCTTGTAATATTTTGTTTCATCTTAAAAATTAAAAAAAAATGACTTCAAACTTGAAATAATGCACATAAAAGTCAAAATATGTTAGAGACTTAGAACAAAGTTAGGGATTTCTACATTTGGTAGAAACCCAACATGGGTGACACTGGCATTTGGATAAGCACTTCCTCTTCCTTGGTACCTTTCAGAGATTGACAGTCTGCTGACGGGTGACAGTCACTAGTGGGCCTGGTTCAATTGCCTCTTACCTATTGCCTTACGCTCTTCAGCTGACATTTGACTGTGTGTATCCATAGCAACAGCCACCTCATGGAATCTTTGCTTTGTCTTGAAACATTAATGGTTAACTTCTTAATCTAATAACATTTAGAGATTGGGGGTAAAGAGAACTAGGAGGCAGGAAACAATGTCTTTCTGATGGTTTCAACTTGAGTTTCTCTTTTTATCCTGTTCCAATTTTTTCCCTGATTTTCCTTTTCAGTTCTCCTCATGCTTCAATCCCCCAAAGGGTAGGTGGGTCGGGTAGTATTTTTAAAGTTGGAGGATTGACAAGAGTAACATTTCCCATCTTTTATGTCTACTTAAAACTCTGAATAAAGCTAAAAGAATACTTTGATTAATTCAAAATGCATCATTTCATGTTTACCTTGTATTTTGCAGAGATTTATGTGGCAGTCTTACACCCTAAACAGTACATGTATTTGTATTTTCAGGGGAATTTTGGTGAAGTATATAAGGGCATATTAAAGGATAAAACCGCTGTTGCTGTTAAAACATGTAAAGAAGACCTTCCTCAGGAACTGAAAATAAAATTTTTACAAGAAGCCAAGTGAGTTTGCTAAAGTAATATTAAACATGTGCTTATAAGTTACTATTACAACCCTGAAATACGAAGTTTGGGATTATCTTAAATTATGATTTACTGAAGTAGAAGGAAGCACTTTCCAAACCCTCACAAGTAAGCAGTTACACAGTATAGAAACAAAAGGTTTATTTGTTTTTAGTTGGACTATAGAATGTTTATGCAATCATGGTCAAAAGAACCAGATGCTAAAAAACAGTGACTATTCTTCAGTATTGGAATATTGCAGTGTTTTTTGCTTTTATCACATATACAAACATTTATGTATGTACATGTGCAATGTGATTGTCTTTATAATAAAAATATTATTTTAGTCCATATACAAAATACACAATTGATGTAAATACATTTAGATATATATAATTATATCTATACAACCCTCCTTAGTGTTTTCTCTTGATTGTCTTTTCTGAGCTGTTACCTTTCTTTTCTGAGAACCTCAGATTTCTTCTTCAACTCCTTGTTGGGCATTTGTTCCAAAATTTGTACATTGTTTCTTTTCTAATCTTCTAGGATAATTGTCTTCTCTTTTTTTCTATTAGCTAAAAGTTAATGTTCTAATACCCCTGTATTGTGTGTGGTTAATAGTATTCTGTTAGCAGTAAAACCCACAACACAGTACAAAACAAATGGAAAAATGTTTTGGGCAAAATAAGGATGGACTCTCTGAGATGCATGGATATATGGATGGGAAAGAAGGAAGATACATGGATCCATGTGCTGTAAAGGGAGAAAGGGAAAGTGTGTGTGTGTTGTGTGTGTGTGTGTGTGTGTGTTGTGTGTGTGTCTGTCTATCATGGCGTAGCGTATAAAATTGAGGTTTCTATAAAGTGCTGTAAAAGAACTAAGCTTATGGCAATGAGAGAACTAAGTGCCATAGGATGGAACATTTTCATGGATGTTCATTCAGCATCTAAAAGTGAATATTGCTAGCAATGGATTAACCTAGTTGGTGCGCTTGTTAAATATGATCTAGAGAATAAAGATGTAAACTTTTTTAATGTCAATTACTGGTAGGTTGAAAATATGGTATGATAAAGGCATGCTATCAGACTTGTATTTCATAGGCTGATTATTTTATAGGTGGTATTAAGGTACAAGGTTATATATTACATTATTTTTTTTAAAGCTAGTTTTCTTGGTTTCTAAATTGTGACTGTTTTATTGAAAAATAAAGTATTAAATTTTCTAAAGTGGAAAAATCCATTTTCTCAAGTAGAATTACAAAGTTTTATGTTAAAAATGAGAATTGTATCTATGCACATTCCCAAGTGTCATTTAATAGATGATAGAACTATATATTTAGATATTTAATATGGAGTCCATGCTGGCTATTTTGTGGAATTTCTTTACTAAGCAGTTTCCAACCTAAGAAATGACACTTTGGATTAGGGTCAAACATTCTAAGACTTCGTTTTTAATTCTTCATAGAGGCTGAAAGCTCAAGGTGAGTGACAGAATATTTTCCTCATCTCTAGAATTTTTTCTACTCTTATCTTTTTTCACTTATAAGTCATTATTATATATTTTCAATCTAAGGCGTTTTTCTTGGAGTTATCTCTGCTTTAGTTGGGCTTATACAAAACATATATGAACTTTTTTTTTCTTTCTCTCAATAGTGATTTTTTCATTCTCTTAGGAAACTGCATTTTTCAAATATGAGTGAATTTATAACTATGTCAGTAGGATAATATGGAATACGATTTGGTAATAGAAATATTCAGCGTAGATGGGCCTTTGAGGGAATCTAATTTATTTTAACTCATGCTTGGAGTCCTATGGATGAGTCTGTGCTATTTTTATAGCCCTCTGATGAAATTTCGCCTTTATCCAAACAAAGTCCCCTTTTTTCAGCTTCAGTGTATATTGAAACTGTTACTAAATTATTTTTGAACCTGTAGTCCACTTTCTCAATACTTGAATTTTTACTATTTTGAAATTGATCGCTATAATCAAGATAGTATTTTACAAAATCTAATGAGATGATCAGCCTATAAAATTTACCAATATGAATTGAATTCTTATTTATGTATTTTCAATCAAGTGTGTACATAAAAACAAAACAAAAAGATGCCAACCTAGCAGCTTACAATTCTAGTCCACTAAATGCTTGTCAGTTATGCTTTTGTGGTAATGGCTAAAACCAGATACTTGGAAGGGAGTGTAATGTTTGGGACTAAGTAAGATGTTCAGGTTTAGCATGATTATTACTCAGAGTGGATAATAATTTTTAAATGAATATTGAATTAAGGAGAATTGATTCCTTTTACCTATAGTTTGCTAATATTTATTTAAACTTGTATACATCCATCAATTATAATTTGGTTTCATATTGAAGCTTTAAAAAGAGAATTATATTGACTAAAGTATATTCTACTTGGGCATGCTGTTGATGATCATAAATCAATGCTTTTTTATTTAAATGATAACTGTTCTCAAACTTTTTTCATCCAGAATTCTCAAGCAATACGATCATCCCAATATTGTCAAACTTATAGGCGTTTGCACACAAAGACAGCCTATCTACATCATTATGGAACTGGTTCCAGGTAATGATTTTAGAGGTTTCCTCGATGATGTTGTAATGTCATGTTTTATTATTTTTATATGTTCAGTCTCTTTGATTTCTCCTTGTAAAGTTTTCAGCAATTCTGTTTAACGTTTTCCTGATGACAAAGAGCTATGTATATGCCCAATATTTTTATAGTCTTTAATACTTTGCTGTTATATAGAAAATGCCATCCACCTGTTTTTTTGGGGGGAGATATATTATTATAGTGCAATTACACATGGAATTTAGTTAGGTATGTTTTTGTTAGAAGACCTGTTTATAAAAATAGTCTACTTGGTTTAACTTTATAACAATGATAGTACTATTTTCTATCTTGTTCATTGTATATTATTTTCCAAGTACAATACCACACATCCTCTTGTTTGGCTGCATATAAAATTCCATAGTGCTTTGAATCCCTTATCAACTATGAACATCTTTCATAAGTGAACAAAGAAAAATTAATCTGTTGAGGAATTTTTCCTATATTTCTTTATGGTGACTTTGAACACCTCTGGGTCTTGTGGTTAACCACTTTTGCCAACAAGCAAGGATAACTTTGAACTTATAGAGTGTATTTTTAAGTTACTTTCACTGTATATCATCTTGTAGAAAATTTCATTAGAGGTAAAATTTGATCTTGGTAAAATTTATAAATATAATATTTAATAATAAATATTTGCTTTAACTAGTATTTATGCATTTTAAAAGAAACTTAAAGGAATATGAAAAATATTTCTAACTTTAATATACATTAGATAAACCTGATATTACAGATTGCCCATTAAATATTGCTCACACAATTCTGCTATTATTTAAGGATAGTTAGTCGCATTTTTATCACACTGGTTTGCCTACTATGTAGTAGTTCTTGATATTACCATATAACTGCAGGATTTAGGATTATCATCATCTTGGTCCTCATCAAGATAGCACTGTTATATACATTGTATGTTATTTATGATCTATATCATAAGTAATTTCAATATAGTTAGGAAAAATGTTAGAGTACAGTCTAAAATTTTGAAAACAATTGAATAGCTTATAGTTTTAATTAAATAATATCATGGGGTGCCTGGGTGGCTCAGTTGGTTGACTGTCCAACTTCCGCTTAGGTCATCATCTCGCGGTTCATGAGTTTAAGCCCCACATTGGGCTCTGTGCTGACATCTCAGAGCCTGGAGCCTGCTTCAGATTCTGTGTCTCCCTCTCTCTCTGCCCCTCCCCCCACTCATGCTCTGTCTGTCTCTGTCTCAAAAAAAAAAAAAAAATCACATACATGAAGTCCCCAGTTAATAGGGGATGTCTCTGAGAAACTGAGATTTGAAAGGTGGGGCTGAGTTGATGAGGAAAAGTGATCTTGGTCTTAGCATGGATGACAAATGCCAGATAGCAGGTACAAGTTGAACAAAAGAATATAGCATTGCAGGAGTGCCAGGGAAGTGTTCATCTGACACTGACAAATAACTTATATTGATGTTTTTGAAAGAATAAGAATAATAAGCCCCATTAGAAAATTGAAAGCGTAATGGAAAATAGAAAATTAAAAATGAAGATCTCCCACTTAATAATCTAAGCCTGTCTCAAAGCTAGTTGATAACTAAGTATATGTGTGTGTTTCCAGGAAAATGTTTAATGTATAAAAACATACTCTTAAACTTTTCAGATCTTTTTTCTCTTAATAGTATAACTTAGGGTCTCATTGTTTGATATTTATCCATGTAGTTATATCTTTTTCTTGTAATGGTTTCAGAATATTCCATTGTATGGATTTATGTAATTTAATCAGTCTTCTACTTAGGGAGACTGTGTGTGTGTGCAATATATATATCAACGTTGAATGAATATATTTGGACTAATAATGTAATCATTTTGAACTATATAGGGTGCATTTTCAAGAATGGGATTGTTGGTTGCAAGTATATGTGCATTTTGATTTATAATAAATGTATTAGCTTTCTGTTGCTGCATAACAAATGATCACAGCCTAGCAGCTTTAATCAACATGCATTTATTACCTCACAGTCCTATGGATCACAAGCATAGGCAATATTGATTGGGTTAACTGCTCAGGGTATCACAAAGCCCCAAATTGGGATTTCAGGCTGAGTTCTTATCTGGAGTCACTGGGAGGAATTGACTACTAACCTGCCTCTGTTGTGGCAGAATCCTGTTCCCTGCAGCTGAGAAGTGGTCTAAGTTGCTTTTATTGCTTGCTGTCAGCTGAAGGCATCTCTCGTCTCCTTAAGGTTTCTACACTGTTTTTCCCGTGGTCCCTCCATCTTCAGACTCAGCATAGTCATATCTTTCAAGTGTTTTTGATTTTTTTAAACTTACTCTTCTGTTATCAGCTGGAGAATATTCTCTCCTTTTTTGAAAGAAGAGAATGCCATATGACAACATAATTAGGGAAGTGATAACTGTGTTCACATGATCCAGGACTCAGGGTAGGCGATTGTTGGGAAGCCATATTCTATTTTTACTTCACAGTACATTTTGGTAAATTTTTCATAGGTTAGTTGCAGCATGGAATCTGAAACCACAGTGATAAACTTTTCATACTCTCTTACACTAACTCCATTGCTTGAACTTGGAATTTGAATGTATCTTTTATCTGTGCATGATTCTGTAGCATCATGCTTCATCATTTAGAATATATCAGGTGACTAGGTTATATATATAGATCCTTAAAAAGGTGACATGATTCATTATATAACATCAAAAGATCACATTTATTAATGTCAACAGTAGTCTCATCAGACAAATAATGGGAAGCTATCAAGTACATGGTGACAAATATGTGTTTTCTAAAATTTTAATTGTCACTGTAAAGTTTGGATTTTATCGCTGGCAACAAAACCTGTCATTTTTTTCCCCTTGAAGTGTCACGTTTACTTCATTTATTTGAGAAAATGTGGGTCCAATATCTAATTTTTAATAAGCATAATTTGTCATTCTTTTTGAAAACCACTTTGATACAATAACAACTTTTATAGGATACTTGATTGTCTGTGTATGGACTTAGTTATACCCTTCTCTACACCCTGTCTCAGGTAATCACTGATTTGCCTTCTGTTGCTATATTAGTTTGTATTTCTAGAATTTTGTATAAATGAAATCATACAGTCTACACTTTTTTTTTTTATTCTGGTCTGGTTTCTTTCATTTAGCATAATTATTTTGAGATTCAGCCATTTTGTATCAATAGTTTCCCTTTTATTGCTGAGTAGAGTGACCTCAGGAATATACCACCGTTTATTCAGCTACTGATAGACTTTTGAGTTGTTTCTTTTCTGGGCCTACTGCAAATGAAACTGCTAAAAATAGTTATGTACGAGTCTTTGTAATGGACCTGTGCTTTTATTTCTCTAGGGAAGGTACTAGGAAAGGGATGAATGAATAGTAGGGAATATGCATGTTTAAATACTTAAGAAACTGCCAAATTGCCTTTTAAAGTGATTATACTGGTTTGCCTTCCCAGCAGCAGTGTTCTCTTTTCATCAGTTCAGACCGGTCAGTCTTTAGCCATTCTAATATTTATGTAGAAATGTCTTAATGTAATTTGTCTTTCCTGACTAAAGATGTTAAGCATCTTTTCATGTGCTAATTTGCCATTCATGTACCTTCTTTGGTGAAATGTCTATTCAAACCATTTGCCCATTTGTAAAAATTGGGTTGTTTGTTACAATTGAGTCTTGGTTCTTAACATACTTTAGATACAAATCCTTTATCAGAAATGTTATTTTTCAAATATTTTCTCTTGGTTTGTGATATATCTATTCATTATCTTGTGTCTTTTGGAAAGCAGAAGTTTTTAATTTTGACAAAGTTTAAATTACCAAATTTTTCTTTCATAGATCATGTTTTTCATGGTACATAGAAGAAAGTTTTGTCGATCCTAATATCATAAAGGTTTTCTTTTATGCTTACTTCTATGTGTTTTATAGTTTAAGAATTCACATTTGAGTCTGTGATCCATCTCAAGTTAATTTTTATATATGCTGTGAAAAACAGCTTAAGTTTATATTTTTGACATATGGATATGCAGTTCTTCCAGCACCACCTGTTTAAATTACTATCTTTTTTTCCCTTATGGTGTTTCCCTTACCTACCTTGTTACATGCACTTTCATTTTAATTTTATGTATAGGTCTTTTTCTGGACTCTTCTTTTCTGTTGATTCTTTTGTTTGTCTTCATACCAATACAACACTGTCTTAATTACTGTAGCTTTATAATGTCTTGAAATCAGGTAATGTAAGTGCTATAATTTGTTTCTTCATCGTTTGGGCTATTAGAGGCCCTTAGCATTTCCATATCAATGTTAGTGTTCTTTTATAGTTCGAGAGTTTCTATATAAAGGTTTGCTGGCATTAAGGTTGGTATTGTACTGAGTCTGTAGATCAACTGGGGGTAAATAGATGGATTAACATTATTGTGTTTTCTGACCCATGGACATGGTATATCTTGCTAGTAAGATCTTTAACTTCTCTAAACTAAGTTCTGTAGAGTTTAGTATAGAGGACTTTCTGTCTTCTGTCAGACTTATCACTGAGTATTACTTTTTTTGTGATGCCATAGTAAGTGATCGTTAAAAGTAAATTTGATTTAAAAAGTATATCCACTAAGGAAGTTACAGAAGATTTGAATAACACTGTCAGTCAACCTAACCTACTGACATAAATAGGACATTCCATACATCATCACCCGAAAATAAAATTCTTTTAAGTACACAGAGAATGTGTACTAAGATAGTCCATATTCTGGACTATAAAACAAGTCCCAACTAATTTATAAGTATTTAAATTATGTACATGTAATAAAAATAGAGCTCAAAGACAAATCTCTGAAAAACCTCTAAATATTTGGAAACTACACAATGTGCATCTGAATAACCAGTGGGGCAGAGTGGAAATCAAAGTGTTTTGAGCCTGAATGCAAATGAAAACGCAACATCTCAGTATTTATATACTGCCTATAAAGCAGTACTTGAGAAACGACTTTAACAGTATATGTCTATATTAGAAAAGAAGGTACTCAAAGTGATAACTTCAATTTCTACCATAAAAAGTTGAATGAATCCAAGTTAACTCAAAATATGTAGAAGAAAGAAAAAATTAAGGCAATAGCAGAAATCAATGAAAAGGGATATACACAGAGTCAACGAAACTAAAAGCTAGTCTTTTGAGATCAATAAAAGTAAACCTCTACATAGGCCGATAAGAAAAAAGAGAGGACACAAATTACTAATATCAAAAATGAGAGCTGACATCACTACAGAGTCTACAGATGTCAAAAGGATATTAATGGAATATTTTGGCCAAGTTTGTGCAAACAAATTAAACAACTTAGATGCAATGGACAAATCTCCTAAAAGATAAAACTACCAAATCCTTCAATCTTCATATCCCCCTCTCTTTTAAAGAATTGGTTATTAAGAAACCATCCTTCAAAGAAAACTCCAGGCCCAGCTGGCTTCACTGGTGAATTATACTACACTTTTCAGAAGGAAATACACCACTTCTATACCAACTCATTCAGAAAGTTGAAAAAGCAAGACTCCTTCCCAGCTCATTTTTTGAGACCACCATTACCTGATTCTAAAGCTAGAGAAAAAAATCATAGGAAAAGAAAACTACAGAGTAATGTCTCATGATCTTATATAAAAATCCTAAGCATAATTATAACAAAGCCAATATAGCAATATACAGAAATACATCATACTGAAGCAGAATTTATCCTAGAACGCAAGTTGGTTTAACCTTCAAAAACCAATCCATGCCATTCATCACATTAACAAACAAACAAACAAAAAATAGTATCATCATCTCAATAGATACAAAAAATTGGCAAAATCAAACCTGTGTTCCTGATAAGAATGCTCTCACGAGAAATAAAACTTCCTTAACATTAAGGGCTTCTAAGAAAAGCCTGTAGATGACATTATACTTAATGGTAAATGACTGAATACTTTCCTCCTTTATATAAGAAATAAAACCTCTATCTGCATTTACCACTTCAATATCATACCGCATGTTCTAGCTTCTAGAACCATATAGCCAGAAAAAGTAAATAAAAAGCACCCTTTAACATGTTTATGGTATTTTTCATCTTTGTCACAATAAACACTTGTTTGCCAGTGTTTGAAATTAAAATGCTAGCTGTTAAACTAATATTGTAACACTCTTTGGAGGATAGTGATGTGTCAATGTAGGTTCATCAGCTGAAATAGATATGGTTGTCTTTGAAAAAGTATAGGGATCTCTGTCTCCCTCACTTCTTCATTCACTTAGCTCCTTCCTCTGTCCTGTCCAGCATTCCGTGACACAAGTGCATGGTCAGTAAAAGGCCAGAGAGGGTAGTGGTGGAGATCTTGAGTTCTGATAAGTGTTGGTGAGGGTGTGAAAAAACCAACTCCCTCATACATTAGTGCTGGAATATAAAATAATACAGCTTTCTTGGAAGAAAGTTTACAATTTCTCTAGAAGTTATACATGAATGTTCCACATATATTAAGCGTTTCAATCCTAGGTATTTACCCAAGAGAATTGAAAATATTTGTCACACAAAAACTGTAAGTAGATGTTCATAGCAACATTGTTTATGATAGCCAAAAAGTAGAAATAACCTAAATGTCCATGGAAAAACAATGTAGCATATCCAAACGGTATAAATACTATTAAGTAATAAAGAGAAATGAGGTAATTAATACATGCTGCAGTATGCATGAACCTCAAAAACGTTATGCTAATCGAAACAAGTCCAATGCAGAAGACTACATGCTGTATGATTCCATTTCTTTGAAATGGCCAGAGAAGGCATTGTGGTTTTCTGGGGCTGGGCTTTCTGATGGGATTGACTATACAGTTGACTCTTGAACAGCATGGATTTGAACTGTGTGGGTCCATTTATTATACATATTTTTTATAGTATGGTAAATGTGTTTTCCCTAATGATAAGATTTTTTTTCTCTAGCTTTATTGTAAAACTACAGTATTTAGTACATTTAACATGCAAAATATGTTAATCAACTGTTTATGTCATTAGTAAGGTTTCTGCTCAATGGTAGACTATTAGTTGTTATGTTCTTAGGAAATTAATACATTTCCCAGTAGATTTTCGCCTGGGATGGGATTGATGCTCCTAAGCCCTGATGTTTAAAGGCCAACGGTATACAGGTATGAGAGACTTTTTGGCATGATGAAAATGTATCAAACTGGATTGTAGTGACAGTTGCACACCTGTGAATTTGTCAAAACTCATTGAATCATACGTTAAAATGGACAAATTTTATGTATATAAACTGAACTTGTAAATGGTTCTTTAACAAAAAAAGCCCAAGAGCTAGGCAGTCTTATATGACCTTGCTGAACTTACTTAACACTTCTGTGCCTTAATTTTCCTGCCTATAAAGTAAGATTAATAGGGTTGGTATAAGGACTAATGTACTGTGATTTTATGTAAATACACATATAGACACATTACATATCTCTCTAAATATTTCACATGGGACCACTTTGTTTTATTACCATAAATTTTATTATTTTCCAATTGGCTAAGAGAAAAAAGTGGTTATTTAAAATGCCTGCTATAATCCAGCCAAAACTAACCCAAACTCTGAACCTGCCTCTGCCCCTAATTCTCCTCCTAACCCTAGGTGTACTAAATAGGAATGACTGAGAACAAATTAGGATGTATAACATTTGTTTTCAGTTCTTCTCTCTCCATCCTTGTAACTGTTCTGTTGATATGTTTTATATTTAGCTTTCATTGATCTTTATTATGTAAAACTCAAGTGGCTAGATTAAATGGCCTCTGAATTTTAGCAATAAGCTGTATTATTGTAATTGTTAGAAAAATGTTTAAGTTGAAACCTCAATTCTCAGACTACTTCAGAAAGTACTTTTCTGTGTTTTTCTTCCTTTATAAAAGGTATTATGGGGAAAGAGCCAGCTAGTTTTCATTCTTGTAAAAGCACCATAGTAATATATAATTTCTTATGCTTAAAAAATATCTTAAAGTTGTAAAAGCACTTTGATATTAGGTCATTTATTCTACCAGCCATATTGTTATCTTCATTTATAAATAAACTAAATGAAGTTCAGAGAGGTAAAAATGACTTGTCAACATTAGTTAAATAGCAAGTAGGAAAATAATGCTCTGTTTTGTTTTATCATTCAATTTATAAGTGGGTCAAAATATATAATCCTTTTACGAATTAAAAATACAAATGAAAATTCAAGCTAAACATCTATGCAAGATACCCTATGGGCAAATACATTAATCCCCCTTACATAATTTCTCAGCCTTGTGCACAGATAAGTAAATAGCTTACTGTAGTAAACAGGAAAATTTTTGTTGGGAGTTCCTTTTTTCTCTACTGGGGATCAAGCTTGTGGAGGAAAGATTTAGAAAACTGGTAGGTTAAAAGCAAGATTTAATAACTGCTTAGTGTCTAATATGCATGCCATTTCAAAACTGCATTATGCAGAGACTTAATATGCTCCTGTTCTCGTCAGATAACTGAACCCTTTGAAATCATAAATCTGAAATATATTTGAACCAAAGTAATGTTTAAAGAGATTAGAAGCATTTGAGAATTGAAGTTTAGAGTGAATACTCCAAGATGATCTTGTCTTTACTTGAATCATCTCTTGAATTACAAATGCTTTATTTACTTGTTTGCTCATGGGTTGCTGGATAAGTAAAATCAAACAAAAGGCAATTCTAAATGGCACTAGGAAATACTAAAAACAAAAAGCTCTAATATGCTAAAAAAGACAGTTTGTAAGCATGTTGTTTATTACTTAGAAGTTGAAATGAAGGAAATTGTGAGAGAATTTTTTTTTTAAGTGACAAGCATTACTTAAAGGAATGTTTATGGGCCAGGCAGGTGTCATTTATTTTCTTATGTGATTGAATTAGGGCTGCCACTGATACCCAGATGAAGAGGAAACTAAGCACCTTAACCTTTAAATGCAACAATGTTTCTGTACATCATGAGTAGAGGTGATTAATTTTATTAAGCCTTAAAAAAATGTCAGTCTCCACTTTCTTTCCCTAGAGACTTGTAACTGCCCCTTTCTTTCTGACATGGATCTCCTCTCTGAGTTCAGAACTTTCTGGAACCAATTGAATGTTACATTATCTGGTACATTCCATAGCTTATACAGATGCTGCCCTTTGGCAGTACTCAAAGTCATTTTAATTTTAAAATGACTTATGTGTTTGAAACTTTGAGAATTATTGAAGAATTTTTACCAGGTTTAGACATCATCAAAATATATCTCCTCCCTATAACATGTTTTTTTAAGAATTGAGTTCATGGAGTTTATATGGTCTAGAGATTTTGGCTTAGAAATCTTAGCGTGATTATTTTATATCCTAAATGTCTTTAACATCTCAGTAGAAACATTTCCACTGTCACAATTTCTTTTAATTCATTTCAGTTGATAATTTCTGTGAGTAATTTCGCTAAATTTTGCTGGGAGGTTAAATTCTTTTAAAAAAAGTTTTATTTGAGAATGTGTGTGTGTGTGAGCGTGAGCAGGGGAGGGGCAGAGAGACCCTCAGGCAGGGTCCACGCTGTCAGTGCAGTCCAGGGCTGGGCTGTGATCTTGTGACTGCAAGAACATGAGCTGAGCCAAAATCAAGAGTCGGACACTTAACCGACTGAGTCACGCAGGCGCCCCTAGGGAGGTTAAATTCTTCTTAAAAATAAACTACCCCTTCAATTCAAAACAACATTTTATATATGTATATGATGTAGCAGAACCAATTTCAGTCATGTGATTATCACAGCTATAGAAAGTTATTATGGTAGTCCCTGAAAATGACAGTTCCTGCTTCATTGGGAACAAAGTCCCAGTGTTTTGGCTGTGGATACTTGCCTGGCATTTGTTTCATTTGTTCATCATAAATGTAACAAAGGTAAATTGTGCCAAGAAAAGATTAAGGAACATTGCTCCTACCACTCATAAAGGAGAGCCCTCAAAATCTGAACTGGCACTTGGTCTTACATAAGCTCTAACCCATGACCAGTTGTGTAATAATACCACTTGACAGCAGCAAATTTTGAGCTCAAGGAGAGAGCAACATAGTAATACTCAAATAAGTATTTATTTACTAAAAATTATAAGATGTCAACTCAGTGGCTGAATTATTTTTTGTTAATTGCCACAGAAGAACCTAATTTTATGGACTTACGTATGGAGCTATTAACAGAATACTCTTTAAAAATAACTTTGGTATGAATTTGGTCTAATAAATTAGAGGATTGTGAATTCCACTTTGGGAAAATAAGGAAGTTTTCTTTTAAATGTTAACTGATGTTATATCTAAACTTAGACATTCACTTTATAATTCAAGCATATCACATTAATGAAAAACGAAATAAATGTTCTCTGTTGCCATTTTATACCACAGATAATAGTTTGATATAATGTAACCTACTTCCAAAACCTTTTGAAAAGATAACATCTTTAAATTGATATTTTTTCTCAGCCAAATGATACACTGGTTTGCCCTCGTGTTTCATTTGCTGCCTAATACCCCAAAGCAAATGCAGATGGGATAAACTGGCCATTTCTTCAGATGCTGAAAGCACTAACATCCTTGGGAATCAGCTAATTTTATTTACACGTGACATAAATTGATAAGCTGGTAGTATTCCACACAGGTGGTTTTGGCATTTTCCTATTGTTCTTCAGATATATCACTTTCTTCTAGCAGTGAATATTCTTCCCCTGAGGTGGAGCTAAGTGCTAAATACATTAACCCAGAAGAAGGATATGAGAAAAACCTGAAATATATAATAACTCTTACCACTACTGTATTACCTTTTTGACTTGAGTGATTCTAAAGAAGTGTACAGAGATTTTCCTTTTTTATCAATGAAATGAGAAAAAGGTTGGTATGTTACAACAGACATTAAGTTATCATGGTACGTTTGAGCCAAAGATGGATTGTGTACATCTGCGCAATATTGCTCCTATGTTTTTTATGTTCTAAGCATCTGATAACAGTGATAGCTATAAGTACCTCTTGCAAGGAGGCAGGTAGCCTGGTGAGCAGGACAAAGTGTGTTCTGAACCATATTCTTGTCGTAGATACTGTTTGAAAATGACTTTATGGCAGTTGAAGTTATTTAATGATTGAAAGGAAAGTGTGGAGGTGATGAATACATAGGCATCCTTCCACATGGATAAATGGTTCTTTAAGGGACTGATTAGCTTTAACTAGTTTTGTTTTGTTTTGTTTTTTTTATCATTTTTAAGTTTTTGTTACTATACATGGGAAAGTCTTAAAATTCTCAGATAAAGTTCAAAGATATATGTTAAAAACAAAAATTCGCTTGAACATCAAAAGCCTACTTATATTTGATGCAAATATTAGAAGTGTGGCTGGGACTAGTAAAACTGTAGAATTCAACCGAAGTAAAAAATAAAAATTTACATATAATGTTTTGTCTTTACAAATAAATAGGTTTTCCCCTATAACTTATTTAACATATATGAATGTGAAAGTGCCTATTAGTATGAGATTTTTCCTGTTATCAGGGTTATAACGAAAACAGTTGTTGAAACAGTGAAGGGCACAGACTATTTTTCCAAGTTGAAAAGACAACTGAAAATTGGTTGAATCAAAGTTCTTAAAAAAAATACTTATTTTATTTACAATGAAAGTTGAAAAGTGAATGTTTGGGGTTTTTTTCTACTTTGAAGTGCCATAAATACTCAGACTGTTTTACGTAGAAACCAAACAAACGCCTCGTGTCAGCATTAGCCAAAGATACTGCAATGCTATCTTCTCACTTTAGTTTGTAAATGTTATCCCTTTCTAGTTGTAAGTTATCCTTTGTATTCAGAAATGATAGTCAGACAAACTCTGGACTCTTCTTAAATTTGTGGAAGAAATGAAAATCTTCTGCTTTAATATTTGAGGTGTATCCCTCTATCCATAGCTATTCATTTAAATCTAGATTTTTCTGTTAGGTTATTTACTCATGCTCAACAGTTACCGAATGCCCAGTGGGATGCCAGGTGCTGGGGATTCAACAGTGAAGAAAACAGACTGAAAGACTCCACAAAAAGCAAAAATCCCGTTCTCGTGAAGCTTACATTCCAGTGAGGGAAGAAATATGTCAGATAAAAAAGTAAAATACAGATTATGTTGAATGGCATGAAAAGTGCAGTCTAGAGGGAAGAGGATAGCAATATTGAGGAGGGGTGGAGGTTGAAGTCCTAGAGAAAGTCTCCAGAGAAGGCTCAGTAGGGTGGAGCATTTGATTGAAAGCCTGTTGAGAGGGGAGAACCAGCTACATAGATAGGTGGAGGACAGGCACTCTAGACTTGGGAGTTGAATAAAGAGCAGTGTGGGTGTAGTAAGGGGGAGGGGAGAGCAGGAGGAGATGGAGCTAGAGAGGCAGTGGGGTTCCAATCCTGCAAAGCCTTGTAGATTGCAGTAATGACTATTTCAAATTAAGGAGTCCTCTTGTGGTAATTACCTTGAACTGAACATACGAGACTCTTGCTGTCTTGATCAGCTTCCAAGGGTAAATGATGTAAAGGGAGCTTCACATTAATGACAAATTTCATGGAAAATACTGAATTTCTTCTAGGCTCTTCAGGCCAAATGGTCTGTGTTTTGTTATGTCAAGTGAATGGGAATGTATATAGTTTGGCCTTCTCTTCCTTGCCCTTCATAAATTTGAATAAATTTTGAGGATGAAATCAATCTTCTACTTGCTAAATGCTCATTTTATGACCAGTCAAATTAATTGCTTCTGAAAATCCATTATGTATTTTTCTTTTCTCATTTCCTTACTAGTTTTCTGGTCATATTTAATATCTCTCTTCTCATTTAGGGACTCTTTTTTCCTTTACTAGGTTTTCAGATGCTGTGTAACATAAAACATCTTCACAAATTTATCTTGAGAGCTTGCACTTTATATTAAGCATTGTATAGCCTCCTGTCATTGAAAATGTGAACATAATATTAGAAACTGTCATAACAAGGTTTTATGTGTGTGGAATTTTGCTGTTCTTTATTTGCCTCCATTTGTCCTTCTCTGTAAAACTGAAGTAAATTGTCATTGGTACCTATTTGTGGGCATGAATTTCAATACCAAGAAGGATATGATTCAATGCCTGACACAGCTGGGCCTGAGATTAAGAATCTAATAAATACACCTAGAAAACGTAACCTTTGCTAGAAACAATAAGTTTGCCTAATTTCTTCTGTGCCAAACTTGAGAAAATAGTATTAGATTTGACAGTATTTGCATTCAAAATGACAGGCTTTCTATAGCAAACAAAGAGATTAAGGAAATGGATTTATAGAGCATCTCTAATAATTTTGAATCTTAAGAGATTACATAGACTAAATATTTTCAGTTTTGCACCGGTTAAGACTTCATTTTATTTTTATTTATTTATTTATTTATTTATTTATTTATTTATTTATTTATGTTGTTTTGTTTTGTTTTCCTTCTCTTACATGTCAGTCTGTGATAGTATTGGGAGCATTTTCAAGTCCTTGGTAAAGACTTCCAAATAAAGTTATCTTCCACAGTGCTATTTACTACCAGCATGTGGGTGGATCTGTATATTTTGTATTTCAGCTATTAAAATTAAGAAATCCTTCCTACAGGCAACATCTATCATTTGTTGAATAGAATAAAAGTCTTAGATATCTGGACTGTAGGTTTTTTGTTTTTGTTTTTGTTTTTACATCTTTAAATGTGTTTTTAAAAAATGAAGAATAGGTTATCACATATGAAATTTATAAATATTATAACATTGAGATTACTTTTGAGAGTTTATGGTCAGTTCTTTTTAAGTTGGAATTTTTAAGCCAATGTGACAGTAATTTGAAGTAGCTTTATTCTTTTAAAGTATTCTAAACTAGTTAGTTTTGACAAAAATAAATCCTCAAAATGACCATTCTTATTGGAAACAAATATCACCTTATATTAAGTGACTTTGAAACTTAAAAGTATACCAGTTATTCTTCAAGGCTTGTCATTCTTCATTATTGTGAGGTTTGGATTAATTACTTTATTTGATAAGTACTTATTGAGCACCAGCTATGTTCCATATGCCATATACATTGGTGAAAAATATATATGTGACCTCTTCCTTCACTGAATTCAGTGTGGTACAAGAGACATATATTTAACAATAATTGCAAATAAACATTATTGCAAACTTTGCTATTGAAGGATTTGCTCAGAGATGGTAAAAGGTGGCACCTAAATTATTTTAGAGGCCTTAGGAAAAGTGACATCTGTGTTAACACCTGAAAGGTAAAAAATAATCTCCCTTTGCAAATGGCTGGGGAAAGGCACAGAACAGCACGTGCAAAAGATGTGTATAGGAATGGCTTTTATGTTTGAGAAACAGGAAGAAGGGTAGAAGAAGTAGAGATAACTTCTCCTGAAGCGTGGAGAGCTTAGGAAATAAGGTTGGAAAGACAAAAGGGGCAGAATGATGAAGAGCCTCATAGGTCAGGGTAAGCAATTTTCAGTGTAATTCCCAGTACAATTGTGGTGTAGGCAGTGGAATAACTTTAAGTGTTACTTTGAGGACATAGCTAACACAATGAAAAGCCCTTTTTCTGTCCCTGCATATGTTTATGCCCTGCTTGATAATTGTTTTTCTAGTCATCTGCTACCATAAAGAGTGCTTTTGTACATCTGTGTTTACTCATGTGGAGATAAATTTTAGATAAATTCTACTGTTTGACCACCTGAATAGGTATGTTATAGGAAGGATTCATGAATACTTCCCAAACTTCAGGCCTCTAGATAAGCAGTTCAGGTAGCATCTGACTTGAGAGATTTCTCTAGAAGAGCTATGGTCTCCCGAGAAGCCTGTACTTCCAGAAACGGTCAATAGTATTTTGTATAAAAGCAGATCCATCCATATAAGAGATGAGTTTATAAATGGCCAATTAAGCCCCATACCATAGTCATAATCATAATAGAGATATAAATCCTTATGAATCAGAGTATCAGAAAATATTCTTTCATCTCTATATAATGTCCCTTTCTACCAAATTACTATCATCCCAGTGTATTTGATTATGGAGTCAAGATTTCCTTAGCGAACTGTTTAAGAAAGCTTGGTGGGAAAAATACCCCCAAAGTGTTTGAGGCTTCTCACTGATGAGTTATCACAATTGATATATAACAGCTGTTTTGTTGTTATTCACTGTAACATTACAGTAAAAGAAATGATCAATGGAATTCAAAATGCACTGTCTCATTTGAGAGCAGGAATACTTCAGAGTGACTTTTACTAGTGTCAACATGATCACTATGGCTTTGGAGCCATATATGAGTTTATATTCTGACTCTGTTACTTCTAGATGTATGACTTTGGGAAAGTTACTGAGTCTCTGTAAGCCTCAATATCTTCACTTCTAAAATGAGGGATGAGAATAATAAGGTTCCCAGAATTAAATGAAAGAATATGTGTAACAAATGTGGCACAGTCTACCACATTCTAAATTCTTAGTAAATATTAGCTGCTGCTAAATTAATTAACCTGAGCTGAAACTAACACTAATTATAGATTGGATTTTCTTTTCAGCCAGCTATCAGATTCCTATTGTGCCCAGATACTTCAGAATAAACAATATCCAACCTTTGATAACTGTCAGTATTTTCAAAGCATTAGTTAATTATTTTTGCCCAGATTGTTCAGTGAAAATGTTAATTAACTAATTAAAAATTAATCTGAGGCATTCATTTCTTTTTCTTCCTATTAGAGCATTGCCAAAGAATTACATTCTTTTATGAAAAAATTTTATTGCTTATTTATTTTTGAGAGAGACAGATTGCCGGGTGGGGGGGAGGGGTGAGAGAGAGAGAGGGAAGGGAAGGGGGAAGGGCAGAGAGAGAGAGAGGGAGACACAGAATCCTAAGCAGGCTGCAGGCTCTGAGCTGTCAGCACAGAGCCCAACGCAGGGCTCGAACCCACGAACCATGAGATCATGACATGAGCCAAAGTCGGATGTAAAATGTCCGATGTAAAATGTCCAAAGTCGGATGTAAAAATTACATTTTAACACAGGAGTGCTATTAACATGTCAGTCAATGAGTTTTTCCTTCATATTTTTAAATATAAAACTTTTAGGAAAATAATTATGTAAACACAGTAGAAGGTCAGGTAGCAGCTTTCAGTGGACAAAACACTTTATCTAAGGTTAACCATAAATATATAAGGAAATATGATTGAGATGAAATATCATAGTTCAGTTTCATAAATTCAGAACAGGAAGTAGACAAGTCAAACCTAGAAGGCAAGTGGGTACTAAGTAGGTGGTTTGGAGGACAAGTGATCTTTGGAGAGCTCAAAACCTGTCAGAGATGGAGAAGAATGAAAAGAATAACAATTTCTGAAATGTGTTGGGATGTATAGAAAACCAGAGTATATAAGACAAGGTTAGATGATAAAATAATTTGGCTGAACTGTGTCCACCCCCTGAGTGTACTGAAGATAGATTTATGAAGAGTTTAATTTTAATAGTTGAGGTGGGAACTCATTAAGCTCTGAAGAGTAGTTTTTGAGTCCAAGTTAGGATGGTTTCTGGCAGTATTCCAGGAAAGATGGTAAGGTTTTTGCCAAAAGGAAAGATGTTGATGTCAGGCATCTTTGAAAATGTCCTTGTATTTCCAAGAAAATGTTGAGGTACGTGTGTTATCCATTTCAGCAAGGTGAACCATATGGGTTGTTCTATTTGAATAATATCTTAGTTGCTAAGGACATAAAAATTTTGAAATGTGGTAGATGAAAGATTTGTTCTGTTTTATTTTATTTTTTTGCACAGCTAAAGTTTTCATTGTAGAGTGTACATTGAAGGTGTTTTATATAATCCAGAGGCTGGTATACGCTTAGACTCTTGAATAATTCCAAGAATGTGCTGTTCCAATTTTTCACAGTAGCTCAGCATAAATAAACCTTGGGATTTATGTGTTCTCCTGTTGAGTATAAATTGGACTCACTGACATAAACTGTTTTTCAGATACAGTATGTTATAGATTAAGTAATAGAAAAGGTGGGTAAATTTTAATCTACTGTGCTAAGTATTCACTAATCTTAATACAGAACTTCATTTAAAAACACACGATGATTCTCTGAAGTATAAACAGAGTCAAGATTAATGAACCGATGACTTGTTCTTAGTATTTTCTCTATCTCTATAATGGTATATCTTACATATCACATTAAATTTTTATCTGAACTAGGTATTTCTAATTTAACTAAAATCACTTGTTAAGCATCAAAATACCACACGCATGATTAACGTAACTTTTTCTGTGTCTCCTCTGTATGCTACCCCTCCTAACCCAATCAGTCTCTCTCTCATTTCTCATGATCTCTTATATCTCTTTCCTTGGTCTTTATTAAAGCAAGGGTAATTTAAAAAATTCCGATCAGTTAAGACTTAGAAAAAATTTAAGAAAATGAAGCTATTCCATTAACACCATTGCTTGTCATTTTTCTATTTTTATGGAAGCCTAATATATTACATTACACCTAACTTTAAAACTAATCTATAAATTAATACCAAAAATAAGAAATTCCTAACTTTTTAACATTCCTTTCTAGATAATTACTTGAGTAAAAATATCTGGAAATTGTCGTTTCTTAGCATTCTAAAATGTTACTGTCCACCACCTAAAAACATCTAAACTAATCATGATTAGAAATTAATTATAGTTACGACTTGCTATTAATATATTTTGTAATAAGAAAGAATATTATTTTTTTCAGTGTAAAGTATTGCTTCTTTTATTACAAAATAGTTACTTGGGATTCTTCACATTTTAGTGGCATGTATATCTAGAGGCATAATAATGTTTATAAGCATTTTTACTTTTAAAAGGTATTTTCAGGAAATAATTACAGAAAAACAATTTGGGAGCTATTTCAGCAAGACATACTCTCTAACATTGGCTTTCAGTTTTCAGTTAGTATATAATTTCCCAAAGATTAGTTTTTTTGAATTGGAAGCTTTATAATACTCACCTAAGTTTTTTATATTAATTATTTGCAGAGTTGTTTTTCTTTGAAGCTTTTTAAAAAATTTATATCCTCACATAAGCCAAATTGCATATGAGGAGGAATATAGCCAGGGAAAGGAGCAGAGAGCAGAGCTGGCAACAGAGATCAATAAAATTTCAGAAACTAGACATTCAAAGTTCTCTTCTATCATGTAGCGGAACAGTGACAATCTATTATAGTGCAATATTCGCAGTATGTCACATTACACAGAACAAAAATAGTAGTGTGCTCTAATAAAGTAAGTTGTATTATCTTACTGTTTTCTCTTAGTCTCAAGGTGTCACATTTTTGTGGTCATTTTAGTGGTCATTCTGAATGGCTGCCTTGTGTCTAGTTGAAATTTAGTGAATATGTGTGCTTTTTATAATGTTCAGCTGCAACATCGTTCTCAAACTGGAATTTTGGGGAAGTTCGGTGTAATAGCAGTAACAATATTAGTAACAGCAACAGGAACAAATATTTTTCAATTTTGGCTTTCTAGGTGTCCAGCACAGTGTCAAATTCTGAAGCCCTCGTTGGTGGTTAATGCTCGGCCACAGTTACGTATGATGAGACTGAGGTCCAGAAAAGTTAGTGTTTGCCCAAGGTGATGAGCCAAAGCCTCTACACAATCTCAGGCCTTCCAACTCCAGAAGTCATTTCTTTCTAGTGAGCCTTTGAATGGGACAGGCCAGCCTTCTTTCTCTCTCTCTTTTTTTTTTTCCTTTCAGTTTTATTGAGATATTTTGACTTACATATATTGTGAGATGATTACCACTGTAAGCATCCTTTACCTTATATAGATATAATAAAAAGAGAAAGCATGAAAAGCTTTTTCCCTTGTGATGAAAATTCTTAGAATTTACTCTTGTAGCTACTTTCATATATATGGTACAAGTGTTATCCAGAGGCATTGTGCTATATGCATTATATCCCTAGTACTTATTTTTACCTTATAACTGGAAGTTTGTATCTTTTAACCTCCTTTCTCCTATTTGCCCTCCCCCATCCTCTTCCTCTGGTTACCCCAAATCTGATCCTTTTTTCTATGAGTTTGATCTTTTGTTTGACTTTGTTTTGTTTTTAGATTCCATATAGAAGTGAGATTGTACAGTTATCTTTCTGTTTCTGACTTATTTCACATAGTATAATGCTGTCAAGGTCCATGCATATTGTTGCAAATGGCAGGATTTCCTTTTTATGGCTGAATAATATTCTATTGTGTGTATATATGCCAAAAATTCTTTATCCAGTCATCCACTGATCAACACTTAAGTTGTTTTCATATCTTGGCTACTGTAAATAATACCACAATGAACATGAGAATGCATTTATCTTTTTAAGTTTGTGTTTTTGTTTTCTTTGGGTAAATAACCAGAAGTGGAATTGCTGGGTCACATGATAGTTCTATTTTTAAATTGTTGAGGAACCTCCATACTGTTCTAATAGTGGCTGCACCAAGTGGCTGCACCAATTTACATTCTCATCAACAGTTTACAAGGTTCTCTTTTCTCTACCTCCTCACCAGGACTTGTTATTTCTTATGTTTTTGATAATAGCCATTCTAACAGGGCTAAGATGATATTTCATTGTGGGTTTGATTTGCATTTCCCTGATAACTCGGGATGTTAATTATCTTTTAATGTATCTATTATCCTTTGATTTATCTTCTTCAGAGAAATGTCTATTCAGATCTTTTGCTAATTTTTAAATTTGATTATTTGTTTTTTTTTTTTTTTTTTTTTGTTAGTGACTTCAGTTCTTTATATATTTTGGATACTAACTCCTAATCAGATGTACAGTTTGCAGATATTTGTTTCCCATTCTGTAGGTTGTATTTTCACTTTGTTGATGGTTTCTCTGGCTATGCAAAAGCTTTTTAATTAGATGTAGTCTCAAAAAAAATAATTTGATATATTCTCACTTGTTTCTTTTGCTTTTGTTGCTTTTATTTTGGTGTCAGATGCTAAAAATCATTACCCAGGCTTAAAGAGATTACCACCTATGTTTTCTTAGGTTTTATTATTTCAAATCTTAAGTTTAAGTTTTTAATCCATTTCAAGTTAATTTTTGTGTATGGTAAAAGATGGTGGTCTGTTTTCATTCCTTTACATGTGAATATCCAGTGTTCCCAACACAATTTATTGAAGAGACCGTTCTTTCCTCATTGTATATTCTTGGCTCCTTTTTCATGAATTAATTGACCATCTATGTTTGGGTTTATTTCTGGGCTCTTTATCCTGCGCCATTAGTCTATGTGTCTGTTTTTATGCCAATAGCATACTGTTTTAATACTATAGTTTTGTAGTGGAGTTTGAAACTAGGGACTGTGGTGCCTCCAGCTTTGTTCTTTCTCAAGATTGCTTTGGCTGTTCATGGTCTTTTGTGGTTCCATACAAATTTTAGGATTGTTCTTTTTAATTTCTGTGAAAAATCCCATTGGGATTTTGATAAGGATTGCATTAAATCTATACATTACCTTAGCTAGTATGGACATTTTAACAATATTATATCTTTCAATCCATAAGTATGGAATATTTTTCCATATATGTCTTTTTCAGTTTCTTTCCTTAATACCTTGTGGATTTCAGAATACAGATTTCTCACCTCCTTGGTTAAATTTATTTTCAGATATTTTATTCTTTTTTTTTTTTTAATTTTTTTAACGTGTATTTATTTTTGAGACAGAGAGAGACAGAGCATGAACAGGGGAGGGGCAGAGAGAGAGGGAGACACAGAATCTGAAACAGGCTCCAGGCTCTGAGCTGTCAGCACAGAGCCCGACGCGGGGCTCGAACTCACGGACTGTGAGATCATGACCTGAGCCGAAGTCGGACGCTTAACTGACTGAGCCACCCAGGCGCCCCTCAGATATTTTATTCTTTTTCATACAATTGTAAATGACATTGTTTTATTAACTTCTTTTTCTGATACTTAATTATTAGTATATAGAAATAGCAGATTTTCTGTACGAATTTTGTATCCTGCAACATTACTGAATTTCTTTATTAGTTCTAACAATTTTTTGATGGCATCTTTTAGATTTTTGGAATATAATAGCATGTCATCTGCAATAGTGACAGTTTTACTTCTCTCTTTCTATTTGGGGTTCATTTATATATTTGTCTTTCCTAATTGCTCTGGCTAGGACTTCGAATACTCCGTTGCATAAAAATAACAAAAGTGGGCATCCTTATTTTATTCCTGATCTTAGAGGAAAAACTTTCCGTTTTTCACCATTGAGTATGATACTAGCTATGGGCTTGTCATATATGGCCTTTATTATGTTGAGATACATTTCCTCTATACCCACCTTGTTGACAGAGGTTTTTTTTTTTATCATAAATGGATATTAAGTTTTGTAATGCTTTTTCTGCATTTATTGAGATGATCATATAATTTTTTTTCATTCTATTAATGTAATGTATCACATTGATTGATTTGCATATGTTGAACCATCCTTGCATCCCGAGTATAAATCCCATTTGATCATGGTGAATGATCCTTCACATCTCTTAAATATGCTGCCTTTTATGCACTTTACTTAATATCAGGTACCTCATTTGCCTTTTAATATCAATTACCTTCTTGAAAACAAGAATGAAGCTACATAGTGTGAGATTTTAACAAGAGTGGTAAAGTAAAAGAAGTTGAAACCTAGTGGGGAAAAAAAAGGTTTGTGAGTCACCCTATCAGAGAGTCAGGTGTCACAAAGAAATTGTATTTAGCATACAAGATCACTTGTAATGAAGTTTTGTTGGATTTTCACACCATTTTGATTTGTCCTTACTAAATAAATTAACTCCAAAATCTATTCTAGTTTGGCTGTTTAACCAGAAAGCCTTTTTTCAAAAAAGTACTTTAACTTAATGTATTTTGTGACATCAATAATTATGGCATTCAGAATATTTTTTAGAAATTATATACATGTCTTATTGGGAATTCAGAATTTAATTTTTCAACAATAGTCTTTCCCTTTACAACTCATTTAAAAAGAGTATTGATTTGTTACAGACCATTTACATTTTAAGAACTTTCGAAAACTCTGTCCTTTAACCTAATTGAAGCAGACCACTTACTCTGGGCCATCCATCAGGGTGATACTCCTGGTTTCCTGGCCTTTTCTGGACCTCCCAAGAGTTCATTTTTATTACTTGTATTACTTTGCCTTCCATCTAGTTTCACTGCCTTGTCATTAATCTACTTATTTGACTTTCCTTCCTCTGTGTCCAGTCACCACCAGGCATATCATTTTAGTCACTAACAACCACACAAACAGAAATAAAGTAGTAATGGCAAAGG
Organism: Panthera tigris; assembly: GCF_018350195.1. Lineage (NCBI taxonomy): Eukaryota > Metazoa > Chordata > Mammalia > Carnivora > Felidae > Panthera > Panthera tigris. Next base: position 168,273,542 of record NC_056660.1, read on the forward strand.
AATGGATATCACACAGCTACCATTATTATTGTGGCTTAAAAAAAAACTTTTTCGAATTTGACAAATAGAAGGGCTTTATTTTACATAAGATTTCCAAACTTATTATCTGATTAGTTTTTTATACTCATAAATAATCTGTTTTACCCTATATAGTACTTAAGTATTACTACAATTTCTATTTTTTAGAGGAGGAAGTTATGGATCATAAAGGTCATTAGTGTAAACTTATAATTCAAAAGAGTTTCTGAAATAAATCAGCCAGTATAGTATTAACTATTACCAGTACCCCCAAGGAGTTGTAAAAGTCCAAGGCAAGTCCAAAAAGTGTCTGAGAGTATTTCATAGTGGACCAACAGCCATGTGAGGAATATCTACAGTATAAGAATACAAAAGGAGAAAATTTAGACATACTACTAGTGACCTCCTTCTTCACCCCATATCACAGAGCAGTTAAGGCTCAAGTATATGTCCATGGAATCTACAAACTATCACAGTGTTGGTAACTAATGCTTGTGCAGTTCCTGGTGGTTTATTAGTTCATTAATAATCAGAACTTTTTTCCCCCTACTCTTCACTGTTAAGAAGTGATTCAAATCTGCATGACTAACTTAATGTTGATTATTTATAGATTCCCATCTCTGAGTAATTTCTCTACATCTGTCTTAAAAAGAGTAATCATTGTCTGATTTCCAGCTTCTTTTTTTCTCATGTATGAATAAGTCTGGAGAATTGAGCCTACTCACACTGATGTCCTTTTGTCTTGCGCTTCCCTCAGGAATAGGGAGTGTACCTCTAATTGGGGCTTTTTACCTGTTTTCTTTCTTTCACGTCATCTAAGCATGAGAATAAGAAGGTGATAAACTGCTTTAAAGTAGACAACTGTGGGGCACCTGGGTGGCTCAGTCAGTAAAGTGTCTGACTTTGACTCAGGTCATGATCTTGAGATTCACGAGTTCGAACCCTATGTCAGGCTCTGTGCTGACAGCTCAGAGCCTGGATCCTGCTTTAGATTTTATGTCTCCTTCTCTCTTTGCCTCTGTCTCTGTCTCTCAAAAATAAATAAGTGTTAAAAAAAATTAAATAAATAAATAAAAATTTAAAAAAAAATAAAGTAGATATCTGTTGTAGAAACTCGTTATATATTCAGTAAATATTTACCAGTTCACTCTTACATGATGGACATAGTTAAACACTAGGAATATAAAAGATCATAATCTCTTTACCTTCTAGGAGTTGACCTCTAGGAGCTTATATCTGGAAAATTTTGCCACCAACAAATATGTGTGGAAGATCCACATTATTTTCTAATATTTGAATAGTGTCAGAATTGATTCTTACATAACTTATTTAATCCACAAGAGAAGATAATTATAAATTGGATTTTGAAATAATTTTTTTAACTTTTTGTTTTAGAGAGAGAGCACAAATGAGTTGGGGAGAGAGGCAGAGAGAGAGAGAGAGAGAGAGAGAGAGAGAGAGAATCTTAAGCAGGCTCCAGGCTCAGTGATGAGCCTGATGCTGGGCTTGATCCCATGACCTTGGGATCACAATCTGAGCCAATATCAAGAGTTGGATGCTCAACCAACTGAGCCACCCAGGAGCCCCTAAAATATTTTTGTGTACAGTTGGAAGTCAGATAAACAGTGCCCTGGTTGTAGAAGGAAGACTGATCAATGTAGATACTAGAACCCCTATGAAAGATTCTGGCTTGAAGCACTGGAGCCAGGCAGGAAAATGATGCCCAGAAAAGGTTAGAGTTATATCAAATAAATGTATTCAGGGCGGTGTCATGTCAGATTAGATCCTGCAAATTTTTAGGGTGCCTTTCCCCCATGCAAACTGCCCTGCATTGTGCTGGCAGATACTGTAGCTGAGCCATGGGCAGCTCTACAGCTCTCTTTCTCATCCTGACCTCAATTCTAGACTGAATGCTAACGTGTTCTTGGAATCCTTTCTGGCAATGTGGAAATTACTTTAAAGGATTCATTTCCTTTTGTCAGTATTCCCACATTGTTTGAGTGAATTGTTACCTCACTGTGGTCTACATTAAAGACAGTAAATTTTTTTAATTTAATGTGACTTTTTAAAAATAAATCCATTTGGGCTTTTTTTTTTTTTTAGGTACAATGAGAAAGTGTAATAGGGTTAAAGGAAGATACTGCTTACACAAGGCATTTTTCTGTCTGCTTACTCATTAAGCTTATATTCATGTCATAAAATGAAAATAATCCCAATAGGAATTGACGGACAATAATTTGAATGCCTGTGTAATCCAAATTCTTTTGATGGTGTCTCTCTAGTCTTTAACCTATCATTTTACTGACACCTGTTTTAACTGCGTATTTGCACATGGTCTTGTATGAAATGACTTACCTACCAGGCTGTGACTCCTGGGAATTGATGATGGAGGACCTGGAAAACTGTTGTGAAAAGGTGACATGGATAATAACTTAATCAACAAATCTATATAAGCAGTTAATGAAATGTTTACTGTTTGTAAAATACAGTTACATGGGTTGTGAAGGGAGAGAAGATGTATTACCCATTTTGAGTTGATGATATTGGTAAAAGCTATCTTTTGTTGGAAGAGGAAGAATGATGCTCAAGGATTTTAAGTCTGAATAATAGGAGTGAATTAGCTGGTAAACTATAAGGCAAGATTATTCCATTTTCTTGCCAGAGTTTGAGATCTAAAAAGAAGGTTTTTACCAGTCCAGAAGTGAATAATTAAGAGTTTGGCCTAGGGGCACCTGGGTGGCTCAGTCGGTTAAGCGTCCGACTTCAGCTCAGGTCACGATCTCACGGTCTGTGAGTTCGAGCCCCGTGTCGGGCTCTGGGCTGATGGCTCAGAGCCTGGAGCCTGCTTCCGATTCTGTGTCTCCCTCTCTCTCTCCCCCTCCCCCGTTCATGCTCTGTCTCTCTCTGTCTCAAAAATAAATAAAACGTTAAAAAAAAAATTAAAAAAAAAAACAAAAAAAAAGAGTTTGGCCTAAAGCAGTTAATGGTAAAGGCTTAATGGCAGAGGCACCGAAGAGGATTGTAAAACTGGACAGGCAGGATGAAATATGTTAGTAAACACATCATTGTTCTCAGATTGCTTGAATCAGATATCAGAGAAATGATAGTCAGGTAGGGGGGAGTTGGGAATGGAGGAGAATAGCAGAAGAGCTCCAGTTTTACCACCAGGTCATACAGATAACAGAGCTACAGTCCTCAGGGAGAGATGTTATTGGGTAGTAACAATGGAGAACTCCTGCAGTTAATAAAAAAAGACTGCATGTGAAGTGTCCAAAGCAGAGCATATTATGACTGGGAACCCAGAAATGGTGCCTAAGTAATCACCACATTTCTACTTTCTACTGGACTGAGCTTCTGGGTCTGTATTCAACCTTAGTGGTCGTTCTAGCCCAACTTCTCCATGTAATGGATGAAATCCAGAGAAATTGAGTGCTCTACCTAACTTCCTACAACTAATTACTGACCAAGTTGGGATGAGAAGGCCTTCTGCAAATTTATATAGTGAAACCCCATTAAAGTAAATCTTAAAAACATAAAAACTTTTTTCCCCTTAGATTGCTAGAATTTTACTGCATGCATGCTTATTATCTCTTTCCTGAAAGTAGTTGTCCTAAGGAAAATATTTAAGACTAAACTACTTTAGTGTATCTTTTCCCCACTTAGTTTTAAGAACATTTAGTGTAATTGGGAGCCTCTTCCTTATGATCTGAATTAGGAGGAATATTGGTTGATACTCAAACATTCTTGTGCTTCCAGAAGATCATAATTGTTTCTAGCACAGACTTACCATTCTACCAGAAAAACTCCAAATAAGGCATGAATGTTTATTTCATATCCTAAGTAAAGTTTAAAGAAAAATCTATTTTCACTAATACAGTGCACCTGATTTAGCTTTTCTTCCTAAGCAGTGAAGTAGGAGAAAACTTGAGTATTCATCAGTGGTAGTGCTAATTTAGCACAAAAATTTCAGCAAGATAAAAATACAAACAAATATAAACAGAAATTTGAGTCTTGGTTCTATGAATGTTTACTTCTCAAGAGTTCTTTCTTTTAATTTGTATCTATTCCTTTAAAAATAAGTACAGGTGTTCTTTCTTTGTTTTCCTCTAATTACATCCTGCTCCATCCTTCAAAGCCTTACCTACCTTCTGAATTCTTGTCCAGACCTACAAGGCACATTTCAATACATGTTTATGAACCATTACAAAGTACTACTAATGCATCTAGTTAGCAATTGTTTCACTATTATTTTACTTACTATAGTTTATTTCTGAAATACCCATCTTTTTTATTTGATTGAGAACAACCAGAAGATAGAAAATCTGTTTTTATTGTTAGTAGGCCTTCAGCAAGTTACCTAGAATTTTATGAAATTCTACAAATTCTATATAATTCTGTATATATTCTTTGAATATTTTTCTACTCTCAAATTCTTTGAGGTTCTACTCTCAAATTCTTTGAATATTTTTCTTTTTGTATCCTTTCTAGGAGAACTCTTTGCCTCTGCCTAATGTATCACAAGAGATTTTCTGTGAGATGGCCAGCAGATAAGCTTAACTGTCACTTGAGAGGCTGCACTCTATGTGGCCTGCCAGGAACCCCTCATGACTCCCTCTCATATGGAAGATTCTTGTGTTCCTCACTGTCATATGTGCCCCACTTGATACATGACAAATGCTTGTCCTCTCAGGACATAGTCACTGATCTATACTTGGAAAGCTGCTGTAGCCAAGAGAATTCTCAACTATAGACAAAATACATGGATTTGAGACCCAGCATTGCCTCTTGGTAGTATATTAGGAAAGTCAATTCATACTTAAAGTATTATTAAGAGGGTTCACTGAGAAAATACCTATGATGGCATATAGTCATAAACTATTAAATACATGCAAGATGGTTTTAATACCAAACTCCTCCACCAAGGGTTTTACTTCTTAGGGAAGGGGCGTATTTTTCCTGATCCTCATTGAAATCCCAGTGTTTGTGGGCTAAGTACTACTTGTAGTAAGATATTGCCAAATAACTATATTTGTTATACTCTCTTAGAATGTCAACAGTTTTGGGGCGCCTGGGTGGCTCATTCAGTTGAGCGTCCGACTTCAGCTCAGGTCATGATCTTCATGTGTTAGAGCCGCTCGTCAGGCTCTTTGCTGACAGCTCAGAACCTGGAGCCTGCTTTGGATTCTGTGTCTCCCTCTCTCTCTGCCCCTCCCCTGCTCATATTCTGTCTCTCAAAAAATAAAATGAAACATTAAAAAAAATTTTTAAAGAATGTCAGAAGTCTTAGTATATTTGCCTAAGATAGATCAAGTTAAGGATTTAATTGCTAGAAATCCATTCTAGGAAATTTTAATATCTCTAATTTTTTTTTATCCAATATGGAAAGTCATCTTTTTATCATTGACTATTCCTCTTTGTGAAAATATATCAAATGCATCATTTTGTACTTTTCTATTCTGAGTGCTAAAATAACATAGCTTTCTCTTCTAAGCAAAAGCAGGACTTAAATTCTCCTGAAGCAAATATTTGAAGTTAGAAAGATAGAGTGAACCCATACATGGGGATTTCTCTTAGTGTTTTTGAAGAAATAGTTTAGACATGGTATCCTAGCATACTTAAAAACAAAACCTTACTTGAAACCTGAAATTATACAGAAAATAACCAACTTCCCATTACATAAAAAGGCTCTTCACATATTTGCAAACAGCTTTGATATCACCTTAAATGTTTCTTTCAGGATATCAGAACATTTTCACTTACATTTTTTGTACTGTATGTAGCATGCCATTTATGTCTTCATCCAAATTATTAATAAAAATAGTGGGACAAAAAGGTTTAAGCCTGCAATTCCAAGCCATCCATACCCCTGATAACTTTTTCACAGATCTCCACCAATCCTTAAATCCAGATTCCAGGAGTATCATTGTTCAGCCTACAAATCCACTTAACCATAATACTTCCCAGCTCACCTCATCTCCATTTTAACCACAGGATTGTAATGATGGGTCAAATGGCTTGCTGAAACCTTATTGTATTATATTTATGGCCTTCCTCGAATGAATTTTTTATAGTATAAAAAAATCTAGTAAGCTTTCTGTTAAAGTATTTTGAGAGATACTCTTCCATTGATCTCTTGTATTCCTGTTTGTTTTACTGGGTATGCCAAGATCTGACTGATCTCTACCTGCGTCATTTCTCAGGGATGTGTTTGTAGTGAGCAACTTTGAGGGATGAGGTAATGTCTCCTTCTGAGACAAAGAGCAGACTTGCTTACTGTCTGGTGTCTAGTGGAAGCTTTCCCAAACTCGAAGTTCCTTTCCTGTAACACATTCTACTGTGTGTACAGGCATCCCGTCTGGGCTTACCCATAACACCCCCATGTTGGGCCGTGAATAATAAAGTCCTTCGTCTCTGACGCATGAAGAAATAACAGGCTCTAACTTATTAGCTTGTAAGTAGGGTTAAAATCCTAGAACCAAGAAAGCGTAATACATAGAGAAGAGTACACTAATCATAAGTATATGGCTCAAATTATCACAAAGAATACACACCATTTTCCAGACTTACAGAATAGATTAACCTTGCATGTTTTTGAACTTGGCGTAAATGGAATCAAACCTTACATATTCTTTTGGTCTAAATATCTCTTCAGCATTGTGTTAATGAGATTCATCCATATTTTAGTTGCAGGAGTGCATTAATTTCATTGCTATAGGTTATTCTATTATACGAATACAACACAACTTATTTTTCTGTTCAACCATTTATGGACATTTGTATTGCTTCCAGTTTGGGGCTACTATGAATTATGTTGCTTTGAATATTCTTATATATGTTTTTTGGTGCACATGTCTGTTGGATATATCTATCTGGAGTTAAACCGCTGGGTTACCATGTATACATGTTTAGCATTAGTAGAAAGTTCCAAAAAGGGTCCCGTGTTGGCTACAATTTACGTCCCCACTAACAGTATGTGAGAGTCTCAGTTTCTCTACATCCTTGCCAAAATGAGGTATGATTGGGCTTTTTAACTGTAGCTATTCTGGTAGATATAAAGCACTAAGATATTGTGGTTTTAATTAGCTTTTTTAATGACTAATTATGTTGAACATATTAGCATATACTTCTTGGCCCTTTGTGTAGGCTTTTTAATGAAATGCCTTGTTGAAGACTTTTGCTCCTATTCTCTTGGCTTGTCTTTTTCATATTAGTTTGTAGGAATTTTTTATGTATCTACATACAATTACTTTGTTCATTACATTATAAACATCTTCTTTTACAGTATGGTTTACTTTTTCACCACCTTAATGATGTTTTGGATGAACAGAAGTTCCAAGTGTGTGTTTTTTTAAAACAACCTTTTAAAAATTATTATTAAAGTTAATTTATTTATTTTGAGAGAGAGAGTGCATGAGTAGGGGAGGGGCAGAGAAGAGGGGGAGAGAGAGAATCCTAATCCGTCTCCACAAAGTGCAGAGTCTGACATGGGGCTCAAACCCAAAAACCATGAGATCATGACCTAAGCTGAAATCAAGAGTTGGATACTTAACCCACTGAGCCACCCAAGGCATCCCCAGAATTTCCAAGTTTTAATGCAATGGAATTTATCCACTTTTTTCCTTTTTGAGTATAGCTTTATGTGTCCTATCCCTATGGTCTTATTTACCTGCGTTTTTTTCTAGAAGTTTTTTTTTTTTTGTTTTATCTTACATTTAGGCACACGATTTACCGGGAATCTTTTTTTTCATTTATAGTATTGCATACATCAGAATACATTCCTTTTTACTTCTCAGTAGCATTCCGTTGCATAAATATGCAGATATTTAGAGATTTTTTTTTTCCAGTTTGGGGCTGTTTGAATGACAGTGCCATAAATACATTTGTACACGTCTTCTTATAGCCATATGTTTTCATTTCTTCTTGGTAAATACACAGTAGTAGAATTAATTGCTAGTTCATTCTGTGGATGTAAGTTTAATTTTATTATAAACTGTCAGTTTTCCCAAGTGGTTATAGTATTTTACACATCTGCCAACACTATAGGAGAGCTTCAGTTATTCTACAAGTTTGTTAGCATGTGGTGTTGTCAGTCTTTTTAATTGTCTTTTTAATTTCATTGGATTTAAAGCCAATGTAATATGTGTGAGGTGATACCTTATAGTGGTTTCTATTTGCATATCCTAATAATAAACGACATTGAACTCTTGGCATGTGCTTATTAGCCACCCCTATATCTTTCTTTTGATGTTAGTCTTGCCCATTTTTATTGTGTTGTTTATCTTTTGTTACTAAATTGCAGGAGTTCTTTATATAACCTGGATAAAAGCCAGTTTTGAAAGCCTGGGAGATCTGTTGCACAAAAAAGTGGATATACTTAACAGTTCTGAACTGTATACCTAGATAAAGTTGCTAAATTTGGTTGTCATTTTTACCACAATTATGTTTTTTTAACTTAAAGAAAAAGCCAATTCTATGGCTTACCTATTACCTATTCACTTTTATAATGTCTTTTAATGAGCAAAGGTTTTGTTTTATTTTAAATTGGATGAAGTCCATTTTAATTTGCTTTCTTTTTCTTTGTTTTCTTTTATGGTTACTGCTTTTGAGTCCAAAGAAATCTTCTCCTCTATCAAGATCACAAAGATATTTCTCTACATTTACCTTTAGTAGCTTTGTACTTTAGTTCTAGAAGTCCTTTGAATTAATTTTGTGTATGATGTGAGGTAGAGATTGAATTTCTGTTTTCCCATGCAGTTATCTAGTTCTTTCACTACCAGTTCATTACACGAATTTCCTTTCCCCAGTGAATTGTTTGGTATCTATGTGGTAAATGAAACAGACACATGTAGATGCATTTATTTCTGAACTCCGTTCTATTCTATTGATCTGCTTGGCTATCCTGAAGCCAGGCACTTCCTTGACAACAGCTTTATAGTAATACTTAAAACTGGGTGGTCTGTATCTTTCCAATTTGTTCTTTTTCAACATTTTCTTTATTTTAGATCTTTTGCATTTCCATAAAAAACTTAGAATTAGCTTGTGAAATTCAACCAAAAAAAGCTGGCTTGGAATTTGATTGGGATTGCATTCATTCTATTGATTATTTTGAGAAGACTTAACTTTCAACACTCAATATTAATCTTTCATTTTATGGACTTTATATATTATTGCATAAAATTTCTACTTTTAAATTTGTCTTAGCAGTGTTTTATAGCTAACATTCTAAAGGTGCAACATATCCTTCTTTAAAATTATCTCATAGTATTTTGTTGTTGGTGGTGGATTTTTTTGATGCTGTTACAAAGGATATTTTTCTAATTTCAGACTATCTCTTGATTCAGCCAGTACAAGGTGAATTACAGAGAGTTATGATAATCTCAGGTGGATGAAATTATCAAGAGGTCCTTCCAAAAAGAGCAGTCTGTCATAGAATCACATAGAAAGATACTTGTACAGAGACATGTGGTTCACCTAAACAAGAGTTATCATTAGTGAGTGAAAAAATCAGAAGATACTCTGCTATAGGCTACCTTGGATTCCTGATGAGTGATAGAAAAATTTTAATACTTTGCTTCTTGTGGAATGAGAATGGCAGTTAAGATTGACATGAAAGGAGGGAGAGAAACAGATAATCAGACTTGGCTTTAGTAAAAGACAGTGGATTGTGGATGGGGAGGGTGGCAGGAAAATTTATGTTCTCAATATATATGTGTTTCATGTGTGAATGTGACATGAGGATGATTTATGAAAATATATAAATTTAATATGCCACATTTACAGAACAAAGGTCAAAATCACAAAATCATCTTGATTGATGCAGAAAAAGCATTTGACAAAATTCAGTGAATGAATGGAAATTACCTCAGCATAATAAAGTTCATATAAAAAAAGCTCCCAGCTAACATTATAATCAGTGGTGAAAAACTGAAAACTTTTTCCCTTAAGAGTAGGAATAAGACAAAGGTGCCTACTCTCAACACTTCTATTCAACATAATACTAGAAGTTTTAGCCAGAGCAATCAGTCAAGAAAAAGAAAAGGCATCCAAATCAGAAAGGAAGAAGTAAAATCATCTGTTTTCAGAAAACATGATCTTATTTATAGAAAACCCTAAAGATTCCACACAACAAAACTCTGTTAGAACTAATAAAAAAAAAATTCAGCAAAGTTACTGGACATGAAATCAGCACTCAGGGGGTGCCTGAGTGGCTCAGTCGGTTAAGTGTACAGCTCTGGATTTCAGCTCATGTCATGATGTCACAGTTCTTGAGTTCAAGCCCTGCATCTTAGGAAATTTGGAGCCTGCTTGAGATCCTCTCAAGCCCCTCCCTAGCTCTCTCTCTCTCTCTCTCTCTCTCTCTCTCTCTCTCTAAGTAAATAAAAATTTAAAAAAAGCAAAACCATCACTCAGAAATCAGTGGTGTTTTTCTACAGTAACAGTGAACAATCCTAAAAGGAAGTTTTCTTTAAATCTTTTCAGAGTAACATCAAAAAGATTAAATTACTTAGGACTAAACTTAAAGAAGGAAAGGATTTGTACACTGAAGACTATCAAACATTGCTGAAAGAAATTAAAGAAGACACAAATAATGGAAAGTCCTCTTGCATTCATGAATTGGAAGACTTAATATTGTTAAAATGTCCATGCTACCTAAAGCCATCCATAGATTCGATGCATTCCCCTCAGAAATCCAATGGCAGTTTTTTTGGCAGCGATAGGAAAAAAAATTCTAAAATTTACCTGGAATCTCAAAGGATCCCAAGTAGTCAAACAATCTTGATGAAGAAGTACAAAGTGGGACGCCTCACACTTCATGATATCAAAATATATTATAAAACTCTAGTAATAAACATAATATTATATGGCATAAAGACAGACAGTAGAACAATGAAGCAGAATATAGATACCAGAAATAGATCCCGGCATATACAGTTAAATGATTTTTGACAAGGGTGCCAAGACTCCATAGTGGAGAAAGGATAGTCTCTTTAATAAATGGTGTTGGAAATACTGGATATACACAGGCAATAGAATAAAGATGGACCCTTATCTTACACCATATAAAAACTAACTCAAAATGGATTAAGGATCTTAATATATAAGACATGAAAATATAAAACTCCTAGAAAAAAATTATCAGGAAAGGCTTCTTGACATCAGAATGAACAACAATTTCTTGGATATGACACCAAAAGCACAGGCAAAAACAGAAATAGAAAAATGGGTCTATATCGAGCTTAAAAATTTGTGCACAGCAAAGGAAATAGTCAACAGAGTGTCAAGTTAACCTACAGAATGGGAAATAAATTTGCAAACTGTATATCAGATAAGCGGCTAGTATCCAGTATATATTAAAAATTCCTACAAGTCAGCAGCAAAAACCTAAGTATCTCAATGGAAAAATAAGCAAAGGACTTAAACAGATAAATACTCAAATGGCCGACAAGCATAGGAAAAGATGCTCAATATCACTAATCATCAAGGAAATGCAAACAGGAGCTATTACCTCACACCCATTAAGATGGCCACTAACTATCTGGAAAATAACAAATGTTGGCAAGCATGTGGAGAATTTGGAATCCTTGTGCACTGTTGGTGTGGTTATAATCTGGTGTAGCCACTGTAGAAAACAGTATGGAAAGTCTTCAAAAATTAAAAAGAGAACTCCATTGTGACCCAGCAATTCAACTTCTATGTATATATCTGAAAGAATTGAAAATAGTATCTTAAAGAGATATGCACACCCATGTTCATTGTAGCATTATCACAATAGCTTTTACAATGCTAGCATTGTAATAGCTATCACAATAGCTATTACAATGCTAGCATTGTAGCATTATCACAATAGCTTACATGTCCACCAGTGGGTGAATGGATTAAAAATATGTGCCATATATATATATATATATGTGCCATATATATAAATATATATATATATTTATGCCATATATATAAAAATATATATATATATAAATATATATATATTGTGCCATATATATATATAAATATATATATGTGCCATATATATATAAATATATATATGTGCCATATATATATAAAAATATGTGCCATATATATATATAAAACATATATATATATGTTTTTCAGCCTCAAAGAAGAAGGAAATGCTGTCATATTCTGCAACATGGATGAAATTTGAAGACATTAAACTAAGTGAAATAAGTCAACCCAAAAAGACAAATACTGTATAATTCCACTTATGTTAGGTTTTCAAAGTAATAAAACTCCTAGGGATGCCTGGGTGGCTCAGTAGGTTAAGCATCCGACTTCGGTTCAAGCCATGATCTGTGGTTCATGAGTTTGAGCCCCACGTCGGGCTCTGTGCTGACAGTGCAGAGCCTGCTTGGGTGTCTCTCTCTCTCTCTCTCTCTTTCTCCCTCTCTCTCTCTCTCTCTCTCTCCCCTCCCCCTCTCTCTCCCTCTCTCAAAAATAAACATTTAAAAACTTAATAAATGAATAAGTAAAGTAATCAAACTCCTAGAAACAGAAAGTAGAATAGTGATTGCCAGGGGCTGCTGGGAGTGGGAAATGGGAAGTTAGTGAGTAAAGAGTTTCAGTTATGCAAGATGAAAAAGTTCTAGAGATCTGTTATTAACAATGTGCATATAGTTAACAATTTTCTACACTTAATATTGTTAAGCAAACAAATTTGTGGTATGTGTTTTTTACCACAACTTTTTAAAACATGAAAAAAGAGACTCTTCTTTGTTCTGGTTTTTTTTCCAAACACTGACAATTCCAGTTCTTTGCTGCAATGTGTTCTTTTGAAGTATTATTTTCGTAATCGGATAGAAATTTTCACAACTTTTGAATGTATTTTTGATCAAAACCTTTGCATAAGTTAAATTCTATGAGTAACATTTATATGAACATATAAGTACACATTTCTAAGTATTTCAAATAATATTATGTAAAAGGTCTTACAAAGTAGTCATTGACATCACTGATTTGGAGAACTTAATGTCCCTAAAATACCTAGCCTATGATAATATCAATTTCTAACAATATATTTAGCTTTTATAAATATTTTTTGCTTATCAAATTGAAATATGTTTTTTGCATAGGTCTTTTTATCCTACATCTCTTTAAAATCTAAGGAAGCTTGAATTGATGCCTTCATTTTTTTCTCTGCGGGTTTCCTGTAGCAGATAGGAACATCAAAACAAGCATTCCATTGATTTTTTTTTTTTAACTGCCATCCTAGCATCTAAATATTTAAAGGGTGTTCCAGGAGGCTTTCGAGCTAACTTCTTCTATACCTGATTTTTCTGTCCATCCTTGCCTTTATACTTTATATGAAAGACAGCTTTGAGAGACCTAAGAAGACACAAAATGGAGAAGTGAGTAGTTTAACATGAAGTAAGGAGAGAGACAAGACAGTGGAACTTCTTTGCCTTGGTGGCAGCGTAGTGTGGATGGGAGAGTGACAGGGGATTTACCATCTCATCATATGTATTTTTGCATGTGTGAATATGTTCATAAGCCTTAGGAATAAAATGAGTTGGTGAATCTACCTTTCTAGCTTTCTCATTGAGCAATAAACCATGTCACTCTTCTCTTAAAAACTGAGAATAAACTGATGGTTGATCGGGGGTGGGAGGGAGGGGAAAGTGGGTGATGGGCATTGAGGAGAGCACCTGTTGGGATGAGCACTGGATGTTGTATGAAAACCAATTTGACAATAAATTTCATAATAAAAACCATGTCACTATTGAGCTCTGTTTCAATAAACACGTAGTGAAGATTAAAATCTTGGTTGAAAGTAGACAAAGCAACCATAGGAATCATTTAAATGAAGGGGACTAAAGCTGTATGAAATACTCAGCAATAAATATCTTAAAATAAGAGTTGACAAACTTTCCCTGTAAAGGGCCAGATAATAAAATGTTTAGGCTTTGAGGGCCATACAGTTGATATTGCAACTCTGCTGTCAAAGCATGAAAGCATCTATAGACAATACGTAAAGGAATGAATGTGGTAGTTTCCCACTAAAGCTTTATTTACAAAAATAGGCCAGAGGCTAGTTTTGGCCTCCAGACATGGTTTGCAAACACTGGCCATAGAATATCAATAATATCACCAAAATCACCACCATAAAAATAAAAGGTAAATTCAGTTTCCTCCTCCATGATATGAAAAAGCTGATTATCTCCCAAGTGCCTTCTAGTACTGACATCCTGAGAGTTTGTGAAAGTTGACTCTGGCATCTGTTGTGGCAATTTCCATAATGTCTGGCAAGATTATAGCTGGTGTCTTTTGAACCAGCAAGTTAAACATACTGTGAAATGGACTCCTTTATTTCATAGATCTGTTATCATGATTGCTATTGAGTTATGTTCTCAAAGAGCATCTGCAGAGGAGAATTGCAAAAGGTTCCCACTATTCTGCAGTGTTAGCAGAATATGGCTATTAAGGAACTTTGTCGGCAAAGACTAATGTCATGTATTAACCCAGACTGGGAAAACCATACACTCAGCTCTGCTTTTGGCCTAGCTGAATTATGTTACTTAGGTAGCAAGCTATTCCGAAAGTGCTGCTTTAAAAAGAAAATGGAATTAAGAAAGCCAGTATATTCTTGTAGTCATTTTCAGTTATTCAGTGTTTTCCTCATCTTCACAGACCCATTTATAGTTTTTTTTACGGAGTCTTTTCAGATCTAATGCTTTAGTCTTTATTTGGATAGTTCTTAATATAATAAGCCCTCATCACCTCAACTGACAAATAGAGCATTCTCCTGGCTAGTATCTTTCTGTCCTGTCCATCTCTTCCTGAGTATACCCTACATGCAGCAGTCATTATCCTCTGATTTGGTGTTTGTGTTGATGCTTTCTTCTTCAAGGACTTGTTTTGGCTTCTCTCCTATTATATAAAATCTGTTCTGTATTTCATAGAAAACAGGCTGCATCAGCATTCATTGTTTATGTTTGTCATACGTATTTTTCCCCTTATTTTTGATGGTCCAGCTAACAGCCATAACTTTCATCACTACAGGCTAAAGAGAAAAAAGTTTATTATTTTTTAATAAAAACTCTGAACGATGACATAAATGGGTCCCCCAAAACAGCTCTCTACAATGTAATAGTTGCTTTATTATCCTATTTAAATTTATAAGTGAACATAATTAAACCAAACTTCTCAGGAATAAATTTATATCCTAAAAAGCAAGAGTAATGAATTATATATTTTATATATCACTAGGGACTGATATCTCTTAATTTAACAGACTTTGAAGTTATTTGATGATAAGTTAAGATCTCTACACAATTCAATGACAAGAAGTCATTAGTGGTTTAGCCCTGATGGTCCCTTTTCTCTAATGACAAATTGACAAATAAATTAGTGTTCTTCTTTATGTAATCATCTCTGAGTTTGTTTAATGTGATCACTTCTTCCCAGTCCCATGAATATGAAAGAATAGATATGATCAAATTTTCCCAGCATAGAGTAAGAATTCTTTTGAGAAAGTTCTTTTGAAAAGAATAGCCCTCTATCCTGCTAAAAATTGGCTGCAAGCAGTAATAAGCACTACTATTTATTGTTTCCTACTTGTTCCATATATTTAACATACATTACCTTTTTAAATTCTCAATAATCTTCCAATACAGGTATTATTTCATCCATCAGGAATCTTTGAGTTGGTAGTACAGAGATCCAGTGGCTCAAATATGTCACCAAAAACTATTCTCTTACCTTAACTTTTTTCTGGTTTTCATGATGATTGCTTCACCCACACCTAGTCTGCCAGTCCCCATGGTACCACATGCTCTTATATGCTTCCAGTTTTATTCCCAGCCCACCCCCAACCCTTAAGCATTTCCTTGTATCTCAGTGGCCCAAATTAAGCCATGTGTCTATCCCTGAACCAGTCACTTGGGCAGGGGAATGGGCTTCATGGATTGGGTGAAGCCACTCTAGGACCATCTTTAATGTTGAGGGTGAAGGGCAGGAAAGTGAGGTAAGGGAAAACACATATATGACAAACAACCAGTCCCTACTACATCTCTTTCTTTCTTGAGATATAAAATAGCTTGAGCAAAAATAAGAAGTTGTAGTAGTATAATATGATGTTCTAGGCATGGGCTTCATGTTTTAGATACATTTTAGTCTTCAAAACCATCTTGAGAAATAAGTGCACTTAATCCTTGTTTTAAAGAAGCTTAGAAAAACCACTTCCCCAAGGCCTCCTAGTTAATCAGACCTAGGTCAGTCTGACTTCAATATCCAGGTTCTTTTCATGATGTCATGCTCTCTCCCCAGTAACCCAAAAGTTGGCTATAAAAACATATTAAGTATTGTCTTAGAAATTTATCACTGGTGGAAAATTTTAGAAATTATTCCATCCTATCTTCATTTAATGTGCAATATACCTACATAGAAATAATCCTTGTTACGACAGATTTACAAAGGGGCCTTAATATCTTGTTTTGCCTGCTTTGAACACCAAGATCCTTATTGCAGTGGTCAGGTATGGTACTCTATGCTCTATGCATATATGCAAACACACGTACATATACATATACATCTACATATATATACATGCATACACATATAAATATCTGTACCACATACATGATTATTACATATATCACAAATTCTAAGAGAGGTTCTTTAACTTGGCCCTTAATGAAAATTATAGGAGAATGAATTCAAAGAAACAGACACTATCTTCTACAGTAACTGACAGTGAATACTGAAAATTCTATCATCTGATGTCACTCTCTAGTTCTTCTTCACTTAACGGTAGTAATCAAGTATTGTGCCTAGGGGAACATTTCTGGCTCGGTCTGAATTATTTCCTGGGTATCCTACCTTTAATCTCATACTCCATCCCCTGGGGAGTTGACTTCTTGCTTCAGGGTTCTTAATGCTAACACTTGCCCAAGGCTCAGGCTTTCAGTGCTGAATCACAATTACTTAATTTTTATTGAAGGCTTGGCTTCTGTGCAGTGACCTGCAAGAAGCTGACGAGGGCTGCGGAATGGTGGTTTTCCTTCTTTACTTAAGATCATTCTGTGTCTTGAATAACTAGAAACTGGAAATAAATTTAAAATTTACTTTAATGATTTAATGATTTTAGGCAAGACATTTCTCTAAGGCAGAAAGAAATATTGCTGGATTAACTAAGAGGCAATCAGACGGTCCTTTGTCTGTATCTTTGGCTGTGTCACAGCATTGGGAAAGAGCTGTATATCACTGTGCTTTCTAGTACTTTACCTTTATTGACTTGGCATCACTTTTCAGGCAACTTGGAATGCTATTTAAGTGTTGTCATTTCTTTATTATATAATGCATTTATTGTTTTACAGTTTTATCTACCAAGGACTGGTTGTCTTTTTGCAAATCATTTTTTTTAAATGATGCAATTTTTAAGGCATTAGTGTTACGAAGTGTCTATCAAGATGAGCTCAGTCTTAAAGCACTAAGTTTTATTGTTGGAATTTAAAGAATTTTACAGCATCCATCCGGTGCCATTGATAAAAAATGTGGTATTATCCCTTTCTAAACATTATTTTAACATTTAACAAGTACTTAAAAAGTACAGTTCTCACCATTGGAGAGGTAGTACTAAAGAAGAAATGTTAAAATTAATGAAAAAAGATTGTCTTCCTGGGAAGCCTAGAAGCTGCAAGAAGGGATACGTACACATAGTTTACTTGTTCATTCAAGAAATGTTTATTGAGGTATTATTACATGCCAGACATGATGTGGTAGGCTCTGAAATTATAATATTGGGCAACAGAGGCACAATTCTCTTCACAGGATTTACAGTTTGAGGCAGGGGTTAGTGGGTAAAGGAGGTTCACTGAAGGGGTAGATTTTAAAAGAACAGGAGGCAGATGGAAAAGTGCTGAATATGAGCGAACTTTGGAAAGAAATAGTAGGATTCCACAGAATACTGGGGTTATGTCATATGCTGCTTTAAATCACGTTCCAGAAAAGCTCTTTTCATTGGGAAGCTATTCCAAAGCTTAAACAAAATGCTATATGGTTTCAAGAGCAGAAGTCTGCACTTTTTCTAAAATAGGCCAACATATATCTAACAAAAGAATTAATATATGTAAATATTGGTCCAAGTAATAACTTGAGCTAAAAATTGATTTCAAATCCACTTAACTGGTATACCTATTAAAGTTGAGAAATTAGTGCTTAATTTTGCTGTCTACTGTTGCTTTCTGTTGCTCAAAAAATTAAGTTAAGCTTGATAGACACTATTTCAATAATCTTCCTAGTAATTTAATACATTTGATATTCTCTTTAAAAGAACAGAACAAACTAAATTATCTGACACAGTTAAGATTATTTTTAAGCATATAGCTATTGATTTTGTAAAGGGCCCACCTAAATTTATGTAACACTTGATGTGTGAATAAAAGAAGTTAGAGAAAGACAGCATACATCATAAGTAGAGTTTGGCAAGTGTTTATTTTCCAGGTACTCTCATTAAAGAAAAAGCCGTTAAGTCTTCACCTCTAGAGTTTTTCTATTTAAGGAAGCCTGGATCCCTGGTGAAGAGGATTAAAAAGTTTAGGAAATGGCAATTAAAATGCTAATCCCTCTTGCAAAATTCTGGTTTAAAATCTGAGCCTAATAGAAAGGGAAAGTGGAAATTATTGTTTTTAGAGAAATTTATTTCTAATATATTTAACTTTTAAAAATGCAATACACTATACATTGACAAGGAAGGATAATCAGGCCTTCATATAATCTTTAATGCCATATGAAGAATGAATACACAGTTTAAGGGTCACTGGCGATAGGTGGCTCTTGAGCTTTTGAAATGTGGCTATTGCTTCTAAAAATACTGAATTTTGAATTTAGTTTAATTCTAATCCCCTTAAAATGGGTAGGATTCAGTTAGAAAAATTTAAAAATGTTTGAAATATTTGAGATGTCCCATGAAATATGAAATAAACAACATATTTTAAAGACTCAGGATGATAAAATATAAAATAAAAACTATAGTTTTTTAATGATACATATTGATATAATATATTTTGGGTTTATTGGACTAAAGAAAAAATACATTATTAAAATGGATTTCACTGTTTGGTTGTTAGTGTTACCTTTATAAATGTAGCTACCAGAAAATTGAAAAATACTGCGTGTTATATTTCTTTTTTTTTCAAAACTTTTTTAAAGTTTATTTATTTATTTTGAGAGAACATGAGCAGGGGAAGGGCAGAGAGAGAGAGGGAAAGAGAGAATCCCAAGCAGGCTCTACACTGTCAGTGCAGACCCCAACGCAAGGCTCAGACTCAGGAACCGAACCATGAGATCATGACCTGAGCTAAAACCAAGAGTTGGACATTTAACTGACTGAGCCACCCAGGCTCCCTTGCGTGTTTTTTTTTTTCTTTTGGATCATGCTGTTTTAAAGAGTTGCTCGAAGACATTGTTGAAATCCATCTGATGCACAAACTACAATCTGGCTCAGCAGTTCAATCATCAAAATCATTGCCCCCCTCCCCCTCTACCATCAGTGACTTCATAATCATAAGGAGTCAGTGAATCTGATAACTAATTTGGTATCATTTACATTTTAAACTGCTAATAATTACAATCTTTTATTTGGTATCAGAGGAAACAAAATTTCACAGAAAATTTTAGCCGGGCAAATTGGTGAGAAATGGCAACAGCGAAATTGTATGATTTTGTTTGAATATTATTGCATGCTGGATAACAAACAGTGTGAAGCACTTAAAGGGCTTAAACTGTATGTAGGAAAGTTTGTGGTACCTGATAGATGTGTCTTTTCATACTTTGTTTTATGCTCATGTCAAACAAAATGGGTAAAAAGCATGGCCAGATGTGTAAAGCTTTTTGTTCTGCTGGGTATCTCTCGTAAGCACTACCTCATGATTTTATCTCATTGTTCATCTCTCAATTCTTCTAGGAGGTGATTTCCTCTCCTTTCTGAGAAAGAAGAAGGATGAACTAAAACTCAAGCAGTTAGTGAAATTTTCATTAGATGCTGTTTCTGGTATGTCCTATCTCGAGAGTAAAAACTGTATACACAGGTAAGGAGAATATTTTTTTAAACATTTTCCAGTTTTATAAATAGAACGCTAGAAAAGTGACATTACAGCAATATAGTACAGCATGAAGTTCTTTCACAAAACTTACGTATTTTCTTGTTGATTTTCATATTTTGTGGGTTTTCATATTTTGTGTGAAAGCCTTCTTTGATAGTTGATATAATTTACAGAAATACTTACCTGAGGTAAGTACACCTAATTAGGCAATGAGTTACTTACTGATTAAAATCTGTTATATTATAATCATGAATGAACTAGTGATAAGATGTGTCACAAGTTAGTCACAATATCACCTACAGTCTTAGAGCCAAATAAGATTGTTTCCTGTGCTCCCTATTCTCATTTTGCAAAGAAATTACTCATAAATTATAGCCATGGAAGAGCATAATAGTAAAACAACAATTCATGAGAGTGAATTTGGCCAAGGGTAGAAGATATTAACATAATAGTTATTTCAAAGGAGATTTTAGAAAACTTTACCTAATTACATTAAGAGCAGTGACTTGGTTTTAATGCTTTTATAGATCGTGGTTTTAGTTGCTTGTAGCCGAAAATGTTCTTTACTGCTACGTGTCAATACAACTTAACATCTCTTGGAGAATTCATGTCAGATCCTAAGTATGGCTAAGTCTATTTAAGCAAAATAAAGTGGGGCATTGATGTGGTTTTTATTCACTGGAAGCAGCACATCATACTGTTGAACATGGAACAGAGTTCATTGTCAGATTGAACTAGTGTGGACTTTCTCTAAATTGGTTCAATTATTGAACTATATTTTTCTCTGATGTGTTTCATTATGCAGGCTTTGCTTAATGTTCTGAAGTCGTATAATGTATAATTATAGCAGACCAAAGGTACCTTCACCTAAAATATATATTTATTTGATCTCACTGTGTCAGTGGCATGACCCATCTGCTCCCCACCCTTACCCCACCCCCTGCTTCAGTTTGTGAGTTTGGCCGAGAATTCATAGCCAAACTCTCAAGTAAGCAAGGGTTTAATAGCAATTAAAGCAAAAGTACACTCTAAAGGTAGGAGAGTGGGCAGGCCCAGAGGTGGCAGCTGCACCAGGGGTCAAGGTTTTCTTTCCTTTTTATGTTTGCAAGCTATAGGGGTCATAGCGAGGGTGGTCTCTGATGGCATTGCCTCCTATCATCTAAGGGTCTCCTCCTACAGATTGGGAGGGGATGTCTTTGGTTTTACATGATCCTTATATGAACTGTCATGGAAGCATCCCTCTGAAAGGAGGGGGGTCAAAACCACAATGTAAATGTATTATTATGAAGCTATAGGTTACTGTAGGGCAACAGCTATAGGGAAGAGCACATGTGTTTCCCCTCCCCGCCCCCCGGGGGGGGGGGCGGTTTCCTGGCTGTTTGAAACTTGGTTTTGGCCCTTCTGAACAATCAGAAAACTACCTGCTATCTCCCTGCTTGTGTCTAGCTAACTGCCTACTCTATCAAACTGATCAGTTAATTTTTTCAAAAAATTCTCCTATATACCCAATTTTATTCTAAAACTAAAATTATGGCTTATGTTTCCAATATAGTTCAACAATTGCATACATTTTAAAACACATTTCAGTAGAGATATTATATATCTGGAAATTAAGGCAACTAAAACTAAGCCACTGTCCTTGTATTTCTAGGACTATAGATCAAATCACATTATAATAGGTATTTTTAAATATTTTTAAAAAGTATTTGATTTTGGACAAGAATTGCATTATCATTAATTTCATTGGAAGAAGAAAATGTTTTTTGTTGAAAGTAACAAGGATTTTCTTCTTCATTTAGAGAAAGTCTTATTATTTTGGTTGCTCAGGTGTTAAAACTACTTCAGGTATCAAATTCTCGACTGTAGTTACTCATTTTGTCTCAGATTTTTTTCAAGCCATTAGACTATAGCTTTAAATTCTAATGAATAAACAGTACTGAAACTGCTTAATTGTCAGTTAGTTACCAGTAGCAGTCTTCAATTTCTGGTGCATTGTGGTTGAGGGAACTGTTGTTTTAATTTCTTGCTACTTTTGTAGTGATTGCTTTTCTTGAAAATGGATGACTGTATTTTTTTCACTCTTTATTATTTATTTATTTATTATTTAAAAAAATTTTTTTAAGTTTTTGTTTTTTTAAGATGGAGAGAGACAGAACATGAGTGGGGATGGGGCAGAGAGAGAGGGAGACACAGAATCTGAAGCAGGCTCCGGGCTCTGAGCTGTCAGCACAGAGCCTGACATGGGGCTTGAACTCTTGAACTGCAAGATCATGATCTGAGCTGAAGTCACACGCTCAACCGACTGAGCCACCCAGGCGCCCCTGATTTATTAATTTTTTAATTTGCATCCAAGTTAGTTAGCATAGGGTACAACAATGATTTCAGGAGTAGATTCCTTAATGCCCCTTACCCATTTAGCCCATCCCCTCTCCCACAACCCCTCCAGCAACCCTCTGTTTGTTCTCCATATTTAAGAGTCTCTTATGTTTTGTCCCCCTCCCTGTTTTTATATTATCTTTGCTTCCCTTCTCTTATGTTCATCTGTTTTGTATCTTAAAGTCCTCATATGAGTGAACTCATGTGATATTTGTCTCTCTCTGACTAATTTCACTTAGCATTATATCCTCTAGTTCCATCCACGTGGTTGCAAATGGCAAGATTTCATTCTTTTTGATTGCCGAGTAATACTCCATTGTATGTATATGTACATATATGTATATGTACGTATATACATCAATAGTGCTGCTATAAACATTGGGGTTCATGTGTCCCTTCGAAACAGCACACCTATATCCCTTGGATAGACACCTAGTAGTGCAATTGTAGGGTCGTAGGGTAGTTCTATTTTTAATTTTTTGAGGAACCTCCATATTGTTTTCCAGAGTGGCTGCACCAGTTTGCATTCCCACCAGCAACGCCAAAGAGATCCTCTTTCTCCACATCCTCGCCAACATCTGTTGTTGCCTGAGTTGTTAATGTTAGCCATTCTGACAGGTGTAAGGTGGTGTCTTATTGTGGTTTTGATTTGTATAGGATGACTGTAGTTATTTAAGTGCCTCTATCATCAGAATTAAAACTGCTCTATGTCTTAGATGGCAGTGAGCTTTTAAAAATTATCCCACTTAACCAAATCATAACATTATCTGCTTTAATGTTATCCTTCCATTTTCCTTGTTAAGCATTTTCATGCATTCACAAATTTTTGAGTGTCAACCTATGCTTGAGCACGTATCTTAGAAGGTTGTACCTATTCCTTGTACTATTTGCCTGTGAGGAAGGTTCCAGATTGAGTATCTTAAACAATATTACTTAGAGCAGGTTTGACAAATAGGTTTCACTGCCTATTTTCAGTGATTGATAGTGGCTTTCTGTGTTGTATTGAGAAGGATTCCAGGATCAGCAACAGAGTCAAATGATCAGTCACATCTCTTAGGGCACTGATAAGCATTAACAAACCAGCCCTGAATTTGTCCTCAGTGGCATAGAATATTTTTTGTCTTTATTTTAATAAATGCTTTTTTATATGATTTTCCTTATTAGCTACAATAAATATACCAACATTACAAAATTTTTTTACAGTCACTTCCATTGATTTCTTCTAAGCCATCTGCTGATTTTCCTTGTTAGTCATAATTACTGGATGAATTTTATGATACCTCTGGCCAGTGGTCTTTTATTACTCTTGAAACTTCTATAAATGCTCTTTTGGAGGAATTCATTTTCTTTTTCTTTTCATTTCACTACCTCACCAATACATGACACTATGTTGAAAGAATAAAATATTCTTTGTGTTGAATTTTTTATAGAAGTGAATTGTACTGTTCCTATGTGTCATCCTATAGAACTATTTCTGTGGTAGTAATAGTATTGGAATGGATTTTAATAGATATATGGTTAAAAGATGCACTGAAGACATGTGTTTTTCCTCCTAAGAAGTATCAAATAGATAAATATAAATATATATAACATTCACTAAAGTGGTAAATGTCTTTCCTCATAATGAGGTTATTTCAAAAATTGATTAATCTTAACATGGTTTAATGTTTCAGTTTTCAAGTAGTGAAGAAAGTCACCAAGCCCCATTTTTTACCTCCCCAAATACCACTAAAATATATACATGTCTATGAATTGTGAAGTCTATGTCCCACAAATCAAAGCAAAAAAATTGTAATGTGCTTTAAATTTTATGTGAACTTATAAGTTTTATTCTGTTCAGTGATTCGAAGTCACTGAAATTCAGGACTTGAAAATATTTCTAATTGTCTGTCCTCAAAATAGTATCTTAAGTTTGGGGGTGGGGGGGGACACATTTTCTTCCTTTAGCTTTGTTGTATTGTTTTCATTACCATGAGAAAAGCAGAGCAATGTTTCATTATAGATAAACAAGTATGACAGCTATAAAATGGAAAGAAGTAATTGCTAACGAAATTGGCCTGCTTTTGGAAAATGTTCTTGTAATTTCCATTTAACTTCTAAAAGGGTTCTCTGGATACTCTTAAGTTTCTAATTGAAACTATTTCTGTTTAAAGCTAGTGAATTACTGGATTATTTTGTTTCACTTTAGCTATAAATCAACTACATTTTCTTTATAATTATTTTATAGACCAACATGAAATTTTCTTTCCTATTTGTACTTTATATGAATATTTTAAGTATACTGATAAACTTTGGGGTATCTGTGCATTTACTTAAAATGGTATGTAACTAGATTGTTAGATACCACTCCAAAAAAAGTATTAAGCCTAATTTTGATAAGTTGATTGAAATTTGACATTATACTAGGTATAGATGGTAATGGTGTTTATGGTTTTATTGCTGATTAATCTTACTGCAATATTTTTATTTGGGTTTATTTTTAAAAATTGGTTTTCTGCCATGTTCTTTGTTTGGTATCCATGGAAAGGAAAGAAAGGATAATTTTTTTTTTAATTATTTATTTGAGAGTGAGAACTTGAGCTTGAGCTTGAGGTGGGGGGGCAGTGGGGCAAAGAGAAAGGGAGAGAAAGAATCCCAAGCAGGCTCCAAGTTGTCAGCATGGAGCCTGATATGGGACTTGAACTCACGAACTGTCAGATCATGACCTGAGCCGAAGTTAGGACGCTTACCCGACTGAGTTACCCAGGCATCCCAGTATACTTTTTATGATAAATGTTAAGATGCTACTTCTGTCTTATTATATTTTTTTGTGATTTCATATTTTATGAAGCTAAAGATTTGGGTATGATATTGGTCATTTACATGTTTCCAGTGATTCTTGAATGCTTTTCTCTCTTTTTTGTTTTTAAACAAAACTACACCTGATTACTTACCATTTGAACTCTCCCTAAGCCTTCAGTGTACTGAAAATGTATTCTTGTGCTTAATGCATCTTCATGTCATTTAAAAGATAAGCTAAAACTAAAATATGCAATGTGAAATATTTTCTTCAATGTTTTTAAAACCTCACTTTTTATGCCTCTCATGAATTGCCATATATTCAGTAAAAGGGACCTTAAAATCAATTTATAGATAAATAATTGAGGCTCAGAGATTGAATGAAGGTTATCTAAACAGTTAGTGGCAGGGCCACTGCTAAATCTTAGATGTGCTGGCTTCATTCTGACACATTGCCATCATTTGAATGCCAGTGTTTTGTTCTGTCTCATTAAAGTGTTAGTAATCCCAACAGCTGACCTTTATTGATAACTTACTGAGTACCATGCACTCTGCTAATTAAATGCTTTAGATGGAATATCTGAGAATGTAAGCTTTGTGAGGGCAGTGATTTGTACCTACAGTGTTCACTGTTCCAAAAGCCTGGAACAGTGTCAGACACCTATTGGTGAATGAATAAATCCTCAAACAATACTAGGTATTATTGGTGGGCCCATTTTACACATGAGGAAACTTACGGTTAGAGAGGTTGATTATCTTGCCCAAGATAATATTAAAAGAAAGTAGCAGATCCCAGATATGGATCCTGGCATTCTGCTTCTAGAGCCCACATTCTAAATCACTGCACTGAATTGCCTTCCGTAAGAAATGGATCTTCTGACCAATTAGGAGGTTTGGCGAAGAAGGCCAGACATATTTGGTGTGATATCTCTGCTTATATTTAACATCTGGACTCTTTATAAACATGCTGAAGCCTGTGAAATGTAATTTTAGAAAGATATATCAAGGTGGTTTTTTTTTGTTTTTGATAAAGAGTTGCTGAAATGCAGCAGTATTTTGTTATTGCCTCTCCGTTTAATTAGAACTTGAAAATTTATTTTTTCATTTTTTATACACTATTGTTTAGATAGCCTCTTCTGCTTTATCTGTTAATTAAAAACACAGGATTAGCATAGAAATGTGATAATCTCAGTTGACTAAGCATTTATGACTGATTTTCTTGTTTCAACATTTGATTACAATTTTGAATATATTAAGGTATACTTTTATTTTTAGCTTCTAAACCAATTTTGCTACAGTACCAAAAGGACTTCTCAATAATTTCAAATAT
Source organism: Panthera tigris (assembly GCF_018350195.1). NCBI lineage: Eukaryota > Metazoa > Chordata > Mammalia > Carnivora > Felidae > Panthera > Panthera tigris. The sequence goes on from NC_056660.1 coordinate 168,300,098, forward strand.
ATCAAAAATATGCAATCTTGCTCTAACCTCTTTTTTTTTTTTCTAGTGTAGTTTGGTATTTGCATATATGCAATGTGATTATCATACAATAGATATCACAAAAGCACCTTTCTAAAAATTATCCTACTACTTTATTCAGTGTCAGAATTTCCCATCACTAATTTCATTCATTTTAATTAAGGGATTTTTCCCTAAAGTTACATGTATGTTTCCGGGAATGAAAAAGGAAGCCTTCTCTGATATTAGAATCAATTAACATGTTAGCTTGAGTTAAAAGTATCTAGCTGCCTTCTTAGAAAACAAAAATGAAGAATTGAGGAGAAAGGGTCAAAGGACAGATAAGTTTTGATGTATGGTTACTGGTAGGAAAGACACAGCAAACGTAAGACACTGTTCAGGAATTCAGGGACGTCCAGTAAACAATCCATGAGAATGAGATGGGAGGGAAACAAGGGCATAGCAGTACATTAAAGCTATTTTATAGTTTGGCTAGGGCTAGCTTTGTCCTCTGTTACATAGAAAATGAAGGGGGATATTGGCCTGTATCTCTTCTGTATTATTTCTGACTTTTATTCAGTTAATTACAGGAAATATATTTTTGGTTCAGGATGTCAAAAGTGAACTTTTACATTAAACTAACACAAATGCTTTTGAAACCATTTCTTCTAAGGAACTTTTTGATTACAAAGAACAGGAATGGTTTAAGCTAACTCTTCGATTACAAAGAACAGGAATGGTTTAACTTAAGCAATAGGAGATTTATTACAAGAAAATAGAACTATCTCATGGAACTCAGGACACACGAAGTTCAGCAGTCTTGGGAGCCATTGGAATTAGGAACTGGGAAGCATTCAGGGACCAAGACAGCATCTCTTTCTGTCATTTCCTCTGCGTTCACATGGTCTCTCATGATTTCCTCCATTTCGCTGCTTCATTTCCCTCTTGATCTGAAGACTATATTCCTCTGCCCATTTGCAAAGAGTCCTCAAGTGACATTTGAATCAGTATAACTTTCCAGGCCTAGCACCTGCAGAAACTAATTAGTCTTTGAGGTCTAACTTCAAATTTTTGGCAGAAAGAATTGATTGGCCCAGCTTATATTAGGTGTCTACCCCTGTTTTAATCAACAAGATGACTAAACAGAGAAGAGTATACAGGGTCACTGTTACATAGATTTACAGGAGCCAGTCTCCGGGTGTGAGAGGATGATTCTCAGAGGATGGGACATACATGAAGTAGGCTCCCCAAAAGATGGCTATCACGCATTCATAAAGTGCTTACTATTTGCCATGTACATTCACTATTTTTTTCATCCTCATATTTTGATAAGAACAGTGCCACTTATTTCCACTTTACAGTAGGAGAAATTGAGCCACAAAAAAAAAAAAAAAAAAAGTAAGTAACTTGGCCAGTGTCATACAGCTGGTAAGGTAAGATTAGAGTCTAGATTGAGCTGATGACAAAGCCTGGGAATCTAAGCAAAACATTTAAACTATATGTTGGATGTATTTCCAGTTTCTTCCTATTTGTGAGGATGATCAATCATGTGGATATTTCTCTTATGAAGCAAAACTTAAGACCATTTAATAAATACTGATTTTGAGAAAGCCTTGTTGTAGGGATAAAAGAATCCTTTGCAGATCTTACCTCCATATTTTCCTGGGATGAATCATTTCCCTGCAGTTCCATGGTATAGGGCTGGCAAATTTACTCTTTGCTGTTGGTCCATGTGGTCTTGAATCCTAGCTCATACTATGTCTATACAACAGGAAGGAGATCACTCTCAGACGTGTGGAATTGGGGTAATGATTACCCCAGAGATTTAGGTGACTGTTGGTTGTGTTCAAGTCCTCCACTGAAACCTGATTTATGCTAGAGTAGCTAGCTTTTTCTAATTAGTCTTGATAAAATGGAAATTCTAACCTCCAAGAAATCTGTTAGAACATGGATGACACAGAAGTAAGCCTAACCTTCTCATTGGCAAATTGCTTCCTACTTTCTGGTCTCTAAGGCAGGATCAGAGCAGTCAGCTATGGAACTAGGGCACCCAAGCCTTTGCCATTTACTAGGCATTGACTCACCATACTAATTATGAGAATTTCTGGGGGAGAAGGAGGTGTGCTCAGTTTTTGTTTTTAAATATTATTTATTCTTTGTAAGATACAGAGCACTATGAGAAGCCTTTTTCATTCCCAGGTTTCCCTTTCAAAGTGTTTCTGTCCTAATCAGACTGTCTTTTTCTGCATTGCCAGCTCTAATAGGCTAGAAGTTTAGCCTTTGAAGAGCCACTTAGCTTTAGCATAGTTGTTAGGACCACAGATTTAGCATTGGAATGCTCTATGTTTGAATCCTGGCTCTACAAAATGTTAGTTGTGTGACTTTGGACCCTTCCTCAACTGCCATCATGGCATTCCCTATAAGCTTTACCCTGCTTAATTTCTCATCACTCCTTATCATGACCTGGCATTTATTTTATTTATATCTACATTTGCATATATGTGCATGTATAAATATCTGTATATGTATAAAAGTGGTATATATAATGCATATGTAAATAAAATCCTAGTTTGCTTTTTGTCTATCTCTGCCAACTAGAATGTAAGTTCCATGAGGATATTGACTTTATTTTGTTCATTCCTCAATATAGGAATGGATCCTGCAAGATCCTTGATCTCATAGTTTGTGGGATCAAGTCCCACTTTAGGTTCTGTGCTGACATTGCGGTACCTGCTTGGGATTCTCTCTTTCCCTCTCTCTCTGCCCTTAAACTGCTCATGCTTTTGCCCTCAAAATATATAAATAAACTTAAAAAAAAAGTACCTCAAGGTTCCCCACTCTGAAACATCCCTAAAATGTTTCAAGGGGACCACAACATAGCTAGAAGAGACCACACACATTCACACTATTGTAAGATTAAATTCAGTTGTCTCTTTTGCCAAGGATACAGAAACTTTTCACGAAAAGATGACCATATAAAAGAACAACAAATGCAGGATATCTCCATTCATTTTACCATGGTCCCCAGACTTTGTAACAATGTCTGATGAGGCTAGGGCTTTGTTGAATTTGAGTTCATTCTCTTGCTAACATGGTAGTATGGATCATATAATACCGTTAATGGAGTATCTGTACATCTGTGTGATTTTGTGTAATGTTTTAAATATTGGGCTAAACTTTTCTTGCACCAAACTTGGTGTAAACAAGGCCACAGTCTCACCCTAAGGAGAAAGCCACGTTAAAGCTTAATTATCTCTGAGTCCACATCTCCATAGTTTGTCAACTTACTCACATTACCCTTTCAGCTATGTGTTCCCAGTGCTGGGTATGTTTGGGCCAGGGATTCCTGTAGATACTGTGGCTACAGTGGTGGAGGAAAAACAAATTTCCCTCTAATATTCTATATTTTTGGCTGAGGCCCCCCCTCCACCCTGTAATAAAAGGTTAAGAGAAGAACAGAAGTTAAAAAGCATGTATGCCTCTTATGTACATGGGAGTGACCCAGGAAAACTGAGTAACTTCCTAAGGTAGCCCAAGCCACTACCTTAAATACCAACTTCCAGCTAGGAGAGGCCAATTGTGGGCAGTTATCAGGCCAAGCTATAAACAAGGATAAGATTGTTACACAGATTTAAGTTAGTGTCTTCTCTGTTAATAAGAGTTTCTAGAGAATTAGAGTCAACCTTTTCTTCCTGGTACAGGGAGGGAGACAGTTTCTAAAAGGAGAGCTCCCTTAAATTGTCTCTTACAAAAGAGTAACTTCTACTCAGTTGTAAAACTTTCCCCATATATGACGTTTCTTTAAAATAAACAGCTTAATGAGGTGTCTGTGTGGCTCAGTCATTTGAGTGCCCAACTCTTGATTTTGGCTCAAGTCATGATTCCAGGGTCATGGGAGTGAGCTTCGCCTGGGGCTCTGCACTGAGTGTGGAACTGCTTAAGATTCTCTCTTTGTCTCTCTCCCTCTGCCCCTCTCCCCATTTGCATTCTCTCTCTCTAAAATAAAATAAAATTAAATTAAAATAAAATAAAATAAAATAAAATAAAGCTCACAATATAATCCTTATACCAAAGAAGCATATTTTGGGGTGGCAAATTCTCTCTCTCTCTTCACCAGTGAATGAAACAAAGCCCTGCCCTTGTGGGACTTACAAAAATGAGGGAAAGCAGACAATGCATTTAAAAGTAATAAGCAGGGGCGCCAGGGTGGCTCAGTTGATTAAGTGTCCAACTTCAGCTCAGTTCATGATCTCACAGTTCGTGAACTTGATCCCTGTATCGGGCTCTGTGCTGACAGCTCAGAGCCTGGAGCCTGCTTGGGATTCTGTGTCTCCCTCTCTGCCCCTCCCCTGCTTAAGCTCTGCGTCTCTCAAAAATAAATAAACATTAAAAAAATTAAAAAGTAAAGGTAAGAAGTAAATATAAAATATCCCACATGGTAATGCATAATATACAAAAGTAACAAAATAGGACAAGAGGGAATGGGAGGCTGGGGTGGGTACTACTGTATATGTAGTGGTAAGAGAAGACCAAGAGATAAAGGAGAGAACCATGCGAATATCAGTGAGAATAACCTTACTAGCAATGGATGTAGCAAGGATGAAAAGGCCCTGAGATGGGAGCATGCTAGGTGTGTCTAAAGAAGACCAACAAGGGAGACAGAAAATGAGGTTAGATAGTTATTAGGTGGCCAGATCATGAAGACCTTGTAAGTCATTGAAAGGACTTTACCTTTATTCTCCATGACATGGGAACTATGGAGAACTGACTTGATCTGCCCCAGGATTTTCAAGGATCGGTTGGATTTTCTTTTTTTTAGTAGACTATGAGGGCAAGTACAGAAGCGAGGCCAGTTCAAGAGCTATTTAAATAATCTAAATGAGAAACAATGGGAGTTGGACCAGGATAGTAGTGGTGGAGATTATGAGAAGTGGTCAGATTCTGGGTGTATGTTGAAGGTAAAGCCATCTGGGTTTGCTAATATATGAGATACAGTATGAAAGAGAAAGAGAGAGTGAAAGAAGACTTTATATTATTTTTAAATTTTTTAATATTTTTATTTATTTAATTTATATCCAAGTTAGTTAGCTTATAGTGCAACATTGATTTCAGGGTAGATTCCTTAATGCCCCTTATCCATTTAGCCCATCCCCCGTCCCACAACCCCTCCAGTCCCTCTGTTTGTTCTCCATATTTAAGAGTCTCTTATGTTTTGTCTCCCTCCCTGTTTTTATATTATTTTTGCTTCCCTTCCTTTGTGTTCATCTCTTCTGTAGAAGACTTTATATTCTTACACAGACTTCAAAAAACAGTCTTTCTGTATTTTCCTCATAAATTCAGGTGACTCTAACATGCTCTCCAATATTTTATTTTCTGTAATTCTACTAATTCTAACATTACTGCTTCAAACTATAAAGAGCCAAATAAAAGCATAACATGTAACTCTCATTTTCCTGGGAGCCTGCTATATGCAGAGAGCTGTGCTAGCACAAGTGATGGAGCCAGGGTTGGGCAGAGTACCACCACTTCTGGCATTTTCACTGTACCACATCTTGTGTTACAGTTCTCATAATGGATTAAAATAACAGAAAGTGACCTTGAAATGAAGGACACTCAAAATCTCGGCTGTTGGAGTGCCTGGGTGGCTTAATGGGTTAAGCACCGGACTTCAGCTCAGGTCATGATCTCATGGTTCATGGGTTTAAGTCCCACATCGGGCTCTGTGCTGACAGCTCAGAGTCTGAAGCCTGCTTCAGATTCTATGTCTCCCTCGCTCTCTGCCCCTCCCCCACTCACATTCTGTCTCTCTCTCAAAAATATATAACATTAAAAAAAAAATCTCAGCTGCAATTTTTTTTGCATTTACATTGAATGTTTTTTTTCTAAATACATTACAGATCCTTAAGAAGTGTACCTTGCAAATAGTGTCCTAGTGTATAGACCCATTGATTTAAATAGATAAGTAGAATTAAATCTATGCATAATTTATAGTGGGTCATATTTTCCCCCAGGGGTCTCTGGGCTTTCAACTTGTCAATAAAAATAATTATTATTTACTGAACTGAATTGTTGTAGACTCTAAGTCTACAGTTCTCTTTTGGCCAACAAAAGAGCAGATGCAGGATTAAAACAAGAGATGGCTAATGTTCAGGAAAAAGACAGGAGCACTGAATAAGTGTCCTTGCCCCATATTTATTCAGATAAGAAGGCTTGCAAATGTAATGGGTGTGTACAAAGGGACAAAGAAACTAGGAACATTAACTTGGGGATGTGAGAGAGAAAAGGGGATTTTGGAGATATACAGTGTTTGGGGTTTGGGTCAATATAAAACAAAATCCAGGTGCTGGGCAGATGGGCAGATGGTTGTTAACAGCAGACAGGAGGCGCTGTGCCTGTTTATCTTTGCCAGCCTAGGGGATGAGACAGATAGGGGGAATAACCTCAGGGTTAACAAGACACCTTTTCTTTTGTTAACCATCTCCACTAGGGCTGCTTTGCCTGTAGCTCAGAGGTCCAAAGTCCAATTTACCAATTTACCTAACCTGGCCCTATTCTCCTATGAAAGCATCTTTCTGCTATAGTATTAAATTTGGGGTGCTTTCACCCTGAATATCTAACATTGTTATTCCTATGTATTGGGCACTTTTGCACCATTTCTATTTCAGGCCTTTGCCTCTCTCTATTTTGGGGGCTCAGCACCCCCTCCCTATTTTGGGGTGCCTTTGCACCTCCCTATTCCTGGCACCTTTGTGCTTCCCTATTCTCAGGGTGTCTTTGCACCCACCTATTCTTGGAGTGCCAATCTGGTTTACCCAAACTCAGGTGTGAGCATTTTATTGACTTTGTATTTCTTTGTGCCTTGTTACCCCATTGGTGTAAGCCGGGGGGGATTCCTAAGCTTATTTCCCACACTGAATAGCTTGGTATTATTGCTTAGCTAATAATGCCAGAGGATAGTGCCTGATTCTTGGAGAAATAATGTCATCTGTGGAACTAAAGTGACATGAAAGAGAAGATGTCATTCAATTGCTATTTTGTTTAGTATACAAAAGGTCATTTCCTTCTAATGTAAGGTTGTGTATTATAAAATAAAATGACCTCTGTTATACTAAGTTTTAAATTTTTATAAAGTAGCTTGGAGAGAATAGTTACTGTTTGTGGTGTGGCACACTAATTTTTCCTTCTTATAGATAGATATTTTTGTTATGGAAAAGAAACTCTTGTCTATTTTGTGTCCTTCAATCGACCTTTTAAGGCTGAACTTTTTTTTTTAATTGCAGTCTGATTTGCTTTTTGTGGGAAGAGAATAGTACATATTTTCTGTGAACATTTTTTATTGGGTAACCTTTCATATAGTAAGAGTTTAATAAACATCTGACTTGTGAATGAATGAATACATGGATAAATTAATGAAAAATGAAATAGGCCTTTTAACTGCTGTCCAAAGTGCTGATTGAATGCCATTAGATGACTAGGGACTTTCTAGAAAAATAATCATAAGTGGTTTCACCCTTATGTTCATCTTACATTTTTATTTTTCACTGATTCACTTCTTTATAGTGCATAAATGAAGAAGGAACTGTATCTTATGCAAACCTGTATGCATTACACAAACAGAACAAAATTCTTTGCCTGCTGTGTATTAGCATGAAACTTTTAGTACGCTTAGTGTGTTTTTTAAAATGGTTTGAATGTGATTATTTCAGAGTTTGAGTGAGACAATATCACTGCTCCTCCAGAAGTCACAGAAGGTGAATATTCTCTTTGCTCAATCTGTTTTTCATCCAACAGTTCTTTGTTATATTGAGCCTGTCCTATTTGAGACAATAACCAGGGCTTAGCAAGCAGTACTTTATAACATGCCAGAAAGTATTAATTTTTAACATACACTTTGAACTAATTGGCAGTAAACAACAGATGTGTTATTATGTATTAGAGGCTCAGTAGGAACACATTCCTTTAGTCCCTTCCTCCCTTCCCTGCCCTCTGTCCATTCACTATGTAACTAATGTGGGAATGTAAATGTTATCGCTATAACAGTGACAAGGTATTTCGTTCCTTACCATTTAAGGTCAAGAGTATGTAACATGGAACTTTAATTCTCAGGGGGTAGTATTTCTCTCTTCATTCTTAAAATTCCCATTATGCCTCTTAAAAATTAGCCTTCTATTTACTTACATAAATGAGCAAAGGTATCACATTACAACAATTATAACTGTTATTTGAGATTTTTTAAAACCCAAGGCAGGACATAACCATATGGCATGATACACAAATAATCTATAAACCTCTTTATAACCAAATGAAAACATAATTGGTGTAGAATTTAAAATTTAACCTTTTTTATCACACATATACATATATATATATAATATCACACATATATGTATACATAAACATATAATATGATATGGTATATATTATAAATTTGTGAGTCTTCATTTTTTTCCTTAATATATATCATGTGAAGGAAAGAAAAGTATAATTTTCATGTGAAATATAGGCTTAAGTACCTATCCTGCTAGACACAGATTATTGGAGTTCCTATATTTTTGCTTTTATGGTATCATGTAAACTTCCCTGGTGAAATTTCTCATTTTATTCATAATTTCTAAAGCCTCTCTATCTACCACAGATTAAATCAGTCATAAACCATGTATTAAATAACCTTGTTTGTAAAGCACCCTGTTTAGACATGTTCCTAGTCTCAGGGAAAATGAGAGAAGTAAGTTAAAGGTCTAAAAATATCTTGATAATTTGATAAACGGAACATAGAGGGAAGGGGATGAATAAGAGATAAGAATAGGGTTTCCAAAGGCCTTTCATAGTAGGGAGAAAAAAATAGCACACAGCAGTCAAAGTTGTAAGAGCCACCCAACAAATATTGGGTCAGTTTACTGAATTTCTTTTATGTGATCAGCTTTATTCAAAATAAACTTAATTCTTAAGGAATTTATTAACTGGCCTTTTACCACATTTAGGAGAACTCAAACACGTTTTACTTTTTCCCCCTAACTTTCTTAAAGAATACTTTATTTTGTAAGCATCTGGGTGTTGAAAAGCAGTCACATGGCTAGTGTTCCATAATGTTCAACTGAGGTCATTAAATATTTACTGAAGCACTGTCTGTGTATCAAGCACCTGGTTGGTGTTTGGGATAAAGTGTTGAGCAAAGCAGATAGAATCTTTGTCCTCACGGAGCTTAAAGTCTAATGAATGAGACCTACATCAATAGATAATCATTCCAGAAAGTATGCAAAAGTGGGAAATGACCCCCTCATAAGGCCACAGAAGGCATCCCTGAAGAAGTGATATTTGGACTGAAGGTTAAGAAGTAACTAAGAGGGGGACACTTGGGTAGCTCAGTTGGTTAAGCATCCAACTTTGGTTCACGTCATGATCTCATGATTCACGAGTTCAAGACCGGCATCAGGCTCTTTGCTGACAGCTCAGAGCCTGGAGCCTGCCTCAGATTCTGTGTCTCTCTCTCACTGTCTGCCTCTCCCCTGCTTGTTCTCTCTCTCTCTCTCTCTCTCTCCCTCTCCCTCTCCCTCTCCCTCTCCCTGTCTCTCAAAAATAAATAAAACATTTAAAAAAAAATAATAAAGAGAGGGGTGCCTGGGTAGCTCAGCTGGTTAAGCGTCTCACTTCAGCTCAGATCATGATCTCACAGTTTGTGAGTTCAAGCCCCGCGTTGGGCTCAGAGCCTGGAGCCTGCTTCAGATTCTGTCTGTGATGCTGTCCTGCTTGTGCTCTCTCTCAAAAATAAATAAACATTAAAAATTAAAAAAAGAAGTAGCTAAGAGAAGGTAGAAAAGAGAAGAAACAATCAACTGGGAGTGAGAAGGGCTTTTCCAGGCAACAAAAAGCAATCCAAAGTATGGCTGGGTGAAATGCTGACTTGAGATGTGGCTAGCTGGAGAGGTAGTAGGGATCAGACCCAATAAAAGCAGGCCAGTTCTAGGAGGTTGGTCTTGACCCTTAGAGCAATGGGAAGCCACTATAGGGGTTTTGAGTAGGAAGGATCAGATTCCTGTTTCATGCAGATGACTCTGGCTGCAGTGTGGAGACATGCCTGGAGGGAGGAGAGAAGCTTTCAAGGGAGTCAGTGTGGAGACCTTTTCTGGGTTTCTGGCTTGTGCAACTGGATGACAGGTCTCTATTCACTAAGGAAACACAGGAAGAGGAGTGGGGTTTTGGGGGAGAGAGACGGGGGCAGGTTGTAGATGGAAATGAGGAGTTTATTTGGGGGCACATTGAGTCTGAAGTGCCTATAAAATACTTACAGGCAGATGAGTATTTGGAACTCAAGGGAAAGGTCTGACCTGGAGATAATAATGTGGAAATTATGAAAGAAAAATGAATAAATGAATGAATGAGTCTGAGAAACTTTGACTTAATTATGAATCAATGAAAGAAATATTTGAAAATAAGAAACAAACATGGAAGAATATATCGATGATTTTCTGAACTCTACATATATGCATTTAAAAACTAATAGTTCATTTTACCTCCACATTTTTAAAATAAGGAGGCAGTTTCAAAAATTACTTTTAACTTTGATGGTAATACCCAATGTTTCTCATTTGTAGTTCCTCTAATCTAGTTTGACAGTAAACTAACTCTAGAACAGTGTTTATTTAACTTATTTGCTTACTTAACGAATCACTTTGAAGGTTAACTGCTTCCTTTAAATCTTAAATTATATCAGCCTTGATAACTTTATACTCTCACAAATAAGAATGATAACTAGAGGATGAAAAAGAAAAATAAATTTTCATTGTATTAAAAAATATCCCTAATTCTGTACAAATAAATTACCAGTAGGAAAAAGAAATTTGCAAATGTATCATTCTTAGCAAGAAGCCTGTTTCCTTTGGAAAGTTTTCCTTTCTAGGAAGAAAACCAGGAGAGTAACTGATTTTTCCTTCTTAAGAGTCTTGCCCCCTGACCAGTAGAACTCATTGTAAAATGTGGAATAACAGTGAACTATGTAAACACAAAATACAGCTGTGTACTCTTGTCCAATGACCACGATTTAACAACAGCAATAAATGAAAGTGTCTCTTGTTGTTTTTTCCACAACTCAAAGCGTGTATGTTTGTTTACCTAAAATAACATTTCCCTAGTTTTTCTTAGTTAAAAGAGCAAAGACAAAAATTATTATCGTGTGAAAAAGGAGTATTGCTTGACCTCCAGAGTTTCCCCCCTCCTCTGTTAAGAAAGGGTTAACAAAACTACCTTACAGCCAGCATCTGTAAGGTTAAATTAAAGTAAGAGATATGAAAGCCTTTGAGAAAACTAAATGGAGATTCAAGTTATACGTAGTGTTGAATTACTATCCAGTTTGGAGGAAGGGTGAGTTGTTCACCAAGGCATATGAGAAGGTGAAAAGAGAAAGATGAAGGAATAAGTGGATTAGAGATAGCAGTTAAAAAGGTTTAAATGAGGTCCAAGCTGATGGTAATCATTATTCCGTATTTAGAATGTGGCCTCTCTGTATATGTGCTGCCAGGCACCACGATGTCACCCATGGTGGCCTAAGTTAAAACTTGGTGTCAGCACCAGTGCTGGCCATCTCCGTGAGCCTTCCCTGGGCTGCAACTCCAAAGCAGGTATGGAAAGAGCTCACTCTGCCTAAGCTGTTTGAATGAATATACCTTCTCTCTTATTTTCATATTTCAATTTTCCAGGCTTTATGTCTTTAGAAGAAACACTACAAGCTTGAAAAAGTTTCCCCTGATGTGTATACCTGTTAGTTTTCTTTTCTGTATGAGAAGGGAGAGGAATTAGCTTTTTCTCCATCATCTTTATTAAAGCTCTGCTTTACAGCTGAATTGAAACCATTTCATGAAACATTTGAGTATTGCTTTAAAAGGAACGTCTAACACAGAAAGGCCGCTGCAGTTTTTAGCAATGCGTGTACCTGTGTCCTGTTCATCATGATGCCACGCCGTTTGTCTCTACCCCACTGAGATGGGTGGACAGCCAGTTTTCTCATCTGACGTATCAGATAGACTGGCCCTTTTTGGTAGCGTGAAACTTTCATGTTGTCATGGGTATCTATGCTCATTTGTTTCATCTGTCTTTCCTGATCCATCCAAGAACACATTGCATTGGTAGTCTAGAATCCTCTAGATTTTGAGAAGAGATGGGAATAGACAGCCATCCCTGCTAAAGCTAAAACCAGCCTGGTGATGCCAGAATTCAGTGCCCACCTTCCACAATCATTCAGTTAGCTGTTGCAGAATGAATCACTGAGCAGGGCTCGTTACATTGTTGCTGGAATGAAAAGTGGTTCCCTCCTGCCCAATCTCAAGCTGCTCTAAGATCTTCTGCCCATGTATCTATGACTTGGACATTTTGGTGGTCCTCTGTTAAGCAGGAGGAAAGGATACAGAAAAAGTGTAAATTATATATATCTTTTTCATATTTTTTTAACATTAAGAATCAAATGAAACAGGATTTTTCAGGAACCTTTTTACATTACATGGTGAAAAGTTCTAAGAAATGCTACTTTGAAACAGTATTTGTTGAGGGCTATCTCTTTTCTTGGGGCAACAGAAATTTACTTAAATTTTTCATTTGAGACTTATCTTGAGTTCCTCAGTTCTTTGGAACTTAAGTGTCATTGCTTTATATTTACATACATGCAAAGCCAAAGCTAGGAACCTCTTGAGGGGGAAACCACACTTTATTCAACATAAGGCCCTATTCCTACTGCCTAGCACAGTGACTGATATTTAATACAACTGAGTAACTCATGCATCAAAGAATTAAATGTACATTTATTGTTGAGGAATCTTAATTTTTTTGCAGCACAAAGTATACCTGGCCTTCGTAAATACTTGTTCTTTGATAATGATATTTGGTAGAAAAAAGCAAATTTCCCTAATTGTTTCACAGAGCGTAATGTACTCAAAATGTTATCTAATGTTAAATTATTTAATATACACGAGAAAAATCATGGAAAACAGGTAACAAATGAAACAAGACACCAAAAAGAAAAATATGAATCAGAGGCCTATGAATGGCTTTTCTAAGATAGTATTACCCTTATGTTTTCTAGTGCATGTGGTAATGATGGTTGGTCCCAAAGGACTTTGTTAGAAATGATGGTCTGGGGGCACCTGGGTGGCTCAGTCGGTTAAGCGTCCGACTTCAGCTCAGGTCACGATCTTGCAGTCCATGGGTTCGAGCCCTGCGTCAGGCTCTGGGCTGATGGCTCAGAGCCTGGAGCCTGCTTCCGATTCTGTGTCTCCCTCTCTCTCTGCGCCTCCCCTGTTCATGCTCTGTCTCTCTCTGTCTCAAAAATAAATAAACGTTAAAAAAAAAAAAAAAAGAAATGATGGTCTGTTATTTGTGCACACAGTGTGCCATTTATAGGCAGTGATATGTGTTCATTTCCCCACCCACTGCATTAATGTCCCTCCCTTGAAGGAATAAAGACTCGTCATTGATTCCTTAAACCATGTCTTTTGTCACTTACCATGAATGTAAGTGGTGAGCATGGCATACCCAGAACTAAGTTTAATGTCACTAATTTATTTCTTTTAAGGTTACTAATAGCTCTCAGTTACTTAATTTTTCATTCGTCACTTTTGAATTGTGCAACACTGCATGCCTGAATAGACAGAAGTAAACTTGATTAAAGTGATATTCTGTAAATGGCACTACTTTCCTCATTTTCCATATGCTAATGTGAAGGCCTCATTGTGTATAAAGATATCTATAATTGCTTAAGGTTTTAATTTGAAACTTTTAAGGATAATAAAAAGATGAGGCAATAAAGGATGATCCTTGTTCTAGAACTTTTTCTCTAGAGCTAGATATTAAATATTTAAGGCTTTCCAGATTAATGGTGTCCATCACAACTGCTCACCTCTGCCATTGTGGCACAGAAGCATCTATAGAAAATACATAAACAAAAGAGTGTGACTATGTTCCATTAAACTGTTATTTGCAAAATGAGGCAGCAGACCAGATTTGGCCTCGAGGCCATGTTTGACTGACTCATGCTCGAGAATAGCTAAAGAAAACTAAAAGAAAGTTACAACCCTCTTCTTAGCCTTTCTAGTCTGATTTTCCTCTGAGACCATGCTCAAATCGTACTCCCCACCAACTACCCCTCCTTCTCTGTGTCCCTGTTATCTATTCCATATCTTACTATCTTCCAAAATGAATGTCTTATTTATTCATCTACATTGTTAGCTACTGATTTCCTACTTTCCTTCCCTCCATCTTTACTCCTTCCCTCCTTGCCATCCGTCCTCCTTCTTACTAAATAAGCCCATAGATATTTGTTGCTAATAATGACGATCTTAATGACTATCTTCACTATCCTTAAAGGAGATATTATGAAAATAATTATTTTAATTGCTCAGACCCTAGCAAAGTAGCCATTAAATGCTTATTATTGATAATGAAGAGCTTAAATTTCTTCCTGGTAGTTTTTGTTTTTGTTTTGCTTTTTCATTTTGAACACATGTGACCAGGGAGATCAGTTAGGCAAAATATTCCACCAGTGTATATTATAGGAGAGATGGAAAAGAGATGTAAAAGTAAATAATCTTTAGTAGATACAATTCACATTGATTTATTGATAGGAGTCATTTATCTCAGAGCCAAATTGAATGTTTTCCAAGAATATTACCATCCATGTTAACCAGCCTGTGTAGTGGTAAGTACAAAGAGCTTACATGGGCATAGCAGAGTAAGTGGCCTATTAACAAGTTACCTCTACATTTAGGAGTTTTGAGAGATTCATTTACAATAATGGTTGTCTCCTTCTTAAGGTTTTCAACCTAAAGTTATGAAAACAGTCCAAATTATTTTTAGACATCTCTGTAAGTAAGCTTATGTTAATACTTTATCAGATAGATTTTGTCGGGTATGATTTGCCAGGAAAGGCTCTGTTCTTTTGGAAGAGTTAGAATTTTCAGATTCCAATGACTTTTTGTGGTTGGTGATATTTTTATTCTTACATTTTGTAGTGAGATGCTTTTTCTTTATAATTCAAAATTATAAAAATACACCTTACAAAAACACTGCTTTAAATTCCTTCCTTTTCTGCCTACTTCTCTTCCTTCCTTTTACAAGCCATGCTGATCTACTCTGTTGAAGGCATACTCTGTTCTGATAGAAAATTCTAAAATGAATACGAAACTCCCATCCAAGATGTTTTTCATATAAATGAACATTTAAGACATACACATGCAATGAGAATATAACCTGGAAAACGTGGAACTATGAAAGAAGTCATAAGTAGTTTGAATCGGGGAAATATTTATTCCATCAGGTCAGTGTGCAAGAGAGAGACAGGACCCTGTGTAAGTTACAGTGTCTGTGTTTCCTTGGCTACCTCTAATGGTACTGGTTTCCTGAAGGGGTCGCCACACATCCAAAAATGCTTTTAACCTACGTGAGAGAGATGGAAACCTGTGAAATGTGATTGTTGCCAGTTTTCCTAACTGGTAGATGTTGACAAACAATATAATACTACTGACTCTAAATACCAATTATAATGGAATTATTTTAGCAATAGCCTTAAGAAAAGCTCTGACTGATCCTGTTGCTTCATAGATTTTCTTTTTGCCCTTTTTAAGGAGAATGCTCTGCCACATCATCAAAAGCAAAGTAACAGTGTCAATGGATTGCTTTATTTCTGTTTGCAAATATAATTTGACAATGTGTTCTGTAAAATGTTAAGAAATGAATCACTCTTCCACTTCTAAAGCATACCTGATGAACTAAACCATATCTGCATCGTTATTTGTTGAAAATGCTGCTATTCTGTTTTATTTTGAGAAACAAATGGATGTTTACATTCTGCTTGTGCTGAGGTCCTTGATTGTAAGCTGCCACCATATTTCAAGATAATTGTTACTGATGCTGCCTGTCTTCATACACATAAAACATTTGCATTGCATTTTGCCATTTGAGATGTCACTCTTTGTAAGCAAAGACAAATACATAGCTTGAGTGAAGACAAATGGCATTTAAGCATAATGTTATTTTCTACTTCTTCATGTATGAATTAAAATTACTCAGTCGTTCAGAGTAAGGGCTAAAGCAAAGTGAATAGTTAAAAACTACATCTCTATATGATCCTGCTTTTAAAAAATGTCAGAGAATCAGAACGTAAACCTAGAAATTCTTTTACAAGATAAGATTTAGCTATATGTATATTTAACTACATGTATATCCTGTCAATATACATGTCAGAGCTTTTGGAAAGGAAGCCATTGTGAGAAAATTTGTGCCAATTTTCAGGTTTCTTTTTCATATCCTCTGTGGGGTTTTATCTTTATTTTAAGGTACTTTCTTGATAATACTGCTTCTTTCTTAGTTGTGGGGTTATGCTCATAATGCTCCATTATGCTCATAATGTTACAAATTCAGAAAGGTTCTCTTCCTTCTGGGATAATGTCATAGAATCTCATAGGAAATGTTGAGCTTATTACTGTATACATTGGATGTGATCATTGTATGAAATCCTCTGGGTCAGAAGTGTCATTAATTACAGCATAATGATTCATATGTATTTTTAATCCTGTACACCCTGTAGTTCCATGGTTTCATGCCAAACAAAGAAAAATCAAGCTCTTGCAAGTCATAGAGGCATGTGGTATATACTGTACCAAGGTGGAAGTAAATGTACATCTGCCATTTTGCGAATTTTAAATATAGACAGTGGTAAGTTTCCTTAGGCAAAGTGAGGTTCCTGGGAGTAAGATTTCAGATGCCTGAATTTTTGTTACAATTGGCTGTATATTTTTCCAACATATTCCCTCAGTAGTGAAATTTGATAATGGCTCTGCCTTTTAATCAGCACTGAACTTTGCTAAAGTAGTAATCTACCAAATGCTTACCGACTAAATGATAATGTGATGATGTGAACAAAAATAATTTATAAATGGTGAACTATAACGAATAAGTAATGTTACTATTTTCATTGTATAGGATCAGATCTACAAGCCATCGTATTGAAATAAAAATAGGAAATCAAAGTATTAGGTATTTCATGTAGAGTATATATTTGTTTTCATATACCCAAGTATACCTGACATAGTTCTTACACCCATGAAGAACATGATTTAAATACTTCCTTTTTATTTTCTTAATAGCATTCTATTCACATTTGCTTTTCAAATTAAAAGCTGAGTAATCATTTTGTGGTATATATATAAATTAAAGTTGAATTGTAAGATCAATAACTGGTAGACAAAAGAAGGTGAATTTACATTTTCATCACTTTTCCTTTTAGGTAAAGAACACTTTAACTTGTTTACTGAACATCCCCATCAGTATCTGGCTACACTTGTGGGCCTATGTTAGCAGTGATATCGGCCAGAAAAATTTCAAAGGAACGGACGACTAGGTGCTTGGCAGTTTCCTTTTCTCTTGTTATAATAATCAGTTAGAAGGCTTTGAGAAACCAAATGTAGTGGGAAGTTATCCACATATTTTCCCATTCAGTGGCTTACACAAGACCACTAGTTCATAGGGAGTGTGAACACTTTGTGTGCTGGAACAAGAAATGGAAGAAGTTTTTCTTTAGATTCCTATGTAAATTCCTAAAAATCACTTTGTGGATTTTCCCTTCCTCTGTATTCAGAAAGTCATCAGTTCTTAGAAATCTAATACCTGTCAGCTATAGGATTTTGCTTTGTCCTTTCTTTGGTTAGTGTTTTTCTTTGCTACCTTCCCTGATGGACAAACAGCCTTAAATTGAGATCTCAAAACTGTGACTCTGAGCCAAATACTTAACCTCTTATGAAGAAAAGCCTTTAATAGGAAGAAAATATAACATTAGAAATAGGAGTTCTCCTTTCAAGACAGAAGTTCACTATTAATCAGTAGGGAGAGTCTCAAAGCAAATAATTTTTTTTTTCCACTGAACTTTACTGTTCTCAAGATCCTAACCCCCCAGGAGACAAAGATTTCGAATTATTGGCTGTACTTTTCTCTTACATACATCAGAACTCTTCACCTATAGAATGGATCCAGGGGATTTGTGAATCATTATTTGGCTAATTATATAATCAAAAGTAATAGTTACAGTGAAAATTATAATTTAAACATCTTAAAGGTTTATGTAAGTTATTTTATATAAATAAGTTTACTAAATTTTTATTAGGGGTGAAGTATATATTTTTTAAACATTTGTTTTATTTATTTTGAGAGTGAGAGAGAGAGAGTGAGCAGGGGAAGGGGCAGAGGCAGAGGGAGAGAGAAAACCCCAAGCAGGCTCCACGCTGTCAGCACAGAGCTTGACACAGGGCTCGAACTCACGAACCATGAGATCATGACCTGAGCCAAAAATCAAGAGTCAGACACTACCCGACTGAGCCACCTAGGCGCCCCGAGAGGTGCATTATTTTTAAATATTGTAAAAGCATCTGCAATATCTGCAAAAAGCATCTTCAGTATCTCTTCCTATCACAGGAAGATCTTATTTTTTTTTTTAATTTTTTTTTCAACATTTTTTATTTATTTTTGGGACAGAGAGAGGCAGAGCATGAACGGGGGAGGGGCAGAGAGAGAGAGAGAAACACAGAATCAGAAACAGGCTCCAGGCTCCGAGCCATCAGTCCAGAGCCTGACGCGGGGCTCGAACTCACGGACCGCGAGATCGTGACCTGGCTGAAGTCGGACGCTTAACCGACTGCGCCACCCAGGCGCCCCCAGGAAGATCTTTTAAATAACATAACTTTAGTACATCTCCTCCCCTCTGCCACCGCCCGCCCTGCACCGAACCCAAATTTCATACATAACACAGTCTGTAAAATTAGGATAATAGTACCTAATAGAATTTTGGTGAAGGTATTTTTAGCACAATGCCTAGAATATTTTAATCACTCCATAAATGTGAGCTAGTAGTATTTGTAGTAGTATTGTTTCTAAAATGTTAAAGTAACAGAGAAAAACTAGATTTTTTATCTCTTCATATACTTCTTCTAAAAACTTGATATTCCCTAAGTATTTTATATTATAAATCGTGTCATGGAAGAATTTGCTACTTAAGAAGTAGGTGGTTTAGGGTAACAGCATCCACATGTTGGCCTTAGTATCCTTGTTCCTAAATTACAAATTCTTGTTAGGTATCACCTGACTCCCCCAGGACTCCTTGTACAGCTGACTTGTCAGAATGAACCTGTGAGGGCTGAGACCGCTGCATCCAGGGGTGGCTCATTCATTTCCTAGTGGTGGGAACCTCATATGTACAGCTGTTTTTTCTTTCCTGATGCAGCTGGTAATTGGCACAGTTCCAGAAACCATGCTTTCAGTCTGAGAGACTCCCTGACCTTATTGAATTCTCAGTTACGTGCTTGGAAATAATTGCACTTGTTACCCTTGAAACATAGAAAAATTACCTCTAAATATTCACGGTGTGGACTGAGATAGCTACTGAAGTCCAAAGGGCACTTCCTTTCTCCCTCCCTTGTACCCTGTCAACCAGTCTTGTGAGCCCCATCTTCTGTGCACAGTGGGGGATAATGACCTGCGTTTTCCCATGCTTGCTTTATCTTCGAGCAGCCCAGCCTCCATTCCTCTTTGAAGGGCTGGAGCAACAAGAGCAACACTCCCTTGCTTTGCTGTCTACTTATTTACCTTTTCAGTTATATATGGAGCTACCACACAGAAGGTGCTTAGAAAAAAGAGTTAGAAATCTTGACGTCAGAGCTGTGCCTATCACAACCCAAGCATGGATACCAGGATGATATTGAAAGTCCAATAATTGTAGATGTTTAATGACCAATAATTAGGTCATTTGCATTTTCAGCAAAGGGATTGATTAGTGGGTAAGAACTCCTTTCCTGTAACATCACCTACAGCCCTGAACTTAGAGTCAACAGAGACAAACCTCCTCAGACCTGGTTTCTACTTTCTTTCATTCACTTTGCAGCAATGGCCAGATTGTTAACTGTGCCAAGCATTGCGCTAGGTACTGGCTGTATCACTCTTTGTAATTATGTCCTTTATAATCAGGTAGAGGACACAGATAAAAAGATAAACACATAATGAGGTATTCATTAGTTCTGATAAATGCTATGAAGTAACAGCATGCAGTGATGAGAACAAATAGTATGAAGAGAAATCGACTCCCATGGGGAGTCAAGAGAGTCTTGGGAGGATTTTGTGTTTTGGTGAGAACCAAAGGAGTTAGCGATGTGAAGACTGAGGGGGGATGGCTTTCCAAGCTCTGTCTGAAAGGTCAGAAGGGGTCCACCAGCCAGCAGGAAGCATTGTAGTTTCTATCTTACCCTTTCTGGAAATCACATACTTCCAATATACAGAAATGTATTAATAACTGCTGCATTCTTACTTTGGGGAAGTTTCAGGATTACTTTTTGCAGTGTTTTATGTATTTATTGGCATATATTTATATGTCCTTTTGTCTAATCTGGATCATCTTTCAGTATAGCCACTTTGGAGAAAGAAGGCTTTGTCACCTATGCGTACTGAATGCCAGCACAAATATCCAAATATAAACTATTTTAAGATTATCTCCCTTTGGGGATTATATATGCTACTGTTGGATTAGAACACATAATAAAAAGTTGGATGTGTGTGGTGTGCTTGTCACACCTAAAATAAATGATTAATTTTAATCCATACAAAGCATGCTTCAAGTCTGTTGACATATTTATTTTTAAAGATTTTTGTTTTAAGAAATATATTCCTACTTAACCACATTAGGAGTTATAAGAAGTGAAGGGTATTACCCTTTATGTTTTTATATTCAAACTCAGTTTTTATATTTATTTCACTAGGGACCCACTACTTTCAGAAGTAGGCCCCTGAAATCAATACATATGTTCTCCAAATAACAATTGTTACCTTTCCTAATAGTATGGAAATTCTAACTTATGTTCTCACTATTTTTTTCTTCCTCTCATCTTCAAAGTTTGATTTCTGCCTATAGTATAAAGAAACTAATAAATTTCATGTTAGAATAATTCACCTTTTATTAATAAATAAGTCCCTGCTATATACAAGGAACTATGCTATATGTCAAAGGTACAGATACTGAAATAATTGATATGTCATACCAATGTATGTTTTTCTTGCGTCTAATAAATATATACTAGTATTAGGTGACTGTAATGCAAGCAGATTGTTCATCCATTCACTGTTGCTATAAATTTTTAATCACTTTATAACTCATCTGTCACTATGTTATGAAGGGTCACTGCCAGGAGGAAGAAATAACAGTGTTTACACAGACCAGGCATTTTATCTTTTTTTGCCCCAGCATTGCTTCATCCATGTTTGGTTTTAACTTTTCACAGTTTTATTGGAAGTTATAAATCAGAAATTTTATCAGCCTCTGATTTAGCATTTAAATTGATGGGTGAAACATAAAAGTGGCCTAGCCAGCTGCAGGGCAGCAGCGTTGAAGGTTAAGTGTATCCTAGAATGGACAAAGAACATATATTTCCTCAGCTTTTCCTTCCCCACCGAATTATTCATCACACAAATCTTTGCCATACCTTTGTGAGAGACGTAAGTTTTCTCCTGAGAGAAATATAGATACCTATTTCTTAATTATGAAGTAGTATTATTTAAGTGCCCAGGTCCTCCAAGCATATTTTGTAAATGTAATCAGGAATTTTGGCATATTATTAGTGTCTTTAGCTACTTTCAGTTGTCAGTTTTGTAGGCATAAAGTAAGTCTTCATCTAAATAAGGCATCCACATTAAACATGTTTAATATCAATATGTGGTTTTAGACCGTTGTCTTTAGCTTCACTAATAATGTGACATTTCTAATTTGTATTTGCAAGTTATATAATCAAAATCAAGAAAAATGCAGTTAGAATAGTTGATCCCCATTTGGGTGTTTGCTGCTTTACAGCATACACTTCATTGTGTGTTTAATCCCAAACGCAGCAATGCAGAGTGGGGATTATAAGTATTATGATTCCCACGCTAACATTCAGCAATACCCATAGGTTAATCAAGTGTAAATTTCTAAAGTATGTGGGTGGCAATGTATTTAAAATAAGAAATTCATATAATATGCAAATAAAGATGAGTCATTTTTATTTTAATATCTGGAATGTGCATTTAATATATTTTCTATCAATCCAAGTGTGGTTTTCGTTTAGAAAATTTATAAAATGAATCTAAAGTATGTATTACAGTAGTGAAGAAAACATTGTAAAAGAGGATAAGGAATATTTCCATTTACATGTTAAAACATTATGAAAAGCTATAGTAATTAAAACAGTATGTGTGGGCCTAGATATATGCAAAAGTATTGATGAAAATAGATTATAATGTCAAGAGACAGACTAAAGTATAGGTAGAAATGTAGAATACAGTAAAAGTGATGCTTTAAATGATTAGGAAACACTTGTTTCAATAAATCGTGTTGGGACAATTAGCTAACTATTGGTGGTAGGCCTCGGTGAGGGCAGAGCAATACAGTTAGATTCTCAGAGCTCATCTTAGGACAAAATAAACTCTAGATGGAGAGTCTTCATAAAGAGTCTGTTAAGGTTAAATAATTATTTGTTTAAAAATAGAATGCACCTTAATATTTTCATCAATTCTTCCAAAACCTTCCATATCTCTATACACTTATCTTTTACTTCTTCTGTTTAATCCTAAACATGATGTGTTACAGTCCTCTGTTATTTAGTAATTTTATCAGAACTTCCTGGAATTTCCAAGACTTTATGACTTCTGTTCCACTGCTGTGTATTTCCAAATACCAATCAACCAATCACTGTTAAATGATGACCTGGAAACCTGGAGCAAAAGGTTTGAAATATATGTGATAAACTAAGTCTTAATATTCCCTAACCTATAAAGAACTCTTACAAAACAGTAGAAAAGCAAATAGAAAAATGAATGGAGGACATGAACAGGCAATTAATTGAGAACCTGAACAGGTTAATTTCTAATAAACATTTGAAAATGAAAAAATGCAAATTAAAAACAATGAAATACCATTTTCTATGAGATTGGTAAGGATTTTTACAGTCTTTATTTCCTGTGACCAGTAAGTATAGAAAAACACATATTCTCATAAACTTTTAGAAGTGTAAATTGATCCAAGTTTTTGGATTAAAAATATTATAATGTACTAAACATCTGCAAGAATGCAAGCCCTTTAACACAGTAATTTAACTTTTAATTATTTACCTCAAAGCAGTTATCAAAGATGTCAAATATACATGTATACATTTAACCTTGAACAACATGGGCTTGAACTGAGCAGGTCTACTTATATGTGAGTTGTTTTTGTTTGTTTTGTTTTGTTTTCAATAAATACAGTCCTGTACTATAAATGTACTTTCTCTTTCTTGTGGTTTTCATAGTAACATTTGCTTTTCTCTAGCTTATTTTATTGTAAGGATACAGTATGTATGTAATACATACACAAAATGTGTGTTAGTCAACTTTTTATGTTATTGGTAAGGTTTCCAGTCAAAAATATGCTTTTAGTAATTAAGTTTTGAGGGAGTCAAAATATATATGTGGAGTTTTGACTGAGCAGGGTTTCAAAGCCACTAATACCCGAGTCGTTCAAGGACTAACTACCTGTAATATCATGTATATAAGAGCAAATTTTGGGAAACATCCCAAACCTCAACGTATATGTATGGAATCCTATTTTTAATATTAATAGGCATAATCACAGTACTAAATAACCTACAGTATGGAATTTTTATAAAAATTTATATTTCCATATTTTTGCATAAATACTTTAGGACATACAGCAATATATTAATAATTGTGCAAAGGTGGTTTTTTTTCAAATTTATACTTACCTCTGATTTCAAAATGATTCAGAGTGAGCATACTTTATAATAAAAAAGCCATTCCCATATTTTAAAAACAAATATGATTAAAGATTTTATACTGTAGTAAATAGCACAGTTAAAATGTATCTGCTTTAAGAAGCAGCTTGACATTTAATATGAGACCTATATAATCTTTGATGAACTTCATTGATTTTCTCATTTTGATGCTTAAGACAGATCAGTTTTCCCCAAGAAAGCTTTTTTATATTCTTTACTCTCTCTGTACTACATCATCCCAGCAATTATCAAAGGTGATATACTATGATTCTCTATTAATTTATCTCTGTCTTCTGTTAGATATGTCCAATACCTATGTAATATGAACCACTATGCTATTTAAGTTGTTCTAGCCACATGAAACATGTAAAAAGAAAAAGATAAAATTGATTTTAATAATATATTTCCTTCACTCAATGTATGAGAAATTTCTCATTTTACATGTAGTTAGTATGAAATTTGTTATCGAGGTGTTTCACATTTTTTGTTGTGCAAATTTTCAAAATTCAGAGTGATACTTGCAGCACAGCTCCATGGGACTATTTGTGTTTTCGATGTCACATGTGGCTAGTGTTTGCTGTACTGCCCAGTGCACCATTAGACTGTTAGGCTCTCTGAGGCCCAGTGGGTCTCTTTTATATCCCCAAGGCCTAATGCAATGCATGGAATTTAGTGATCACTTTTAATATTTGAATCTGGTTCCCCAAATGGAGGGTTTTTTTTTTCTACTCCTAACTCAGTAGTATCACTTGGTCTGCTGTACTTTTCCTTTACATGCCTGACTCCTGCATTAAACTGTATGTTCCTCAAGGTAGCAACCATGTTTTATTCAGCTTTTTATCCCTGAGACAGTAGACACCACAATATGCTTATGGGAAAGAAGTTGAGGAAGAAGGGAGAAAACCAATTTATGTTTTTACTTCAAAGAACTTTTTTCTAGTAAATCAGTCTCATGAAATATTATATGTTAAATCTCATAAGGTCAAATTTATAGAATTATAAAGTACTTAGCAATAGAAATTGAAAAACTTCAACTCCTGATTTATCTGGGCTTTAAGCCATCCAAAATAGCTGATTGCTAATTTTCTTTTTGAAGATCAGTAGGGGTTAGAGATGCAGCAACCTTACTTAATATAACCTTGTCCCATGTTGAATAAATTTTACAGCTACAGAATTCTTCCTGTCAATCCTAATAATCCCTTACTGTAACATAAGACTTTTCCCCTGTGATCCTCAGTGGAGACAGACAACAGTTGGTGCACATTAATTATATAGTGAGCTTTCACTATAATGTTACTATGTATTTTCCTTATTATACTTTATAATAAGTAATGTTACTTCTTACATTTTCTTCAACTTTCTTTTTCCAAATTATAGAACACTAATTTTTAAAAATTTACATCGTGTAATTTTAAAAATATATTTTTGTAATAGAAAAGATGAGATCGGTAATGTGTTTATTGAGTTTGTGAGCTGTCTTCCCTACATAAACGATGTTATAAATAACACTAGTGAGTACTTTTAGTCTGTCAGTAATAATTACTAAACAGCCATCCTATGCCAATACGGTATTAGTTGCAAGAAATTACCTATGTTTGTTTTCTGATGTGCTTGTAGCTAATAGTTTTATTTTTGGTAGGGCCTAAGAATCATTGTTGAACCATGTAAGCATTATGCGTACTGCTTATTAGAGTACTCAGATGTGTAAATTAAAGTAGCTTTGCTCTCAGACCCAGTTCAAATCCTGGCTTTGCTGCTTGTCCAGCATCTCTAAATATCATCTGAATGTTACCAAAAGAAGTTTTTGCAAGAATTATATAAGAAAAAGTACTTGGCCATAGTAGATACGCAATTATTAACTGCTGTTATTATCATCATTAACATTATCATTAGTAATACTGTTTTCTTTGAAGAATTAACCAAACGTGTTTCTGTCGACTTTGGAAACAAAATGCTGAGATCTTCAGAAATTTAAAAATTATCAAAAACCTGAAAATAGAACAAAAATAGGCAATTATTAGTAAGCTACATGCCACATTTGGAATATGGACTGAGACTTCTCAGTCTTTCCTCATAAGAAAGATGCAACAAGCTAAGGAAATTTCTGAAAGAGGAGAAAACTAAAATAAATATACCGATAAGTTACTACCCCAGGAAGGTATTGATTTATTCATTCGTTTAGTCTTTTGAGTGCTATATTGTGTGCCAGGCACTATTCTAGGAGCTTGGGAAATACCAGGGGAGAAAACAAATATACCTGCCTTACAATTTTTCCAATGAAATGCATACTTAAAGCTTTGATCCCAACAGGCTCTGCTGTGAGGCCAGGATAGGGGAAGAGTTAGAAACAGGTGGAGACAGAAGAGGTCGACTCATCAACTCTCCCAAACTGAAGACCATCAGGCCAAAATCCAGTGTCCAGTGTCTGAGGAAACAAGTACCCTTCTTTCCAATTCAGGTTGATACTGATATCCCAGAGGCCTGTTGGTCTGCAAGAAATGCCAGTCTGTGAGGGAATGCGAAGAACAGTTGGGAGGTAGAGAGGGGATGGGTTATACTTGCTGAGAAAGAGCAGTGACAACTTCGAATACACCCCAAATGGAGCTCCTAGTGGAAGGGCATTGGCAAGTCATCTGAACTACAGTTAATGGGAATCAAGGTTAGATGTCAGTCTTCTCGTAGTAG
This sequence comes from Panthera tigris, assembly GCF_018350195.1. Classification (NCBI taxonomy): domain Eukaryota; kingdom Metazoa; phylum Chordata; class Mammalia; order Carnivora; family Felidae; genus Panthera; species Panthera tigris. The sequence continues at coordinate 168,326,596 of NC_056660.1, forward strand.
AGAACTGAAATAAAGAACAAAGCAGGAACAAAGACTGACTGTATGGTGGTTGGAGAAGGGCTGGGGGGAGATTGAAATGGAAGGGAAGCCTGTTGCTAAATAGCCAAGGTGTGTTTATTTCTATGTAATTTCTAAAATGATTTTTTTTTATGTAACATGTATGTATTGGTGCATAAAATATGTGTAGTATTTAAGTTGGAAATCTTTCATACTAGAATTTTTGTTTTATTTTTAATGTTTATTTGTTTGAGAGAGAGAGAGAGAGAGACAGAGAGAGACAGAGAGAGACAGAGAGAGACAGAGAGAGAGAGAACATGAGCAGAGGAGGGGCAGAGACAGAGAGAAACACAAAATCCAAAGCAGGCTCCAGGCTCTGAGCTGTCATCACAGAGCCCGAGGCAGGGCTCGAACTCACGAGCCATGAGATCATGACCTGAACCAAAGTCGGATGCTTAACCTACTGAGCAACCCAGGCACCCCTAGAATTTTTGGTTTAAATGGAAAGGAAATAGTGTGTTTGGGGGGGGGGGGAAGGTTCTCTAGTTTGATAAGGTACCTAAATAAATTTTTAAGTTTGAAGTTAACTGTTGGAATTAACTGTAAGCAAGAAGGAATCCAATTAATTTCCTAGCCTTCATTTCAAAGAGTGTCCCTCTTAGAGAAGAAAAGCATTGTCATGAACATATGCAAACAATGTTAGAAAATTATTAAAATTTGTCATGCAGCAGCAGCAGAAACAATTGAAGTTATCAGCCAAAATTATCATTAGCTATTGCAAGAATAATTTCTAAATAATTATAAATGATAGTAGTTTGGTGACTTTGGCTGTTTTACTAGAAAACTTAGAGTAGTGAAGGTCACATTTTTAAAAATATTTGTTTATAATTTTCAATAGGAGAAATTTTACCAGATACTGCATCATTGTCAAGGTCTTAAAATATATCTCTAAGATAAAAAGAAAGCACATGTTATCTTCATTTGACTATGTGAAAAATTAAAGCAAGACACTGTCAAGGAAAATTGATGCAATCTCTGTCTCCCCTGTTGGTCTGATGATTATTCCATAGATCCAGATTTATGTACCCACACTACAGTCAATGTATTTCCCATCAGTCAGCTAGTTTCTCTTTAGTGTCTGCTGTTTCCAGCTCTCTAATAAGGGCTGTAAACAAAATTTCGTATAAAATTTAATATAAAACAAAAGTTAGTGAGGTATTTGTTCTTAAAGACTAGCATTTTAACCAGAGATGTTGTTTTTACCTCTGATTATTAATTGGACCCTTAATAGTGATCGCTGAAAGATTTTGATTAAGACATCAGGAATAATTTTTCTCTATTCCTAAGTTATGGTGAGTAAATAATTTTTCTATTTTTAAGGACATGTTATCCACTCATGAGTATCTCATTTCTCTCATTTGAAAAGACAACATAATGTTTCCTATATTAATTTTATTTTCTTATGAAGTAGAAACATGGAAAAGCTAAGTATCAAAAATACTTTATTGTTTTGGTATAATAATGAAACCTGAAATATAAAGAAATAAGTTCTACACTAATGCAGTATTTTGTGACTTGATTAGTGTGTAGTGCTTTAAAAACTAAGCACAGAACAATGGCATATCCCAAATAATCAGTGTTACAGTTTTATTTTTAGGAATGAAGATAACCGCATTCAAATTAAACAATTAATTGAATTTCTTTTACAGTATCAAAAGTTACAAATAGAAATGTAACATCAAGAGGTTTGACAACTTAAGTGTTTCTTCTGTCATTTATTAGGAATAATTTTAAATACCATGCTGATATGATTATGATCCTTCTTCCTTCCCCAGCTGCTTAGACGCCTGCCCCACACAAGTAACTTAAATTTAGATTGTTCTTTTCAACTTGAGACTTGGCTCCCATGCAGATTTAACTTTGCTAATTAAACCAGATAGTGATTGATGATACTTCTATTAAGATCTGTTCAGCCAGTAATTCTGCTCAGTGCAAGAGCCCCTGAGAAGAGCGACGTACAAGCTCTATTCTGGCAGGGTCCACAGTCTTTTGTAGAAGGAACAGCATATGAATGTGTCAGTGAGACAAGTACAGTCGCTGTAAAGGTATGTTCCTAGAAATAGGATTAATACACAGGAGGAATGATCCACATTGTCTGTGGACACCAAGGACAACTGTATGGGGGACATGGCTCAGAGATAGAGTCTCAATGTCCAAATGGGAGGTCACCAACAGTCTTTAAACAGTGAAGTTTCCCTTAATAGATTGTGAATTTCATGAAGGCAGAAACCATGTATTGTTTATTCACCAATATTTATTTAGAGCCTAGCATACTCGTTAGTGCTCAGAAAGGTATTGCTAAAGGAACCAAGTGAAGACAGGAAAGGGCGGATCAGGCAGAAAGGTAATCATCTGCATGAGGTGTTCAGGAAACCATAATTTGTGAGTGTTCTTGGAGCAGGTCAAGACAGGTGGGAGAATGGTTAGAGGTAAAACTGAAGGGACAATAATAATGATAGGTAATACTTACATAGTGCTATGGCACCACGCATTATGTAAAAAAAATTTTTTTTAATGTTCATTTATTTTTGAGAGAGAGACAGAGAGAGAGAGTGTACTAGTCAGGAGAGGCAGAGAGAGAGAGGGAGACACAGAATCTGAAGCAGGCTCCAGGCTCTGAGCTGTCAACACAGAGCCTGACGTGGAACTTGAACTCACAAACTTTGAGATCATGACCTAAGCCAAAGTCGGCCACTTAACTGACTGAGCTACCCAGGCGCCCCGGCACCACACATTATTTTTAAAATATATATTATATATTTTATATGATATATATCATAGCTATAGATGGAACGTGTGGAGGGCTTTGAGCAGGGGAAACAAGGTGACATTTATTTTGGGCAATGAACTAGAGATTGCCTGACTCAACAACACCTTATAGATACGGACACAATAGGGTCACTCTCCAAAATTGTCCAAGACTATCTCACTCCAAGCCTGACATATTCCCATTTCTTTATAAATTGGCCTACTCCTCACCCTTTGGTCTCATTCCTTTAGTGTTCACTTTCCCATGGATGTTGGCTGACTTCTTGCTTTACTGATGACTTCTGCCATAGCAGCGTGGGGTTCTAATAACCAGCACTCCAAAGTGGAAAAGACAGCAAAGAAACTCTTTATAAAGTTCTTCTATTGGCTTGAGACATCCAAGGTCTATTCATGAGGCTTATTGATAAAAGAGTGAATAGGAGATAACTTCCAACTCTAAGAGATGAAAAACATTAGTATACATATATTAAGAAGTGTTTTCATTGGGCCTTTTCTCTTTTGGAAATGTCTCCAAGTATGCATGCATATCACATACAAAATAATTTTGGAATGTTTCTCACAATTATTCTCTAGGCCATACTCTTTGAAAGACAATCTTGAGACTAATGATAGGAACTACATTTATTTAGCTAGTTATAGCTCATAAATTACTTTCATGAACAGATTTTCATTTGATCCTTATAGTAACCAAGGGAGGTAATTAGCACCATTTTATACGTGAAAGAACAGAGGTTTAGTTAGAGTACATGTGTTTCCAGAGCTTTAATCTACACTTCCTACTTTCATATCTATCCTTTTTTCCCCCTACAATGCAAAATATGTCCATGTTTTATAAATTTAATAAATCAAAATAGTATTTTATTAATACTGAATAATGCTGGAAACACATAGGTGTCTAGTCCAAACTAACTTTATTATCGCTGTTGTATTTGTATAAACCAAGTCACCTCTCAACTCTATGACAAGTACTAAGGTTTCTTATAGCATTTTATGGTCATAAAATAATTTTTGTATTGTCAATATGAAGCAAAGAAGCCTCATCCTAAGATAACATTCAGGTCTGTACAACTTGTCTATATAACCTAATACTGTAACTTAAAATTTTCTAAAGTTGCTTAATTTCAAAAAAAAAAAAATGTTTAAGTGTATCTTAGTTCTAACAGTGGCTTTTATAAATTGAGTATCCGGTTTGTTCAGCTGGGCCCTTACTAGGCTCACTGAGGGAAGGGGTACATGAAGAAGAAAGCCTCCCACCTAGAGCAAGTAATAAAGGGCGTCAAGATTTTCTCATGGCTTTCAGAAGAAGAAAGGGGATGTGCCAGAGGCTGCGGTGTGCCTTCCTCGACACTGCACCAGTCAGTGTGCACATGCACCATGCAGTCATTGACTCTCCCTTAACGTTCACGGAAGTTGTACAGGGAATGTAGGAGAGAATGTCAGATGTAGGGCTGTGCACAACAAAGGATGTGCAGGAAAATGAGAGTGGGAAAAAAAGGAAGAGCTACTCAAGCTCTCAGTTTAAAAAAGGGCACCCAGGTGGTTCAGTCGGTTATGCATCCAACTCTTGATTTCAGCTCAGATCATGATCTCACCATTTGTGACATTGAGCCCCGCATTGGGCTCTGCACAGACAGCACAGAGCCTGCTTGGGATTCTCTTTCTCCATCTCTTTCTGCTTCTTCCCTGCTTACACACATGTGCTCTCTCAAGATAAATTAATATTTAAAAAGAAAAAGAAAATAATTCAACTCCTGAAAATGCCCATGGGATACTTACAGGTCTTTGGGATTTTTTAGAATTCATATTTAAATACCTTCCATGTTTCTTATAGTGGGCATTATCAAAGATATTAAGATGTTAGAAGAGAAATTCAATCACACCTTAATGTCAGAAACCTTAGACTTAGTTACTCCCCCACCCCACCCTGCCCAAGAACTTCTGTTTTTCTTGTTTGAAGCAGTATTATGGCCTCAAAAATTCTTCATTTCTCTAGTTCCTCCCACTCCCTTTTAGTATGCAGTTAGCGGTCCTGAACTTCAACCTGAGGTTTCATAGATGAGGGGCTGTGAAATCACTTACCCTCTCTGAGTGGTTAGGAGACTATTAGAATAGTCCCAGAAAGGACTAAGGGCCTATACTATGACATGAGCAGTGTGAATGCCAAGGAAGGGTTTAACTCAAGAGCTTTTTCAGAGGAAGAACATTTAAAAATTATTGATGTGATGGAGTGATAAAGAGCAAAGAATCAAAGAAGATTTTGAGACTGGATTTCTAGCATGGGTAGGGGTCTGTGACAATCCATGAGCCAAGCTAGGGACAGGTTTTAGGGGGAGGGAAGATCTCACATTTGTTTTGGACTTGTCAACTTTCATATACTTGTGGGATATCTAGAAAGAGGAATGTAGAAGAGTCCAGGTGAAATATTGGATTAGAAGATCTAAAACTGGGGTCTGTTAATGTCTATGTGATCATAAAAGCCATGGGAGAGAATGAGATTGCCCGAGGAGAGGAAGAAGTGGCGGTAAGCTAAGGCAACATTTAAACAATGGGAAGAAGAACCGTTGAAAGATCTTAAAAAGCACAGAGGGGCCAGATAAACGAAGAGATGAGCCACAGGTCTTTAATACTGTTTATCAGAATTTCTTCCTTGTGTCCCATAGACTCCACCCCCACACCGCATCCCTAAAGGAGAGGGCCCATGTCTTTACTTCTCATTCTTTATAACTTAGGGTCCCTGCTAAAGGATGGGAAAATTGTTCCTAGCGAATATTACCAAGAGATCATTTTTAAGGAAGTATTGTTTGTCACTTCATTTTCAGATGTCAGAAGTGGTTTTTATTTCATTTTTTTCCCCATTAAGATGTAGAGGTGTTTTGGTTAAAGCTGCATAAAAATTGTAGTAGTTTATATGCCCTGTTATGAAAGCAAACCCTCAGTTTTCTTCTGGGTATGATGCGTTGATGTGGGAACACACATTTTGCTGACATGTTCTGAGGCTTTGTATTTTGACGAATTGACCTGGGAATAAGAATTGATCGAAAACTTCTCATTTTTTACAATGGCTGAAGTAAGTATCAGTTAGGAAGATGGGCAGCCAATTAGCTGACAGGATCTACACAGTACTAGATGGATTGCAATGAAAAAATTGAATTGAGAAGAGAACACTGCTATCAATTACCAACTGACTGGCAAGTATGTTATTGAATCATATAAGAAATAAAAGCCAAAACTTTTTTCTCTGACTTCCCCAAAATCCTAAATTGCAGAAAGCTGTAGTACCTAGTAAGCAAAAACAATGCTATCTTATGTAATGTGAAATATTATTGTAGGTAAAGAAAGCACTTGGTTTTTTGTTACCAGTAGCTTAAGCCTATTTTTATTCTGTGCACACCAAAGCCATATTCATATTACATAAAAAAGCAATGCATTATTTTAGTGGTTCTTAATAGCCATTCAAAGAAAGCTTTAAATAGGAAAGAATGCATTAGAGTAGAAATGAGTTTCACCTGTAGTAAAATAAAATAGCATTTCTCTTTTCATTATATTGGATAATTACACCAGTACTACAAATAAAGAAATAATACAGAATATATCCTTTCTGAAGCAATATTAAAGGCATCTTGAACTGGGCAACTCACCATATCACTGATCTTAAGGTCCGTCCATTTCATGCTCTTACTAGCCAGATTTTTCATTTAAATCCCATGGGAAAGAATTTGGCTGTCAATTGTAGGAGTATATATGATCAGTAGTATTTTTACTAGGAGCCCAGAAAACAGAAAAACAGTATTATGAAAGACCTATGTATCTAGAAAATACATCTTTTTAAAATTGTCATCACAGAGCTATTGATGTTTAAGAGAGCAAGAAAGAAAAAATTACTAAATCCTAAAGCCTGTTGAAATGATTTTAGTATTTGATTTTGCTTCTTATGAAAGTTTTGGACTTCAAATGCGTTTTCTTTTAACATTGCTGCTAATGATAGAGTAATGTTAAAGCCTCTATCTTGTAACTGGAGACATTAGGAATACACAGAATGTGCCTTTCTCAGGCTGAGTCATCTAATAATAGGGTAGAGTATACTTTAAATTGTAATGAATTAGGAGGTAAGAGATTGTTATGCGGTAGACACAGACATCCTAATCATTTATGTAAGTGGAGAATTTGAGAGTAGAGCAGTCACCTCATAACTTATTAATGCCCTTCAACTCACAGGCATTGCTTTTTTTTTTAATTTTTTTAAATGTTTATTTATTTTTGAGAGAGACAGAGTGCAAGCAGGGGAGGGGCAGAGAGAGAGGAAGACACAGAATCGGAAGCAGACTCAAGGCTCTGAGCTGTCAGCACAGAGCCCAATGTGGGGCTCTCACTCACAAACCAGGAGATCATGGCCTGAGCTGAAGTCAGATGCTTAACCAACTGAGCTACCCAGGCGCCCCCAGGCATTGCTTTTAAGAAGCAAGAGAAGCCTCACAAGCAAGAGTCCAGTGTGGAGTCTTCCTAAATGAAACCCTGGATCCATGTCCCGTGATAGTGCCTCCTCTTCCACATCCTGTGAGCGTATCACGTTTAGAGAATGGGCAAAGTTATAGGAACTAGTCCTAATGTGAGCAACTCTTACGGGCTACATTCAGGTGTAGGACTTAATGGAGGCCAAACTATATCAGCATCTCAGAGGACATATAGGTGGCTTGTCTTACCTTGTATCCCTAATATGATGCATCCAACTTCCTTTATCCATTCTCTCATAAGCCATGTTAATATCCTATTTCATCAGGAGTGTCTAAAGTATTTCTTAGGAACAAAGAAAACTCAGAAGAGTTTCAAGTTATGATAAAATACTTAGACATAAAGACAATGGTTTTAAGGTTGGTTTGGTTTGTTTTGTTTTGTTTTGTTTTGTTTTGTTTTCCTGCATTGGACTTGACTGAAGATTCACAAAACTGAGAAGCCATCGGAGGTACTATAGACAAACTACAAATATCACCCATGCTCAAGGCATCACTGAGGGCAGGAAGGTTTTACCTTCTGTATCAGCTGGGACAAGCTAAATTATGCTTCGGTAACTAACAACATGAGAACCTTAGAAACTTAAAATGTCTAAATGTATTTCTCACTACAGTCCATCATGGGTCAGAAAAATATCTGCTCATAATACAGGAAGGGAGACAGGAAGATGCAAAGTCTATTGCTTCCACAAATCAGAGACAGAGAACTTGCCAAGCCATGTGCTGGCTCTTAAAGCTGCTTCCTAGAAGTGACAATCATCACTTCTGCTCAGATTTCACTGACTAAATCAAGTTACATAGCCACACCTGAGTTCAACATGGGGCAGATGTATAATCCTCCTACAGAGAAAGGTACTGTATATACTTGTGCCCAATAACAGAACTACCACACCTGCTATTCTATCAGCTCTGCCAATGGAGTGTAGTTTTCAGAACAGTTTTTTTGTGTATTGTGTTTTCAAAAACCACCGGCTTAATGATCTAGATACATCAGATGGGAGAAGCTTTGGATTTGGGGACCTACTCTTTCCATTATGGCTACCAGGGTACGTATGGATTCCAAGGTCCTTTCTTCCCCGTTTATCAGCACCAGTGAATTTCCCATGAAAATTATCACTCCCTCCACAGTAGCTTTGGGCTTAGGGTGCAAAAGGCATTCATAATCATCTCTGTTAGGAGACTGATGATAAGAGAAGGGCACAACAAACTTCTACAAATGCCCATTTACCTTCTATTATTGTACTTAATGGGATTTGTCACTGGGAATTACTTTTTTACATGAGTTAAAAAAAAAATTAAAAAGTAAATTGTCATTGAACCACACTACAACATTTGAAAGCTCAGCTCCACTTCTTCCTTTGTGTGACTGTCATAATCTGACCCCACCTCCATTCTCCAATGTTTTTATTATGTAAATTATATACATGCCAGGGGTGGGTACTGTTTGGTGGTGAGCCACTAGGCAGGTGTGGGAATTACACAAACAAGGTGGCTTTAATCTGGGAAGTTTTCATAGATGAGGTGGAACCTGAGGGACTACAAAACTTATTTTAAAAACTTAAAATGATGACGTATGCTCAAGGGAAGGAAAAAGAATGGCATGCTTCCATGGAACATTTGTTAAACAACTGCTGTGTAACAGGCTCTGGGCAGGGAGTCCAGGAGTTAAAGGAGAGTAAGAAGTGATCTTCCCTTGAAAGACTTACAATAGAGCGTACCTAACAAATGGTATGGTTTGTGGGAAATTTGGAGGGAGATTTATCAAGGGGCAAATTCAGCTAACAAAAGACGAGAAGATGGCCTGGAGAATAGGAAGAAATGAAGTAGCAGACTTCTCAGTGACCAGTCAATACTGTATATACTTTAGCTCGTTGCTCCTTTTACATGTCATTTTGACCTCTTCTGTGAAGTGCGGCATATTGTTTAAACATGTGAGGAATATAGAGTATTAGAATTGTATGTTGTATTCTAGTAGCTGATACTAAGGGAACCTAGAAAGTTTGCGTCTTCAGTGTTAGAGAGATTGATGGACAGACAATGACAAAATGGTCTTTGTTTTTGGTTTGTTTTTTATCCTGTCACTGAAGGTGGGATGTGATTACTTTATGACAAAAGCAACCTCCCTGCTTCGCTTCTGGCCACTCAAATTTAGGCAAGAACCCATCTATGTTGAGTGATCTCTTCCTATTTTATTAAGAAGGGGTTCACGGTCAGTGACAATTGCTAGCAGCTCTGTCGTGCCATTAAGTAACTTGGACAGTGCCAGCCAGCACTTGCCGCAACCTTGTGAGAGCATCAGGAAGAGTTATATCAGGGAACAAGACATTGCTCTGCTCAAGCCAAATCCACCGCGGGGCACAAAGAAAACAGCTTGTTGTAGGCTATAAAATGCTTGATTGTAGACACATAAATTTAGTAGTCGTCTTGCCAATCAAAAAGATGGGGGGTCTAATCAGTCTTGTGAGAACTAAGTTAAAGAAAGGACAGGCAAAAACATTTGAGGAAAACAGAGCCCTTCTAACTAGGGTCCAGTGTGAATAAGTGTTTCTTTAACCTGACCTGTTTTTGATCCCAGACCTTTTCACCAGCCGGACTTCAACTCACACTTCCAAATTTAAAGGTCTCCTCTGCTCAAATATCACCCCCTCAGAGGCTTCTGTCAATCCCACTAAGAGTCTCCACCCCCCACTCACCTCCCTTTATACTCTGTCCCCACAGCTGCTCTGCATTTCCTAACAACATGTATAACTCTCAGCAATCACATTGCTTATCTACTTGTTTGTTGTTTGTGTGCCCAACCAACCTGTAAGCAGCACTGGGAAAAGAATTGACTCTGTTTATTGCCCCATCTCAATAAATACTTGTTCAGTTTATTATCATAGTCCTTATTCACCACAAAAGCTTGCTTTGGTACAGCACAGTTTCCCTGATGTTTCATATAGCTCAAAGTAGAGAACTCTCTGGACCCCAAATCCCTTCTTCCCTGCCCTCTTCTTTTTCTACCATTTTTACTGATAATTGTTTTTATAGAAGTGAACGGTATTAACATATTGGCCATTTTACAACTTGAATATGAATGTAGCTCCTTTGTCTCAGAGGCATTGTGAGGGTCCATTATGAAGTACTTGCTGTGCATTCTGGCTGTGATAGTGCCTTTCACCAGCCATGGGGCCCTGGCTTCCTTGGCATCCCGGTTTTCCCTCATTCCGGGGGAGCTTTGAGGGAATCTGGCAAGGCCTTCCACGCCAAACTCTGCAAACTGTGGCTGTCTACACCTAGGTGGTGTTTTCTTACCGTTACTTGGATGAGAATATCTGAGATACAGAATTTGCATGTTTATTTGTTGGAGGGTTTGGTTTGGTTTCGTTTTGTTTTCCTGCTGCTGAGCTAACCAGGACATGAGAGTCTCTTAAGGACCTTGGCAATTTTTCTTCATTCTTGGAGTTGCTAAGAGCCAGGGAACTGCTACCAAATGCTTGGACATACCCAAGACACAGAGTGATCCTTTCAAGAGCTTGCTGCTGCTCTACGGCAGGAAAGGAGGTGTACAAGTGCGAAAATGAATATGAATGTCTTTTGGATTGATCCTAATTCTAAATTAAGAAAATTGGAGAATATAGGAATACACAGGGTATTTAATTTGTAAGAATTTATCTTTAATTCTCTCCTCCGGGTCATTTTCAAGTTGTAAAAAGACAAGTGTTGCTTCTTTTCTCCATCTAACTTCCTTTTCTTGTTCTTTCAAGGGCTCAAAAATTCTGATTGGGATTATGTCCTTTGTTTTATTTTCTTGACTGAGAACATAACCAAACTTCTATTGTTACATTTCTTTAAGAGTGTGCAGCACACTCAGCTATAGAAAGCTTTATCTAGCAAAATTCTACCTTTTTCTTAGCTGTAAACTTTATAACAGCTCCAGTGTTGTAAAGCAACTCTCTCCTTGAAGGAAATGCTTTCTTTGAAATCTCCAAGCTTAAAAATAGCAAAACATTCTGTTGCAGAGCTTTTTACTACAATGACATGAAGAAGGAAACAGGATGTTTAAAGAAAAATTTTTTCATGTCATTTGATGAAGCTAAATTTACCTTCGAATTATGTGCTTCACTGCTTTACGTTTGCATTACAAATGTTTCTTTGCCTGAGTTGTAAAAAATCCTCCCCACCCCCACCCCTGCTTCAATCGCTCACTGTGTTTTTGCATTACTTGGGCACCAACTAATATCTTTGCAGGGAAGCAGACTGGGAGGCAGCCTGATTGCTAACAACATCTAATATTCAAAAGCAAAACAATATTTTTCAGGAGAGCTTCATTCAAGTGTGGTAGAAGACTTTCTGAGATTTTTCAAGGTTGAGATTTGTGGAAGGGAGGCTGTCTACATAGAGAATGTTGTTATTGGGGCTTTATTATTGTCACATTGATGTTGCAGGAAATGTATGCTAATGTATTTCTACTAGCTTTTTTTTTTTTAAACACCTTGAGTAGATAAGCCAATATTCAAACTATTTGGCTACCTGGAAAATAGACCTTACAATTTATGAACTCCGTATTATTATGTTTAAAAAGTAATAATCTTCCAGAATTTTGTATAAGTAACAGAGAAACACAGAAGCTTGAGTGATTTACATCTCAGTATTTAGTTTTTAAGATCTGTGCAGATAACATGAGGAAAGCAGTAAAGAACTATATGAAACAAACATTCCTTGATAAAACTAGGAAAATTTTTTAAAATCTGTTTTTCCATTTTAGTTATATGAATTTAAACAACAAAAGAGGAAGGCTGATAGAATTACAGTTATTCGTAGAAAATATCTTTAGTTTTTAGCACTTTTCTAGTGATTTTCAAATAACTTTTAACCTTTAAGTAGAGACCCAGGGCCAGTCTGTTTCCATTTCAGAAACACAAGTAGAAAACTCCTGATCTGTTCCAACTGACAGTAGAGAGATTAAGTGTGTGTATTCCACAGTTACTGACTTGAGTAATATTATTGACTACTAATCTTTTCACGGTTATAGCCATATTGATCCATCTATTGTATCTCTTTCATTATAATTATTTTATATGGCTTGTTCTTTTATTTTTGCATGCAGTAACATTTCCTGTATGTCAGAAATTCTAGATTATGATTTTGTGACATTTATCCATGTATTCAACATGTATGAAGTGCCTATGATTTATAAGGCATTATATGCATCATATAATTTTGTGTGCTTCACAGAAGACAGAAAGTTCTTCTCAATCTACATGTCATAGATGAAGTAGCAACAGAACGAGCCACAGAGTTTAAAATGTTGCTCCATATGGCAAGTATGGCATTGGCATGACTTTACTTACCATGCTGTATGCGTCATTATCTCACAACTGATGGGTTGGGAGGAAGTCCAAAGGAAGTTCAACAACAACAACCGAAAAAACAAAGGAGAGCCTTAGAAAATCTGTCAAAGGATTCAGTAATGTGATAAAGGAACGATTAAGAGACAATAGTTTTTTTTTTTTTTAACACCAAGAATAAAATTAAGAGTTATGATGAAAATGTTGGGGAAACATACAATGTAGTCCGGGAAACATATAATATATATGATAAATGACAGTTTTTAATCATAAAGATATTTATAAATCAATAAATAAACAACCCAGTGGAAAAAATTGGTAAAGACAATTGAAAATGAGGAAAAGGCAATTTCCAGAAAAATGATTATACAAACACCCCATCCTTAAAAAAATGGAAAAAATTTTGAATAACATATTTATGGATGTAACAAAGTTTTAACATATTTGAAAAAATATTAAAATTCCTTAGTCATAAAAGAAACTCAAATTCAAAACCTGCAGATAAATTAGAAAGAATGCTATGAATCAGTGTGGATGAGGATGTGGGAAAGTAGGCGTGCATGTACAGCTGGTGGGGGTGTAAATAGCACAGCCTCTTGGGGAGGTAATTTAAAAATAGTCTCTAAAACTATCCTGAGTTTGCATTTACCTTATCCCAGATATTTCACTTCCAGGAATATATTGTATGAAACTAACAACAGATGTACAAATACATGTGTGTGACCAGGTGGTCATTGCAACATTATTCATGGTAGCCAAAAAAAGGAGGGGGAAATCTGGAAAAATAAACTAAAATATCCAACAATCATGTGTTAGTTATATAAATTATTCCCATTAATAGAACACAAATGCTGACATTATAAAGGCTGTGATATAAGGATGTTTGTAGCAGAAAATGTTCTCTTGTGTATATCCCTAGCTAAAAAAGGCAGGACAGATTTCAGAATCTACATGATACCAATTTTTTAAAAAGTGAATATACACAAACACAGATTCTCTATACAAAGAAAAGAAATAGAATAATACTAATAAACACACCAAAATATTAAGAGTGATATCTGTAGTTAGATTTAAGTAATGTTTTCTTCTAATTGATATATTTTTTCCAGTGAGCAATAACTTTTGTAATTAGAAAAAAATTAATTTCTCCATTCATACTCAAATGTATTTCTTTCAATTTACATATAATGTCAATTTTCTTCACTTAGGTATTTGTTTTGTTTTTTTCTTATATTGTACATATATATCATTAACCATAGTAAGGACATCTGCCATAGCTGGATACACATGGGCATTGGAATCTATATATAATAGCTCATTTACCTACAATAATACATTGCAATGATTTAGCATTTCCAATTATTCAGGGAATAGTTAAAAATGGGAAGTAATCTATGAAAGATCTCTAAACCCTAAATAAATACCATCGAATTCCCTGCATTGTAATCCTGACACTTCCAATATGGGAGTTTTCCTTTGGAGTGTCTTTATTTTTTGTTTTAAACATAACTCTTACAGGTTTGATTTTCAGATTCTCATAGATTTGAATCAGCAAATTAGAAAGGCCACAGGGAAGGGTATTGACAAGACAGAGAAGAAACAAACATTCTTTGGGAAACACAAGAAATCCAAGAAACAGGCAAAGTTCTTTTTTTTTCTTTTTTCAGTTTTTATTTAAATTCCAATCAGTTCACATACAGTGTAATATTAGTTTCAGGTGTACAATTTAGTGATTCAACACTTACCTACAACACCTGGTGCTCATCACAGCACGTGCCCTCCTCAATCCCCGACTCATCTCCCCTCTGGTAACCATCAGTTTATTCTCTGTAGTTAAGAGGCAAAGTTCTTAAAATAGCAGAGAACCTGAGAGAAGAAACCCACTAGAATGTGTCAGGCATCACACTCTTACACCAGAGTTTAACCATTTTTATTCATAATGATTCCTCAGGTCTTGGAGCACAGAAAGAGGATCTTTTCAGTCTTCTTAGGAACATAAGAAAGTGTGTGCTGCATTTTAGAAAATTTTTCATTAAATTTATATGTTTTTCTCAAAGGGTTATTTAACCCTTAGTTTCTTGGATATTTTCCTGATATAAAATACCGATTTCCTTGGCAAACAAAGCCAGTCAAAATGAGGATTTGCCATGTGCATGTATTTTCACCAAGCAAGAGTTGCCTGCAACATGCCTTAATGTTTGGGATCATAAAATACCAAAGTGTCAATGAGTGTGAGAGATGGTCCTGGAGATGCTAAAGATTAGAGACCTGACAAAATAAGGATCTTAAAGATCTTTTTTTTAATTATTTTTCAAATTTAAAAAAAAATTATTTATTTATTTTTGAGACAGAGAGAGACAGAGCATGAGCAGGGGAGGGGCAGACACACTATCTGAAGTGGGCTCCAGGCTCTGAGCTGTCAGCACAGAGCCCAATGCGGGGCTTGAACTCATGGAGTGTGAGATCATGACCTGAGCTGAAGTCAGACGCTCAACCGACTGAGCCACCCAGGAGCCCCGGGATCTTACAGATCTTAAAGATCTTTTTAGATCCATTTTAACCTAAGTAAATTATAATATTTAGGAGAGTAAAATATGACTAAACTGATCCATTGCTATCAGTTATCATCTAACCAAGTTCAGTTAGAGTCTTAGGTCAAAATAGTTACTCAGGCCACTTTTTTTTTCTGCTGTATTAAAAAAATAAATGCGGGGCGCCTGGGTGGCTCAGTCGGTTAAGTGTCTGACTTTGGCTCAGGTCATGATCTCATGGTTTGTGAGTTCGAGCCCCGCATCGGGCTCTGTGCTGATACCTAGGAGCCTGGAGCCTGCTTCAGATTCTGTGTCTCCCTCTATCTGCCCCTCCCCAACTTGTGCTTTGTTTCTCTCTGTCTCTCAAAAATGAATAAATGTAAAAAATAAATAAATAAATGCAAGACCAGGTCATAAAAATTTAACATCTTCTTACTATCTAATCAGAATGTCTCTGTGACCGTATGTGTAACCTCATTTAGAGAGGAGGAGAAAAGTCAAATTTGAGGTCTTTCCTAAATATAAGGGCTCTGCAAATGCTCTTTTGCTCGTCCCCTCCACCACTCTCCTAAAGAGCAAAGAAGACTGAAGTAGTTTACTTGCAATGGGGATGAGAAAACGAAGAGATAAAGTCTTGGGCATGGGACACCTCAAACCTTCCAGTGCCCACATATTATCCCTTAGACTGAGGACCTGAGAGCTTAATGTCCCTCAGGCTGAAAGACCTGATCAGCTGGCCCCTCATTTCCTGTCACTCAGCCCTGCCTTCCTCCATACACCTTTGTCCCAGTACACCTCTCTCTTGTCCCATGGCCTTCAAACATACTTTCACTTCGCTTGGAGCCTTCTATACCCATCTCCCCTCATTACATCCTTCAGGTTCTGGTTAGACCTCATTTCCCTCAGCAGGCCCTGTTTCTCTAACAATTCTTGGTTAGTTGCCTTTCTTACTACCCTATCACAGCACTTTCTCCACTGAATTATGATTGTTTACTTAGTTATCTGTCTCCCCCATAGACTTCTCTGATACTGCTCTAGAATATAAAATGCTAACTCCAGTTAATGAGGAAGTAGAAAATGAGCAAATAAATCCATAGAATAACATGGAAGACTGCTACTGGTTCTTGAGAGAGGAGATAGAACAGTAAGTTATCCCTTTTCAGGTCACAGAAGCCAGTGTATCTTTGAAGTGATTGCTGTTGTTGTTGTTTTAGTCCCTGTCATTAGTATTCTCCTGGCATATAAATTTACTGAGAAGCTATTGAAAATGAAGTTTCATGGGTCTTTGCTGTATTATTATCAAAACAATCTGTAAATTATTTGTGACATTTTTAGTGTTGGACCTTGAAGTAGAGTCCATTGCAAATTCCTCATCCTTAACTGTGAGTCATTCTAACAGAATACATTAAGATTTAATTATAACTAAATGATTTTAAGGTAATCAAAGTGACATTTTATAAAACTGCTATTGTATTGGAAATAAGTGATGGGTTCCATGAAATAATGATAGGGAAGTATTTGTAAGAGCTTGTATCTTTGACTAGTTCTTTTTACCTTTGAAAGTGGAAAATGGTCTGAAATGGCCTCACAGCACAGAAAATTGTTGTAATTCACTCAACAACACTCTCCTAATGTGCTATACTTTTTTTTTTAATGGAGGTCCCAAATTTTTTGTTTAAAAAACATTTTCTATATTTGTCTTTTCTGTTTTTGAATGTTACGGATAATATGTTTTCCACAAACCACTTGAGACACAAAAAATAGAATCATAATAGATTCAGTCAAATTGAGTTGGTGGCAAACTACTAAATTCAAATGAAAAATTAGGTTTTTTTGTTTTACGTACAATATACTGAATTATTGAACAAGAAAACCTTGTTCAATACGAAGAGAAAATGCAAAGATTACTAAATTTACAAATTGCTATAAAAGCCACAGACCTACATTTACCCAGGGTGCAAGATGAGTAAAATATGCCATGTTACAAAATATGTTCAGGATATATAATTTCTGTTTTGCTAGTGGAATGTATTTTTCTTCATCGATAAATTATGGCATTTGTTGTATTAGAGATTATGAAAGAACTTGACCCTAAAAGAGATTGCTTTTCAGAATCTGTCACCTTTTGGAAAATGAGTCACAATGACTGTGGTCAACACATAATCTGACATCAGCTCAAAACAAGTTTCATACTTCTGATGTTTTACACAGTTCAATGGACATATTTACAGCCATTTGAAAAGATTTTCCAGGTCTTGTCCCATAATTAACTCGCAAATTACAAAGAAAATAACTACATTAATTTTTAGCTCCTTAAAAATACATCTTCACAGAGTTACAATTTACTCTCATGCCTCCTGCTCTTAGGGAGGGTTGATGCCAGAATTGTCTGTTTGTACAGCATTTCTGGAACTTTTAGCCAACCATAATTGAAGATAAAGATCTTTTATTCTAGAAGATAAATGCTATTTCCACATGAGTTTAGTTCCAGAAAAAAATTTGCATGTGTAGATGATTTTATACATCACATGAGGAAAAGAAGCTATGTAACCCCCATATTTCTCATTCTGCCTTAGCTCCCCAAAAATGTAGAATCAGAATAGGTGCCTGAATATACTAAATCTGCTTTATCATCATCAGCTCCTTCTTCCATTTAATATAGTCTACATTTTTTTAAAATCTCACATCTGTGTTTTAACCTACCAGACAGTCATCAGTATAGTTACATACTCTACACCAGACGTGCATGGGAACTGAATGCGGCCTGTGATCAACCCAAATTCGCACTCACGTTTTCCCAAAGGCACCATAAGGCTAGAAGTGGCACCAGTACCATAAGCCCACTAGAAATAGGCAGAACATAAATCATTAATAAATATAAATTTTAGGCTTAGTATAAATACAGCCCTCTGGAAAAAGGATTGAATTATGATCGCTGTCAGAAAAAGGTCAACTTATGTCTCTGATTTATGTGTGTATAAGATATATAAAACAAATATAATAATTCAGATACATACTGAACTCCAAGCATTCGTAGAATAGTTTCACTGTGAAATTATTGGCATATGTATGCCTCTCTTATACTTATGGCTACATTTTCTCTTTAATTATCATGTTCAGGAAAGCACAGTCTTTTCAGTAGACTTGTAGAACTGTGTCAATGAAAGAAGTCTGAAACCTGCAGCTTTATTTACTACTTGATTTATCATCATTTTAATAAAACATACTGTAAATTAAACCATTAAAACTGCAGTTTTGCAGATTTTATTTTATAGTATTGAGCTTTAAGACCATTTATGTGGTCTTTAAAAGCAAATTAATAATGGATTAACAAAGTATCGATTAAAAAGAGAAACAAAAATAGAGGAAGAGAGTGCCATAGCTTTATATGTGTATAGAGCCAGTCAACAAACTTGAGCATGATGCCTTTTTAATGACCTAATAAAGCAAATAAAATTCCATTATATTGTGTTGGTGCTCTTTCCCTAGTGAACTGTTAACTCAGAACTTCAGGGTAAAAAAAAAATCCATGTGAGTTTATATTAAAAAGTAGCATTATAATATGATTAATAAAATTACCTACCCATTCATTTAGTTATGTTTTCTGGGTGCATATATACCTAGGGAGGTATTCTAAGCAAAGGGATTTGAGGTGATATTTTTTCATTTTGTTTTCTATCATTGCTTCATTTCTTTATCCAAAATGTGTATTATTTTACCAAAACAACAAAAACATTCTAAAGTTTTTAAAATTGGCTTATGGTTGCACTTTTAGTAATAAAGCATCCTACCAAGTCCAATATATCATATTTGGCTTTAAGGATCCAGAATAGGATAGTACAAAGAGTACCAGATTCGCTTCTAATAGTAATTTTATCACTAACTTGCTATATAACAAAATAGACTCAACATTTATGTAGTGCTTACTATATTCCAGGACCCATTTTAAATTTTACTTAAGGTGATATGGGTAATAATATTTTCCCAATTTCACAGATCAGGAAAATGAGGCCTACAGATATACAGATAGTAGAGAAGTGTCAGAATTTGAACTTGAACTCGGATTCCAGAGTCATTGTTTTTAATCATTAGCAATATGCTGTCTCACCATAAGAGAGTCACTTTAGAGCCTGTTTTCTCATTCCACTAATTAAGATACTGGCTCCAAAATGTTATGGACAATTTGCCTGGAAGCAGTAGAAAGAATAGAGTAGCAGGGGAGCAGTGAATGATCCTTCTCTGTTGAGGTTTCTTACAGACTTCAACAGATGTTTCCTCTAGTCATTGTTTCATATTTAAGTGTATTTAGGTCTGCAGAAACTAGCAAGAGTACAGTTAATAATGACACATATTTGGGGAAAGTGCAAAAATCACATACCGCTGGAAACATGGACCCACCCTATGTAAGAGGTTAATCTGAAAAGTCTCCCAGTTGGAACCAGAAAACAGGTGTAACAGATATTTTGCCATTATACATCTTTTCCTCAGGTGTCAGGGATATCGATAACATTTATGAACTTTGACCAGAAGTATGAAATGGGGAGGATATCCCCAGCTGTGGGAATATTAAATGCAAGGCGATCTTCACAGAGTGGAAGGTGAAATGCTTGTTGAATTGATCTCTGTGTTACACTTTATTGGGGAATATGGAATAAACAATTCAGAAATGGAAGTAGGAAAGAAATCTTGTTCTAGCAAATAAAGAAGAAGCAAAACCCATGCCTGCAAGAAGAAAATGGTAAAAAATCAGTGTTTAAGAATACAGGGAGAAGAAACCTCTTATCCAGTAGTCTTAACCATTAGCATTTAGATAAAGAAAAGAAAGAGGAGTATAGTTTAAGAGGTAGTTTTTAGATATGTTTACCTTGGTCTTTAGAAAGGTGTTTTCAAGATGTTTAGAGAAAGGAAAAGTAGTATTTGACATCTGTATTATCATATCCACTAACTTAGCTGTTTAACACAGCACAGATTTATTCCGTGAACAGTTCTGAAGGTCAGAAGTTCGAAAGAGGTCTCACAAGACTGAAATCAAGGTGTTAGAGGGCTGCATTCCTTCTGAAATACCCGAGCATAGAATCTGTTTTCTTGCCTTTGCCAGCCTCTAGAGGCCCCCCACACTCCTTGGCCCATGGCCCCCTTCTCTGTATTCAAAGTCCATCACTCCAGCCTCGGCTTTCATTGTCACAGTTCCTTTTTCTGACTGACTCTACTGCCTCCTCCTTATAAGGATGCTTGTAATTTCATTGGGCCTGCCCAGAAATAATCCTGGGTGTTCTCCCAGCTCAAAATCCCAAGTCCTCTTTGCCATGTAATGTAACATATTCCTAGGTTGGGAGGATTAGGACATACGCAACTTTGGGAGTGACAAATGGCTAATTATTCAACTTACCATAGCATCTTAATATCCTAACGGGGGAAAAACTCAAATTAGAATGGGAGCCCTTTAACACTGAAATTTTGAAATAATGGTGAAAGATCCTGTATTAGCTAGGAAAGGTTGAGCTATATGCTGCAACGACAAATAAATACCACATCTCAATGGCTTAATGTAGCAAACAATATTCCTTGCTAATGGAGAATGTGGGAGCAGTCCTGTAACTCTGCAGAGTGGGTCCTTTCAACACAAATGACTTAGAGATCCAGGATTGTCTCATCTTGCGTGTTTTCCATCTCGGTATGTGCACTTGCCTTGGCAAGGAGAGAGATAGCTGTATAGGAGCTTTTCACTCTCTTAACCCCAAAGTGACACATGTCACACATTCCCGTGTCACATGGCCCACCTAGGTGCAAGGAGGCTAAGAAGTGCAGTCTTCACATGTTTAGGAATAAAAGAACCAGATAGGAATGTAACTTAAGTAATTCATGTGTTACTGCCTAGGACACTCTCTAGTGAGAAACTCTGTGAAGATAGCATCAGCAGGATAAAAATTCAAACGAGCTGAGGCCATTGACAAATATGAAGAGTAGTCAAAAAAGGAGATGGACGTGGGTTTTTTTTTGTTGTTGTTGAGAGTAATGTTCAGATAAGGAAGAAAAGAGCCAGTACTTAGAAAAGATGGGATCATTTTAACAAGTGACAGAGCAAGTAAGGAGCAAATAGGAAAAAGGAGAACAGATCTTGCTAAGAGGTCCTCACAATTCAGGAGTGATGAGGAGTGACTGTCTGGGATAAGTTTCCTGGTTGAGGTGATTGTAGCTCCGGAGGCAAAGCCTGCTAGTGAGATCACCAAACTGCCGATGGCCATCTAAAGATTCATGGTGAACAGAAGAGGAACAAAACACTGGGATCAGCATATTTCGTCTTGATTTTTCACAAGAATGAAAAATAGATTTGGAATACTTCTACCAGTGAGCTTGATGATGCTCTTATAAAAATTTCAAGTGGATTATTAAATAGATGGTGAATCTATACAAGATGAAGTAATGTCAACAGGAGCCAGCATGAGCTCATCAAGAACACTTCTTTCTTCTCATTTTTTGAAAGTGTATATGCTGGCAAATTAGGCACATTGTGATCACATCTGTATTCCACCAAGGTATGTGACGAAGTTTCTCCTGATATCTCTGTGGATGAGATGAGGAAAGGGTTCTGATAGTTAAGTAGGTCTGTAATGAGTGAGAAATGGGAAAACATTTGTTTAAAAGTGCAAATGGAGAAATAAACTAGAGCCAAATCATGGAAATCCTTATAAGCTGTTTTAAAGGGATTTAGACTTTTTCTTGAGAGCAATTCGGGCTCATTAAGTAAGGTTGTGAAATTATTAGATTTGTCTTATAGAAATGCCACTGTCACTGCAGTGTGGAGAACGGGCGGAAGAGCCTACTAGCAAGACAGGCCAGCAGGTGAGAGGTGATGGTGGACTGAAATAAAGGAATTACACTACGAACAGATAGTAGCTGATGAATTTAAACAATCTCAAGTTGGTAAAATGGACAAGGTTTTGTCACTGCTTAATTAAAATTTAAGGGTAGAAGTGGGGTGCAATATCACAACACTACTGAGTATGACTTGAGCAACTGAGTGGATGGTGATACCATTTCTCTGTTAAGGGACCACAGGAGAAGGACCAAGTAGGGTTGTGATCAATTTTAGGTTGCTGTAGGGTAGTACACTGGAGATGTCTAGAGGCGTATGGGTAAGCTCTGGAACAAAGAAGGGATCTCGGATGGAGATAAAGACTTAGGAGTCATGAGCTTGTAGCTGACAGAGCAATAGGAGTGTATGAGATCATCCAGAGAGAGCCTATACCCTGAGAAGAAAGTGCTTGGGACCAAACCTTGGGAAACATCGGTATTTCAGGATTTCATGGGCAGAAGACATCAAGAGGGTGTAGTTGAGGGCAGTGTGGCATCCTAGCAGCTAAAGGAAGAGTTTCAAAGAGGTAGCAATCAGTAATGTCAAGTGCCAAGAAAATTGCTATAGTGTCAAGAGGAGAAGAAAAATAAGGCCTTTTATATAGAGTGTGTTATATAGAGTGTGCACAGCATGTAGCCGCAAGGAGACAAGAGCACTTCTAATAAAGTGATGGGTGAAATTACATTATAGTATGAAGAAAGAAGATGAAGGAGTAGAGACAGAGAAGAGAGAAACGGGAGGGGGGTGTGAGGTCAAGGGTAAGGTTTTTATCTTCGGATTGTAAAGGAAAGAGTCAGTAGAGAAGAGAAGGTGGAACAAACTTGATAAGTAAGTAAATGAAACTGAGACCCAGCCACCTAAGTCTTATAGGCCATTTAAGCCAGAACCAGCATAGTATTTTTTGAAAACTGCTAGACTGTGTGGATTTCATACTGGTTACACTGTGATGAAGCTCATTGTAGCCTCCTCCTATCTCCACAAGCCAGTCAAGGCTGGGGAGTTACTAGTTTTCAGTGAATTGAAAATATGTACACAATTACATTGAATTAAGTCTTTAGTAGCTTCTCAAAGACACTTGTGTTTTAAAATCTGCTGGCGGTTCAGTGTTAGAGAGATTTTCTTAGTGACTATTTCTATGAAAACACTTTAAAATGCAATTTACTGCTGTGATCAGCAATAGGGGAAGGCTGTAAAATTTCCACCGTTGTAAATTCCATTCCCCTTGATCTGTCGTGCCTAGACTGTAATTTTTTTAAACCATTTATCTTCGTGTTGGGCTTTTTTGCTGGAGTGTACGTTGCTAGTGGTTTTATTTGATCATTGGCAACAAGCTCAGATATTCTTTTTCTGATATTGAGCATTTCAAGCAATTCCCTAATGAGTCTGCCTCTGTGCTCCAGTGCTGTTAACTTTGATAGATTTCCTGTTGTGAGAATAAGCTCCCAAAAATAATTGACTTATTTTCCCTAGGGATTCTCCATTTCTTTGGAATTTTATTATTCCTAAATTGTAAATTTTAGTTTGCCTATCCAGATCTTCTCTACTATAAAGTAACATTTGAATACTGGGGGCTTGGGGACTTTGATGCATTTGTTTAGCAAATGTATGGAGAAGTACTCTGTCACAGGGACTTGGGTGTTGAGGTGACAGACTCTCGTAAGAGCTTTGGCACAGGGCTGTCATTCAAGACAGAGTCAGACATGTAAATCTGTGATCACTACAGCGAGGTACATGCTGAATTGTGCTGTGGTCCACATCCAGGAAGGACTTGGCAAAGGTAATGACGCTTGAGTTAGATTTTGAAGAATGAGTAGGATTTAGCTAGATGAAGAAGGGAGGGAAGATTTGAATTAGGAGAACAAAATGCTTCTTTAAAAAACAGTCTATATTTTATATAAAGAAGCTACGGAATCTGTGAAATCAACGAATTGGGAAAAGGATGTGGGGAGAATGCTTCACTTTAAGAACACCAGTCTCCTCCTAGAATTGTGGTCTTTATTCCTTTTCATCAGTCAGCCATCTACTTTTCCCTCAGTAATCTAAATCCTAACTGTGTTCATAATACCTCTCTCAAGAAATCTTCAGTGACTCAACATTGCCATCTGATGACACTCAGAGTCTAAATCCAGTCCTCATGGGCCTAGGGCCTACAGATGATCCTCAAACCCCAACGTATTTACTATTCCCTGAACCCACTGCACTTTTAGATCTCACATATTTGCTCACATTGTACCCTCTGCTCAGAGTGACCTTCCTTTTCTTCTCTCTCTCTTCTCTATCTTACCTGGTTAAAATCCTACCCAACCTTAAAAGCTAAACAATATGGAAAAATATACATCCATGCAATGTAAGTCATTAAAAATATTTTGTCAACAAAACAAATTTAAGTCATTAAAAACAACCTTATGGGATGGCTAATTCTTATGAAAAGATTATTTAACGTATTAATAGGTGAAAAACAGGATGCAATACAGCATGTTTAAACACAGCTTTAAAAAAATGAACATGCAGAATAAATTACTTTGGGCATACTCAACATGATACGGACAGTCATTCCCTCTGGCTAGGTGGGTAATGGCTACTCTTTTTCCCCCCCTACTTTTAGCTTAGTCTTTATTTTCAGGTTTTTTCCTGACAGTAAACATGTGGTGCTTTTATAGTCATAAATAAAGTAAGAGATGTTAGTTTCAACATTTAAAATAGTTTTTAAAACACTACTCTTTCAGGGGCCCATTGTGATTTCTTCTTACACTATCCTGCCATACACCAATCAGAAATGATCTTTACCTTCTGTTTGCTACCATCACATGTTTTTGTTCTGCTTCTATAACACCATACCACATAACATATTTTAGTTAGGTGCTGCAACCCCCAAAGTGATCACTTGGTGCTATGAATAGAGATCACCCTATTTGTTGAATGAATCAATGAATCAGAGAATGCTTTTGAGAATTAAAAGTAGGATCATTCTTTCCTTTAAAGAGCTTAAAATCTTACTGGGGAGACAATTCATGTAGTCAAGAAAACTAGGAACATTAATTTATAAAGCAGTAGGATAATAATTGTCAAAAAGCATATAAATGTGGAATGTGGGACACCGTGATAGAGGAATTCTGTAAACGATGTCAAAAGGATCCTGTCTCCCAGGATGAGATTGAAGGATTGTAGCTTAGATAGACAGGTGCCAAAAGAAAACACTTTCACTAGAAAACATACTTCAGTGATATTTGAAGGTCAAATTATGAATGCAGAGTCACGGACTCGAGTCTGTGAATAGTCCCAGCTCCCCCTCTGAAGCCTCGCACACTGGCTCTGCACGAAAACAGAATGTGCCTGCAATAATCCACAGAGCAGATCATCTGCACTGATAACAGGCCATTGACTGGTTTTAATTTACCTGCCGGTTGAAATTCTGTTTTCCTAGTGGTGGTTATTAAAGTGACAAAGAGAAGGGACTGCCTTTCTTTTTTTGTCCCAACTTGAATATTGTAAAAGCATCTGCTGGGAGGAAAGAAAATGAACCCAAGACATCTTTCTGTCTCAAATCAAATATTTTGTGATAAATTGGGATGCCATTCACGCTTACTATTTTCAGATGTGATACAATAGAAATAAGGTGTCCCATATAGGTTTCTCCCCCTAAAATTCAAAGTGAGCTTGTGAAGCTTTACAGCTATCTCCTAGGGATTCAATCAGATTCCAGACTTTGTGATACTGACTTTTGACTTCAGCCCACATGGGAAGAAACAGAGATGAATCAAATGACAGGCGTGAGGAGAGATTCATGACGCATCCTGTCCACCAGGAAGCCCCGCAGGCTGCCAAATGCAGAACTGTTTCATTTTTCTCTTGTTTCCTTTCTGTACTGGTATCTTAGTAACTTTTCCTTGAAGGCATATTATATATGTAATCGCAAATAGTCTTTGTAAATGTTTCCTAAGAAGAAAAATCCTACTCTGGAAGCCTTCAGTCATAACTTGCTGTGCAGTATACTAGCCCATCATGTACAATTTCTTCCCTGCTTCAGGTATTTATACCCAGGGCTGTTAAACTTGGGTTCTCTCTACTACATAAGTTAACCCATCAAGATGCTGCTTCAAACCACCTCTATTCTCTAGCTCTCGATATTTTGTTTTCATTTCTATTGCCTTTAATTTTCTATGGTCTAAACTGAAAATGAAAATTAGACACAAGTTGGCAGCCCTTGAGCAACACCACATGCACTGTTCTGAGTCTCACTTCGTCAGCACAGAGTCACCTGTCTAGGTCACAGGTGAAGACAACTTTGGGACCAAACCAGTTGTGTGACCTGGGTAAAACACACTGAGAATTTTTGTACCGGGATTCTGAATTTAAGCTAAACATAGACCTCACGTACTTGAGCTTTCTCTTGAGAATCCAATAGACTGATGGATGTGGCATGTGAGTGTGTGGGGGAAAGCACACCGTGATGTATTATTTTCTTTTTTGCTTCTCTGAACATAATGACGTTTTTCAAAATCTGTCTTTTCGAGGTGCAGTTAAAGGCTTTGGGGGATTTGTCGCACACATCAAATACAAAGATCATGAGCAAAGTAAATATGTAAGGTTAAAAATGGGAAAAACAGGGGCGCCTGGGTGGCTCAGTCGGTTAAGCGGCCGACTTCGGCTCAGGTCACGATCTCGCGGTCTGTGAGTTCGAGCCCCGCGTCGGGCTCTGGGCTGATGGCTCAGAGCCTGGAGCCTGCTTCGGATTCTGTGTCTCCCTCTCCCTGACCCTCCCCCGTTCATGCTCTGTCTCTCCCTGTCTCAAAAATAAATAAAAAAAAAAAAAAATGGGAAAAACAGGACCAATTGCATAATTCAAAGTGTAACACTGATACTGTGAGTGTATTCCATTCCAGCATCATTATTTATAAAAGTTTCACTGTTTAGTTGTTCTTTTCAAATAGCTTCTATAGACAGGATTTTTTTTTTCACATAGTAGGTGCTTAATAAATTTTTAATTAACTTTTTAATTTTAATTCTAGTATAGTTAGTATACAGTGTTATATTAGTTTCAGGTGTACATTATAGTGTTTCAACACTTCATTACTCCGTGTTCATCATGATAAGTGTACCCACAATCCCCTTCACCTGTTTCTCCCATCCCCACCCCCCTCCCCTCTGACAGGCACCACTTCTCTATATTTAAGAGGTTGGTTTTTGTTCACCTTTTTTTCCTTTGTTCATTTGTTTTGTTTCTTAAATTCCACACAAAATGAAATCATACGGGATTTGTCTTTCTCTGATTGACCTACTTACTTCATTTAGCTTTGCCCTCTATTTTCATCCGCATTGTTGCAAATGACAACATCTCATTCTTTTTTATGACTAATAGACCACTCTTCTTTATCCATTCATCTGCAGATGGACACTTGGGTTGCTTCCATATCGTGACCATTATAAATAATGCTGCAATAAACATAGTAATTAATATTTTTTAACTTTTTAATTTTTAGGCCATGAAAATCTTGAAATAATTCATTAAATGTTTTCAGTGATCTAAAAAAGTATGTACTCTTTCAGGAATGCCTTGCTTTCCAGTTATTTTTGTACTGTTAATATCTTTTAAAATTACGAAATAGATAAATGATGAGTTACATAACACTTAATAGTATAACTCAATCTCTGCTTAAGTTATGAGAATTCTAGTTCTTAGTTTCTTTTGTAAGAATTTGGCATTATAAGCACCTAGTGGAAAATAAAGGGATCTTATTTGGGTGTAAACACCATCTTTTTATGGGATCATATCCTTAAAGTAATACAAAGGTAGTTTATTGAACTTCAGTTTGTTTTACAAAAAGAAAAATAAAAGGTCATATTAGAAAATGTAAGCACCATATAAACCAGTTAGCTCTTCAGTTTTGGAAAAAGCCAAGCTTTCCTTCTTTTTTTTTAAATGTTTATTTATTGGGGGTGCCGGGGTGGTTCAGTTGGTTAGGCATCCGACTTCAGCTCAGGTCATGATTTCACTGTTCATGGGTTCAAACCCCACCTCAGGCTATGTGCTGACAGCTCAGAGCCTGGAGCCTGCTTTGGATTATGCGTCTCCCTCCCTGTCTGCCCACATCCCCCATCTTGCTCACGCTCTATCTCTCAAAAATAAATAAATGTTCAAAAAAAATTTTTTAATGTTTATTTATTTCGAGAGAGAGTGTGAGTAGGAGAAGGGCAGAGAGAGAGGAGAGAGAGAATCCCAAGCAGGCCCTGCACTGAGCCCAACATGGGGCTTGATCTCAGGAACTGTGAGATCATGACCTTGGCCGAAATCAAGAGTACCATGCTCAACCAACTGAGCCATCCAGGCACCCCTGAACTTTCCCTTCTTCTAACAAATGCTCATCTGTGAAAATGACGGGATAAAAATGTCACAAAAATAATAAAGCAGAATATTAATTTTTGGAAGCATTTTCATATATTAAAGAGAGGCGAGGGGCGCCTGGGTGGCTCAGTCGGTTAAGTGTCCGACTTCAGCTCAGGTCATGATCTCGTGATTCACGAGTTCGAGCCCCGTGTCGGGCTCTGCGCTGACAGCTCGGAGTCTGGAGCCTGCTTCCGATTCTGTGTCTCCCTCTCTCTCTGACCCTCCCCCCATTCATGCTCTGTCTCTCCCTGTCTCAAAAATAAATAAACGTTAAAAAAAAATTATTAAAAAAATAAAAATAAAGAGAGGTGGTATTTTAATACATTTATTTGCTTGGTTTAACTTAAACTTAACAATAAATTATTAGACTATGTGGTCCCTAAATTGTTTTGAAATCCCATATTAAGATATCACATATTATCACATTCATCCAAATTTTTTGTACACAATAATATCATTAACTTTGTAGTGATATGACATATTTTTAAGACTCTTAAGGTACCTTACATACTTTTTTACCTTTATTTTGATATAATTTAAATACAATAAAATGCACCAATTTTAAGGGTACACTTTGATGAGTTTTACCAAATGTGAATCACATAACCAGCAATATACTTCCATCACCCCAGAAATTTCCTTGTGCTGCTCTGTACTCAGTGCCTTTCTCCTACCCCTGGCCCTGGGACACTAATCTGTTTCTCTCACCATAGGCTAGCCTTTTCTAAAATTTCATTTAAATGGTACAAATCAGTATATAATCTTTTGCTCTAGATTTTTTCACTGAAAACATAGTGCTTTAGAGACTATCCATGTTGCTGAATATAGTTTTTGTTTTTTAAATTCTGAGTGCTTTCCATTTTATACTATAGTTTGATTTTCTAGCCACCAGCTGATGAACATATGGATTATTTCCAATTTGGGGCTATTATAAACAAAGTTGCTATGAATATTCATATCTAAGTCTTTGTGTGAATATATATGTTTTTATTTTTCTTGGGTAAATATCTAAAAGTTGAATGGATGGGTTGCATGGAAAAAATAAAACATTATAAGAAACTGCCAAGTTGTTTTCTAAGCTGCTGTTCCATTTTGCATCCCCACTAGTAATGTATGAGAGTTGGAGCTTTTCCATAATATTAAGTAACACTCCTTACTTTTTAGTCTTTTTTAGTCATTCCGAGAAATGCAGTGGTATCTTGCTGTGATTTTAACTTTATTTTCCTAATAACTAATGATGTTGAGTTCCTTTTCATGTGCTTACTTGCATTTATATGTCATCTTTTTGTGCAATGTCTGTTAAAATCTCTTGCCCATTTCTTGTTAATCAGGCTGTTGTCTTGTTATTTAGTTATAATCATTTTTTCCTTTGTTTATTTATTTATTTACTTGTTTATTTTGAGAGAGAGAGCGAGAAAGGGAGTGGCAGAGAGAAAGGGAGACAGAATCCCAAACATGCTCTGTGCCGTCAACAGATGGGGGACTCAGTCTCATGAACCGTGACATCCTGACCTCAGTCAAGATCAAGAGTTGGATGCTTACCCAACTGAGCCACCCTGGCGTCCCTTGTTATTTTTTTTATTTTTAATACAAGTCCTGTATCAGATATTTGGCAAATAGTTTCTCTCAATCTGTAGTTTGTCCCTTTTTTTCCCCCTCAAGAGAAGTTTCTAATTCTAATGAAGTCTGAACTTAGTTTTTTCTTTTATGGATCATACTTCTGGTAGCTTATCTAAGAACTCCTTTATAACCAAGATCATGAAGATTTTCTCCTAAGCTTTTGTTTATAAAGTCTTAAGGTTTAGTTCTGGTTTCCAGATCTACTACCTACATAGTACCTACCTCTTGTCCTTAGGGATTTGAGACCCTTTCTGATTCTTCCCATTTGATTCTTTGCTTACTTACCTGCTTTATTTCTAATTTTGCACCTTCTGTTCACAATATATTCTGCTGCCTTTTTTGGGAACTCTCAGTTCCAGTCCTATCCCATCTCTTACTGAAAGTCAAAATGCACTGGAAATCTTGTCTTAAAATTGTCTCTTTCTTTTCCTTTTATATTTCCACAGCATTTCTAAGAATATTTCCTTGGGCGTCCTATATATACCCTTTTCATACCACCCTGTAGAAAAAATGGCAAATGTTTTATATTTGTACTTGGCGATATATATGAGAGTTCAGACATGCATAGGGCTTGAAACAACAAACATTTAAATTTGACCAGACCTTAGTGTGAACATTTAGAAAATTGTGTTATTTTAGTTTGATAACACTGGAAGAGTTATTGAGTTAATCCTTTATGTAAGGATAAGATTGAGAGGTTTTTTTGTTTTTTGTTTTCCATAGGTCATGTCAAACGTAGTTTCCATGTGTGGATAATTACCCTAGCAGACAAGTAATTATTTAGCAAAGTTTTCCTCAGGCATGAAGCATTTCTGATCATCTTTCCCCACCTACTTCCCCTGGTGCCCATCATGCCCTCTGTTATTTCTCCTGGAAGATCACTTTTTACTACCACAATGTAAACTCCTTAAGGACAGGAACCTGGTCTTCTCTACCACTGTCTATGTTTGCTACAAATTAGGTGTCCAGGAAATGTTTGCTGAATCAGTGACCTTACCCTTTCTTTAACATTCCCAATGGAAGAGGTTCTGTCATCTTCCTATAGGCTAACATACTAAAAATTCCTATGCACAAGAATTTTGCTATCTCATTTGCTATATAACTTAGACCCATTTTCTTCAGCATTGTCTGTTTTTCTTGCTCATATCAACTAAAATGTCCAATTGTCCATTGGCTATCACCCTCTTGAATACTATTGGCTTTTACTAAACCCAGTCGTAGTTACTTTGAAGTTGTGTTGTTTTTTGTGTGTGTGGGGGGGTTTTTTTATTTGAGTTTTTAATAAATAATGATCCTTTCTTTGAGTTTGGGCTTTATCTTTCTGCCATACATCTTTTAAAACAAGAAGACTTTTTCATAAATCATCTTCCTGAAACATTATTAGTTCAGCATGAGTGGAATTCTTTGTTATTGTCAGAAAAAACTTTGGTGAGGCAATTTTTAGGGAAGAAAAAATGGACTATTGGTATAAAAAGGAGCAGCTGCTCTTACACTATGATCAAACAAGGATAAAATGACATTTAGTATGAACAATTCAGCTTTATTTTAAAGAAAATACTCAACATTCATTTTAAAACATTACTGCTTAGTATATTCTTAGGACATAAATAGGATCCAGAATATGAAGAAAACTTCTCTGGAATAGTTGGGGTGCCTGATAACGGTTTTAGACAATAACATCATTGTTTAGCATACGGCAGTTTGATGAGATTTACATGTCTGTTCTATACTTAATAGTCTATAGAAACATTCAGAAAATAAAACAAATTCCTTATTTGCATAATGGTTCTTTTGCCTATTGGTGTATTAAAAGAATCAGTCAGCAAGATAACTGAGGTGCAAAAAACCTAGTTAGTTTTAAAGAAATGATTGGCTCTGAGATTACAGCTGGAAAGGCCTAGTCTAAGACTTACCCACTCTTTCTCAAAGACACATTTGCTCCCAATAAGGTGTTCGCAGAGGCCTGGATCACCCTTGCCTTAAATAAGCCAAGCAGTGAAGCTGGCACAACTTCTACACAAAATGAAATCACTGCCTGTTTAATAATCAGACCACATACTGTTACAGTGTGGGATTCCATAATTACTCTGATTGTTTCCACATGGGTCGAATCTGAATGACCTTCTCTTCCATTAGTGATATTATTAAAATACTCAAAGGTGGCCTCCATTTTCCTTTATTAGTGTTTGTTAACTTGCTGTTTGTGTAGAAAGCAGTCCTCTGGTCCCTGTTTGGTATTTGCTGCTGCTGCTGTCTCACTCCATCTCTGCTGGTATTCCTGACCTCCCATCTACTACATGTTTTATACATCACCCCCTTCTTATTGGTTCGACATCTATATTAAATTGTGCTTTTGTTCTTGCCTTTAACTCATAATGCATCTAAATTCCATTTTCACTGTTTGCCACATTTTCCATTTAGTATCATTAACATGTATCTTTTTGGTGAGTTCTACTTTTTAGGCATATAGAATAGTTCCCTTTATCTAATGCTCTTTTTCCCTAAATTCTACTTTCTGGTGGTAATGCGAAGTACCACACCTGCTTTTTGTTTGTTAGCACATGCTCCTTCCATCCTAATCCTGTTCTCTCCCAGTGTGAGCTGCATGAGGACTTGAGCATATTTTTCCTTTTACCCTCCTCCTTCCTGCCTGCCTCCTCCCTTCCACTAAGCAGGTTAAAGCCACCTAGATTTTTTTCTTCATTTTTTAATATAATGACAATTATTTAGATATAATTGTGTTACTCATTTCTTTGCTCCCCACTTCTTCCCATTTTATGGATTCCCACTTTACATTATATGGAATATGTCCTTGAGTGATTCTTTTAGATGTGTCATATTTGATAATGTATCACTTAACTAGTTCATTACAGAGGAATATACATCCCCTGAGGACCTGAATTCTGTTTTGTCGGTGGTTTTTCTAGGAGGGCCTGGCAAATAGTAAGTGCTAAATAGGTATTTTTTTGAAGCAACCAGATCAGTTTTTCTCTGGGCTTTCTCCCTGCCAATTTTAAATATTTTCAATGGAAATAATGATAAACTGCCTACCACATCTTTCTGCTTGCTGATAGCAAGTATCTCCCACAATAGTTAACCTTTATTGATGACTCAGAGCCATCATTATCCATATCACTTACTGTGATTTGTTCTAATCTGATATCAAAATTTCCTGAAAGCATCTTGGGGAAGTTTACCTCTAAGTTAACTAGCTTCCATATGCCAGGTGTTCAAAATTTATTCTTCTTTCCAAATCTGGTTAGAAGTGGTAGTACACAAGCTTGGGGGCCAGATAGAGCCCTCTGGGAATGGCATTGGCTGGCCACAAAGATATCCCAAGAATCAGCCTTTAGAAGAGATAGCAGTCAATAGCCTTGAAATCATTAGTTCAAAAAAGCTTGAAATAGGGAAAACTCTGCTCATTAAAAGCTAGATGAGAAAACAAATTCACAATTGAAAATCAGAAGCTAAGCCAGTTAAGAAGGTGTCTGCCACAGTTTTCTGTTAGGGGTGGGTGAGAAAGAAGCAGGTGACCTTTCATGAACAGTGAAAGTCTCTTACCCCCAACTCTGCCCTGCCTATCCTTGCTGTCAAGCTCTCATTCTCACCGTGACTAATCTTCTGTACCAATTATCTATTGCTTCCTAAAAACACCACCCCAAATACAGGGACTTAAAACAAAAAACCATTTCTTTCTTTTTGTTCCATCAGTTTGGTCATCTGTTTGGGCTGGACTCAGGCAAATGGCTTTCAGCTCTTCTCCCATGGAGTCACTTATGTGGCTTCAGATATCCAATAGCTAGATTAGGGCTAGAGTTTAGTTTAGCTTCACTCTTATGGCTAGCGCCTTCCAATGGACTGTAGGGTGCCCCCTGCCACACACACACACACACACACACACACACACACACACACACACATTTCTCACCCAGACTTCTTTACATGGTATCAGGGGTGTTCCAGGAAGACAGAAGTGGAAGCTGAAAGTCTCTGGAGGCCTGCACTCATGAAGTTCATAACACTACTTATGTTACATTCTGCTTTTTGAAGTAATAGGTTAGCCTAGACACAAGGGTGGAGAAGTCATATTTTTTATACCACACCTGTCTCTGAGGGCTTACTCCTAACCTTTAAACTTGTAATTTCCAGTATTGTAGTTTACGTGCTTACATAGCTGTCTCTTCTTGTAAAATTAAACTGCTTGAGAACAGGAATTAAGTTATCTTAGCACACAGCAGAGGCCCTGGTATCTAGTAAGGCCTTATTAAAGGAAAGGTGATCCAATGATAGACTGATTGCTCAATATGTATGTAGGTATGTATGAATGGATATATGTATGTATATCCTTGTTTATTATTAGTAGCTAGATTCTATAAGTATAAGATCAATGGAACAGTACTTTTAAAAGCACAAAATAAATTAGAAGTATGTCTTCTGATAGAAAATACTAAGTTTTTTTTGTATGCTAAGCAGCAGCCCTGGAAGACTGTGTTCTTAGAACATAGAAACTTACCTGTGTAATAGAGAGTTAGCAGTGTTTCCTTAATCAGTTCCCAGATCAAATAACCAGAAATGATTTCATTTCTTTTTTTCCAGCATCATTATTATCAAATGCATTGGGTCTCATAGTCTAAGTTATATATTATCTTGTAGCGTATGTTCAGAAGAATGACTACCTGTGCCAAAAGGTCTTAATAAGAAAAGTGTCAAATTTAGCCCTCATTACTTTGCTTTAAAAACATTTTAAATAATCTAAAAGGTGCATCCATGGCTTAATATCAGCTCAGTTTCAATTGACTGCACAAAAATGTCAATTTGGTATTTCATGGAATTTAAAAATCCTGTGCCCCAATTAAGTTCCCACACAGGTAACTATTCCTATGTAATTTCACCAGGATACTGAGATACTCACTTTGATGCATGGCTGTTGCTGCACACTGGCTCTGAATGCTGGTAAGCAGCTGTCCCCTTTTCCTCTGGTGGTTTGGAGATCACTATAAACTTGTCAAATTTTTTTTGGAATTTTTGGTGAATGAGCTTTACATTTATATAAATTATTTTGTCCACTTTGAGTCTTTCAGACACTTTTGTTTTATGTAACTGTGGTCTGCAAATAGGTAAAAGAAAAATCTCATTAAGAGACCAAAAGGACACATGTATATGCAAAGTTACTATTTGCTCAGACAAGTAATCCTGCGTGAATACAAAATGCAGATTTTGTGTGAATTGCATCAAAGAATCACAGAGTGAATAACAACTAATTATAAAAGGACATTTGGTGAATATTTTTATAACTTTTATCTTGTAGAATTATAAGAAGAGAAAAACAGCTACATATATGAAGTCAAGTCTTAAGACCTTATTTTTATGGTATTATCAAACAGAATGCAGAATTAAAATTGAACGAAGTAAAGCGAGCTCTCCTGACTATGGAAACAAAATATAGAGAGACAGAAAAGAAATTGAATTTCAGATATTTGTTTCAAGATAAAAATGAATTACTATACAATAGACCTGTATTCATAACTTAGACTCTCCTATTTGGATTTCATACACTGAAAGCAATCATAGGACTGAAGGGAAATTTATTATAAAGTCACCTGGGATATCACTTCATAAACACAGAAAACAACATTAGAAATTGAAATGGGAATAATGAAAATTTCATTTTAAATGAATGTAAATGGGAGGCAAGGAAAGAACTGTTGAGGTACATGAGAGAAAGGCATTACTTCTCTTGAACTCCTTTCAATACTGAAAAGTGTTTTCCATTAACCAGATACTGGTGCCATAGAAACTGTGATTGGATGTTTCCTGCCTGTGCATAGGGGCTCAGAGTACTCTGTGTTACTGCACTGGCTGAGGTGATCTTCCTGCCTCGAGAGCACAGCCTAAAGTCTATTAGGGATCGCCAAACCAGAGGCGAAAGTGCAAGCTGGCCAGTAGGTCTGTCTGGTTGGGGAAGTGAAGGGGTTGCTCAGTGAGGCATTTGGCAGGTGTCATCCATTACTGGCCTTCTCAGCAAGTTGCAGAGTCGGTGCCATCCACTGCACAGAGAGGCTGATCCTGCAAAGAGTTAACCACAGCAGATCACTCAGTATCTACATCTGGGTGCCTTCCACCATCATTAGAGTGTGTGTGTTCATCAGTAGCTGCACATTTTGCAGACAGTAAAAATGTAAATGATCCTGAGGCTCATTGTGGCACCTTGTGCATTGCAGATTACACAGTTGCTCGGTTCCTTTATGTGTCTTTTAAGTCTTAATTTGAGCCCTAATGTGAGTATGGATATCACATCATGGAAGTACAAACTATAACAAAAAGATGGTGGAGGAATTGTTATATACCTGGTACAGAATGGAAAAATAATGCATATTTTAGTTCTCTCAAAGTATTCTATATTCCAGAGCCTAAGCGTTGAGTCAGGGACTCTATTCCACAAAACTTAAATGGGAAAGAAATCACATCTCAAAAACAAAATGGCAGACATCTTGTACCAGTTATTGCAGAGTATTACTTTTGTCAAGATAAAATTAACAATATTTCAAAGAAACCAAAGGAACACTCAGCTTTGTAAAATACTAAAAGAGCATGGTCTTTGGAGTGAGAGATTCTATACTCAGCCACTTAATCATCTCTTGTATTCTTGGACAAGTTGCTTAATCTCTGAGCCTCAGTTTCTTAGCTGTGTAATAGATATCTATACTCAAATAGAGATTAGGGATAACCAGTAAAGCACCTGATACCTACTAAGTTCTTAATAGTTACTATTATTCGTACAGTATTGGAAAGGGCTTGGTTGTACACACAGTTACTCAGCAGAGGCAAGGGGGAGGATGCCTGCATTGTGATACTTTGGCCCTGGGGTAGATGGGACTCTTGGCCATATGGAGTGGCACTCTTGTAACTTACACTCCTTGCTTTACTTCCATTCATCAGCTGTTAATACTCATTGTTGCACTGCAAAGGTGGAAAAGTCTTCACCAGGACTATTTAGCACCACTGTGTGTCTAGATTTATCCAGCCAGCTACAGGAAGAAAATGCCTTTAACCTAGAGTTTAACACAATGTTAGGGCTGTTATATATGGTGGCTGCTAACTGGTAGATCATGGACCCCTGGTTCCTCCAACTTACTGCAGGTGTCCCAAGTGCATCAATCTTTTGAGACCGAATAATATGGTGTGTGTGTGTGTGTGTGTGTGTGTGTATGTATATGTATATCATATGATATACATATATGTGTGTGTATCATATATACATGCACACTACTATTTTACTATTGTGATTAATAAAATAAAAATTCATTTCAGAACTTTGTTGAATTCTTAGTAGCTTTTTATCATGTTGTATTTCTTCTTTCAGCCATTCTAAAACATACAACTGTTATATCAGGATGGATGTGGTACAAAGAAATCATAAAATTAATATTATACAGGCCCTCATGCTCAGAAAAGTCAAGAACTGGTGCTCTCATTTCTGAGGTCCAGGAAAATATTGTGTGATGTACTCACTTGCACAACTTGTTAAGGAAAACTCTGTTCAGAATTCTGGTCTCCTGATCTCTAGTCCAGAACTCCCAACAGTGGAAATGTTTGTACTGTTGCTTCTGGAAAAATGTGAGATGTATTTAATGTTAAGATTAGTATGCACGCAGTTACATATTGACAGAAAATGGGTTACGTGAAAAACATTTAAAACAGTATCTGACACACAGAAAGCCCTCACTAAATGATGGCTGTTATGATGGCTCTTCAGTGAGGAGTGGTTTTGTCACTTTTTTCTATCTGTTGCTTAGAGTAACTTATCCCATTCTGAATGTAATATTTTAAGTGATACCATTTGTCACTCAGGCAAGTGGCTTCCATATTTGCTTCTCATACTCTCAGAGTGGGAGTGGTGGACATTTAAAAAATCTCCCTTCTTTTAGGAGTAGAGGCTCTTGCCATTAGTATGGAGGCTCACTTCGGAAGTGAGTCCTCACAACGCATCTTATCACAGCCTCAGACAGCTACTGGCCTTTAATGTGCATGCTTGAGACAGAATTCAGTTTTGTTCTTGAATTACCCACTGGGATTTGGTATATTTATTTGAACTAATGAGATTTAAACATTTACTTTCCATCAATATTTTTTAATTTGTCCTCATCTGACCCCCTGTTCCTCCCGAGCAGATTCTTTATTGCTTAAGAGATGTAGCATTAGATCAAGATTTATTTAAATTGTGTACCCAAAGCTAGTCTCTAGAGATTTGGTGTCTCGTTGCACAATGTGGCCCACAGGTGATAGCAGACAGCAGTGACTGAGGGAGATTTACATCTGACTATACAAATAGAGCACACATTTCATAAAACTATAAACCATCCAGGCTAATCACAGTAGTTAAATACAAGGAAAGTTTCCCTTGGGTTCTCAGATAAATTTAGGACTGAAGAAAGTGTTGTCATGATATGTGTTTTGTTCTGAATTTTTTGTCAATATCCAGATTTAATATGAGTCCCTTTGTTTTAGCTAACTGCCCAGGAATTTGATCTTTTAAGCTAAATACAAGAATATGTGGATTTGGTATATGTGTATTGCCAAATAGAATTCTCTTATAGGGAAGTCGCCCCAGGGATGAAAGAGCCAAAAGAAGTAAGCGCTTTTTATGCGCTCAACATGTCCATTTTAAGTAAAGGCAGATGACTTACAATAGCTTTCATAAACTGGCTCTCCATCAGTCAGCCATGCCAGACAAGGACTTGGTTGCTTTTGTCCCACTATCAGGAAGCAGCGTCATTAGAGGAAATCACCAAAGGTCTCAGTTTCTCCGCAAGTGCAACCCAGTGGAGCATTTCTCCTGTATAAATAGATCAAGCCCCCAGTGGTGATCTTCTCCTGCTGAGAAGAAGGTAACTGGGTTTAGAGTAAATACACCGGAGCTAGCCCTAGACAAACTTTTTAGAAGTTATACTTGCATTGCCACCCCTCCCCAATGCCACAGCACACCCTTACATATTCATCCGTGACTTTTCCCACAAGCGCCCACTCACTGTGTGCTTTGCCCAGGCCTGCTCTTTGCCAGTTCCCTGTGCTGATCCATTTTCCCTTTTCCCGTCTTCTCACACACCTGCCCTATCATCCCATACAAAGCCCTTAAGACTTTGTATGTCTTTATACATATTTATGTGTTCAAATAATTTATACCAAAATGTGACTCAGAGGAAATATGTGCCCCCTTGCCCACAGGTAACAAATTTGCATTTTAGCAGTGGCTTTAAGTAAATGAAGACACGCAAATACTGAGGATTCTGTGCCTGGCAGGGAGCAGCAGGGAGATTTTAGGAACAGGGTCCTTTGGCTCTCACCATGTATACTCATAGGGCCTTCGACCAGCCCAGAGCAAAAAAGGCATAAGTTATACTCTAACCCTCCCTCCAGCCTGGTCTGTTACTGCATTCACAGAAGCAACGCTTTTGTTTCCAACCTCCCAGAAGTCTGTGACACTGAACAATTTTTCCAAGGAAGAGAAAACACAGTTTAATATATAGGACTAATTTTCAGTTTTGCAGCTGGGGCTTCCTTTGGGAGCCGTACTTGTAGAAATAAGTGCCTCAGTAATAATGGGGGGAGAACTCCCCAATTGATGGGTACAAAGTTTGATGGAGAAGGTTATGAAGAGAAGAGAGACCAGTGGAACACTAGGAGTGAAATCAAGGATATACTTGAAAATGAGAAATGTAGGAAGATTTTTGTATTTATATTTACTTTATTCAAAGGAAAAATAAGGTAGATTCTGAAGTGGGAATGAGCAGCGGACTTGTGAAAGAGTCTTGCTGGTCATCTCTTTTTTGGCTAATCTCTGATCCCATCACTATCAGCTCAGTAGTGGCTTTGGTATTGGCCAGTAGAAACTGGTCTCCAAGGTGTCAGCTCTGTTGCCAAAGACACTCCACCTTGCCCAACCGCAGTGTCCAGGCCCATTCTACAAGACGGTTTACAATTGTGTTTCTGTTATTGTGTGCAAAATTTTCCAAAGAGAAATATGCATCCTACTCTCCTTCCATTAAAACACTCACATACATTGTTTTAAAGCAGTTGATGACTTAGGCTTTTTCAGAAAATAGGTTTTTCATATGCTTGTTATACAAACGATTTCTGGGTTTTTTTTGTTTTTTGTTTGTTTTTAAACAAACAAAGGGAGTTTGAAGAGTCACTTCTTAAAGGCAAGGCTCTTCTGTTATTTCAAATTCAAAAGTTGTAGCCATTGGGCATGGATTAAGTGGTACATGATTTGATTACATCAAATATCTGCTTCATTTACTATTTCCCCCCACACTACCATTTTTGGCTTTAT
Organism: Panthera tigris; assembly: GCF_018350195.1. Classification (NCBI taxonomy): domain Eukaryota; kingdom Metazoa; phylum Chordata; class Mammalia; order Carnivora; family Felidae; genus Panthera; species Panthera tigris. The sequence continues at coordinate 168,366,985 of NC_056660.1, forward strand.
GCTATGTTTTAGTCAGATATATAAGAAAACCCTAGGCCTTAAAGAGGGCCTAAATGTTGCTAGTTATTTGTGGCTCAGTACTGGCCAGAACCAGTGGGAATAGTTTCTGTACAAAACAAAAACAAAACACAAATATTTCTCTAACTCCTTTCCTATGTGAAGGATAAATCCTCACTTTGTGTAATCATAGCTACAAGCAGTAAATGATGTCTAGGGTAACGCATCAAGACAAGGAGAACCCTGGCTCGGCCTCCTGGCTGTTCCTAGTTTACCACAGTATTTGCTCTAAAAGACAACATCTCCACAGAGCAAGATGCCCACTGTCGTGCTTTCCAGATAGCAAAGAAAATTTACTCCTCTTTATTTCCTGCTGGAGTTGGATTCCTATAACTGCTCTCTGTTCTCACATTATCCTTAATTAGCCTATCTCATATTATGTATGACTTTGTAAGACACCTCTGGTACACAACCAGAAGTTTGACTTTGTATGTTCAAGGAAGATTACTCGGCAGACATAAGTAGAACATTTCCATAACCTTTTGGCAGTCAGCAGTATTTGCTGTTCTGTTCCTCTGCATGTGGTGAGATATAGCTATCTCTGATACCTCCTGTGAACGACAACACCAGCCTATTAGGAGATTTCTCATCTCTGAGTTCCTATAGAATTTGCAGTCTGTAACACACACAGGCTCATATAAGCTTGTTCTCTAGCAGTTTCATGCATGAAGAGGCAGGGATAAGCAGTGTGTTTCCCAGACTCCGACTCAGGGCAATAGCAAGCTTAATAAAGAAAAGTATGGAGAAGAAGGGAGAAAGGTATATGTCTGCCTTACCTTCCAAATTAGATCATCAGTGTCTCAGTCCAGAGATCATATCTGCTTTTCCTATCTTCTTTAAGACTTATTAGAACATTAGGCAAGCATCGAGTGTGCAGTACGTGTTGATTGCCTGAAGGCCTAAGGTTTTAATTCACAGATTATGCCAAAAAGGCAGTATTTCCAGTCACTTGAACTTCATGCAACCCCAAAAAGGTAGAGTTTTCTGTAAATGTTACTGAAATGTTATTTACATTGATTGAAGGTATCTCTAAATTGGTTTTAGATTGATCCCTCACAGAACTGTAATCCTCATTTCAGAGGACAAACCTCTAAGCCAGAGGTATACTGAAGATAGTTATGCCAATGGAAGTATATGCAGTTGTAAAGTGTAGGCATTATTCTGAGGAAAGCATGAACACAGAAATTCTGTAAACGACTAAGATGCTGCGGTGAATAAAAGATCATTCTAACCAAGACTAATGGCATTTTACCCCAAGCCTCAGCGGCCCACTAGGATTCAGAGATGTGCACTGATGCCATTGTAATTCTGTCAAAAATGAGCCAACCATACATTTGTGGATGTATTTCTTGACCTTCTGTTCCAATGAGCTATCATATCTTTGTGCATTTACTGAACAGTGTTAAGATTTAAAATCAATTTAGGTTAAGCCCTTCAACTCTGTACTTTTTAAATTTTGAGAGAGAAAGTATGAATAGGGGAGGGGCAGGCAGAGAGAGAGAGAGAGAGAGAGAGAGAGACCCAAGCAGACTCTGCACTGTCAAAGCAGAGGCCGACGTGGGGTTCGAACCCACGAATCGCGAGATCATGACCTGACCTGAAGTTGGATGTTTAATGGAGTAAGCCACCCAGGCATCCCCAACTCTGTACTTTTTAAAAATTATTTTGATTATTCTAGGACCTTTTATTTACATATTCATTTTAAAAGCAGCTTGTTTAATTTTACAAAGCCATCTGCTAGAACAATGGTTCAGAGTGCATTAAATTTACAGATTTGCAGAAAATGGCCATCCTAACAATATTGACTCTTCTCAATGAGCACAGTATGACTATCTTTCCATTGGTTTATTCACTGTTTTTTCTCTGTCAAGTTTTGTAGTTTTAAGTATAAGGGACTTGGTTGTCTTTTGCTACACTTATTTGTAGATATTTTAGTGGCATTACTATAAATGGAATTTATTTTCCAATTATTTGCTGCTAGCATACAAGAATTTTGTATATTAACCTTTTATCTTGCAACCTTGCTAAATTCATTTATTCTAATTCTTGGTATGTAAATTCCCTAAGATTTTTTTTTTTTAATTTGTATTTAAATTCCAGTTAGTTCACATACAGTTTAATGTTAGTCTCAGGCACACAGTACAGATTCAACACTTCCATACAGCACAGTGCTCATCACAAGTGCACTCCTTAATCCCCATCACCTATTTCCATCCCACCTACCCCACATACCTCCCCTCTGGTAACCATCAGTTTGTTCTCTGTAATTAAGAGTCTGTTTCTTGGTTTGCCTCACTCTCTTTTTTTTCCCCCTTTGTTCATTTGTTTTGCTTCTTAAATTCCACATATGAGTGAAATAATATGGTATTTGTCTTTCTCTGACTTCACTTAGCATAATACTCTTTAGCTCCATCCACATTGTTGCAAATGGCAAGATTTCATTTTTTATAGCTGAGTAATATTCCATTATATAATAATATACATTACATGTGTGTGTGTGTATGCGCCACATATTCTTTATTCATTCATCAGTCAGTGGACACCTGAATTGTTTCCGTAATTTAACTATTATAGATAATGCTACTTTAAATGTTGGGGTACATGTATCCTTTTGAATTAGTATTTTTGTATCCATTTGGGTAAATACCTAATAGTGCAATTACTGGATCTTAGGGTAGTTCTATTTTTAACTTTTTGAGGAACCTCTGTGCTATTTTCCACAGTGGCTGCATCAGTTTGCATCCCCACCAACAGTACAGGAGGGTTCCCCTTTCTCCACATCCTCACCTGCACCTGTTTCATGTATTGTTGATTTTAACCATTCTGACAGGTGTGAGGTGATAGTTCATTGTAGTTTTGATTCATATTTCCCTGATGATGAGTGATATTGAGCATCTTTGATGTCCTCTTTGGAGAAATGTCTGTTCATGTTTTCTGCCTATTTTTAATTAAATTATTAGTTTTGGGGGTATTGAGTTTTACACATCTTGGATACTAACTCTTCCTTAGATAGGTCATTTGCAAATATCTTCTCCCATTCTGTAGGTTGCCTTTTAATCTTGCTGATTGTTTCCTTCACTGTGTAGAAGTTTTATTTTGATGAAGTCCCAGTCATTTATTTTTGCTTTTGTTTCCCTTGCCTCAGGAGACATATCTACAAAGAAGTTGCTACAGCCAATGTCAAAGAGGTTACTGCCTGTGTTTTCCTCTAGCCTGAGATTTTCTATAGAAAAAAAATTATGTTTGTGAATAGTGCCAATAGGGCTAGTTTTACTTGTGTGTGATATTTGTGGCTTTTTTTCTTTTTTGCTTCCATGCCTTATTTCAAAGCCTAGGACCTCAAGAATAGAGGTCCGTTTGAATAGAAGTGGTGAAAGCAGGCATTTTTGCCTTGATCTCAAGGAGGAGCAATTTCATCTTTCACCATTAAGTATGATATGGTGGTTGAATTTTTTGTAGATGCTCTTTGTCAGGTTGAGGAAGCTCTTTAGTCTTTCCAGTTTGCTGAACATTTTATCATTAGCAAATACTGAATGCTGTCAAATGCTTCTTCTGTATCAATTGGAATGATCATGGGGTTTTCTTCCCTATATTCTGTCAATCTAGTGAATTACGTTAATTTTCATATGTTAAACCAACCTTGCCTTATTGGATAAGCCCTGCTTGGTCATGACATGTTATCTTTTTTATATATATTACTGGATTTGATTTGACATTATTTTGTTTCTGGCATCATGAGAGTATTTTTCTGTAATTTCTTTGATAGTATCTTTTCCAGGTTTTGTATTATAGTTCTACTGGTCTCATAAAATCATTTAGAGAATACTCTCTATTTTTTTGAAAAGGTTTCCATAATTTTGTTATTTCTTCCCTGAATGTATGATAGAACTTACTAATCAACCCATCTGAGTTGGATTTGCTTTCTGGGAATATCTTTGGATACCAAATTTATATTTGTAAATATAGAACTGTTATTATCTATATCTTATTCTGTCTGTAGAATCAGTAGTAATAACCACTTTTTAGTCTAGATACTGATATTTTGAATATTTGATTTTTGACTATTATGTTTGAATATTTTTTTACCATTCTGTTTAATTTGATCTCTTGATGTTTTAGCTTTATCTCTTTACACCTTTTTTAGGAGTTACTCTATAGATTACAACGCATACATCTAACCTTCCACAGACTACTTAGAGCTAATATTGTATCACTTCATGTAAAATGTAGAAAATTTGCAACCGTATGGGTCCTTTTGCTAACATCCAACCTTTATCTGGTAGTTGTCCTATGTGTAACATTTACATACATTGAAAACCTGGTCAGATAATGCTATAATATTCATTTCCAATATTCAGTCACATTTTAAAGAATTTAAAAGGGAAAAAATCTATATTTGCCCACAAATTTACCATTCCTGTTGTGTTTCCTTCCATCCTGATATTTCAGATTTCTTGCATTTCCCTGTAGCCTGAAACACTGCTTGTAGTGTTTCTGGTAGAGTAGATCTGCTGTTAATGAGTTCTCTCTGCTTTCTTTCATATGACAATGTCTTTATTCTGCCTTCATTTCTATAGGGTATTTTTGCTAGCTATGGAATTCTGGGTTGACAAAGACATCTGCTAGAATTTTGATTGGGTGTACATTAAATCTATAGATCAATTGGGAAGAATTGCCATCTTAAGAAATGAAAGACGTTATTTCACTGCCTTTTGCCCCCATAATTTTTTTTTAGAAATATGTGATTATTTGAATCATTTTCTGTAGCAAATGTGTCATATTCTCTATCAGCTTTTAAGAGGGTTTCTTTTCTTTGGATTTTAGCAGCTCGATTAGGGTATGTGTATATGTTTTTTTTTTTTTTCCTTTGATTTTTATCCTGTTTGGAGCTCACAGAGATTCTTGAATATGCAAATTTAATTCTTTTAACTAAATAGGGGAATTCTTTAGTCACCATTTCTTTAAACTGATTTTCTGCCTCAGTCTCTTTGTTCCTGTACTACTGGGACTCCAATAACATGTATTTCAGTCTTTTGATATTGTATAGGTCCCTGATTCTCTTTTCACTTTTTCTATTTTCCTCTCTTTGTGTCCTTCAGCTGGGGTATTTTGTACTGGTTTATCTCCAAGTTTACTGACTCTTTATCTGTTATCACCAGTATGCTTTTGATCCTATGTAGGGATTTTTCATTTCAGATATTTAAGTTTCTATATTTCTATAGTTTTTACAGTTTTTATTGTCTACTGAGATTGTCTGCTTTTCTATTAATTTCAAATGTGTTTTCATTTGTTTTATGGAGTATAGTTATAATAGCTGCTTTATATCTGGTTACTATCATGTTGGCATTTGTTGATTGCTTTTCCCTTTAGAATTGATCACATTTTTCTTCTTTTCTGTATGTTTAGCAATTATGAATTGTGCCCTAGATACTGTGAATGTTACATTGTGTGGGCTCAAAATCCCTGTTATAATTCTGCAGGAGATTGTTGATTTTTTTGTTTTGGCAGGCAATCAACTCAGGGTCAGATTGCAAATTCTGTCTCTTAATGATTCAAATCACAATTACTGCCTCAAAGCCTGTGTTTTGGTTTGCCCTGTGTGAGACATTTACGAATGACTTTGAGACATGGGCAGTGGTTTAAATGAGTTTAGTTCTCTAAATGTGCTGCTTAGGACTCAGCCTGAGACTTGTGTGGGTTCAAACATGGAACCAGGTAATCCTCTTCTCTTGGTTGTTTGACCTCTATGATTTTCCCTACACTTCCAAGGACCTCTTTTCCTAGTTCCTCAGGGCACAAATATGTGCTTTCTATTACTTTTCAGACACTGATGTTGCCTACCTTGTAATACTGTGTGACTGGAGTCCACATCAGGAGAAAGCTACAAGAGAAATGAGGGGAAGCCTACAAAACAACAAACCAAATGATGGCGTGCTCTAGGGCTTAGTCCCTGAACACCTCTATTTCCTCTCTACACTCAGTCTCTAGGTGAAAGCATTCTCTAATTCCAGTAGGGACCCAGACCCCTTATCTCCTGATGCTTTCCCAACGTCAGTATGCTTCCTTTTTGTATTAGCAGGAGGGAGAAATATAATGAGAATTCCTCCTTTTAAAGACATTTCTTAGATATTTTGGACATCTCTTCTGCTTGCATCTCATTGTCCAGAACTTAGATAATGGCCACATCTCATTGCAGGAGAAGTTGGAAAATACAGGAGTTTTTAGATGGATGACAATAGATTCAGCTAAAATTGGGATTCTTTTACTAAAAAAGAGGAGGAAATGGGACAGTAGGAGGCAACTGGCTGGCTCCACCAAACTTTGTGAATCTAGTCCTCAGCCCTCCCACTAACCTTCCCCATTTCAGTACATGTCAGTTCCATCTTTCCAGGTGCTCAGGCCAAAATATCTTGAAGTCATCATGATTCTTTTTTTCTCCTATTCTACGCCCAATCTACCAGCAAATCCTATTGATTGTACTTTTCAAATATATCTCAAATCTGACTGACTCCATCTTAGTGCAGGCTATTGTTGCTTCCCCTAGACTTCTGAAATAGTCTCCTTTCTGGTTCTGCCAGTCCATTCTCCCCACAATAGGATATAGTCCTTCAAAATGTAAGTCAGATCGCATCATTCCTATGTACAGAACTCTCTGGTTACCTCCTAGCTTATTGTGAATAAAATCCAAGGAACTTAACTGTGAAAAAGCTAAACATCATCTGGTCCTGGCTAACCCCCTGATTAAATTTACTAGTGTCTCCCGGTAACTCATTCCACACCAGCTATACTGACTTCCTTAATGTTCCTTGAATATACCAAGCATGTACCAATTTCAAGGTCTTTGTATCTATCGCATCTTGAATGCTTTTCTAGATATCCCCATGGCTTCCTTCTTAACTTCTTTCATGTCTTTGATCAAATATCACATTATCAGAGACCTTCCTAACAGCCTGTCTAAAATAGGATTCCCTCTGGGGCGCCTGGGTGGCTCATTCGGTTGAGCATCCGACTTCAGCTCAGGTCATGATATCGCGGTTCATGAGTTCAGGCCCCGCATTGGGCTCTGTGCTGACAGCTCAGAGCCTGGAGCCTGCTTCCAATTCTGTGTCTCCCTCTCTCTCTGCCCCTCCCCCACATGCGCTCTGCCTCTCAAAAATAAAACTAATTTAAAAAATTAAAATAGGATTCACTCTAGTAAATCTCTCCCTTTATAAAACTTTTTTTCTTAATACTCAGCACCATTTGACATATTATCTGATTTTCTTTGTGTGTATATGTATATATTTGGACATACATATACCTTCTCTACATATATAAAAATGTATAAACATTTAGGTACATATAGGGATTTGATTATTGAAGGGCTTGTCACTAGAATTAGAGACTTCATCTGTTATGCTCACTGCTGTCTTCTTTAGCAGTTAAGGGTGGTCAAGACAGACTTCTATGAGAAGAGGGCAGTTGAGCTAAGAATGAATGAAGAGGAGTCAGCTATGCTACAACCTAGAAGGAAAACATTCCACACGAAGGGAACAGCTATCTGCAAGGCCCTGTGGTGGAAATAAGCTTGTCATGTTTCAGGGACTTGTCCTGCATTTAAGGACAAAAAGAAGCCCAGTATGGGTAGAATTTAGAAATTATGTAGAATGGAACAAGATGCGGTGGAAGAGACAGAGCCAGATCATGCAGAGTTTTGGCTGTCCCCAATGCAGTCAGAAGAGAAACATTCTCTACATTTTGGGAAGCTCTAAGGCTACAACAACCAAAGGCTATCTAATGACATACAGCTATTTAAATTTAATTCACTGAAAGTAAATTTAAAAATTCAGTTTCTCGATCACACAAGTTTCATTCCAAGTGTTCAATAGTCACACATGGCTAATGACTACCTATCGGGCAGCACAGCACAGATAGAGAATATTTCATCATCACAGAAAGTTATGTAAAACAGTCCAATGAGAAATAATGCCAAGTTTGCTTAGCCTCTCCTGTGATTTTTCTCTTAACCCTAGAATCCGTGTTTTTCTATTTAATGGAAATATATGCAGTGCCTAGCAAATTAGCATGGGGCCTGTTCCCTATGCAAATATTCTCACTGGTGATTTTTTCCTATGACAGAAAAGATGAGAAGGACTGGTAAATCACAAGCATTCTTAACCTCATTATAAATACATTGCAAATGTAAAAAATGCAAAGTGTGGAAGTCATAAATGTGAAAGCAGCTTTCAATTTGTTTTAATAGGTATTTTCCATGTCTTATTGTAACCTAGGGATCTTGCTGCAAGAAACTGCCTGGTAGGTGAAAATAACGTTCTGAAAATCAGTGACTTTGGAATGTCTCGTCAAGAGGATGGTGGAGTGTATTCATCTTCTGGCTTAAAGCAGATTCCCATTAAATGGACAGCACCAGAAGCTCTTAATTATGGTAAGAATAGACTGTTTTTCTTTTTGGTGGTAAAAATGTATTCCATCAGCACAAAACATTCACAAGTAAAGTTGGAGGAGTAAGGCAGAGCCCAAGTTAGAATGATTTGAAAATCAACACAACAATATTTAAGTGTTCATATTTTGTACTTACACATGGGCAGAAACCTAATTCATTGACCTTATTGATCAAATTTCTATATGTAAGATTGCTAGATTTAAACTTTTTTTTAACATGTATTCATTTTTTGAGAGACAGAGAGCACAAGCAGGGGACGGGCAGAGAGAGGGGGAAACACAGAATCCGAAGCAGGCTCCAGGCTCCCAGCTGTGAGCACGGACCCCGATGAGGGGCTTGAACTCATGAGATATGAGATCATGACCTGAGCCAAAGTCAGATGCTTAACCGACTGAGCCACCCAGGCGCCCCTCAGATTGCTAGATTTAAAAGGTAGATGTACTTATAAGCACTTTTAAATATGACTATATATCTGAGGGTTTTTTAATCCAAAAAAAATGATTTTTACGTTCACTGTATAATTTAACCATTAAAGTGTTGTTGTGGCTCTGGACCACTGCTTTCAGATGTCTTGCAATTGGTCCAATAACCTCATCTAATAGTAGGTTTTAAAATTTGTTAAGTCTATAGTTTCTCACTCTGAAAACTGCCTTGGTTTCTTTGCATTTTAGTCTCTGGAACTTGTATAAATGTTGGAGGGAGAGAGAGGAGTTACATTTTAAAACAGCAGGGATTTTTTTGTATGTCATTATAATGGAAAAAATTCAGGTTGTGTTATCTGTGGTTGGGATAAACTGGGCTGTAACAAGATGGGTAACAGTTCAGAATTAAAAGGAGAGAGATTGTGCTTTAAGTGAAGTTATAAATTACATTTTCATTAAGGGAAGCAGCATGTGAGCCATGGGTTGGTGAATGGGTATGTTTTGAATTGAAATATCATAAAATGACTTTATTGATTTAAAATGAAAATTTACTTCATCATGAAAAATCAGGCATTTATAAATGCCCTAATTTAATGCCTAAGTTAAAAACAAAGCTTTTAAGTGAGCTAAAATTTTATATTATATAAAATTAACCATTTTAAAGTGAATAATTTAGTGGTATTTAGTACTGTTTAGAATGTTACACAACCACTACTTCCTTCTAATTCCAACATTTTCATCACTCTAAAGTAATACCCTTTGCCTATTTACTCCCCATTCCTCCTTTCCCTGCAGCCACTGGCTACCACATGTCTACTTTTTTATTGCTATGGATTTACCTATACTGCATATTTCGTGTAAATGGAATCATACTATACGTGATCTTTTGTGTGTGGCTTCTTTTACTCTCATGTTTTTGAGGTTCATCGATGTTGTAGCATGTGTAATTAACTTCTTTCTTTTTTATGGCTGAATAATATTCCATTGTATACATTGATAATTTGTTTTCCATTCATCTGTTGATTCATATTTGAGCACTTTTCACCTTTTGGCTACTGTGAATAGTGCTGCTATGAACATTTGTGTATGAGGATTTGAGTACCTGCTATTAGTTGTTCTGGATATACACTAAGAGTCATTCGGTAATTCTAGGATTGGTTTGGATGTTAGATGGGGCTGCTTCAGACACTAGGATCTGTTTTGTGTTTTGGATACTAATGATACTACGCAGTATATGTTGTATGTGGTTGTCATTATGAGCAATTGACTAAGTTTTAGTTCCCAATAATGAACTAGAAACTTAACTTCAAAACTTAACACTAGGATGCTAATCCTCACTCTAATTTGTCTTCCCAAGTGCTAGCAAGATAAATTTTTATATGATCACAGACTAATTCCACCATTCCACACAATATAGAGAAAATGGCAGCCCTGCTATTTTCCACAGTGATATTACTCTAAGATTATATTCCTATGAATAACAATCACGGGATAAAAGATTTTAACTTGTTACTTATGCAGAGGTTTTCTTTAAAGGACAAAACATGGTTAACCCCTTCTCATTGATTCTTACAGCATCCCTACAAAGGGGCTGGAACTGGACTTGGGAGACCCTGAAATTTAGCTCCCTAAAATTTGTTTTAACCCTGTTGGCCAGATCTTCTTCACTGCCTTTGAAAGTCCTCTTCCTGTTAAGCAATTATGCCAAGTAAAACTCTGCCTTTCAATCAAAATGTATTTTAGTTGAATTTCAAGGTGACTGAAGTATTTACAAATCAAAATTCTATTTTCAAATAGCTCTTAGAACCTGACCTACAGCATTGGAAATAATAAAAGATGTGTGAAGATCTTTGGTTGGCAATGAGGGAGATTTTTTTGGCAGTCTTTAATATCAACTTAATACAATTCAGAACAATTTACATGACAATGGAGGAGAGATTTTTAACAGTAGATGAGGAAGAAGTCTGGAATACTTATTACCCAACCCAGTAAGGGAGTCCTTCAGAGTTTAACAAGAGGGAAAAATATAAGAATCTATTGAAAAACTTACTTCTTCTTATGTTTCTTTCATGTTTTATGCAAATACTGGTTTATGATTGGTAGTAAAAACTTGCCTCCTTTCCAAGGGTCTTTTTTCCCCACTGATTATTTTTCTTCACTCTTGCCTCAGAGTAGCTGAAATACTGCACAAGTCTTTCATGACGTGTAGGAGCAAGGTTGATGGTAAAACCTTTCAGTCTAAGGAAACTCTCAGAAATTTTGCTTTACAGCCATAGAGTTAAACGTACTTTCACCATTATTTTGTCATTAGTGTTGCTGTCATTTAATTTTTTTAAAAAATGACAAATATCCTTGTTTTTTCTAAATCGAGCAATAGTAAAGGGCTTACAGTGACACGGATGCCCCTCTCCCACCCATCTCTAGCCACATAACACATAATTGCATATATATATCCCCCCCACCCTTATTAAACACAGAGTGGTAGCATATTCAATAGCCTTTTCAGCACATGTTGCCACCATCCTCAATATAGCTGTTAGCAAAAGTACTTTGTAAAGGGCAAATAGTGTATGCCTCTTCAACTAAGACATAATCAAAAAAAAAAATTGCAAAAGACACTTTTTCATTTGTCACTGAAGAATGTGGGGCTGCTGCATCCTCTAATTGAATTAGCATGACATAAATAAGTACTCTGAAATGAGAGGGAGGCAAGGTTTACAGTGAAAAGAGTCCTGGATCAACCACCAGGACCAGACTCCTACTAGTTACGTCATTAGTTGCACGACCTTAGCAAGTCATCTACCTCTCTGCACCTATGATTTCTAATTTGCAAGATGAGAAGATAGTAAGGGTATTTGTGAGGTTCAAATGAGATGGAAAAGTAGCAAAATCCTGTATAATTGCAAGTTATTCTTAGCCCATTAAAATTACCCAACGAGGTTCTGGTTCAAGATGACAATGCAGGGAGATCCCCAGGTCATACCGCCTCTCACAGATAAACCAAGTCTACAGCTACATATGGAACAATTTTCTCAAAAAAAAAACAACAAACAAAAAACCTAGAAACTACACAACTGCCATATATTGGACAAACAAGGGGGAAAAAATGTATCACAGCAGGTAAGACAGGCTGAGACACAATCTCACCATAAACCTCATCCCCAGCACAGAGAACCATAAACGGCAGGGAACTAAAAACTTAAAGCTTCTCCCTGAGGAGTGAATTATTTAAGCCCCCACACATCAGACTCGCCAGCATTTAAGACCTGCACCTGAGAGATGAGCTTGCAAAACATCTACCTTTGAAAACCAAAGAGGCTACAGGGAACGTATAAACAATTCTTAAAAGGGCCCCATGCTTGGAATCACCTGCTTAGGGCCCAGAGCAGAAGCAGCCAATGGACAGGTCATGTGAAAGAAGCTCATTTGCTAGCCTTAAAGCATCGGCCTGAGGGGTATCTTATTTGACACACATCTAGGGGTCAGCAGGGGATACTTTCTAGGAATGGAGGCCGGCAAGCGCCATCTTCACATTCTCCCTCTGCCGCACCCCCAGGGCACCAGTATCTCTCAGAGGGGAGCTTTTACACATGTCCAGTACCCTGGTTTATGTAGCTGTTGCACAGGAAACACCCCAGGATCTTCAGGTTCTGGAGGTCAGGGGGCTTGCATTCCTATGTCCCATGTGACTGTAACAACTGGAGACCATTCTTGGCAGACTACCACCCTGGTGCCCTGACAGACAGCAACATGCCCACAGTCTTTACTTGCTTTTCCCACAAGCTTTGGCTTGAGAACAGGCTTCATGTATGTCACCTGATTATAGGCCTGTGGAGGTTCTGTCCAGAAACAAAGTCCAGTGCACACCATCTCTTCACTCTCCCTCTACTTTGCTTGCTGGAATCTCCCAGAAAGGATCTTATACCCTTGTCTGGTGCTCAGGTTTTAGCAGATGATGCCTAAGAACATCTTTATATCACCTGGATTCTGGTGGTCAGCAGGACTTAGTTTCACAGATCCCACAGGACCGTAACCAATGGAGAAAAAGTTCTTAAACAGCTAGTACCTGTAGAGCACAGTAAGAGGCAACAGGCCCAAGAGCTCTTTCTTTCTGTGTGAGGGCTACAGCCAGAGGGGCAGGATTCTAACTGAACATACATCCAAGACCTGACTATAATTCTTTCCAGAGACCTTGTAGGGCAAGCACAATCCTCACACTCTGCCACTGTTGTGTTCCAGAGCACCAATATCTCTCAGAAGAAAGCTCTTACACACACCTGGTGCCCCAGTTTTGGGGGTTGCCATCCAGAGAATGCCCCTTGATCTGGCTCTGGTGACCAAGGGGGACTTGCATTCCTGAGTCCCACAGGACTGTATTGAGAGAGAAAGTTCTTGGCAAGCCATCATTCCTCAAGGGAGTGCACCAACAGCTGACTATGTAAGAAGGCAGGAGCTTCAGACTGAGAGACAGCCTTCAGGTTTGGCACAATCTAGAGGCTCAGGTAACATAGGCTGTGGACCATCTTTGCACTCTCCCTCTGCCTCGCTCCACCGCACTGGTATCTCCCAGAAGGGAGCATATGCACTCATCTGGAGCCCCAATTTTTGCAACTGCTGCCCAGGAGATAACTCCAGATCACCTGGATCTGGTGGCCAGTGGGACTTACATGTGTAGTCCCATTGGACTGTGGGACCTTAGCCAGTAGCTTCGGCTCTGGCTGCAAATCAAACATTGTTGGTGCTGAGATTCTTTTGGATCCTGATAGGTCTAGGAACACCCTCAACTACTGTGAGCTATTAAAAACAAAATAGATCACAAAGATTTGAAGACAACAAAGAGCTAGGGCAAGGTTGACTGATGGCATTCATGTATCACATGAGGCCACTTCCTCAAGACTGGGAGAGGTGGCTGTTTCATCGAGTGCATAAAACCCAACACAGAGAGTCAAGCAAAATGAAGAAACGTTGAAATATGTTCCAAATGAAAGAACAAAAGAAAACCTCAGGAAAAAAAATTTAGCCAGAGATAAATGATTTGCCTGATAAAGACTTCAAAGTAATGATCACAAAGATGCTTACCAAACTCAGGAGAAGAACAGATGAACATAGTGAGAAACTTCAATGAAGAGAGAGAAAATCTAACAAAGTACCAAACAGAAGTCACAAAGCTAAAAAATGCAATCATTGAGCTAAAAAAAAAAAACAAAAAACAAAAAACAGTGGAGGGGATTTCCAGCAGACTAGATGAAAAGATCAGTTAACTTGAAGATAGAGCAGTGGAACTCACCCAATAAGAGCAGCAAAAACAATTTTAGAAAGTGAAGATAACTCAAGGTACTTATAGGACACCATCAAGCAGACTAGCATTTGCATTATAGAATCCCCAGAGGAAGAAGAGGGAGTGTAAGGGATAGAAAACTTATTTGAAGAAACATTGATTAAAAACTTCCCTAATTTAGGGATGCCTGGTGGTGCAGTTGGTTAAGCAGCTGACTTTGACTCAGGTCATACATGATCTCACGGTTTGTGGGTTCTAGCCCCACATCAGGCTCTGTGGTGACAGCTCAGAACCTGGAGCCTGCTTCAGAGTCTGTGTCTCCCTCTCTCTCTGTCCTTCCCCTGCCCATGCTCTGTCTGTCTCTCAAAAATAACATTAAAAAAAAAAAAACACTTCCCTAATTTATAGAAGAAAACAGATATCCAAGATCTAGGACGCACACTGAGTTCCAAATAGAGTAAACCCAAAGAGACCCATGAAAAGACACATTATAATTTAAATGTCAAAGGTTAAAGAGAAGGAAAGAATCTTAAAATCAGCAAGAGAAAAGCAAATTGTTACATACAAGGTAGCCCCTATAAGATTATCAGCAAACTTTCTAGCAGAAACTTTGCAGGCCAGAAGAGAGTAGTACAATATTTTCAGAGTGCTGAAACTAAAACCTTGCCAACCAAGAATGCTGTACCTGGCAAAGTTACCATTCAGAATTGAAGGAGACACAAAGAGTTCTCCAGACAGGCAAAAGCTAAAGAGTTTGTCACCACTAAACCAGCCTCTTAACCAAGTTAAAATAACTTCTCTAAACTGAAAAGAGAGGGTGCTTATTAGTAACAAGAAAACACATAAAAGTACAAATCTCACTGATAAAGGTAAATATATAGTAAAGGTAATAGATTCATCATTTACAAAGCCAGCTTTGTTAAAAGACAAAAGTAGCAAAAATAACAATAACCACAAAATAAAAAGATGTCAACCGTGACATCAAAAACAAAATGTTGTAGGGGAGAGTATTTTTTGGAGCTTTAAAATCCATTCTACCTTGGTATCAACTTAAAATAGACTGTTATAAATATAGGTTGTTTTATATAACCCTCATGGTAACCACAAAGCAAAAATCTTTCTTTTTTAGAAAAGAAAAAAATCTTTTCTTTTTAGAAAAGAAATTCAAGCATACCACTAAAGAAAGTCATCAAACCACAAAGGAAAACAACAGAAAAATAAAGGAACAGAAGAATTACAAATAGAAAGCAATTAACAAACTGACAATAAGTACATATGTATCAACAATTACCTTGAGTGTAAATAGACTAAATTCTCCAACCAAAGGACTGAATGCCTACAAAGAAAAACAGAAACAAGGCTTATCTATATGCTGCCTACAAGAAACTCACTGCAGATATAAGGACATACATAGACTCAAAGCGAATGGACAGGAAAAGATATTTCATGCAAATGGAAATCAAAAGAAAGCTAAGGTAGTTATGTTTATATCACACCAAATAGACTTTTAGACTGTAATCAAGGACAAAGAAGGGTATCACATAATGATAAAGCGGCCAATGCAACAAGAGTATATAACATTTGTAAATATTTATATAGCCAATATAGGCTCACCTAAACACATAAGGCAAATATTAACACAGTAAAGGGAGAAATAGACAGGAATAATATAGATGACTTCAATACACCACTTACATCAATGGAGAGATCATCCAGACTGAAAAATCAATAAAGAAATATGGGCTTTAAATGACACACTGGACCAGATGGACTACAAAGACATATATAGAACATTTCATCCAAAAGCAACAGAATACACATCCTTCTCAAGTGCACATGGAACATTTGTCAGGACAGATCATATAGTAGGCTACAAAACAAGTCTTAATAATTTTCAAAGATAGAAATCACATCGAGCATCTTTTCTGACCATGGTGGTATGAAATTTCACAATTTCTGGGACATTAAACAACATGCTACTGAAAAACCAATGGGTTAGAGAAGAACTCAAAAAGAGCAATCAAAAAACACCTTGAGACAAATCAAAACAGAAATACAGCATACCAAAACTTATGAGATGCTGTAAAAGCAATTCTAAGAGGGAAGTTCTTGGGAAAAAGAAAAAGAAAAATCTCTTAACATTATACATCAAGTAACTAGAAAAAGAAGAATAAACAAAACCCAAGGTTAGTAGCAGGAAGGAAATAGCAAAGATCAGAGCAGAAATAAATGAAATAGACAAAAAAGAAAATAAAAAAGAACAGTGAAACTAAGAGCTTGTTCTCTGAAAAAAAATAAACAAAATTGAGAAACTTCAGCTCTACTGACCAAGAAAAAAGAGAAAGGACTCAAAACCAGAAATGAAAGAGAAGTTACAGTTGATATCACAGAAGTGCCAAGGATCATAAAAGACTACTATGAACAACAATATGCCAACAACACATGGAAAAAGAAATAGATAAATCGCTAAAAATATACAATACACCAAGACTGAATTATGAAGAAATAGAAAATGTGAACAAACCAATTACTGATTCAGTTTTCTTACTAGTAAAGAAAAACCAACAAACAAAAGTCCAGGACCACATGATTTCACTGATGGATTCTACCAAACATTTAGAAGGATTGGTATTAATTCTTTAAAACTCCTGGATGCTCAGGATCCAGAGTGCCTGGGTGCCTGGATGGCTCAGTCAGTAAAGTATGCAACTCTTAATCTCAGGGTCATGAGTTCAAGCCCCACAATGGGTATGAAGCCTACTTAAAATAAAAAAGTAATAATAAAATAAAATAATAAAACTTCCAAAAAATAGAAGAGGAATAAACGCTTCCAAAGTCATTTTACAAGGCATTATTCTGATATCAAAACCAGACAAAGACACCACAATAAAAGAACATTACAGGCCAATATCCCATTTGAACATAGCTGAAAAATTCCTCAACAAAAGTTTGGCAAACCAAATTCAAGAATACACTAAGAGGTTATATATCATATTCAAGTGGGATTTATTCCAGGGATGCAAGAATGTTTTAACATCCACAAGTCAATCAATGGGATATGCCTTATTAACAAAATGAAGGGTAAAAATTATCTCAATAGATGCAGAAAAAGCATTTGACAAAATTCAACATCCATTTATGATAAAATCTCAACAAATTGGGTATAGAAAGAACATATCTGAACATAATATAGGCCCTATATGACACAAACCTACAGCTAACATCATATTCAACAATGAAAAGGTAAAAGCTTTTCTAATATCAGGAGCAAGACAAGGATTCCCACTCTTACCACTGTTTTTCAACATAATAGTGTAAGTCATAGCTAGAGCAATTAGATAAGAATAAAATAAGGGGAGCCTGGGTGGCTCATTCAGTTAAGCATCTAACTCTTGGTTTTGGCTCAGATCATGGTCTCATGGTTGTTAAGTTTGAGCCCCATGTTGGGCCCTGTGCTGATGGTGCAGAGCCTGCTTGGGAATCTCTCTCTCTAGTTCTCTTCCCCTCCCCCGCTTACCCTCTTTTTTTTTCTCTCAAAATAAATGTAAAAAAATAAAAATTAAAAGCATCCCAAGTGGAAAAGAAGTAAAATTATCACTATTTGCAGATGACATTATTATATACAGAAACCCTAAACACTCTAC
The DNA here is from genome assembly GCF_018350195.1 of Panthera tigris. Classification (NCBI taxonomy): domain Eukaryota; kingdom Metazoa; phylum Chordata; class Mammalia; order Carnivora; family Felidae; genus Panthera; species Panthera tigris. The sequence continues at coordinate 168,384,829 of NC_056660.1, forward strand.
CAATAACTATAAGAACTAATTAATGAATTCAGTAAAGTTGCAGGATACAATATACAAAAATATCTTGCATTTCTATACATAAAATGAACTATTAGAGAAATTAAGAAAACAATCTCATTTACAGTTGCATCAAAAGGACTAAAATATGAATAAATTTAACATAGGAAGTGAAAAACTTGTATACAAATGCCGTAAGATATTAATGACAAAAATTCAAGACTATGCAAATAAATGCAGATATTCCATGCTCCTGGATTATGAGAATTAATGTTGTTAAATGTCTCTACTACCCAAAACAATCTACAGATTTAATGCATTTTTGACAGAAATAGAACCCACAATTCTAAAACTTGTCTGGAACTATACAAGACCATGAATAGCCAAGACAATCTTGAGAAAGAACAAAGTTTTGGAGATAGTGCACTCCCTGATGTCAAACTGTACTAAAGCTGTAGTAATCAAAATAGTATGATACTGGCATTAAAAATTGATACATAAACCAATGAAGCAGAGGGCCCAGAAATAAACCCATGCATATATGGTTAATCAGTTTAAAACAGAGAAGCCAAAAGTATACAATAGGAAAGGGACAGTCTTTTCAAAAAATGGTGCTGGGGAAACTGCACAGTCACATGCGAAAGAATGAAATGGGACCACTGTCTTATACCATACACAAAAATTAACTTAAAATGAATTCAAGACCTGAACATAAGATGCAAAACCACAGAACTCCTAGAAGGACATATAGGCAGTAATTTCCTTGACTTGGTCTTGGAACTAAGTTTTTATATTTCACACCAAATGCAAATACAGAAAAAGCAAAACAAAGTAATGGGACTACATCAGACTAACCGTTTCTTCACAGCAAAGGAAAGCATCAACAAAAGGAAAAGGCAACCTACTAAATGGAGAAAATATTTGCATATCATTTGTCTGGTGAGAGGTTAATGATATCCAAAATATATAAAAGAATTCATAAAACTCAGTATCAAAAAAAATAATTCAATTAAGAAATAGATCTGAATAGACAGTTTTCCAAAGAAGACATATAGTATAGCCAATGAGTATGTGAAAAGATGCTCAACATCACTCATCATCAGGAAAATACAACTCAAAACGGCAATGACATACATGCCCCAGATACCCTAGGATAATGAAAAATAAAGGCTGTGGTTTAAAAGAGCAACTACAATATAAAAGATCCAGCTCTATTACTCTACCAAAGGGCACAGGAGCTGCTAGAGCTCTGTCCAGATCAGAGGGGCTGGCAAGTGCCATAGTTTGCATTCCCCTGCTCCTTGATAGGCAGCCTACCTCACTGAACCCTGAACCCCTAGCCTATACCAGCCCAAACCCTCCTAACAAGGTAGCCCCAGTACAGCATCAGGGAACCCCTGATTAGTGCTCATTCTATCTCTAGCTGTCTTCACCAAGGTGACCCAGGTGCAATGCATCCTGAAGCATACCAGGCCCACACCACTTTGGCTCCAGATGACTTACTAGGGCACTTCTGGGACAGAGTGCCCTGAGACGCCCAGACCACACCTTGCCCTGGCTTTAGCCACCCCACCAGGATGCCCCCTGCATAGAGCAACCCAAGACATCCAGGCCCATGCCTCCCTCAGTTTTAGCCACCCTACCAGGGTACCCTCTGCCTGCACTGAGCACCCCAGCCTTGTACCCACTCTAGCCTCAGCTCTTCTGCCAGGGTGATCTCTGTGTGCAGAGCCCAGGACTACCCTAGCCCATTTCCACTTCAGCTGTCCAGAGCACCCTCTGCGCAGAGAGTCTGGGGACCCCCAGCTCACATCAGCCAATGCTCCAGCCAGTCAGAGTCACCAGGCACACACAGTCTACACAGGGAATGACCGTACACAAGACCATTTTCTCAAATTTAGGAGACATAGCTATTTTGCCTCATTCATATAAATACACACAGGAAGATAAGCAAAATGAGGAGACAGAGGAAGATAACCCAAATGAAAGAACAAAACAAAACCTCAGAAAAAGAACTAAATGGGGAACCTGGGTGGCTCAGTTATTTGAGCGTCTGACTTTGATCTCACAGTTCATGAGTTTGAGCCCCACATTGGGCTCTCTGCTGTCAGCTCAGAGCCCACTTCAGATCTTCTATTCCCCTCCTCTCGTCCCCTCCCCTACTTGCACTTTCTCTTAAAAAAAAATAATAATCAACATTTAAAAAAAGGAAAAGAATAAGAACTAAATGAAATGGAGACAACCAATCTACTTGACAAAGAGTTCAAATGGTGCTCACCAGACTAGAGAAGAGTGAATGAGCTTTGTGAGAACTTCAGTAAGAGATAGAAAATGTAAAACAGAACCAATCAGAGTCAAAGAATACAATAACCAAAATGAAAAATACACTAAAGGTAATCAATAGTAGTTTAGAAGATGAAGAAGAACAGATCATCAATATGGAAAGCACCCAAACTGAAAAGCAAAAAGTAAAAAGAATTTTTAAAATGAGGATAGGTTAAGGGATTGTAACCCTGATTTTAACATCAAGTGAACCAAGATCATCTTCTAAAACTGAATCAGGAACAAATAGAAAATCTGAACAGACCAATTGCTAGTACCAAATTGAATTGGTAATCAAAAAACTCCCAACAAACAAAAGTCCAGAACTAGATGGATTCACAGGTGAATTCTACCAAACATTTAAGTAAAAATACCTGTATTTCTCAAACTACTCCAAGAAACAGAAAAGAAATTCTATAAGGCCAGCATTACCTTCATACCAAAACCAGACCAAGACACTACAAAAATAGAAAACTACTGGCCTGATAAAGATTCAGAAACCCTCAACAAAACATTAGCAAACCATAGTCAGCATTACATTAAAAGGATCATTCACTACAATCAAGTAGGATTTACTCGAGGGGTGCAGGGATGGTTCAATATTCACAAATCAATCAATGTGATACACCACAGTAACAAATGATAAGACTCATGATCATCTCAGTAGATGCAAAGAATGCCTTTTACCAAATTCAGCTCCATTCATGATGATGATTAAAAAAAAAACAACAAAAAAAAAACCTTTTAATAATGTGGGTGTAGAAGGACCATAACACAATAAAGGCCATATATGAAAACACAGCTAACATCATACTCAATGATAAAAAACTGAGAGCTTTTCCTCTAAAATACGTAACAAGACAAGTATGTCCATTGTCACCACTTTTATTCAACATAGTACTGGCAATCCTAGCCATAGTCATCAGACAAGAAAAAAGAAAGGGCATCCAAGTTGGTAACAAAGAAGTAAAACTGTCACTGTCACTATTTACATATGACATGATACTATACATAGAAAACTCAAAAGACTCCACCAAAAAACTATTAGAATAAATAAATTTAATAAAGTTGCAGGATACAAATTGACATACAGAAATCTGTTGCATTTTTATACGCTAACAACAAAGTAACATAAAGAGAAATTAAGAAAACAATTCCACTTAAAATTGCATTAAAATAATAAAATACCTAGAACGAAAGTTAATCAAGGAAGTGAAAGATCTATATTCTGAAACTATAAAACATTGATGGAAGAAATTGAAGATAACAAAAGTAAATGGAAAGACATACCATGCTCATGGATTAGAAGAAATAATATTGTTAAATGTCCATACTACCCAAAGCAATATATTCAATGCAATCCCTATCAAAATAACAATAGTATTTTTCACAGAAGTAGAACCAATAATCCTAAAATTTGTTTTGAACCTCAAAAGACCATGAACAGCCAAAGCAATATTGAGAAAGAAGCACAAAGCTAGAAGTATCTCAAACCCAGATTCCAAGATGTACTACAAAGCTGTAGTAATCAAAATTTTATAATCCTGGCACAAAAATAGACACATAGATCAATGGAACAGAACAGAGTCCAGAAATAAACCCATGTTATGTGGTCAATTAATCTATAACAAAGGAGACAATGAGGAAAAGACCATCTTCTTAATCAGTGGTGCCAGGAAAACTAGCTAGCTGCAACCAAAAGAATGAACTAGACCACTTTTTTACACCATACAGAAAAATAAACTCAAAATAAAGACCTAAATGTGAGATATGAAACCATAAAACGCTTAGAAGAAAACATAGGCTGTAACATTTTTTATATCAGCCTTAGCAACATATATATATATATATATATATATATATATATATATATGTGTGTGTGTGTGTGTGTGTGTGTGTGTGTGTGTGTGAATGTATATGTATGTGTGTATATATATATATATATATATATATATATATATCCTCAGGCAAAGGAAACAAAAGCAAAAGGGACCTATTGGAACTACACCAAAATAAAAAGCTTCCTTACAGCAAAGCAAACCATCAACAAAATAAAAAAGCAGCCCACTGAATGGGAGAAGATATTAGCAAATGAGATATCTGATAAGGGATTAATATCCAAAGTACATATAGAACTTATACAACTCAATACACACACACACACACACACACACACACACACACACACACACACACAATCTGATTAAATGATAGGCAGAGGACCTGAACATTTTCTCCAAAGACCTACAAATGGCCAACAGACACATGAAAAGATGTTCAATATCACTAATAAAGGAAATGCAAATCAAAACCACAATGATATATCACCTTATACCTGTAAGAATGGCTAGAATCAGAAAGAAATAACAAGTATTGGCAAGAAGGTAGAGAAAAAGGAACCCTTTGCACTGTTGGTAGGAATGAATATAAATTAGTACAGCCACTGTAGTAGACAGTTTAAATGTTCCTCAAATAATTTTAAAAAATATATGATCCATTAATCCCACTACTGTTTATCACAAGAAAAAGCAAAATGCTCATTAGAAAAGATATATGCATTAGAAAATATATGTGTTTATTGCAGCATTATTTACAATAGCCAATGTATACAGCAACCTAAGTGAGGGCGCCTGGGTGGCTCATTGGTTGAGCGTCCGACTTAAGATCAGGTCATGATCTCACAGTCCATGGGTTCGAGCCCCACGTCAGCTCTGTGCTGATGGCTTGGAGCCTGGAGCCTGCTTCAGATTCTGTGTCTCCCTCTCTCTGTGTCTTTCTGCTTGTCCCCTGTCACACTCTGTCTCTCTTGCTCTCAAAAATAAATATTTTTTTAAATGTTAAAAGAAGCATTTGATAGATGAATGGATAAAGAAGATGTGGAAGAGATGGATGTATATGTGTGTGTGCATATATATATATATATATATATATATATATATATGTATATGCTTGCCACTTGTGACAACATAGATGGATCTAGAGTATTTTATGATAAGTAAAATAAGTCAGAGAAGACAAATACCATATGATTTTACTTATTTGTTTAATCTAGAAAGAAAGAAAGAAAGAAAGAAAGAAAGAAAGAAAGAAAGAAAGAAAAAGAAAGAAAGAAAGAAAAGCAGGAAAACACCCATAAACACAGAGAACAAACTGTTAGTTTCCAGAGAGGGAGATGTTTGGGGGATGGGCAAAATGGATGAAAAGCAGTAGGAGGTACAGGGTCCCAGTTATGGAATGAGTAAGTCACAGAGATGAAAGGTACAGCATAGGGAATATAGTCAATAGCATTGTAATACCATTGTAGAAAAAAACACAATGAGATCACATCACACCTGTTACAATGACTATAATCAAAAAGACAACAAATAACACGTTTGCTAGGATGTGAAGAAAGGCAATCTTTGTACACTGTTGGTGGAAATATAGAGTAGCCACTATGAAAAACTATATGATGATTCCTGAAAAAAATTAAAAATAGGACTACCATATCATAGCATTTCCACTTCTGGTATTCATTTGAAGAAAAAGAAAACACTAACTCAAAGAGATATGTACACCCCCATGTTCATTGCAGCATTATTTACAATAGCTACAATATGTAAACAAAGTGTCCACTGACAGATAAATGTGTAAAGAAAACTGTGGTATACATAGACAATGGGATATTATTCAGCCATAAAAAATAACATCTTGCCATTTGCAACAACATGGATGGACCTTGAGCTCCTTAGGCTCAGTGAAACAAGTCAAAGAAAGACAAATACCGTATGATCTCACTTTCATGTGAAATTTTTAAAGACAACCAAGGTCATAGAAACAGAGAACAGATTGGTGGTTGCCAGAAGTAGGGAATGGGTAAAATGGGTGAAGAGGGTCAAAAGGTCCAAATTTCTAGTTGTGAGATAAATAAATCATTGGTATATAAAGCACAACATGGTGACTATAGTTAATAATACTGTATTGCACATTTGACAGTTGCTAAGGCAGTAAATCTTTAAAGTTTTCCTCACAAGAAAAAACAATTTTGTAACCAAGTATGGGAATGGATGTCAATTAGATTTACTGTATTGATCATTTTGCAATATATACAAATACTGAATTGTTATGTTGTACACCTGAAAGTAATATAATGTGTATCAGTTATGCTCATTAAAATAAGCAGATAAATTAAAAATGTATTTTAAAATAAATTTAAATTATCCAGCAAAACCAGGTTCAAGGTCAAGGTTACAGAATTAGGTTATTAACTTTCACTTCTGGAGCCTGATCTTGTTTTACGTACAACATGCCCTTCTTGATCTCTGCCCAGATACTGTCTTACAAAAAGAAAGAATTTGGCTCTGTATACCTTTTACTTTCTTCAAGAATTAATTTTAACTTGTAGTCATTGAATGACTTTCATGAAAAGTATTAAATTACTGGATGGCAAACATGAAAAGAGTTGATATGCAGACAAGAAAACTAATCTTTCTACCAAACAGCATAGTAATTATGCTCTAGTAAGAAGGAAGCTAATTCACACAGCTGGAGAGGATCATCAGCAAGTACACACTAAACTCTGACGTAACAGCAGTTATCAAAGCACAGGCATACTCTCATTCTCGTTTCACTTCATTCAAGAAAGAGAAAAGGCCTTAAAGTAACCAGACATTTTTAGCAGAGGGGCATTTATAAACCTGGAGAGGCAGAGTTGAGGCAAGTAGCTCCCAAAGGGGATAGAGATGAAATCATTGAAGGATCCTTCTACACCACTGCAAATGGGGTTTCACTGTGGAAGTACATGCACTCTATGTAAAATTAAACTACAAAATTAAAAATACAAATATGTTGTGAAAATCTTTAAATTCTTAGCCTCTTGGGGAATGGAAAGGATTTTCCTGTTTCCCTCCTTGATTTCACATCTATCTCCAGAATGTATCATGTGCTTTTATCTCCATGCTTCTCTAGAAGACTACCAAAAAAGAAAAAAAAGAAAAAAAAAACAAAAACCCGAAGAGCTCAGTAAAACAGGTGCACCAAGATATTTTGACAAAACAAGGCACCATGTAATTTAAAGAAGTTGTTTTTATCAGCCAGCTATGTTAATTCTACCCTATTCAAAATACACAGGAAAAAAATGTATTTTCTATAAATGAAACAGTGGAGAAAATGAGACTTTTAAGGATGTAGGAATATCTGTAAATAGTGACAAGTAAAAAATTGAAGTTAAAAAACTTTCATTATTGCTTTAAGTCTGTTTATAATTTTAATGGAAAGAAAATAATGCAGGCACAAGGTAAAATTGCAGAAATCTGACTTAATCTCCTAGGCGCATATATGTATGTATATATAAACCATCCTTCTCATTTAGATACCACAGGGACAGTTAACCTCCGTACTGGCTAAATATTTGCTCTTGTTTGGGGTTAAGTGATTTGAAAGCTGGTTTTGTTAAACTAGCAGCCTGAAGATTATTCATTTAGTTGGTAATGTTACTACTAGTCCTGGAAAGTAAAACTAGTGAAGAAATAAGATCATTAGTTACTGCATTCCTTTGGTAAGTTTAAATATGCGAACATGTGACTGACAAAGACATGCATCACTGGAAATGTTCACCCGCTTACACACTTACCTGGTTATGGTTTTGTGCGCCCCCCAGGGAGATACAGTTCTGAGAGTGACGTGTGGAGCTTTGGCATCCTCCTCTGGGAGACCTTCAGCCTAGGGGTCTGCCCATACCCTGGAATGACAAATCAGCAAGCGCGGGAACAAGTGGAAAGAGGTAAACCAATGACCCGGGTAGTAGCCAGCGTTCACATCCAGCCCCCAGGGCCGTGCTGATAATGCTGTGTGTGTGGCTTTCCTAGTGGGGGGAAGGTACATACTACTTGGTGAAAACAGACAGCAGAGGTGGTATTATATCTGCTTTTGTGCACCATGGATGGTGTGGCTCTTGTATAACAAAACCAACAACAAAAAACGTTTAAAGATTCCAACAGTCTACAATACTCCTGTAGGCTTGTCTTGCATTCCCCCTGCCTGGCATGACGTCTGCGAGGGGGTGCCATTCACTGTCTTCAAGGAAAATAGTGTTCCTCAACCTCCTATTTTTTCTTCCGTTCCAAATAAACACCATCAATAGTATTGTAAATTGAAGTATAGTTAGACTTCAGAGAGAAGTTTTTGAAAGTTTTGTAACATTTCTTTTTTTTTTTAATGTTTGTTTATTTTTGAGAGAGACCACACAAGCAGGGGAGGGGCAGAGAGAGAGAGGGAGACACCGAATCCGAAGCAGTCTCCAGGTTCTGAGCTATCAGCACAGAGCCCAGTGTGGAGCTCAAACTCACCAACTGTGAGATCATGATCTGAGCCAAAGTCAAAGGCTTAACCTACTAGGCCACCCAGGTGGCCCTAAAAGTTTCGTAACATTTCTGAAAAAATCATACGGGTTCTCAAATCAGAAACGGGAATAAGCCGGTGATGGTGACATGCTAGCATGGACTTGCATAGTCTACAGGTCTCAACAGCGAGAATGCTTTTGACAAACTGGTAATGTCCTAGCATTAGGCCCCTCTCCAGGAGGCTGGGCACAGGAGGCCTTTCCAGCTCCCTTCTTTCCTCTCACAGCCATCTAACTCCCTGAGCTAACACACACAGGCACATACGTGCTGCTGAGCACACTGCCAGACACCTTTGAATTAAAGATTCTTCTCGGGCTGTGCAGGAATAGAACTCCTCTTCATTTTTCTTTCACTTTTAAATTAGTGTTTATGAAATCCTCATTCTCTCTTCATCTTCAAAAACCTGGACTGTGTAGATGGTTTTTTAAAACTCTGCCCACAACATCTAAAAGCAAATTCTAAAAGCAAAAGCAAATACTTAGAGCAACTAAAATACATGTTTGTATGTGATTTATCTTACCTCAGACTTTGTGACAAATGAACGCATGAAAAATAACCTATTCAAGCTAGAGGATAATTTGATGGCTCTGTAATACTGAATTCTGCATCCCTTGTAGAAAAAAAAAAAAAAGTTTGCCCTGAAATGGGTTTTTGTTTCTGTTTCACTTACAATATAAAGTACTCAAGTTTCCAAGCTGCATAATGCCCTGTGTGAACATTTGTATCTTCTCTCCATTCTAAATTCTCTGTTCTGTTCCTCTTGGGTCTTCAGGATACCGAATGTCAGCCCCTCAGCATTGCCCAGAGGACATTTTTAAAATTATGATGAAGTGTTGGGATTATAAACCTGAAAACCGTCCCAAGTTCAGTGACCTTCAGAAAGAGCTGGCTGTCATCAAGAGGAAAATCACACAGTGACGGACCAGTGCCAACAGGCTTCAGGACCCGGTCCTCCAGCAGAGTGACATTGTTCTTCTTGTTAACGTTGAGTTTATACCACATTACCTGCAACAATTTTCTAAGGTGGTTTTTGTTATTAACTGTTTTTTAAATATGCGCCACTTACAAAAAAAGGGTGGGGGGGGAGAGCAAAGGCAAATGTATTCAAGAGACAGACACTCTTACCAAGGGCTTTATGTGCTCACCACAGCAATCCTGCCATTTCAGGCCATTGTAAATAGATAAGCACAGACTCTCAGTGTGACGGAAGGTCAGAGCTTTTTCACACCAGGACCACTGATGTTTCTCAAAGGTTCTCTACTTCAGGCACAGTTCATGGGCCACTGTCCTATGCCACTGACCCTACTCAATCGGTGCTAAAAGCAGCATTGGTGATGCCATGTTCGCAGGAAACATTCCAACCAAAGGTGGCTCTTTGCTCTGCCAAGGCAAGATTCTATTTGTAAACATCATTTTATATTGGGAATTAGTTGGACCTCTTAGGGTTTTTTTTTTTCTTTTCTTTCTTGGCCAGAAATAAGTACAGTGTGAGCAGCATCACACTCCTGTATTATTAGTAAGGTAGTCATTTCCCTGCTCCTTTGTCCTGGCTTTGGACAGTGATGCACAAGATGTCCCCAGAGAACACACTCTTAGGCCTGAAGCAGCAGCTTTTATAGGCTGTTTTTGAGAGTCGTGCATGAAGGAAGCTTGAATGGGAGGGAGGTCTGGAGGAAGGAGCAGCTAGACTAGCAATCTAAGACAAGAGGAAAATAGAAAATCTGCCTTCTGATCAGAGTTATGCCTTTACAAACACACACACACACACACACACACACACACACACACACACATTTTATGATCTAAATTCACAAGAAAAGTTCTAAGGAACATTTTTCAGAAGTTCACAGTTGGAGATTTCTTAATGGCAACAAAAAACTGTTTCAAGAAACTCCGAAGCACAAGTCCACAGTAATCACAGCCTACTTTTGGTTATGTACCTTCACCTCAGAGGAGGCATCCTGGAATTGCACTCCCTTCGCTTGTGTCAGTTTCCAGGGCTGAAAGAATTTCATGATTCTAGTTCATAAACATATTTGTGTGTGTACACACATGAACATGTGCTACACACACATACACACACACACACACACACACACAACCAATAAGCAGGAGTAATGGTTAATAAGTTGAGGGACAGCCCTCCTGTTCCCCTTCCCCCTTCATTTACCCTTATAATGCTACCTGGAAATCCTTATCTTAGCTGACAGGTATGTGAGCACAGTTCTGGAGATGCTTCCTGTGCATAATATGTGACACAGAATTAAAAGCAAGATTCTGTCTGGCTGAATGTTAGCTACATCCAGGGAAGCTACCCCACGTTGTGTAAATAGTTGCCGCTCAGGATAAATATGTGTGTAGGAGATGGTCACTCTCAGGGGTCAGAGCGGCTTGGGAGCTTTTAATAAGTGCCCAGGCCTGTGTCCAGATAAATAGCACCTTAGTGATCATTTGATTATATCCATTGGAAGAGCTTATAGGAGAGAAAATTCCTCCTGCCCTCTCTGGCTGTTCACTGCCTATGAAGATCATGGCACAGAACCCGTACTTTAAAGAGTATAAAGGATAATACTGAAGAGAAGAAAATGGCTTGTGTCTATCATTTCAATTTCCTTGCAAGTTTCATACACATTTAATAGTTACTACATCCAGACTAAAACAAAAGCGTAATAAACTTGCCCTCAAAAACACACTGCAATATACAAAGCAACTTTTTAAAAGTCAGCATTGTCTTCCCTTCTGTCAAATACGATAAGTAAATGGAAGCTTCTTTTGATGGCATATACTGTGGCAAATCAAAGCACAGACTCATTAATTAAGTGCTGTGGTCTTCAGGCACTTGCCTGCCTTCAAAAGAGAGAGTAAGATGGGACATTTTTACCCTTTGTCAGTATTTCCAAATGAATCTCTTCATAATATTCTTTGTTTGAAGAAAACAGCCTCTCAGCACTTAGCAGCCTCAGTGCTAAGCTCTCAGCAAGGAGAGAGAATGACGGTTTTGGCTTTAATTTTGTGAACAAGACCCGAAGCTTAATCTTTGCATTCTGGTGTAAAGAATGAACATGGCATTGATATTTCACTCATCCAGGCTGTTAGAATTTGCAATTCACATCATAACTCTGTGCTTAAATTAAAGAAGCTTTTCAAAACATCGTGACATCTGCAGCATTTAAATTCTATTTTATTCTTTGTCCCAAAGCAGGCAGTGGTATAGTTCAGGATTAATAACACATTGGGAGTCTTTCAGGATCAGTTGTACAGAATATTAAATTTAATATAGGCACATGCATTAAGAAAAACTTATGCAAACCATTTTTTTTACTGTTAATTTTGTTGTGCTTGGAGCATAATTTATTCATCCCTTCTGTCACTGATAATTATTGGAATTATGTACTTTAGGAGGCTAATCCATACCCAGAAAGCACACATATAAATACTGTTCTGAATTTGCAAGTTGATGGAGGGAAAGAAGGCTTAAGAAATGCACAAAACCCTGTAACTTGTTTAGTAAGAAAACAGTAACCAAAATTGCCACTAGATGGAATGTAATTAAGCCAGGTCACAAATCTGTGTTGTTAATGGATTTTCCAGGAGTTGCATCTATCATTCCTATACAGTTCCTGTCATAATTCCTTCAATTTATGAGCACGAAGTGAGGGAAGGGGGTACATAAAAGCCCAGGCATCCTGATTCGCCCGCATTTTTCTGTCTTGAATCACTAAGGAAACTTTATGACAAATATTTAGGTAGTTCATCATTTTTCAAGAAAACAAATCTTCTAGTGTTAAATTAACATTTATTACCAATATTTGACACCTAAAATTAATTTTGTATTCCATACAATCTAAGGTTATTTCTCAAAGCCAATATGTTTTCTCTTCCAGGAAAATAATAATAAAGGATTAATAGGTTTTGTGTAAACTTTTAAAACCAGAGGCCTCATTTCAGCCCATCCTGCCACTGAGTCTCCAGTGAAAGGTCTCAAGCAATCATTTGTTTTTTGCCTCCCAAATTTAAAACAGGCAATAAAGTTCTTCATCCATAATTCACCATTTTATCACAAATACAATATTATTGAAACATCTTAACTAGCAGATCAATATAGACCATGAACCTAACTGTACTAGCTGTTGTTCAGTGCACATTTCACAACTGTTTTTCATTTGTAGGTTATGTTTAGAAGAAAAGCTATTGAAATAGTTTTAATTTCCTTTAAGCCACAATACAGTTTTCCCGTCTGTGTTCTAATCCTATTTTGGTTTTGCCATATAGTTTTATATAAAGTTTGGCTAATACCACTAAAATAACTATGTGAGATTGTGTCAAGAAGAAAGGGTTTTCATTATAATATATGCCCCACACTGAGCACCTAGTTAGTGGGATAAACATACAAATTACAACGCAAAACTCAATGACAGAACACTGCTGTCATTCAGAATTATCTCAGGCTCTCCACTTGAACATGAATTCATGTGAGTCATCAGATGTTCTGGGAGTGTTCCTGCCAGCCTTAGTTAGTATACTCTGTGGACACTATTTTGTGGCCATGGGTTGTCTGAGAGGAGATTGATATAATCTGAAAAGAGGCTCCCTGCCTCAGCCCTCTTCTTTTTTACACATACTCCCTGGATCACACCACTGATAGTTTAGATGTTTCTTATCAACAGAACTGATTGTCCATAAGCACTGTTCTGAGTCATGTAAAGACTGACTTCTGTATTTAGGTCAGAACCCTCACACAAAACACAGAATAGCACAAAACAAAAAGAGCAACCAAGGGGGAGACATTGAAAATGACCCGTCTTCTTTATGTATTAATATGTTAATTAAATGGAAACAAAGATTTTATATAAAAATGAGTTTATATTACATTTCCATTATACTATTAAGTTAGCATGAAAGTTTACCATTAAAATAAAGTTACCTCTTTTATTACTAACTCTGATTTGCTTATGCATACCAGAAAATTTTTATTAAATATTTTAATTTTATTTATTTTTCTCTGTTTCAATTAGTTTCACATCAAATCTGATGCTATATTATTTGGGAGAATCCAGAACTGCATATTCATTTCTGCATAGGAAAATACTCATGTACAAGATCATCTCCTTGAAGGAGGTACTGATAGTCTTGAGTCCTATAAAATTCTCCTTTCAAGAATAATGCTATAATACCGAAGGTATATAAACTATATATCTCAGTCATAATTCAATTTAAGGAAATATTTATTACCCCTTGAAAACCAGTCTACTGCCTCCTATTGACTCAAAGATTAAATTCTGGATCGTTGAGTATAGACATTAAGACTCACTTAGCTCACTAATAAGAACTGAGAGTCTTGGCTGGTAGAAGAATCCTGCTGAACTAAATTCCGGTCACTTTAAACTGCATAGAAGTAATGAGCATAGGCTTTAGTATGTCCGTGAATAAGGAGCTGAGGTGAGCATCTGCAAAGGCAAGAGAGGAAAGAGCCAGTTATTCTCAGGCAGAATGCTGCAGCGGCTAACAGAGAGTGCGGAGTTAAGTCAAGCAGAATGGAGACCTGGACAATGTCACTAGAAAGTCTGAGACCAGTGCCCCTAGGCTAGATGCTTCTCCACAGAAAATTCAAAAGATATCGGAGTCAAAAGAAGCAAAAGAGGTCACCTACCAGTGTGTACAGGGCCTTAGTTTGAGCAAAGCGAACACCTCTCCCTTGCATTTGGAGCAGTTTTACATGCGGAACTCAGAGATGCTGCTGCTTGGGTGACACTTGCATTCATGGTCTTGCTGACTAGGATTTGGTCTTAGATGTTCACACATTTCAAAGACACTACTCAAAGTCTCTACATTTGCATTAGTTGTATTTACTATGTATTTAAACTAAGGCCACTGAGTATTCATACTTTGTATGAATTTCAAGGTATCTCATACTTTGTTAGAAATCCTTAGTTGCAACAGGGCGTGGTCTCCTAAAAGAGAGCACACTTGGATCAGCAGCGTTTCACCTTTTGACTAATGTTCACTAATTGGCTCCTGGAGTTATGCCCTGAGGGACCTTCCTGGGAGGAGCTCTACTCTGGAAAAACAAGGAATTCAGCAGGGAAGTCAGAAAATGCCAATTAAACGGCAATGTTTCTTGTCTTAGTACTAGTAACATTTGAGGGAAAAGAATCTTAGGAACATCCTCAAGCCAGTCGTGGTGCAGTACGGCTGAGGTGACACAGAGGCAGTGAAAGAGACTCCCAAAACTGAGACTGAAGGCTAACCTTCCAAAGAATAAATACAACATCAATAAGAGAAAGCCTCCAAAGGGCCTCCAAAGGGCCTCCAAAGGGGGGTGTGAGGGGCTTCCTGCAGCATGTTATTAAACATTACATTCCTCTCAAGTCTCTACAACATTTCTTAAAGGACACTGAATTGGATATTGATGGGATTTTCTTTTATGCTCCTGCTAATCTCAGGAGGTAGCCACTGAGGAATGGGAATTACCCAACCCCGGGGTTTCCACTAAGGCAGCTCAGTCCTCTCCCAAAGCAACACGCGTATGCGTGGGGTAGGCAGCACTGGAGGAACACTGCTGGGAAAGCGCCTTTTTAGTTTATTAAAGAAATCTTGTAGTAGGTGTCTGTGCCCACAATGTGAAGATTTAGCTTCTCTCCTCGCCAGCAAACTTGTAAGAACCCTGAAACATGAATATTTATTTTATTCTAAATAGATTTAAATTCGGAATTTCCAAACTATCTTCCCAAACATTACGAGACCAGCAGATTCAAGTGTTCTACAAAGCAGTGTTCGAAGTGTTAGTAATGACCGTGGTAGCAGAATCTTATAGTATGTTCTCTGTCAGCTTTATTCATTTAGGAAGCTTTCCCTGAACATCTGCCATGTCAGGCACAGGGAACCGTGTGGGGTGCTACTTTCTCTGTTTTGTTTGTTTGTTTGTTGCTGTTGTTTTTAAATTTCAGTTGGTATTTCCTTTTCTCACATTCAGTTTCTTAATCCTTACTTAACCACAACAGAAAAGCCTCTATCACCAGCTTTTATTGGATAGTGTCATAACTGCCCTAGACCAAAGAGTTTCTCCTCAGGTGTTCAGGAGGCCCTGCCTTGTAGGGAACTCCCAGGCATCCATTTACCAAGGCCAACTGCACACCCACTATGGGAGAGGCCCCATGGTACATGCAGCTTAGAATACAGCTCAGTTGTTGTCCTTGTGGCAGAGACAGGACAGTTAGGTGGCAGTTGTGTTTGATGAGTAATACTATCTTGGAGATTAAAAAATCTCTTGGGAGATTTTTCCCAGGACACAAAGACCACTGTGAGCAGGCGTGTCCAGGGAAGCAGCCTGTTGACTTGGCCAAGTAAGCTCCTTAAGTGATCTACCCGCCTCCAAAGAAATGTTAAAACAATAGCAATGATCACTTTATCTTAAACCCCTGGACATATTCAATGTTTCCATTCCTCTCTTTCATGCCAATAATTTTTGTCACTTTCTTCACATTCCTCATCAGTATATGTCTAAAGTTAGCAACTGTGCAATGTTAAAGAGTTTCTCCATAGATTCAGAAAAGAGGGTAGCAAACATGAAGACAAGTTGAGAATAAGGCGACCTACCTAGATACACAGTCCCAATAGCATCACTGTGTTAAAACCTCAGCTCTACTCTACACATGCCCCAAAGCAGCACCTCGCCTAAAAAAAGCCAAACATCACACCTTTCTCCCATTTTCTGAGAACATCTTTGATATCAGAATAAGCACACTGTAGATGCTATCCAAAGCAGATTCTAAAATGACATACTAAGAAGCCAGACTTTAGTCATCAGACAACAGAAATACCACTTCACCCTATATGCTCACTTAAAACACCCTTGCAAAAACTACAACCATGTAGGCAATCCATCTGGTCATAGGAGATCCTGCCTTATTTTGAAAGCATATGACACATATCCATGGGAAATGACAATGTTCTGAGCAGCACAGGGTAAGGGTAAAGAAGGCCACAAAAACAAATCCCAGTTCCCACATTGGAGCAGCAAAACTTTGTGTACGAAAAATGAAGTGTAGGAGTCCAAACTCTCACTGTTGTCTTCTTATAGCTCTCGTCAAACTGTTACAAATTTGGGGTCTTTTGAGTTGCCTGAACAATCTTTATGAAGATGAAACCTGTCTGCCCCCTAAACGGGGGCTCAAATTTCTAAGTGCCCTGGACTCAAAACTTTAGGGTCTAAGAGGGGATCTGGAATCTATTATTACTGAGATCCCAGGCAAAAGGACCACCCTAGCAGTCTTTGCCAGCTCACCAATCCATGCTTTTGTTCTTTTTTCAATACAGAAGGGGAAAAAAATAAAAAGAAAAACACCCTATTATGTAGGAATTTTCCTTTCACAAATGACTTGCAGAAATAAATTTGCCTGCCTGCTCTTAAGAAATGCCAGACTGCCATAAGGAAATGCAAAGGGCATTGTGCCCAGAACGATGCTTAGTATGACTGTGAATGTTTTCTCCTAACCCAAAGTACTGCAGACTTCTCGTAGACTACAGGATGCTTTGAAGGCCCATGCCCTGCCAGTCTGAATTGCTCTGCTGTAGCTTCAAGCAAAAGACCATTTCCAACAGAACTGAACTTATTTGCTATAGATCTTCTTCGGGTGCTAAGCCTTTCACACTTGCAATGTACAGAAAATATACATGTTTTAATGGAACTTACTATTTTGGCTTTAGAGAAAAACAGATTGTTTCCCCATAGCAAGTATCATTCTAAATGATATACTACCATTCTAAATCCAACCCCAGGTATAGATTTTGAGTGTCAAATCAAAATCACAGATAAAGAGAAGCTAGTAAGGAAAAATCTTGGTTATTTTAAATTTGTGACCAAAGTGGCCAAAGATGTGAAACTCCTTTTCACTTGATGAACATTTCACTTCACCATATGAAATGTCAGCTACCCAATACCATCCTGTGACATAATCAGACTCTCACTGTGGGCCAATGTCCAGGAGCACACTTTTCATGGACTCTTACCATTTTCCTTCAGGGAGTATTGAGATTTCTCCCTGAAATAGCTTTGTTAGCCAGACATCTATAGACATCATATTTATGTTTAAATACCTTAGATGGCCTAATTAAGCACCATGAGTATAATGGGGGCTGGTAGGGGTGTGAATTCTGCTGAATTTATGTTATGGCTTTCTTTTGTGTGTGTTTTTCTTGGTGTGGTCTGGTGAGTACCCTAGAAGGTTGGAACTCTCCCAAGTCATAGCCATACAACCACATAGGGTTAGGAAAAGCCAGATAAATGCAGGAGAATAAAATCAAGTTGTCAAAGTCCCAAGAACAGCCCTGACTTCGTCAGGAACCCAAACAAATTGAAAGCAAAGATAAAATGTACAAATGGTACCCAGGCCATTTGTGGGTAGCCTACTGGACTAAGGCGCTGCCATTTTCTGGGCACAGGTCCACAGTGAGTGGTTTCAGGTATGTGATTTTCTGGGTTGCTTCCTCTCCCCTTTGGACAGATGATTTTGAGATGACGGGGTCAGAGTGGGGCCTTGCCCTCAGCGCCCCCAACGTTTAGATGTTCCATCTGCAAGCATCACTTTGAGCAAAGTACTCCTGTGGTTTCCCAAGTTTCCTTTTAGTGCCAATATTATCAGGTTAAAGCACCTTTAGTCTTTTCTGTTGCTGTTTTAAAATAATTTATTTGTGAAGTGGATACAAGAAACACTGGAAATAGGGTGCTTCTTATAAAAAAGTTCAAGTGTAAAACATACAGACAAGGCCTTTGGTGAGTTTATCTGGCTTTGTAAACAAGTCTGAGAATGAATGACAGCTGAATATATAAAGCAGTTAGTTGTCTTTTACCATTTTTAACTCAGATCTGTATTTAACACTTATTTATTTGTTAGTTTTTACATTCAGAAGAAATACACTTTCCAGTTTGGCTAACATTGTAGAATGTTTTTCAATTGTCTTCTGATTTTTTAAAACATGATTTCATCATTTTTGTAAACTTAGGCCATTTTTGAATAGCCTTTTTCTTTTCCAGTAGCCCAAGTACCACTCATTGGTCTTCAGAACCTTTCTTTTTTACTGTATTCTTTTAATAAATGTAAAATATTTGTAGCAAACTGTGCCATGTCTTGTTTAATCTTTCCGTCGTGTTTATATTTCACTTCCTCTTCCATATAAATACGCTCTAAGTAGAAGAAAAGGAAGGAGAGATTTCCATGGTAACTGGCCTCCTAGGGATGTAACTGTGCATAAAAAATTATTAGCTTTCAGTTTCTCTGTAATTAAGCTTATGAGTTCTGATGATAATGGGTGTGTGTTGCTTATAGTCCAATCACTGCTCCCTCTATTTGGAAATCAAAACTGAAATGTAATTCAAGTCCCATTTCTCTGTGTGGACTGGCGGTTTGCCAGGTTTTCTGTTGTTTCATAACAGGATTTGTTTGGACATAACAAAAGGATTTAGGGGAGAAAGGTGGCTGAGAGGGATGTTTGGAAAGAGAAGCCGGAAGCTGCCATAGCACAGCACTCGCAGGCGTGCGTCTTTGCCGGGCTCGGGCACAGGGCTGAGCGGGTCACTGCACCAAGACGCCGGACTTCGATTTACCCTTCCGTCAGCAAATCAGTCACCTTTCTAAAACGGCATGCTGTTAATTTGCACAGGTTTCCCTGCATTAAGCCAAGTCCTCTCCTCATCCCTGATCTTGGATGAGAAGAGTCGACCACCTCCCTTTCAAAATCACGTGTTTACCGTTTGTGGGACAGCCCCCAAGCTCCTTAGAATGGGCAAATCCAATCTATACAGATCTTCTCTACCTCCCTGCCTCTGCGGTGCTCTGTCCAGAACCTTGTGTTTCTGGGCCCTTAGTGAATTCCTGTTCACGGCAGCTTTTAATTGTCAGCCTGGGACCGCATCCCCATCTCTGGTAGGTTTGATTTCTGACACAGCATCTGAGACAACCTGTGCTTTTACTGACTTCAATTAATTAAGACCAGCTGCATCCATCACCAAGGAAGGCTGGCTATCTGACTGCAATGCCGTTCCCCAGGGGGATGAACAGCATCTCTAAAATCCCCTGTAGTTCTCACGGTATTTAAAGTACCACATTTCACTCTCTATCCTCCTCTAGCTAGTGATTTCTTCAGGCAGATGGTGATGACGCTGCTTATAAAAAAGCATACATGTAAGAACTAGTTTCTATTAAAAGCATCAATGGTTGCTCCTTCCATTAAAAGCTGAGTCCAAATGAAGTGCTTTTTAAGCTCTTCAAATCTGTTACAACTGGCCTGACCAGTACACTTAGGCCAAACTCTTGTGATCACAGCTGAGTACGTCTGTTGGCACTTCTTCCAAAGGCGTCTGGTGTTGAAACAGGCACCAGGCTGGGAGCTAGGAAACCCACGTTCTCATCCCTGGTTGCACTCTCACTAGTTTGTAAACTTGAACAAACCATTTTACTCTCTAAGCCGCAGTTTCCTCATCTGTAAAATGAGGTTGGACTAAATAAGTACCTAATATTCAACTTTTTCTTTTCTTTCCCCTACTGCCCCCGTTTCCCTCTCCCCCCACCTTTTTTTTTTTTTTTTTTTTTTTGCTTCCCATCAGCTACTCTGTCTTCCTAAAAGGTTCTGATTTCCAACAGAGGAATTTCCTTTTCGGTATTTGGTGTGATCTTGATGGTGGCCTCCCACTACAGAAGCCAAAGGATCCACATTTGGCCAATTAGATCTTTTCTCCCAGGCCTGAGTCCTAAAGGAAGGAACAGCTGGAGGGTATTCTTCCTAGGAGAGTGTTGCTGTGACCCCTGCTTCGTGGCCATGCAGAGCACCCTTGGTTTCTCTGCATTCCCCAGTCTTATTCTCCAGCCTGTCATTGACCTTGGAGGCTTCCTATGGCCTTCCAGCTAATTCCCTTCTACCTACGTTACCCATAGTCCAGATCTGTTGCCTGTAGCCAAGGATCCTGACACAACAATCTCTAAGGCAAGACCCCTTCCAACTTTGAGATTCTGTGATCTCCCAAGTCTTCTCATGGGCATTTTGGAGTCCTTGAACACCAGCACTATTTAGGATGGGTTCTGTTCCTTTGCTTATCATGGTGTAGCTGTCAGAATTCAAGAGTGATGAGACAAAGGAAAACTCTCTAAAGGTTTAGTCATCTAATGTGCTAGTGATTATCCAAACCAAGTCTTTTAATGTTCCCTTAGCTCTGGACCTAGGTAATTCCAAATTATAAATGTTTCTTTTGCAGTCTCCCTATGGTGACCATAGCACCATAGGCTAGTTAAATGATAAGGTCAATGGACTAGAACATTGTGAGAGGCTAATTGATCTATCACAGTAATATAAATGCCAAGAATTAATAGAAAAATAAATGTCACAGGGAGCTGAGGTACTATCTTAGAAGCTTTTCTCTTCTGGCCTCCACATCGCACCTTTCAGTAGGGTTTGGTCTTACTCCATTTTCAGAAAGGTCTTTGTCTTTGCTGCAAAACACACATGCACACAGCCCAAATGTTTCCTTCTAGACCTGGATAAAAGCCAACAAATAAGTTAAGCTTGTTGGGTTTTCATCCCAAGCTAATTTTCCAAGCAGCCCCTGATGACCATCCTTCTGCTTGCAAGCCTCCTCTTGCCCCCCACCCCTTGCCAAATGTCAAGGAATGATCATGACATGGTATGGTAGCACAGTATGACTCTAAGGGAACACTTATGATGCCTTGCCTTATGAAAGGGAATGAGTAGGAAGTGGGAAGGCTTGCTCACTACTGTTCCATCAGGCTCACAGTGTTACAGACTTAGAGCAGTGAAGCCCCTGGCACAGCCAGCCCCAAACCCAGAAACTGCACACTTCGGTAGTCTTCCATGGGATACCAGAGATGGGAACATCTTATCTGTTATGGTTGAACTATTGCTTTTCATCTCAATCAAGTAAGAAGACCAGCAGCTATCTGCCCCGGTCAGTTTAATCACGTTGTTGTTGTTGTTTTTGCTATCAGTGCATCAAACTAAAGCCAGCCTCTCCTCTACTAGCCCTGATGCATACAGAAACTTACAAATGGGAGACCAGCAGACTTACAGTACTATCCCTCCTTCAGTTTCTTGTTTCCTTTCATTCTTTCTCCTCTTCTCCCTCATACGTACCCTTTCTCATTGTTTGAAATGAGTCCTATATCAATATTACCTCACATATTTTTACCCCAAAACAGATGACCCGTGAATATAATCATTGGTATATTTGAAATGTGTATTGCTCAATACTATTTTGGGAAGGCCAGAAATCATCTACAAGATTAAATACAAGGTAAAAGAAAAAAATTACAAATAAAAACAATTCAATTGTAAAGAGCAGAGAAAGGAAGCCAAGTATCTGAAATTCATTAATTATAGCAATTAGGCAATAAATTTCACTGAATTTCCTGACACCCAATGGAAAAAAAAAGAAATAAAAGGGAGCACTTTATATTATAAAATAAAAAGGGTTGAAGATTCGCAAGCTAAGCATTCAACTTAATTGTTTAGAAAAAATTGTGATTTTTAGAACTTTGTTTTCTAAGATGGAACATAAAAGTCATGATGCCTATTCTCAACTAGAAAAAATTTTGTCCCCCAGCAGACATTTGACAAGGTCTGCAGACATTTCTCATTGTTACAACTGGTAGGCGCCATTGGCATCTAGCAGGTGGAAGCCGGCTGGCTGCTACACACCCTACAGTGCACAGGACACCCCCACAGTCAAGAAACACCTGCCCCAGGCACTCTGGAGAACAGTATGCAGGCTCTTCAAAACATTACAAATAGAACTATGGCCCAGCAATTGCACTCCTAGGTATTTACCCAAAGGATACAAAAATACAGATTTGAAGGAATACATGTACCCCGATGTTTATAGCAGCACCATCAACAATAGACAAACTATGGAAAGAACCCAGATGTTCATCAACTAATGAATGGATAAAGAAGATGTGGTGTGTGTATGTGTATGTATGTGTGTGTGTGTGTGTATACACATGTATATAGGAGTATAAATATATGTATATATATATATAATGGTGTATTACTCAGCCATCAAAAAGAATCAAATCTTGCCATTTCCCATAACATGGATAGAGCTAGAGTGTATTATGCTAAGCAAAATAAGTCAGAAAAAGACTAATGCCATATGATTTCACTCATATTTAGAATTTAAGAAACAAAAAAGATGAACACATGTAAAGGGAAAAAAAGAAGGGGGGAAGCAAACCATAAGACTCTTAACAATAGAGAACAAATTGAAGGTTGATGGAGGGAGGTGAGTAGAAATAAATGGGTGATGGGTATTAATGAGGGCACTTATTATGATGTGCACTGGGTATTGCATGTAAGTGATGAATCACTAAATTCTACTCCTGAAACCAACACTATACTGTACAGTAATAAGAATTTAAATAATAATTTGGAAAAAAGAAAAGAACTTCCTAACCCAAAATGTCAATACTGCCATGGGTAAGAAACCCTGAGTTACGTGGCTTGTCTGAATTTCCAGACAGGAGCAGTGGAAGCCTTTAACTGGACAACTTTAAAAACAAAAACAAAAACAAAAACTGAAGACAAAAAAAAATGCCTTTTAACTTATTTCCTTAAGCTGAGATGTTTGACATACTACTGCTTACACAGAAAAAAGTCTAGAGGATCAACCAAGCCAAGAGTTGCATCTTTGAAACCGTCTCTGATGAGATTTACCAAGAAAAGAAGAATAAACTTCTTAGGAATGAAAAAGTAAATATAAATAACCTTTGAAACAGAAGAGCCTATAAAGGTAAATATTATGAACTTTATGCTAATAAATTTGAAAACACTATTAAACCAAAGTGAAAAACTCCTAGGAAAAATAAAAGTTGCCAGAGCTAACTCAAGAAATATTCAGAATAGGTGTAGAACAGCTAAAGAAATTAGGAGTTTAAAATCTTCCCACAGCATTTAACCCAATGAATGAAGAGTTATTTCATGCATAAACTTGTGCACAAATGTTCATAGTAGTTTTTTTTTTTTCCGCTACTTAAAGCTGGAGGAGTTTAATAATAATACCCTTTAACATGGTTCAAACCACTATAAACCTATTCACGGATGAAGTTCTTAGGCTTAGGAGAGAGAGCATACCATAGCAGTATGTTAGCAAGATAAACTATTATGTTTTAAACCATTTTCTTTGAGCCCTCAAGATCAAAGAAGCATTCAAAAAAATTTTAACCATGTACTGTTTACTTGACAGCAGCCTTTTTCTGAATAGCCAAATACAGGAAACTACTCAGATGTCCTTCAGTTGGTGAACTGTTAAGGAAACTGTAGTGCATCCCTACCATGAAGCACTACTCAGCAATAAAAAGTAAACTATTGATACACATGACTTGAATGAACCTCAAGAAAATTATGCTGAGTGAGGGGTGCCTAGGTGGTTCAGTCAGTTAAATGGTAAGCACTGGACTCTTGATTTTGGCTCAGGTCATGATCTCACAGTTTCTAAGTTTGAGCCCTGTGTGAGGCTCCACGCGCGGAGCTTGCTTGGGATTCTCTCTCTCCCCCTTTCTCTGCCCCTCCCACGGCACTTGCACACACATGCTCTCTCTCTCTCTCTCTCTCTCTCTCTCTCTCTCTCAATAAATAAACATTAAAAAAAGAAAATTATGGTGAGTATAAAAAGCCAATCTCAAAAGGATACAAATTGCATGATTTTATTTGTGTAACATCCAGTAAATAACAGAGATGGAGAATAGGTTTGTGATTCCAGGAGGTAGGGATCAAGAGAGAGGATGGGTGTGGCTATAAAGGAGTAACAGAAGGGATTCTTGTGGGGATGGTATCAATGACTATCAAAATTATAGTGGCAGTTACACCAATGATAAAACTGCATAGAGCTACACACACACAAACACATGAATGAGTTCATAGATAACTTAGTGAAATCCGAATAAACCCTATGGATTATACCAATGTAAGTATCTTGTGGGAGACAAGGGTAAACACACACAGGGTTTCCCTACATTTCTGTGAAAGCTCTGTAAATCTATAATTATTTAAGAGTAAAAAGTTTAAAAAATATAAGAAGATAAAAGATATTTATATAAGATAAAATATAAGAAGATAAAAATCTTCTCACAAAGTCAATGCCAGGCCTAGAGGTATATGTTTTAGATGTCATCCAATAAGCTTTCAAGAAACAGATAATTTCCTCTTACAAACTCTTCCAGAGAAGAAAAAAACAAAACCAAAGAAGACCCCCAATCCATTTCATGAATACAAGTTTGAAAACAAAGAGCAAGAAAAGTACGAGAACATTACATGCCAGTCTTCACCAAGAATATGAATGAACCTCCTTCAAAGCAAAGGCAAACACCCTAGCAATGAATAAAATATGTGAAATATCAATTTTAATTAGATTTATTCTAAAAATGAAAGAATGGTTTAATTTTATAAGCTCTATTAATGTAAATTATCACATTAACAGAGAAAATAGGAAAAAACACAAAAAATTTTGCCAACCAGTCAAAAAAACCTTAGTAAACTGGGGAGAAAAATGTAATTTCTTTAAAATAAAGGGATCTACAGGGCACCTGGATGGTTCAGTCAGTTAAACATTCTACTCTTGGTTTTGGCTCAGGTCATGATCTCCAGGTTTGTAGGTTCTAGCCCCACATCAGGCTCCATGCTGGCAGTGTAGAGTCTGCTTCGGATTCTCTCTCTCTCTCTCTCTCTCTCTCTGCCCCTCCCCTGGTTGTGCTATTATTCATAAATAATATGCTTGTTTACATTTCAAACCCCCAAATACTAACAAATTATTTTAAGAGAATTTAGGTAAATCTCTGTAGATAAAAATCAATATACAAAAAAAAAATCAATTACAATTCTTCATCATTCAAAAAATAAGAGTAAGAATATTTTTAACATATTAATTGCAATAGCAAAAAATATATATAAAGTACCCAGGAATAAACTAATGACAAATGTGCCAGCCCTCTATGGACATTAACCCCCTACTATTTCAAAACAGTAAAGAAGACCATTAAATAAATGGAGAATTGTATCTTTTCATGGCAAGGAACACAAAGTATTGTAAAAGTATCAATTCTTCCTATTTATAAAAATTGCAATTCTTAATGTTCAATAGAGATCCTTTTATAAATTAATAAGATAATTCTTAATTTTTAAGAACAAAGGGTCAAGAATAGCCAAGACATTCCTAAAGAAAAATCAACAGGTACAAGAGATGGACACAAGCCCTATTTGACAAGACTTTTCATAAAGCTATGGTATGGTATTATCAAAAAGAAACAAATAGAAAAATGTACCAAAATGGACTAGAAATAAACCCAAATTATTGCAAAGGTGGTACTACAGATCTTGGGGGAAAGATGGACTACTCATTTTCTAGTGCAGGGAGATCAGGTTATCCGTGAGGGGAAAAAATTATGTTAAATCCTTACTTCACACTCTCTACGTACTAAAAAAAAAATTCAAAGAGAATTAAAAACTTTGATGTAAAAAACAAAACATTAAAACTTTTAGAAGAAAATATCAGAGATATATTTACAACTTTGGAGCAGGGAAATCTTCTTAAGCAAGATACAAAAAGGAAAAGTTTCCCAAATTCAAAATATTAAAATTAGGAAATTCATTTCAGCAAATGGCATAATAAAAAAGTGAAAAGACAAAACTGTAAAACAATATTTACAATACGTATAACTGACAAAGAATTAATCAATAATATATAAAAGACTCCTACAGATCAAAAAGAACAGACAACGCAAAAGAAAAATGGAACCCATTTCACAGAAAGGAAAGATGAATGATCCATAAACATGAAAAAACAAAACACCTTAGCATCAGTAATTCAGGAAATGCAAACTGAAACTATCATTACATATAACTTTAAACCTACAAGGTTGGTGGGGTGCCTGGGTGGCTCAGTCAATTAAGTGTCCAACTTTGGCTCAGGTCATGATCTCATGGTTTGTGAGTTCAAGCCCCGCATCAGGCTCTGTGCTGATAGCTCAGAGCCTAGAACCTGCTTCAGATTCTCTGTCTCCCTCTCTCTGCCCCTCCCCGCTCACGCCCTGTATCTCTGTCAAAAAATGACTAAGCATTAAAAAAATAAAAAAAAAAAAACCTACAAGGTTGGCAAAATTTAAAGTTTGGATAATTCTAAGCATAGAGAAAGATGCAGAGTAAAGACTAATAAGTCATGAGATGTACCAAATAACTCAGCAATTCCTTTCCTAGGTTTATATCTAGAGAAACATTTGCACAGATATACCAGGACACATTCAAAATAAAGTTTGTAATAGCACTACTTGTAACAGAAAAAATTGAAATGTCCATCAACAGGAGACTGTATCTTATCAATAAAATGAATCTCAAAAATAAAATTTTGGAGGCCTCTACTGCTTCAGATGTAGAAACCCACAAGAAAATGTGACTCCCACTGTAAACAATGAGAAAAAAATTATCTATAAATTATCTATAAAATTATCCATTATCTATAAAATCATAAATTGTTTAGACCACGAGAGAGCTGATGTCACAAGATACCCAAGTACAGTAAACTGCAAAAAAAAAAAAAAAAATAGGTCCTTTGTGGAGACCTGGGACACACAGACTGTTTCACCTTTGGCAGAGCACAGAAAGAAGGAAGAGACATTGTAAAAGCTGTTAAACAGAAAACTGAAATAACAACAAATCTTAAAGGCAACATGTGAGATACTATGACAGTCTTAGAGCCCCAGTCACAAGCTGCATCTGCACCCACTTGCCGTCTCTTCTGTGGGTGTTCACCACATGCTCATGAAGATGGGAAACCTGAGCGAGTCCTTCCAGGTGTCACAGGCATGATAACACTGCCAAGATTTGAGACTGGAGCTAGAGTACTAGAGAAGCCCATCTACAATCTTGGCTCAACAGGACAAGGTCATGACTGATAGCTACTAAGGGACAAACAAGGAACCTGTGCATGCCCTAGATATTAAACATGTTTATAACAAGAAACAAAAGCTGTCTGGCTTTGAGGCAGGAGACCCCTATGCCCTAAAATCTATGCGAGATGTAGAAGTGGTCTGTCATTGAGTTGGGGACAAGAATGATGTGAAAACTCCATCGCTACACTCAATGGAACTGGAAAAACAAAATCATAAACTTTCTGGTATGCATCTAAAGCAATGTTTAGAGGAAAATTTATAGCATTCAAAGCTTTTACTGAAAAGGAAAGTTTTCAAAGTAATGATCTAAAGAGGTTGGAAAAAGAAGAGCAAATTGAACCCAAAATTAGCAGAGGGAAGGAAATAATAAAGAGCAGAACTCAAAAACAAAACAAAACAAAAATATTAACAGGTAAGCAAAAGGGAAAAATTAATGAAAGTAAATACTAATTTCTTTAAACAATCAATAAAATCAACAAAAGTCTGCCAGATGGATCAAAGGAAAAAAAGAAGACACAGATGACCACTATCAGGAGTGAGATAAGAGTACAACACCACAAACTCTGTACACATTAAAGAAAAATAAGGAAATATTAATAAGTAATCATTACAACTTATTTAAATTCAACAAATTCCTTGAAAGACAAAAAATATGAAAACCTTAAAAAAATTTTTTTAAGAGGGGGGCACCTAGGTGGCTCAGTCTGTTAAGCACCCAACTTTGGTTCTGATTCTGATCTCACAGTTCATGAGTTCGAGCCCTGCATCGGGCTCTGTGCTGACAGCTCAGAGCCTGGAGCCTGCTAGAGATTCTGTGTCTTCCGCTCTCTGCCCCTCCCCCACTCATGTTCTGTCTCTCATTCTCTCTCAAAAATTAAAAAAAAAATGTAATTTTTAAAAAAATAAGTAAAAATAGGAAAAATTATTTAAACAATAAATAAAAAAGAGGAAATAGATAACCTGAACAATATATTTCCTAAATAAAGTGAACTTGTAGCAAAACCTTTCCGCAAAGAAAACTGCAGGCCCAGATGCCTTCACTAATGAATTCTACAAAACACTGATGGAAAAAATAACAACAATATAACACACTTTTCTAGAATGTAGAAATGAGGAACTAATTCTCAACTCATTTTAGGGCCAGCATTATCTTAATACCAAAACCACACGAGGATATTTCAAGAAAACTTCAGATGAATATCACTCAAGAACATAGATACAAAAACTCAACAAAATATTAGCAAATCACATCCAATGATATGTAAAAAGGATAATAAAGCATAAACAAATGGGTTTTATCTCAGGACTTCAGGGTTGGTTCAAAAATCAAAACAAACAAACAAAGCAATGAAACATGTCAACAAAGTAAAAAGGAAAATCCATATGCTCATCTCACTGGATGCATTTAACATTTAACAATTCACTGTCTCTTGATAAAAATTCTCAACACATTAGAATAAGGAGGTACTATCCTTAAGTGATAAAGGGCACCTATGAAAAAATTACAGCTATAATATTTAATGATTAAAAAATGAATGTTTTTGCCGCTAAGATAAGGAGTAAGTCAGGATATCCACTCTCAACCATTTTTATTCATTACTATCCTAGAGGTCATAGCCAGTACAATAATGCAAGAAAAAAATAAAAGTAATAATATCTGAGAAGAACAAAGTAAAATCATCTTTATTTGCAGTAACGTGATCCTCCACATGAAATACCCCCAGAAATTACAAAAGTTACTAGAACTCAGTGAGTTTAGCAAGGTCACAGGATAAAAGGTCAACATATAAAATCAGTCTGATTATATATTCTAGCAACAAACAAAAACTTGAAATCTCACAAAACCATCTATAATAGTATCAAAAAACATGAAATATGAGGGATAAATTTAACAAAAGTATGTAAGACCTGCACACTAAAAAATACAAAGTTATTGGTGACAGAAATTAAAGGGGAGAGACCTCATGCTCCTGGACTGAATGACTCAACATTAAGGTATCAATTCTCCCCAGATAATATATAGATTTGATGTAATTCTAAACAAAATTATAGCAGGCTACTTTTAAATAGTATTGAGTTGATTCTATAATTTGTGAGTAAAAGAAATGGACCTAGAATAGCCAAAAATTTTAAAGAAAAAGAAAGAAAGAAAGAAGACTCACACTACCTAATTTAATATATAAAGCTACAGTAATCAAAACAGCATGGTATTTTCATAAAGAAAGACCTGCAAATCAATGGAATTAAACTGTGAATTCAAAATAGACTCACATAAAGTGTATATATATAGATACACACACACACACACACACACACACACACATAAAATCAACTGATTTTTGACAAATGATACCAGAGTATCAAATATCTCTATGTAAAATATGAACCTTGGCCATTACCTCTCACCACCTAAAAATTAACTCTAAATGGATCATAGATCTATATATAAAAGGTAAAATTATAAAAACCCTAAAAGAAAATACAGGAAAAAAATTCTGTGACCTTGAGTTAAAGAATTTTTCAATAGAATACAAAAGCACAAACCAGCATAGAAAAAAATGATAAATTGGACTCTCTCAAGATTAGAAAATTTTGCTCTTTGAAATACACTCAATAAAATGAAAAGACAAGTGATAGACTGGGAGAAAATTAAAAATTAGAACAAATATTTTACCAAAGAAACGTCACAACCAATAAACTCATAAAAAGATGCTCGATGTTGTCACCAAGGAAATAAATATTAAAACCCTAAGGGGATGGTAATGTACAGCCAGCAGAATGGCTAAACGTGAACACTTCCACCACTGGCAAGAATGACAAACAACTGAAAATGTCATATATTGCTGGCAGGGATACAAAATGGCATAGAAAACATTTTGGCCTTTTCTTATAAATTTAAACACATACCTATCATATGACCCAGAAAATTTGCTTCTAGATACGTTCCCAATAGAAATGAAGCAAAAGACCACAAAAGAACCTGTTTGTAAATGTGGTATCCTGAGTGAAAAAAAGACTTTACATGGAAGGAGTGATGTCACCAATATGGTGACATAGATTGTTTCTGACTTCACTCCTCCTCACAAGAACAACAGCTAACAACTATTCATGGACAAGACATCACTAAGAGAATCCTAGAAGAGCAAGGCTAAAGTTCTGGCTGCAACACAGAGACAAAGACAGACTGCACTAGGTATATAAGGAAAGCATTTGTTATATGACCCCAGTGCCCCTCCGCCAGGCCAGCACAGTACCATGCAGAGAGGTCTCCCAGAACCTCTGGTTCAACCAGTAGGAAAAGAGAGCCTAGCGTGGACATCTAGCTCCCCCCAGCATTGTTAGTCATATTTTTTCTTTTCTTTTTTTTTTTTTTTGGAAACCCCTGCTCCCAACTCCAATCTCATCCCACAGGGATTGCAGGGGAATTTGCAGATCTTGACCTGGGAATTTGATGGAGAAGATAGGAGAGGCTTGCAACAACCAGCACTCTGATCTTAGCAAACTCAGTTCCTACCTGCAGTGCCCAAGTAGTAATCCCAAACCAGCATCTTTGTTCATCCTCAGAGCCAAGATGGTAGCACAGTCTGACGAGGGAATTCTGTAGGGTACCGGTCTGCCTGATTCAGGTCCTCAAATGAAGAGAATGATCTACCCTGCTTGGGAGTGCTGAGTGATGTCTTGGCCTTTTGCTGAGTGCAGCTTTCCAGCTGTGCCTGACCAGAATGCCTGGGCAGAACACCTACAGTCTCCCAGGTAGGAGAGCTAATTCATAGTTCCACCCCCTGCTGAGTGTAGCTCCTGGTGCATCCAGACCAGAAAGCCTGACTGGGAATACTTGAGAGGCTTCCTGGAGATGGCCCTCCCTACCTTCCCAGGCAGGAAAACTAATTCATAGCCCCACCCACTGCCCAGTATAACTCCTGGCCTCTTTCCATCAGAAAATGTGATTGAGAACACCTGGAAGTTGCATAGTCCCGCAATACCAGAAAGCATAGCAAGCAGAGCTGATCATACACAGAGCAAAACCAGTGGCACCATTCAGCTGCGTACAGCAGGAGTGGGTCAACTTAAGACCACAAAGAGCCTTACCAGGCTTGGAGCTTTCCCCTGCTCGCAAAGGCAGGGGAGTTAATTCATAGCCTGGCTCACATCTCAGTGTAGCTCCCAGCCCCTCCCAGCCAGAAAGCCTGATCAGAGGCACCTAGAAACCTTTTTCAAGCTGCTCCTCCTGAACCTGCCAGGAAAGAGAGGTAATTCATAGCCCAGCCCACTTCTGAGTGTAGTTCCTGGCCTCACCTGACCAAAAAGCCTGGCCAGAACACCTGAAAGCTGCTTAACCCAACAATGCTTGAGCAGGAAGAATAAAAGGGAGAGCTGGTCATCTGGAGAGCAAAGCACCATTCTTGGCATGGGTTGGCTTAAGTCAAGACTATAAACAAAGAGCCTTTCCAGTCTTGGGACTGTTTCTCTTATTCTGCCCTGCCAGGCAAACTAAGTCAAAGCCCTTTCCCTTTCTCAATACAGCCTTCAGCCCCACCTCTCCCAACCCTGCCCCCAGGGGACCTAACCACAACACACAGGAAGCTTTATAGCCCACCCAACACCCTGCTTAGAGTGGCACTTGAACAAAGAGTGCAACCCATACGTTCCCCCATCGGCAGAACCATACCAGGGGCCCTGTCCAGGCAGGGAATTCAGTGCACAGTCTTGTCTGATTCAGATATTCAAACAATGAGCCATGCAGGTCCATCCTGTGCCCAACTCAGACCAGGGAAGTTAATTCATAGACTCACTGCCCAGGACCAGATGGCTTCAATAGGGAGTTTTACCAAACACTTAAGGAATAATTAACACCAATCCTTTTTTTTAATTTAATTTTTTTTTTTTAATTACATCCAAATTAGTTAGCATATAGTGCAACAATGATTTCAGGAGTAGATTCCTTAGTGCCCCTTACCCATTTAGCCCATCTTCCCTCCTACAATCCCTCCTGTAACCCTCAGTTTGTTCTCCATATTTATGAGTCTCTTCTGTTTTGTCCCCTTCCCTGTTTTTATATTATTTTTGCTTCCCTTCCCTTATGTTCATTTGTTTTGTATCTTACAGTCCTCATATGAGTGAAGTAATATGATACTTGTCTTTCTTTGACTGACTAATTTCACTTAGCATAATACCCTCCATTTCCATCCACTTAGTTGCAAATGGCAAGATTTCATTCTTTTTGATTGTCGAGTAATACTCCATTGTAATGCTCCATTGTGTGTGTGTGTGTGTGTGTGTGTGTGTGTATGTATATGTATGTGTATATATGTGTGTATATATATATATATATATATATATATATATATATATATACCACATCTTCTTTATCCATTCATCCATCGATGGACATTTAACACCAATCCTTCTTAAACTCTTCCTAAAAAAAAATCAAAGAGGAAACACTCCCAAACTCATTTTGTGAGGCCAAAATTACCCTGCCACCAAAACTGGAAAAGAGAAATATTTCTGATGAATACAGATGAAAAATTCTCAGAATACTAGAAAATGGACTTCAATGGCACATTAAAAAGATCATTCACCATGACCAAATCGGATTTAGCTCTGCAATGCAAGGATATTTCAACATTCACAAATCAATCAATGTGATACATGATTGAAAGGATGAAAGAAAAAAAAATCATATGATCATGTCAATAGTTGCAGGAAAAGCATTTGGCAAAATTCAACACCCATTTATGACAAAAAACTCTTACAAATTAGGTAATTACAAATGAAATGACCTCAACATAATAAAGATTGTATAAGACAAGCTCACAACTAATATACCCAATGGTGAAAGGTTGAAAGCTTTTCCTTTACGATCAGGAACAAGACATCGATGCCCATTCTCACTACTCCTACTCAGTATAATACTGGAAGTCTAGCCAAAATAATCAAGCAAGAAAAAGAGATAAAGTCATTAGAAGTGGAAAATAAGGAGCAAAATTATCTCCATTTGCAGACACATGGTTTTATATACAGAAGTTCCTGAAAACTCCACCAAAAAAATGTTGGAACTAATCAATAAACTTAGTAAAGTTACAGGACACAAAATTAATATACAAAAATCAGTACCTTCTCTTTTTTTTTTTCAGCAGTGTTTCTAGACAATAATGAATTATCTGGAAAAAAAAAAAGAAAAGAAAATGATCCCATTTACAATATCATCAAAAACAATAAACTTTTTAGGAATAAATTTAATCAAATAAGTGAAAGAGTTCTATAATCAAAACTACAAAACACTGATGAAACAGACCAAGAAGACACAAATAAGTGGAAAGGCATCCTGTGTTCATGGATTGGAAAAATATAGTTAAAATGTCAAAACTACAAAAAGCCATTTATAGATTTAATGCAATCTCTATCAATATTCCAATGGCATTTTTTACAGAAGTAGAAAAAAAAACAATTCTAAAATGTATATGGAACCATAAAAGACCCTTAATAGCCAAAGAAACCCCGAGAAAGAACAACAAAATGGGAGGGATCACACTTCCTGATTTCAAGCTATATGAATATTTATGTCAGTATTGTCAACAATAGCTAAACTATAGACTCCAAATGTCCATTGACTGATGAATGGATAAAGAAAATGTGGTATATATATACAATGGAATATTACCCAGCCATCACAAAGAATGAAATCTTGTGATTTGCAAGGACGTGGATGGAGCTAGAATGTATTATACTAAGTGAAATAAATCAATCAAAGTAAGACAAATATATGATTTCACTCATATGTGGAATTTAAGAAACAAAACAGATGAAAATATGGGAAGAGCGGGGAAGAGAAGCAAGAGAAACAAACCACAAGAGACTTTTTTTTTTTAATTTTTTTTTTAACGTTTATTTATTTTTGAGACAGAGAGAGACAGAGCATGAATGGGGGAGGGTCACAGAGAGAGGGAGACACAGAATCTGAAACAGGCTCCAGGCTCCAAGCTGTCAGCACAGAGCCCGGCGCGGGGCTTGAACCCACAGACAGTGAGATCATGACCTGAACCGAAGTCGGACACTTAACCCACCAAGCCACCCAGGCGCCCCAAGAGACTTTTAATGATAGAGAAGAAACTGAGGGTTGATGGAGGGAGGTGGGTGGGAGATGGGCTGGATGGGTGATGGGTATAAAGAAGGACACTTGTGATGAACACTGGGTGTTGTATCTAAATGATGAATCACTGAATTCTACCTCTGAAACCAATATTGTATGGTATATTAAATAAAATATAAATTTAAACAATTAAAAGTGAAAAAATTTAAAAT
Organism: Panthera tigris; assembly: GCF_018350195.1. Taxonomy (NCBI): domain Eukaryota; kingdom Metazoa; phylum Chordata; class Mammalia; order Carnivora; family Felidae; genus Panthera; species Panthera tigris. The sequence continues at coordinate 168,419,777 of NC_056660.1, forward strand.
AAAACATAGGTTTTATTATTAGAAAAAAGCAAAAAAAAATAAAGCTATAGTAATAAAAACTGTATGGTACTGGCATAAAATCGGACACACAGACCAATAGAACAGAATCAGGAGCCCAGAAATAAACCCATGTATATATAGTCAACTAATACTTAACAAGGGAACCAAGAATACTCAATGGAAAAAAAGATGGTCTCTTCAATAAATGGTTCTGGGAAAACTGGATATTCACAGTTAAAAATGAAACTAGACCCCAGTCTTACACCACTCATAAAAATTAACTTGAAATGCATTAAAGATTTAAATTTAAGACTGGAAACCATAAAACTTCTAGAAGAAAACATATCCTTGAGATAGGATTTGGCAAAGATTTTTGGGATATGACGCCTAAACCACAAGCAACAAAATAAATAATAAATAAATAAGGCTACATCAAATTTTAAAACTTCACAGCAAAAGAAACAATCAACAAAATGAAAAGACAACTTACAGAATGGGAAAAAATACTTGCAAACCATATATCTAATAAGGGATTAATACTAAAAATATATAAAGAATCCATAAAACTCAATAACAAAAAAATCCCACAAATAATCAAATTTAAAAATGGTCAAAGTACCTGAATAGACATCTTTCCAAAGAAGATATGCAAGTGGCCAACAGGTACACCAAAAGATGTTGGTAATTCATCATCAGGGATATGCAAATCAAAACCACAATGAGATACCACCTCATACCTGTTAGAATGGCTAAAATCAAAATGGCAAGAAATAACAAATGCTGATGAGCATGTGGAGAAAAGGGAACCCTTGGGCACTATTGGTGGGAAAGTAAATTGGTATGGCCACTATGGAAAACATTATGGAAGTTCCTCAAAAAATTAAAAATTGAACTACAATATGATCCAACAATTATACTTCTGGCAATATAGTCAAAGGAAATGAAAACACTATGTTGAAGAGGTATGTACCCCTATGTTGGTTGCAGCATTACTTACAACAGCCACAACATGGAAAAAACGTAAGAATCCATTGATGGATGAATGGACAAAAAAGTTGTGATATATATATGTGATGGAAATTATTCAACCACAGAAAAGAAAGAAATCCTGCCATTTGCAACAACATGGATGAACATGGAGGACATTACGTTAAGTGAAATATTCAGACAGAAAGACAAATACTGTATGATCTCATTTGTATGTTGACTCTAACTTTTTAAATAAATAAAAAGTCACAGAAAAAGAGATCAGATTCACAGTTACCAGAAGCAGGGCTTGGGGAGGACTGGATAGAGGTGGTCAAAAATTACATACTTCAAGTTATAAGATAAATAAGTACTAGGATGTAACATACAACATGACAACTATAGCTAATGCTGCTGTATGATATACATGAAAATTAAGAGTAAATCTTAAATCTTAATTCTCATCACACTTTGGGGCATGTGTGTAGCTCAGTTGGTTAAGCATCGGACTTCGGCTCAGGTCATGATCTCACAGTTCATGGGTTCAAAATCCGCATCAGGCTCTGTGCTGACAGCTCAAACCTGGAGCCTGGTTCAGATTCTGTATCTCCCTCTCTGTCTGCCCCTTCCCCACTCTCACACTCTCTCTCAAAAATAAATAAACATTAAAAACAAAAGAGAATTCTCATCACACCTTAAAAAAATTCTTTTTCCATCTCTATATGGGATGATGGAAATTAAAAGCTCAGTGTAGTAATTATTTCACAATATATGTAAGTCAAATCATTATGCTATACACCTTAAGCTTATACAGTTATATATCAATGACATCTCAATAAAGCTGAAAAAAACTTTATACCATAAGATTCCATTTATAGGAAATTCTGGAAAGGCCAAAAAAAAAAAATAGTAACAGAAAACATTTCAGTGGTTGCCAGAGATTGAGGGTTGAGGGAGGGACTAATAACTACTAGGAATACAAGGGAACTTCATCAGGTGATGAAAATATTCATGCTAATTGTGGGGTTATTATGCAGCTGTATACCTTTATCAAAACTCATCCAAGCTATACACTTTAAAAGGTAAATGTTATTGTATGTAAATTATACCTTGATTTCCTAACTTCAAAAAACTTGAATGTAAAAATAGAGAATACATACAGGATAAGCCCGTTTACATCAAGATAAAAATTTTACATAAAATCTACAATATTGTTTTAGGATACATAAATATGTAGTTAAATACAAAATTCTAAATGGTGGTTTTCCATGAGAGGAGAGAAATAGGATCAGGAGAGGTATATAGGGTCTTCAAAAGTCTTCCATCCTCTACTTCTTCAGATTAGGTGGCCTCTACATTGGTACCTATATTATCATTCTTTATTTCTTATGCAGTATATACTTTTGTATGAAATATTTTATTTCATAGTAAGATGGAAATTAAAACACAAAATAAAAGTCAAAAAGAAAAATAAATTGTGTTATAAATTTTTGTGTTGGAGTACTTTTCATATACTCAATCAACCACAGAGACATTTGATTAAAGTTTCCTTACAAAAACAATAAATATTCATTGGTTTAATATTTCTCCTATAGGGAAACAATGCCTCTAGCACAATGTTTCTCTAAGAAGTGTCTCATATCTGCAGGCAGCAGAGTTTTCTGATGAAATTGTGCAGCAGATCCATGGAATGACATGTTCTAGTTCTAAAATGTCTTTCTGGGAACCACCTCAAGACTTACATCCATGTTAAAGAGCACTATCTTTACTTGGCAGGCCTGGGGGACAAAGAGGACACTTGGTAGGGCTGCCTTCTAATCTGAAAATAATTCCTTGTTTTCTCTCAACAATGGCTAGTTCTTTGCTTAAACAGTTAGTTTAAACTGCTGAGCATGACACGTTGTTGACCCTTATTCCAGCACTCTGCCTATAATGTGTTTGGCTGCCTTGGTTCAAGGCAAATCCAGGGACCAAAAGAGCCCATGAGAGAGTGCACAGAACACTAGGAACTGCTAAGCAGATGTCCCGGGTTAGACGGCTTACAAGGAACTTTCAACATTTAGCTTTTCTTCCCACTTCCAAATCCCCATCCAAAAGCCTGGATTTGTGCCATCTGATCTACCCCCCAAATGCGTCCATCTTTCCACATTTATTCTTAAGCTGGCTGTTGGCTGAGCTGCCATACAGCACCCTCTGTTCCATGGAAAAGATCAGATGCTTCACAAACATGGAGGACAACACAGGCAGAGACCAAAGTCACGAGCATAGTACACAATGACCACAGGGCTGGCCAGCCAAGGGCAGTTTTTAGTCCTCTTATAAACTCAGGACTTCTGTCAGAAGTCTGTCTCACCCAACTCTGTGCCCTCTTCTAAAGAGTTAAGGTACTGCTCTTAGAAAGTTTGCTCAATGCACACCTAATATGAGAGGTGAAAATAAAAACTACCTTGAAATACCAGTTCTTACCTATCAGATTGACAAAATTACAAACTTCAAAAAGTTTTAAAATGCAGCCAGGAAAAGCAGATTCTAAAATAGATAGGAAATTTTAAAGGGCCTGGAATACCCAAAGTAATCCTATAAAAGAACAAAGTAGGACTTACGCCAAGGTGGTGGTAGTGGTAAGGACTGAAAGAAAAATGAATAAACAGAACATAATGGAGCCCAGAAATTGACCCACAATTGGTTAATTGTCTTTCTCAAAGGCACCAAAGTAATACAATGGGGTAAAGCAAAGTCTTTTTGACAAATGATCCTGAAATAAAAGGATATAGAAAAAAAAAAAAAAAAAGAACGAACTTTGATCCCTACCTCAAATGACACTCAAAAATTAAGCTGATGATCCATAGGCCTAAGATAATAGCTAAAGCTATAAAAACAAAAGGCCTAAGATAATAGCTAAAGCTATAAAAACAAAAAAGTTTGTGACTTGGGTTGCAGGAAGGGTGGTCAGAAGTGCCTAGGAAAGAAAAAAAACAAAAACCTTAAAACTTTGATAATTTGATTTCATTAAAATTGAAAACTTAACACTCATCAAAAAAGAACAACGAATAGGCAAACTACAAACTGAGAGAAAATAATCACAAAATACTTATCTAACAAAGAACTTCTACAACTCAATAAAAGACAATCTAATAATTTTAAATGAGCAAAAGAAACAGACAAGTCACAAAAATACATATGTTATGCTGAATAAACACTGAAAAACATCACTGATTATCAGAGAAATGCAAATTAAAGCCATAATTAAATATTGCCACACATCCACCAGAATAGCTAAAATTATACACTAACCATACCAAGTGTTGACAAGGATTGGAAGCAATTGGAACTCTCATACACTGCTCCTGGGAGTGTAATATGGTGCAACTACTTAAGAAAACGTCTAGCAGTTTGGAATAAATGCAAACATGTACCTGCTCTACAACCTGCCAATCCTACTGCTAAGTATGTACCCATGAGAAATGGAAGCATGTGTAATTTGTTAACAAAAAATAAATAGGCTATTCATAGCATGTTAATTGCCATAAACTAGAAAAAGACCAGGTGCCCATCAAAAGAGGAAGGAATAAATTGGTATATGGCGTAAGGTATCCCTATATAGCAGGATTCTATTCTGCAATAAAAAAGAGTAAATTACTGATCAATATAACAACATGAATAAATCACAAAAGCATTATGCTAAGTGAAAATAAAAGCCTTATATAAAGGAATATATGCTATATGATTCCATTTACATGAACTTAGCCAAGACTTCTCTGTGGTGGGGGAAAAAATCAGAGCTACCTCTAGGGTGGAAATAAGGATTGACTAAAAGTCACGTGGGAACATCGTAGGGAATCATAATGTTCTACATCTTGGTAGGGGTTTGGGTTTCCCAGGGACATCCATTTGTCACAATCAGGAAATGTACACTTAAGATTTGTGTACTTCATTGTAAATTTTACATCAAGAGAAAAAGTATTGAACTCTAATGATATTCATGCTGAACTACGTAGAAGTAGGATGATGTCTGTAATTTATTTTGAAATACACTTTTAAAAAGGATGAACTGATGGAAGAGTAAAATGATGGAAAAGTTAATATGTATATGATAAAGCAACTAAAATGTAAGTGATGGGTATACAGTTGATCTTCCAACTGATCAAAAATCTTCCAACTGTGCTTTTTGTTTGAAATTTATCATAATAAATGCTTTTCAAAAGGATGCACAACTGTGTGTATTTAATAGGAAGAAGTAAAAGTATATGTTTATCATTTGCTTAGTTGTCTAGAGAAGCACTGGAAAGATAAATGATGGGGGTAGACAGGGGCATGTCAGTGCAGACCTTTTAATATTGTTTTGTTCTTTGAATCATGTAGATATATAACCTGTTCAAAAAAAATTTTTAAGAAGATAGTTTGCCCATGGAATGAATAGAAGTTTAGGGAATCTAGCTGACCAGCTCCTCATTTTTCCTACCCTCCTGTGTTTGAAATTCATTCATTCTAAGGTCTTTGGGAGAAAAGAGAAAAGGCAGATGGCTCAGCTGCTTAGAAGTTTGCCTTGACATTCTCCAATAGTGAGATTTCTGTCTTGGCTACACCTTTATCCTCCCTCCTATCCTACACACACACTCACATACACTCACCCACACAGGACTGTGCATGAGTAACCCAGGAACCATCTCCAGTGTGGCCTCCTCCACTTCTGTGCCCCACACACCTCAGTTCCTTTCCCTGCGCCAGCCTCCTCTCCTTATGGCAAGGCTTTTCCAACGAGGTACACAGGATGGCAATGGTGGGGAGGAAGTATCTCCAAGAACTTGCCCCTTGAAACCACCTCATCCAGGTTCTCAGGCAAGGATCCTTCCTGAGAGGTACTGCTATGAAATGTAGCCAAGCTGAAATGATAGCATGACCTGATGAAGAAAATCACCAGCTTGCAGAGTTTTCCTGAGCAAACTGAGACTGATACATGGTTCATCTGTATCCTGCAATGTATTTTGTCACCCCCTCAGAACCAAGCACCTAGTCCAGCAGCTGGCCCCAAATTGCCAGAGAACACTGCCCTCAGAGCAACCACGTTTTATGCAGGTGGCCATACATGCAGGGCCCTCTGTTATACTAGATGCCAGTGGCGAATCAGTGAGCCAGAGGCGTAAGGCATTTTGAGGATGACAGAGTATTTGGAGAGATGAGATAAAGAGCATTTTTCTCAGGAAGAAGGAATGCTTGTTAAGACTGATTACTTTGGGGAAAAGCTGGGGAAGGGCAAAGACATTGACCTCAGAGCTAAATATGAGAGCTACGAGTCACAGCCAAGAAACCCCCCTGATTACACTGCCTAAAAAGGAGAAACATCAGAGGAGAGGCTAAATTAGAGCAGCAAGTTTTAAGTCGTGGATGGGCTGTCTGTCTTCATCAGCTCACATCACTAATGAAATCTGAATCTCCATGGAAAGCAGGAGGATAATACAGAAATAGAAAGAATGTCAAGAGGAAGCTGGCTGGAGAAACGAGTGTCCTGGGAGAGGAGAGATGTTTAAAATTAATCAGTGAGACTTGAAGGAACTATCTATGATCTTCTGCATCCCCTTCCTGGAGTTCAGCCCTGGCTCTGGGAGAGCCCCTAGCCCCTGACAGGTAGATCTAGGGAAGAAAAATCTCTGGAAGGAAGAAAAGGAATGAAGGAACACAAGCAACAATTACTAGGACTGCTTGGGAGATCCTTTCATGCACAGTACCAGTGGTGGCCTCAGGTATGGTGGGACAAATTGTTCCCTGGAATGCTCAGGGAGCATGGGGGTGGGGGACACCCCGCAGGGCCCCCACCTTTCTTTCCTTTCTGGCTGTCAGCCTGGGAGTTGCCTGAGGAGGGGGTCCTATCTTCTCCTGGGTGGGCCTGGGAAGGCCTTTGCTCTCAAGAAAGCCTGGCCAAGTCTCAGTGTGGCTTCCTCTCCCTATCCCCTGCCCCCACTGGGAAACTAGGAATATTCTCATTTGTACTAGAACAAAAGACGCATGTATTCTTGCCTCTACCAGTGAAGACACTGCTCAGGGAGGCTCAGCAAGTTCATACTCCCAGAAAGTAGTTATTTATTCAGTTCCTCATAGGTACTGAATTGTCCTTGGAAGCGTCTACAGGGACCTTCATGCCAGAGTCTAAAAGAACCCACCTCCCAAGCAGAGCAGCTCTGAGCAAAACTGCTATCGTTCGACAGTTCTTCCCAGCCTATGACTTTCTTGAGCCCCTGAGCTCTAGAAGCCTGGCATCTAGATTCTTCCTCCACTTTGGCAATGTCTTCTACCAGAGGAAGTTCCACTCTCAATTATTTTTACCTCAACGAAAGTGAGAAAGTGGGGCATAGTGAAAAGTTTGTGAACTTCAGTATCACACTGAGCTGAATTCAAATCCTGACTCTACCACATATCATGAAGCACTGAGGAAACAACATAGTTTCTAAAAGTCTTGGGTCCCCCATCTGCAAATTAAAGATAATAATTCCCAACCTGCTAACATGTACTTCAATTAGCAGCAATTTGTATAAATGAGCCTAATGTAGCAATTACCACCCTGAAGTACTTCATAAATGTTCTCTTTACCATGTATCAACTTTCTCCAGAGATTTCTACTTCAAAATGCTTGTAAACATAATGACAACTTTTAGGCAAAATCCTACCCATAGTTGCACTGCTTTCCAAGTCGGTTTAATTTTTTTGTTTTTTTTTTTTTTTAGTTTTGGGGCACCTGGGTGGCTCAGTTGGTTAAGCAGCCGACTACTCTTGGTTTTGGCTCAGGTAATGATCTCATGGTTCAGGCTGTGTGCTGACAGTGTGGAGCCTGCTTGGGATTCTCTCTGTCAAAATAAATAAATTATCTTTAAAACATTTTTTTTTTAGTTTGAATGAGTTTAGGTGGACTCTATACTAAGTCTCTAGTACCCATTTTCTTAAGCTCCTTTACCTAACTAACTACTCTAACCGGAGGGCACCTGAGGCCTGCTTCTCAGTTACTCATTTCAAATCTTGCTCTGTGACCACTACAACCTGGGTCTATCTGTGAGGACTTGGCCTTAGAGAAAGGCTGAGAAATGTCCTTCAGTATCTGTTACGGATTGAATTACATCTCCCTAAAATTCCTAAGTTAAAGTCCCAACCCCCTGGGGTGCCTGGGTGGCTCAGTCGGTTAAGCGGCCGACTTCAGCTCAGGTCATGATCTCGCGGTCCATGAGTTCGAGCCCCGCGTCAGGCTCCGTGCTGACAGCTCAGAGCCTGGAGCCTGTTTCAGATTCTGTGTCTCCCTCTCTCTGACCCTCCCCTGTTCATGCTCTGTCTCTCCCTGTCTCAAAAATAAATAAACATTAAAAAAAAAAGTTAAAAAAAAAAAAAAAGTCCCAGCCCCATTACCTGAGAAGGTGACTATATTTAGAAATAGTGACTTTAGGGGCACTTGGGTGACTCAGTTGGTTAAGTATCCAACTTCAGCTCAGGTCATGATCTCATGATTCATGAGTTACAGCCCCATGTTGGGCTCTGTACTGACAGCTTGGAGCCTGGAGTCTGCTTCAGATTCTGTGTCTCCCTCTCTCTCTGCCCCTCTCCCACTCATGCTCTGTCTCTCTCTCAAAAATAAATAAAAACATTTAAAAAAATAATAGTGTCTTTAAAGAAATAATTAAGTTAGAATGAGATTATCAGGGTGAACCCTAATCCAATATGACTGATGTCTTAGTAGGAAGAGGAAATTTGGACATAGGCATACATATGGGACAATGGCATGTGAACATGAAGAGGCCATCCTCAAGCCAAGGGGAGCAGTCTCAGAAGAAGTCAACCCTGCTGACACTTTGACCTCAGACTTCTAGCTTCCAGAACTACAAGAAAATAAATTTCTGTTGTCTAAGCCACCAGTCTGCGGTATTTTGTCACAGAGGCCCTAACAGACTCCTAGAATATCCATTCTTCACTTCATTTTAGAAGTAGAGTTTTGTTTTAGCTAAACATATGGCCATCCAGCTAGAGACTGCATTGTCAGCCTTCTTGCAGTGAGGTTCAGCCCTGTGACTAAGTTTGAGCCAGTGGGATATAAGTGGAAGTGATGTGGCAACTTCCAGGTCATGCCTTTAAAATGAAAGCTGCTTGCGATCCATTTCCACTTGCTCCTTCCTGATGAGCAGGAGACGGCTATAAGCAGAGAAGATTCCTTGGGCAAAGAGATGGAAAACACAGCTGAGCTGCCCTCCAACACCAGACCATCCTCCTCTGTATTGAAGGAGTTAAATAAGAGAGAAGTACATTGCTACCTTACCTATGCCTCTCTAGGGTACTTTGGGCCTCTTCATTATGGCAGCTTAGCCTACCTTTGGGCTAATAAGGCTCTTCTTCTACACTCAGATCCTCCAGTTTCCAAGTTCCTTAGAAACATCTGGCTGTGGGAAGTTGAGGGCTGTCTTAAAGTAGAGGGTCTCAGAGGGCTGGATGAGGTTTCCTGGGCTGGATGAAGGCCCAGGATTCCAGGATCTTAGAGAGACCTCAATTACCCACTGATTTCCCTTCCCACCTAAGGGAGGGACACAAATCTCCTCATCCATGTGGCTCACAAGTTCTTGTCCAGCCTCTATTGGAATGTCTCCCTGAACACGGAGGCCACCTTTCACACAAGTGTGATCATGAGTGGGTGTGGGACCACACCAGTCATCAGACAGTCCATCCTTGTGTGATCTGGAATCAGCCTCCTGTAACTTTGCCCTCCAGTTCTAGTCCCAGCCTCTAGAGTGAAATACAATCAGCCCTTCAATCACTAGAAGATTGGATTGCTGAAAACAGGGGGTACACAAAGGTCTCAGTGTCCTTAGTATTACAATAACTATACATGGTGCCTCTAGGCCAAAAGAAATACCAAGCAATTCCCATTTAATAAGTAGCTACTCCCAGCCAAGTATTTATATTCCAACAATTTAGTATCTTGAAATAAAAATACACATAAATTATTTTTATTTTGTTCTTACACAACCGTTATTTCTTACTAATGGAATGTGTTCCTGTTGGACACTGCACAGCTTCTCAAACCTTCAAGTCATATTGGATATACCCAACCTCATTGCTTATTCCACACTAATTTTTATTCAGTACTTGTTTTTTATTGCAGCAACCACTGAAAAAATACATCTTCACAAAGATAGGATGCCAAATCAAATATAATGCAGCATGTTCTAATGTTGAAACTAGACTACATGAAGCTAATAATTCACATGACATCCCATAGATAATTCCCTTACAATTTAAAAATATCCTGTGGGGTTCCTGGGAATTTCTATGGGGTGTCTCCATGCACAATTTGGGAACCACAGACCCCTTCTTAAGTGTTTAGTTACTAGAAGTCTACTTGGGTTCAAATGTAATCAGATTCCACATCTATAAAACTGTTAAAAATTAAGGTATCTACTTCATATGGGTCTTGTGAAGAGTAAATGAAATTATTTATTTTTAAATGTCTAACACGGGATCTGTCAAACAGAAGGCCTCTGTGTTAGTCTTCTATCGCTGTATAACAAGTTATAATAAACTTAGAGACTTTAAACAATATACATGTATCATCTTACAATTTTTATCAGGAAATGTAGCTTAGCTGAGTCGTTTGCTTCAGGGGCTTAACAGGCTGCAATTCAGGTGTTGGCCAATGCCTTCAAATGGGGACAAATTCACTTGCAAGCCCCCCTCCCAGGCTTATGGCAGAATTCATCTCTTCACCCCTGTAGAACTGTTTTATTGCTGGCTGTTGATCAGGGGCTGCTTTCAGCTCTCTCAGGCAACCCACAGTGTCCTATCATGTGACATGTCATGTCACATGTCCTATCATAGGACATCACAATGACAGCAGCTTGTTTCTTCATGGCCAGTGGGAAAATTTCTAAAGTGTCATACAATGAAACATAGGAGTAGCATTTGCTATGTGAAGTCACCTAATCAAGGGAGTGACATCCCGTCACTTTGTCATATTCTTTGAGTAGAAGAAAGTCACAGGTTCCAACCATAGTCAAGAGAAAATTATTATAAAAGAGCATGACTCATTGAGGGTCACCTTAGGTTTTATCTGCCACAGCCTTGAAAGTAGTATCATGTCCCCCTTCTTTTCTCCAGGTTAACTATATGCCCATGTGCATCAACTGTTAGCCTGTGTGGCAAGATTAAAATTCCTGCTACTACTCTCTATAATGGTCAGAAGACATTTGCCTTGGGAGGAAATGGGTGGGGGACAATGCTGGTTTTGTTGTGTAGGGGAGCTGGGTCCCATTAGGAGTGGTAGATGACACAATGGTGGCACTTTCCATTTCCTTTTAATTTACTCATTTTGCATTCATTATCCAACAAATTTTTAGTGAATAATTTCTATGATCTAGGCCCTGGTCTGGCTCTGATCTCACACAGGATCCCAACCACCTACATTAGACACAGATTCCACTGTCTGAATCCATTCAAATGGTACCTTTAGTACATTTTTCAGCCTTGTGGCCTTTTTGACATCTGGGAATTGCCACTCTCTGGGAAGAGCTATAGTCATCTATTTAATACAGTTGTGGTCAAAAGCCATTGGCCTTAGGGAGCAAGAGGGGAAAGTCACAAAAGTGAGTGACACAGAAGAAAGAGAACAAGACTAGGTCAGTATACCTGAGTTTCAGGCCTGTGCCCCAGAGTGTGTTCCTAGAAATCCCTAGAGCTCAGTTTCTTCATTTTTATGGGGAAGGGGTTGTCTGAACCAGTGGATATCTAACTTTCTACCACAAAAAATGCATTTTTATTATTCCAACATATAATTTTGATTAGGTCTATCTAAGTCAGCTATATATATTAAAAAAAAAATAGTTCATTGGTCTTCCCATGAAATAAGCAGTGTTACACCAGAGTTGATAGGATTTCAGTCAAACACTGAGAAGCCAATGTTTTTGGCAGACCTAGATAGCCAGGGAATATACAACTGAGTGCAAGACATTTAGAAATTGAGAAATGCTCATGGCATCCAAGATTATTGCTATGGCCCTTCACACATACAGGAGTCTGGTCTATCCAATATTTCTTCAAAGTGCTTTGTGAGCTGCTAGGTAATCCTGGAGATGACTTAGGTGTTATATCATTTTTATAGATATGCATTTATTTTAATATGCAGTAATAAAAAGTTATAAATACCCCATCAAATCAATGAGATATCTATTTAAAATAAACTAAATGAAAAAATTTTAGAGAGTAAATAAGTACCAATCCAAGGGCTATGTGGCTAGGGTGATATGGTGAGGGCCATATGCAAATGACCAGCATTTGAGAAACCTTGGTTTTCCTCATGCCAAAGGACCCTTCACCCTGCATTCTGTGATGCTGTATGAATGCATTTACTTTCTGGCAACCCCTATACACCACTGGAATTTCTCTTGGTTTCTACAAAGAATAGGGCTCTTAGCTACACTGGGAAACTGGTGCTCAGATCAGCCAAACTGGCTAACCAGCTATTTGATTTCCATGTTTTGGATTGCTGATCAGCTATTTTAACAAGAGCCCTAGCTTTCTCATCCCTATAATTTGCTGTCAAGTGTCAGACTGCAAATCAAAACATGACAATGGTCAGGGATATTTTGTCTTGAGATTTAAAAAATAATGTTGTTCTCACTAAAGATCAAACACAGGCTATTTCACTCAGAAGCATATCAAGCATTGCACCTGTGTCTCGCCTTGATGCTACTCCTGACCTTCCTCTGGGTGACACATTAGGATGCCTGCTTTAAAAATCTTTCTTTTTATTCCTGAGCATTTTTCCTGGCAAGAAGTTGACAATGAAAAAGTGCATAATAAACCTACAGCCTTGACACTGGTGATTACCAGGAGACTAAAAGGGATCTGTCTGTTTGTCTGTCTTATACATGTCCTCAGGCTCCCCCTGGCCAGCTCAGTACTGTGGACAGTTAACCATGCCATACTCTCTTGATTTATTTGTGCTCACTGTATTCCTTAGAAGCACATTTTTCAAAAGGAGGAAATTGGTATTTTTATATCTCTTATGGATGGGATACTTTCTTCCTATCTGTAATAGTTTGGAAATGCTTTTTAGAAACCAACATGAGGAGGAAAAGAATAAATCTTTCTTTCAGCCTCGGATTTCCCTGAAAGAGGAAACATGAGTGAAGGCCTCACACCAAGGCCAAGAGGGCAACACAATTTCACACCTTTTCCACCCCTTTATGAAGCAGGAGGTAGGAGAGCAGGGAGTTATCCCAAACTTAGCTTCAGGGCAGTAATTAAGAAATGAGGGAGATTCATCCTGTACAAAGGCAAATGTACTGATAATGGTTTATAGGATGGTGGAAATTAACATCTATTTAGTTATTACAAAGTAAAATATGCTCCTAGTTTGAAGAAAATAGAATGGGTAGTAGGAAAGCCATCTGGTTTAGTTCTCCTAAAGATTTTGAACACTTTCACCTCTTCCATTGATGAATGTCATGCTGGAAATTTCTCCCATCCTTTTTTCTCCCCTCAACTCTGCCCTTCTAGAATTTGCTTCCAACTTGCCCAAATTCTAAGCTCCATAGCATCCCTGGCTTCCTTTCTATGCCTGTCTTCTAATGTGACTCAGCTCTTGGACTTACTGCTCCTTCTTGGCCTATGATTTCCACATCCCTGAGGGTGCTCAGAAGCCTAGCAAAGGGGGACTACACCACAACTCACAGTGGAAATATTCTGTAACTCCTGGGAGGAGGGAGAATATAGGAATTAGAGGAGGAAGTGGTCGACATACTCTTTTCTTGGTAGCCTATCCTTTAATTTATATCACTGCTGGAATTTCGGGGAACACATTCACCTTATGAACATATGTTAACTCTATTATGCCAGTTATGACACTAAAAGCAACAGTACTATCTCACATCAGTACAGTTTTAATTAAATTTCAAGGAGCTATCCTACCAATTGCCTCATACATCCCCAAAGCAATTCTAGCACAGGATACTCTAAAAGACTTGCCTTGATTGAACAGCTACAAGGAGGTGGTGGTAAGTGACAGAATTTGTAAGAATCACCCTATATTCATGCCTAAAAATGGAGAAATGCCTTCAGATCACTGACTAACAGATGCCAAAAGGGATTTAGGAGGGTAAAAGGGAGGCGATCATAAAATTTATGAGACAACCTGAACAGTGAAAGGGGATGCTCTTGATAACTCATCTGGGACCCCGGGACCATCCTAGACAAACTAGAAGGTACAGTCACAATCTATGGCACAAGGACCCTGCTAGACTTTGCCTGCCAACCTCCCATCCAGAGCTCTTTCCCTGCAACAAATTAACTTCGTAATGTTGAACTTATACAAATTGAGATTTATTTAGGATGCATGCAAAGCACTAGACATGGAGAAAGATAGACTTTCAGAAAATATACTTAAAGGGCATACAGGAAAAGGAAAGGTATTGCTCATCAGATTGAACTATATGGGAAAGTACTGGCAATGTAATTCAGAGCAAGATATGTGACTCTGCTGAAATAGAGGAATATTTCACAATAAACTGCTCCCTTTCATTATCTTGTCAGCCCAAGGGGCAGCCATGTTGGGTTACTCTGTCTACTTGATTATAAAGGTAGAAGGCTGCTCACAGGACTCAGTAAAGCTGGCTGCTGGGATTAGGGGGGAGCACAACAGGTGAATATACTGGCCTAGCACATAAGAAAGAAAGCTTCCACAACCATGGAGCTACAAGTAAGTGATGACATTTCTCCAAATTTCAGTTACCTAATCTGTGTGTGACAGGGGTCACAGATCAAACAAAAGCCACACCCCTGCAGAATCTGGCATCAGCTCCAGTTTAACCTGTATTCCTGGAGGATTCAAGCCTACCTGGGGATGCTTAGAAGACTCTTTGGGCAACCCCCTGGAAGCTCAGTTAGATCAATAATTAAGGAGTCAAGTCAGTAAGGAAGAATGGAACAATTTCAGACACACAAAATCTGTTGCTCTGTAATACAGATATAGAATCTGTATTAGTTGGTCCCCAACTAATATAGCCCATCTGGAGGGGCCAGTTTAGATGCTTAGATCTCTTTTTAAAATACCAACCCAAGGCCAGCATTACTCTTATCCCCAGATAAGGATGCCAAAATAAAGAAAATTACAGGCCTATGTCCTTGATGAATACAGATGTAAAAGTTCTCAACAAAATATTGGGAAATCAAATTCAACAATCCATTGAAAGGATCATACTATATGATCAAGTGGGATTTATTTCAGGAATGCAAAGATGGTTCAACATCTGCAAGTCAGTCAATGTGATACACCCCATTAACAAAGGGTAAAAATTATACGATCATCTCAATAGATGCAGAAAAAGTATTTGGCAAAATTCAGCATCCATTGGTAAAAACTCTTGATGAAGTAGATACAGAGGGAATATGTCTCAACATAAGAAAGACCATACAGGGGCACCTGGGAGGCTTAATTGGTTAAGCATCCAGCTTCAGGTCAGGTCATGATCTCACAACTCATGAATTTGAGCCCAGCACCGGGCTCTCTGCTGTCAGTGCAGAGCCTATTTCAGATCCTCTGTCTCCCCCTCTCTCTGCCCCTTCCCCACTCACTCTCTATCAAAAATAAATACACATTTAAAAATAAATAAAGGCCACGCATGAAAGGCCTACAGCTAACATCATACTCAATGATGAAAAGCTAAAAGCTTTTCTTCTAAAATCAGGAACAAAACAAAGATGACTGTTCTCACCACTTTTATTCAATGTAGTATTGGAAGTCCTAGCCAGAGCAATTAGGCAAGACAAAGAAATAAAGACATCCAAATCAGAAAGGAAGAAGTAGAACCGTCACTCTTTGCAGATGACATGTGATCATATATAGACAATAGTAAAGATTCCACCAAAAACCAGTAGAACTAAATCAAAAGATTCATCAAGTTTGCAGAATATACAAAATCAACATACAGAAATCTGTTGCAATTCTATACACTAATAAAGTATAAGAAATTAAGAAAATAATCCCATTTACGATTGCATCAAAAAGAATATATAAGAATGAAACTAACCAAGGAGATGAAAGATGGGTATGTTGTAACTATAAGACATTGATGAAATAAACTGAAGATGACACAAATAAATGGAAAGGTGTTCCATGGATTGGAAGAACTAATATCATTAAAATGTTTATGCTACCCAAAGCAATCTATAGATTCAATACAATCCCTATCAAAATCCCAGTGGGATTTTTTTTTTTCACAGAAATAGAACAAACAATCCTAAAGTTTGTGTGGAACCACAAAAGCTCCCTAATAGCCAAAGCAATCTTGAGGAAGGAGAACAAAGCTGGAGGCATCATGCTCCCTGATTTCAAACTTTATTGCAAAGCTATAGTAATCAAAACTGTATGGTAGAGGCATTAAAAAGACACATAAATCAGTGAAACACAATAGACAATCCAGGAATAATCCCACACAAATATGATCAATTAATTTATGACAAAGGAGCCAAGAATATACAATGGGGAAGGGACAGTCTCTTCAACAAATGATGCTGAAAAAATTGGACAGCCACATATCAAAAAATGAAACTTGACTCCACCTTCACGATAAACCAAAATTAACTCAAAATGGATTAAAGACTTGAACATAAAGCCAGAAACCATAAAAGTCCTAGGAGAAAGCATAGACAGTATGCCACTTTGCATCCATCTTAGTGATGATTATTTTGGATTTGACACCAAAATCAAAGCAATAAAAGAAAAAATAAACAAGTACGGCTACATCAAACTAAAAAGCTTCTACACAACAAAGGAAACCATCAGCAAAATGAAAAGCCAACCTAAGGAATGGGAGAAAATATTTATAAATCATTTCTTATAAGGAGTTAATATCCGGAATATATAAAGAATTCATACAACTCGGGGCACCTGGGTGGCTCAGTCGGTAGAGTGTCCGACTTCAGCTCAGGTCATGATCTCACAGTTCATGGGTTTGAGCCCCGTGTTGGGCTCTGTGCTGACAACCTGGAGCCTGCTTCAGATTCTGTGTCTCCCTCTCTCTCTATTCCTCCCCCACTCACACTCTGTCTCTTTCTCTCTCTCTCAAAAATAAATAAAGATTAAAAAAAAAAAGAATTCATACAACTCAGTAGCAAATAAAACAACCCAATTTTTTTTAATGTTTATTTTTGAGAAAGAGAGCATGCGAGCCTGGGTCGGTCAGGGGGAGGGGCAGCAAGAGAGGGGGACAGAGGATCCAAAGTGGGAGCCACTGACAGCAGGGAGTCCCAAGTAGGGCTAGAACTCACCAATTGTGAGATCATGACCTGAGCCAAAGTCAGATGCTTAACGGACTGAGCCACACATGACACCCCTAAATCCAATTTTTAAAGTGGGCAGAGGATTTGAATAAACATTTTTCCAAAGTTGACATACAAATGGCCAAGAGGCACATGAAAAGATGCTCAACATCACTAAACATCAGGGAACTGAAAATCAAAATAATGAGGTATCACCTCACACCTGTCAGAACAGCTATCATCAAAAAGACAAACAATAACAAATGTTGGCAAGGATTTGGAGAAAAGGGAACCCTTACTGTTGATTAGAATGTAAACTAGTATACCACTATGGAAAACAGTGTGGAGGTTCCTTGAATATTTAAAAACAGAACTACATATAATCCAGCAATTCCACTTCTGGGTATTTATTAAAAGAAACTGTAAACACCAATTCTAAAAGATATATTCACCTCCATGTTCAATGCAGCATTATTTACAAGATATGGAAACAACCTAAGTTTCCACTGGTGAATAAATAAATTATTTTATATATACTAAATTTATATATATGAAATTCAACCATAAAAATGAATGAAATCTAGACATTTGCAACAACATGGGTGAAATTTAAGGGCCTTATGCTAAGTGAAATAAGTGACAGAAAAATACAGTATGACTTTCCTTATATGTGGAATCTAAAAACAAAACAAAAAACAAAAAAGCAAAGAGCCAAAATCATAGATACAGAGAACAGATTGGTGGTTGCCAGAATGGAGGAGGGGATATGAAATGGTGAAAAGGATGTTCAAGATACAAATTTCCATTTATGAAAGAAATAAATCCTGGGAATGTAATGTAGAGCATGGTGACTATACTTAACAAAACTATGCTGCATATTTGAAAGTTCCTAAGAGAGTAGATCTTAAGAGTCCTTAAATAAATGTGTAACTATGTATGGTGTCAGATGTTAACTAGACTTATTGTGATCATTTTGCAATGTATACAAACATCAAATCATTATGTTGTACACCTAAAACTAATATGTTATATGTCAATTGTACTTCAGAAACAGAAGAAAAAAAACCCTAAACAAGCAAAAAAGTTAATCACTCACAGCAATAGTAGTAGGCAGAATAACATCCTGCACCTGTTCTCCAAATCCCAATTCCCACAGAGCAACATGATTAGGGCCAAGTGGTGCCTGCCCATGCAGAGGAGCGGGTTATATAGAAAGGGAGCCCCGAGATTAGGAAATCCCCATCTAAAGGTGCCTAGAAAACCTGCCCATCCTCCTTTCTAGAGAGAATCATTTTCTTTGTTACCCTGGAGTATAAGCGAATTTGTTCTGGGGAGGGGAAAAAGATGCCTCTATGTTTTTAAATCTGTGACGTGAGAGATATTGCTATCTTTCCTACGCTGCCTGCTTATAACATTCTCCAAAACACAGTCTGAATTAAATTGGCTGTGAATGCCTAGGCATCTAGAAGCTTAGAGATTCATGGAGAATCATTTTCCAACATGTGTGCCAACACTGATGAACTTGTGACTGGCAGAGGAAGTCGCTAAGAAAGTTATTATCTGATAGCCTCAATTTTTTTTCAGCCAAGTACCAGGTAAGATTATTCACAAAGAAAGGGTGCTGCAATTGGGGAGGGGGGTAGGTTTCAAAGCCAATAGAGAATGAAAAAGTACTGGAGGACAGTGTGAAAGATAACTGGCTAAGACCCACAGAAGGCTTCTCCAGCATCCGGGGCCCAGGTGGTGCCCTAGCAAAGACCGCCCGCTAGAAGATGGCTAAAGGGGTAGGACATTGCAGACCAAGCACAATGGGATCCCAGAGAGGTGAGGGCAGAAGCTGGAGGGACTTAAGAGATGGACCACGAGACCTAGGCAGTATTTCCTAACCCTTTGCAGCTGGTGACAACTGGAGTCAATGGGGACAGCTTGCAGGGGGAAGCCATGACCTGGGACTGCTATACACCTGTTGCTCCATCAGGACACGTTGGGGGGAAACCCAGAGCTACAGATAGAAGTCAAGCTAGAGGAGTTATTACACTGATATCTGAGGTCCACATAAGGCTGAACCTATGCACTAGGGGTGAATGAGGGAGTGACAGCTGGAAGTCTTTGGGTGGAGTAGCAATACCTCAACAGTAGTGAGTCTCCTGAAGCACACCCACAGACTCTCTGGGTTCGTGTAGGATCCCACAGTGGAGTATGTCACCATGTTCCCCTTGATCAGCCTAAAAGGAGCCCACAGGCCTAGTAACACTGCTGCTCATCTTCCAGGTCCTGAGTCCACTGGTGGCCACACCGCGGCTGCTCTCACCGTCTGGGCCACAAAGGCCACTAAAGCCCAGTGCCCAGGTCCCCAACCGCCTCTAGTCTATGTGGGTTTCCTTCCAGTGCATCTCAGGGAGGGGTGGGGCTGCGGCTGCAGGGCTCCCGCCCACTTCCACCCACATCTACCTGCCATTCCCTCTCCTTTTGCCTCCCATTCTCCATGCAGACTCAGAGCTGGGAAGTAGGGTCCTGGCTTCTCACACATTTTAAAACTTCTTGATCACCTGCAGGGTCCAGGCTTTTGAAACTTAAAAGTTTCTTTTTTGCATTTCTGCCAATAATAATCCTTCTTTGTGGAAAAGACTCACAAGTGGTCCAGCTGCTGTCAGTGGGCGGAAGGGCAGGTGTAACAGCAAATATAGGGAGGGGGAGAATCACCCAGCAATATTTTATTTTTATTTCATCTCACTGCAATATTCAACCCACACGGCACAATGCCCTAGCATCTGGCAGCCATGGGAACTCTAGAGCACTTCTCCCCAGCCCCCTTTCATCTGAATTTCTTTCCAGATCTGACATCCTCTGTTTCTCCACAAATGAGTGCCTCCTACCCCCAGCCCCCCCTTTTTAAGTTTGTTTGTTTGTTTGTTTGTTTGTTTTGAGAGAGAGAGAATTCCAAGCAGTCTTAGTGCTGTCAGCACAGAGCCCAAGGCAGGGCCCAAACCCACGAACTGTGAGATCATGACCTGAGCCGAAACCAAGAGTCCGATGTTTAACTGACCGAGCCACCAGGTGCCCCCCAGGTGCCTCTTAAACTAGGACTCTTCCCTTCCTCCTCCTACTTTCCCTTCCTGCTCTGCCTGGGGCTCCCTGGGAGCTCTGCCCAGGATGTTTACAGAAGAATACTGAGCAGCAGGGAAATGCTTCTCTCTGTCAGGCCCCCGTGTTGCCACCAACTCTTCTGAATTGACCATCCGTCTTGTGTCATTACTGCTAAATTCTGGGCTCAAGTTCTTATGTGGGGCCCTGAATAAATCTAAACAAAGCCCTGAGGAAAAAAACCCAGCCCAAGATGAATCAAACACAGTTTGCCTCTAGTGTGTGCATTGCCTTGTTAATGTCGTTTGGCTCCTTTCGGAATGAATGATTCCAGTCACAATCCAATTGCTAGCTGGAGAACAAAACCCTGTTCAGTCCCCGAAGTCTCGCCCAGTGGGAGACCCAGGGTTGCTCTGGCTAGAACACCACTTCTCGAAGACCTCATCTGTGAATCCAATATTTTCCTCTGTAGAATTCTCCATTGCTTCTGAAATGCTGAGGCCTGAGTTTTGTATATAGCACAGGTTCGAAGTTTGAGACTAAATTAATTTCTTTGGGGATTATTATTCCAGGATTGTGCTATATTCAGTAAATCTTGCGACTTGGCCTTTAAGTCTAGTTTGGCTTCCCAGCTGATGAAATACCAAGAAGCTGCATTTAGCCGAGAGGAAATGGGAGCAAGAAGGTAGCAAGAGTATCTCTGTACCTCCATAGAGAAAGCATATGATGCCACACCAGATACTGATGTGCTGAGTTAAAATAAGGGAGCCTAAGATTTGTATAGAGCTTTAAAGTTTGTAAAGGGCTTTCCCATATGTCATGGCATTTGTTTTATGGGTTTACTCTGGCATTAGGACAATTTCCATTTTCTAGGTAGAGGGCTGAGCTGAGGCCAAAGCCTGGGGTCTGCTCTTAGCTGCGTCACTGATTAGTTACTAACAATAGCAGAGAGCCCAGGTCCTGATGTCAGCCTTAGTCTGTCTCCCAACAGTTCGCATGATGATGAACTGTCCTTCGCCCGTGACACTGCATTCGAGCAAGTTGGGCCATACCCCCCTTGGAAACCTCAGAATCTTTTAAGAAGATTTCTTTGAAGACCCCTTGTATTCCTCAGAGGAGACCAGTTAGCCAACAGGTTGGGCCTTTTCCAAAGTCAAAGTGTGCCTATCAGTGAGCTACCCTACCTGCCTCCCTCAGGAAACCCTCTGGTTGTGTCCCCTGTAATCTACCACACTGTTCACCCTGACCACACACTGTGAGTGAAGAGTGGAAGAGCAGCGGAAGGAAGCTGGGATTTTTTTCCAACAGCTGCAGGAAGGGTTCACCCAACATCAGTGCATTCAGATCTGACTGTTATGCTTCGGCTTTGGAAAATGCCCATCCTGTCAGCCAACTGACACGTTCCAGGAATACGAGGGAGCCTGACATAAATGTGCTCAAACACTCCTGAGACTCTAAAGAGACACATGGCCTGTCAAGCTGGGGTCTCTTGTGACAGTCCACTTCTATACAGGCGAAGCAATGAGTGCCCATGTGTCCAGCAGCTGTCACAAGAATCTGCTCAGGAATCACCTTGTCTAAGGCAGCGTTTAAGAATAGTGGCTGGAGCCCTGGGCCCCAAACCAAGGGCAAACATTGATCCTGGTCCCGCCAGCTTTGGTGGGGGTGGTGGCTAACTACATAGTACCATACCAATCAACAAATGTGCAGATTTGGGAAGACAATATGGATATCCCAGCAGCTCAGAGGTACAATTGTGCCCATGATCAAGCAGCCCCATTCCTTCAGGCCTTGCACAGAACTCCAGAATTTCAGTGCTCAGCAAGCACTCTGGGTTATCCAGTGTCAGCCAGAAACTAAAGAGACGTCTGCTCAACCCAGAGGAAAGAAACAGCTCAGCTCAACCTGGTCATTTTCTTTCTCATTTTTCAAAACCCTTTACCTTCCTCTCAGAAGCCTCTACGGGGAGAGAAAACCAAGTGCTGACTCCAGCTTTTCTTCCCCCTTTTCAGTTTATTGGCTTTGAGTTTGATGCTTCTGCTTCCCAATTAGGTACTAACCTTTTCTAAGGCTATTTGATCTCTCTTCACTGTTTGTATTGTCCTAAGGTGCTTTACCTGCCTTCGCAGAATGGATTTATATCCAGCTTTCTGGATAAGATGTCTCCTCCAATAGCACAGAGCCAGAATTTGGGGTGCCTCACACTTATTATGCCTTAAAAAGTATTCCTGCCCATACCCACTGTTTTGGGGGTAGAGAGCTGTTATGGAGGCCTCTTTGGGAATTATGGAGCTGCCTTAGCTTGGTTTTCTTACCCAATGTGATCTCGACATCCTTCATGGAAGACTGTTCTCATCCTGATTCTTTGGGAAATGGTAGTATAATCTCAGCCCAAAAAGGCATCAGGAGACTTGAATGATTGTGACATGCCACCTCACCCAAGCAGCCAGCAATGGTAACCTTTCTTTTCCAAAGTCAAGTTACTTTTCCAGACCCACTTGCATTCCTTCATAGGCGTGTGAAAGTCAGGGGAATGGTCAGGAAGCAGACAGGGGCCCGTGGGCAGAGCTAGCAATAGGTGTTAGATCTAAGGGGAAACATGGAGGCTAACGTTGCTCTGAGATCCTGTAAGTCCCCATCCCTCACAAGAGAGGGACTCTGAATATCCACTTCTCATCCCCCAAAGCTGCCTGCTCTGAGATAGTGAACTCACTACCAGCAGGGAAGAAATAGGCAGTGAATGAGGAGAAGGTTTCACTTCCCAAAAGTCAAACATGGTGGAGGAAATGCACAAAAAAATCCAGACTTCTCGCTTGAACCAATGATTTCAAGTGCTTCCTCTACCTTGGGTTGCCCAAACATTGCAGAAGAAGGAAAGACAAAGACCATGAAATGCAAGAGCACTGAGAATACTAGGCCTTGTAATTAATTTAGGGGATACTAAGACTCAGGGAATTGGTTTTCAAAATGCTGGAAAATGGCTCTAGTCAGTTGATCAGTGAGATTGTGTGTGAACTCTTCAGAGAGTGTAATAGGGCATAAAACTTCAGGCCTGCAGAACAGCCTGCCTTCTTTGAACACCTACCAGCACTGAACCTCAGCACACAACACTGATTTGGTTCTGGCCCCAAAGTCTCTACCAGTAGCCTGATCAAACGAGATTATGCCCCAGGCATGCTATGAAGATTCTTTGAGTAAGCATTGCTTGGAAAACATGACAGACAGCCAGGGTCTCTTGCATTTTGCTGGGATTAATGTTCCCACTCATGGTTTGGTTTCTCCTGTCTTTCTCCTCCTCCCCTCTCCGCCTCTGTAACCCTTGCAATGCTGCTGTTGATTGTGTGAGACTCAGCTGGTATGGTTGATCTGCAAACTCAGCCCTCAGGAGATTTATTTCCATACCCCACCTCTAGCCTCTCTCCCCCAGAGACTGCTTCAATGACTCTGGGACTCACGGCCACTAAACAATGTCAGGAAGAGGCAAGAGTAATTTTGAAACAGAATGATGGTTTTCCCACACACACGAAAAAATTAAAATTACTAAAATAACTGAACATAACCTTATTAGATATTGCTAATCACTTAGTAAGTATTATCACCTTGTCCCAGATTTCCTGGGTTCCTTTAACATGCCTAGAGTCACCCACAAACCTGCAAAGGGTCCTGAACGTTCTTTGTAGCCTCTTCTCCAGACCTTTTTTCTCTCATCAGCTTTGAACACTCAGCCACCTTAGTCCACACTGACTTTCTAGGGAAAATAAGGAGATTCAGGCTGTCAAATTTTACTCAACTCAACTCAAAGCATTTGCATTTGTAATAGATTGGAGTAGCCTTTCTGAGACATCACTGGAATTTTTTTTCAACTGCTTGCTATCCCTTCCCCCAGTCTTAAGCCAAGCTAACTCTTTAGAGAATTCAAGATATCAGGAAACAAATCAATGCGCACACTCATGCTTTTTATCTGATGACTGAATGTTACAATCATTACTAATTCTGGCACCTTTTTCCTTAGGACTGAACAAGATCTGATCACTTTGGTTTGGTAGGCTATTTTATGGAGCTTTTATAATCAGCATTCCTTGTCAAGGTGGCGTTTTCTAAGGAAAGCGGTTTGTGTATTTTGACTCACTCTGAGCAATAGATTAGGAAATCTGAGGTTTGAGGAGAGAAGAAAAGCAGTGTCGGAGACTGCCGAAACTTGGACATGGGACTGAGAGTTATACTTGTGGCACTGCACACGCACACACACACACACACACCCATGCACGTGCGCACACATCACATGCATGCGCGTGCACGCACACACACACACATGCACATGCACACTCATGCACACACACATCCTGTAGTGACACACAATTACACACTGACATAAGCACCTACATTTTTACAGAGAAGGTAAGAATCTTAGCCCTGGGCAGCGAGGAGTCTTTGTGAGACTCACTCTGGGCTTCTGTTCTCCTTCCACTCTCCAGGCTCTGCTGGTTGACTTCTATGTGTGTCCCTTCTGCTTCGGTCCCAACCCAATTACCTAGGGATGATGTGTTTTTGCATCAGATCCCCACAAATGCAAAATGTACACTGACTCAAAATGGATTTGAGTCCCTTAAGTGCAAACATCAAGGGAGGCTTCAGAGCCCTGTCAGGAACTGACACTGGGCCTGCCAGCCCATAGTCTCAGTGTTTTCTCCTCTCTGTGGTTATGAGGGTCTGTGTTGCCACATAGTTTTTGTGATCGTGTGGTTTGGGCTTTTGTTTTTCTTTATTTAAAAAAAATTTTTTTTTAACATTTATTGATTTTTGAGAGAAAGAGACAGAGCATGAGAGGGGCAGAGAGAGGGGAAGACACAGTATATGAAGCAGGCTCCAGTCTGTCACACAGAGCCTGACGCAGGGATCAAACTCACGAGCGGTGAGATCATGACCTAAGCTGAAGTCGGGCGCTTAACCAACTGAGCCACCCAGGGGTCCCTGGGTTTTTGTTTTTAAAACAACCTCCCAATTGTGTCAGGTAAAAGAGGTTCCTGACATCAGGCAGATCATGGTCACCCTGAAGAGGTGCCATTAAACAACCTCACGCCATTTCTCCCTTGTATGATTAAGATGTGATTTCAAAAACTTCAAATGCAGTGGCTTAAAAAAGAAGTTCATTTTTCTCTCACACATACATCTGAAGTCAGGTGGACCAGTGCTTATTACTAAAGGCCTCAGTGAGATAAGGCCCAGCTCACTCTATCTCACTATGTGTAGCTTCCATCTCCAAGGCCCCGTCGAGGTCTAAGCTGGCTGCCCCAGCTCCAGCTGTCCGGGTCACACTCCAGTCAGAAAGAAGGAAAAAAAGCAAGGATAAAGGCATGCTTTCTTCCTGTAAGGGCGCTTCTCGAAAATGGCATGCCCCATTTCTGCTTCCATCTCATTGAGTAGAACTTTGTCACACTGCCAGCTTCAAGAGGGTGGAAGATATAGTCTTTTTTTTTTTCCCAAAAATCCTATGCCTTGCTACAAAATAGGGTTTCTATTATTACAGAAGAAGGAGGAGTGAATACTTTTAAGAACAGCCAGAAATGCCTGCCACACAGCCTTCGTTCTATTCCCCTCAACACACATATTTTTATATTGCCACATTAAATTATCTTTAATCTTGTTCTGTGCTCAAATCCATCCCAGACGTTGCCAACAGACTCCAAAATTTCAGACTAATTTGGATCAAAATCTCTTGAAACTTCCCTCAGTGGCTAGATTTGCATTTCCTACTGAAAACCCACTGGCCTTTCTTAATCATGCAATACTGCTAGCACCTTGGTTCTTAACTTCTTGACTCACACAGCCGCAAGACAACACACACACACACACACACACACACACACGGGCTCCCACATTCTTATTTTTTCATTCATCCGGAAAGAAATTATAACTACAGATGTTTGTTGATACAATCCTGTGGCTTTCTTTAGCAACTGGAATGTAGTGATCTTCCAGTCTCCTTTTTAAGAAGAGACAGAGGGTCCTCCTCCAAATAAAGAATCACCAGAGCTGTGTGCCTTGACATCCTTGGGCTATCTCAAAATAATGCCTGCTTATTATTTTTAAGAAAGACTGCTTTTTAATCATTACAGTAACATTATAGATAGAACATGGGGAAATGGGTAAAAGAAAAAAATATCTATTATGCATTATCTATAAGCTCATTAGTCTCACCCAGGCACTGCTGTCATTGGGGCAATTTTCCTTCAGCCTTTTTTCAAACGGGCGTAATTTTGTAAAATGTATATATACATCTTTATTTGACATTATTTCCTAACATTTTTCATATTTGTACATTAGTTTTCAATAAGCCCATTATTTTAATAACTACATAATGGAGTAGATATATCATAATTTCTGTAATAGTTCCCCGCGGTTGGCATGCAGGTTGCACCCAATTTCTTTTCCTTTCCCCAAGATAATAAACAATAGGGGCTCATAAAGTTTCATTGTATATTCAGAATCCCAGGGATTCAGAATTTTATTTATTAAATAGACATTTGAAAAACTAGTTTGTTTTTATTACACAAATAATACATTCACATGTTTAAAAAAATGAAAAAAGGTAACCAGAGAGGAGGGTATAAAATGACCTTTCCTTGTCCTGGGCACTAGCTTCACCCCCCGCCCCATGTCATGTTTCTGCTTTTATTCTCTCACAATGACCTTCTGTCATAACTTTAAACAATATTTATGTGGCTTTAAATATTTACATCTATGAGCTGGTATCTCCTGAATTTATATTGTCCTCTTGAGTAAGGATTCTATGTGCATCAAGGTCTAATGGATTCATTTTTATTTACTCTCTGCTTTTTTCACATCCCCCGGCTCATACTCAACTCTCTGTCTCTTGTTTCTGATGCCATTAATCTTCTGGACTCCTTACTTGTGCTTTTCTGGAAATCTACTTCAAATATTTTTTTTCAAAAGAATGTATTAGAGGGTAAACTTTGTGAGTGTTTTCAGGTCAAAAAGCGCCAGCCCCACCCCTACCACCAGATTGATAGTTCAGTTGGGTATAGATCTCTAGGACCAAATATCCCTTTTACCTCAGGACTCTGAAGATAGTCTTATATAGACAAATCTAACAACAGAGCTGAAAACTCTGATGTGACATCAGTCTGGTTCTTCTTCCTTGGGATCCAGGGGACTCATTCCACAGCATGGTTTCTCAATTTCAGCACTACTGACATTTTAGGCCCAATAGTTCCTAGTTGTGGGGTCTGTCCTGGACACTTAACAGCATGCCTGCCCTCACCCCACTAGATGCAATTATGGTTTAGTAACTGTGCCAACAGAACTAGTCATGGTAAGGTTAGGGCATAGAGGAGAGTTTTATCCATGGTGGTGGCAGGGGGGCAGGGAGCTGTAGGGTGACATTTGAGCTAGGTTTAAACAAAGGAGAAGGGGAGTTGGGCAGGAAGGGATTGGGGAGACCATGTTCCTGGCAGCGTGGAAATCAAACGCTGGAAATCAAATCACACCCAGGAGACTTCAAGAAGAGCTGTGGCAGGACCTTATGGAGAGGAGGTGACGGGGGGAGGAAAGGAAAGGAGGGCCAAGTCTTAGAAAGGGTGCTGTGTTCTGGTAGAAGGAGATGTTTATCAGGATTGTTTTGGTTACAGATGACACCAGAACCATCACTCTTTCCTCTCCTTCTCCCTTCCATCCTACACTTCGTCCCTCTATGTCTCCTTCTCTTGGCTCAGACTTTCTTGATCTCAGTCATTGTCAGAGAGTTGGTCCTCAAGTGTGGGATCATTGGAGATTAATGATTCCAGAGAGTAGGGGATGGTGTTTTCCTCACAGCTCCAGCAAAAGTCCCAGAGAAAATGTGGATTAGCTCTGTGGGGATTGGCAGGGCATCTCTGACCAAGTCGGCAGGGATGGGGTCACCCAGGGCAGGCCTGAGTATGTGCCCACCCCTTAAGTGGAGAACAGGAGGGAGATGCTGACAGGCAAAAAAACAAAAAAAAACAAAAAAACAAAAAAAACCAAAAACCAAAAAACAAAACACATTTCTTCTATAGGGAGCTACTGAAGGGATTTTAGAGCGATGGTTGCTGCACCAAAGTGGAAATGGATGGGAGGGACGGAGCAGCATCTAGAAAGATGGGTTGGCAAGTCTTGTAAAGCCTGGGACTGAACTGAAGAGGGCTATGAGGCTACAGAAGAAATGGCACACTGAAGAGATGTTTAGTAAGAACAGGCTCAAAGTGAGGGTTGCTTGAGTCTGGGCATGAAGCGGGGAGGTGTCTAGGATGACAGACTTGATTTCTGATTTGTGAGAGGGTATCCCCTTGCCAAGCCTCTGATGACAGACCTTTCCTTACTCCCTGTGACATTTTGGAGCTGAAAAACACCAGGGGCTGAGGGGAAACACATCCAATAAAACAAAGAGAAGTGAAGAGGGTCTCAAGAGTACTGGGTTTTTTTTTTTTTTTTATTCCTTTTCTCACATTTCCTGCCTTTCTAATATATATGTAAATTTTTTAGCAAGAAAAAGGGGCAGGGGCCTCTTACTAATCGAATCAGTGTGTATTAATTATGCATTAGTGGAGATTATTCCACAATTCATTGCAGTCCTCACAACCAGTCTTCAAGCAAAAGGCAAGTATAGAATATAATTTTTCATGATAATAATGATATCTACTAGAGAAAAAGAGTCCTCAGCACCACTCTCGCTGGAAACCTTATCAGGAGTACAGTACTTGACAAACTGTCTGTTGGGGGTTGACAAACAGCCAGGTTCTGTGGCCAAACACCATGCGTGTGCAGAGGCCAGCTCCAGGCTGGGCTAAGGGAAGCATCTGAAGGTGCCAAGGCTGCCGTAGACACCACAGACTGGGTGGCTTAAACAACAGAAATTTATTTACTCACAGTTCTGGAGGGTAGGTGTCCAAGATCAAGGTTCTGGCCCGTTTGGTTTCTGGTGAGAGCCCTCTTTCTGGCTTGCCAATGGTCACCTTCTCACTGTGTCCTCGCAAGGCCTTTCATTGGCGTGCCCATGAAGAGAGAACTTACAAGGACACTAGTTCTACTGAATTAGAGCACTACCCCATGACCTCACTTAATCTTTATTATCTCCTTATAAGCCCTAACTCAAGTCCAGTTAGGGAGTTAGGGCTGTAACGTACGAACTGGGGGTTGGGGGAGGGGAGACCCAATTTGGTCCATAGCAGGAAGCCTGCACACAATGCAAGTAGTTTTGACTTGCATTTCTTTTGACCTCATTTCTTTTTTGTAATGTTTTATTTATTTTTAAGAGACAGAACATAAGTGGGAGAGGAGCAGAGAGTGAAGAGGACAGAGTATCCAAAGCAAGCTCTGTGCTGAAAGCAGTGAGCCTGATCTGGGGCTCAAACTCACAAACTATAAGATCATAATCTGAGCCGAGTTGGACGCTCAACTGACTGAGCCACCTAGGCATTCTACCTCGTTTCTAGAACTTCTGATGTTATTTGCACTGGAAAAGAGGGTGATAGCTGAAGTGGCTAGATCTAAACGATATTGAATAATTCTCCATCCTGTTGCAAGGCTCTCTTGGCATTTCTTGTCCAGGCTCAGAGACAGAGAGGGCAGAGGTGGCCAGCATTTCCTCTGAAGTCTCCCAAAACCCAGATCTGGAGCCTTGAACGTGTATAATATGGAGAAGTAAAGACGGAGTCACAGTCAGCCAAGCAACACCCACAAGCTACCAATGGCCTGGAACTGAGACCAGAGGTTTTTTTCAGGAACACGTTCTTCAACATCTCTGCAGCTCAGGTTTCTCGTGTCCAACACAAGACTAATGATACCAGTCTCAGGGGGTTGTCATGCACGTCAGATAAAATGATGCATGTAAGTGGCTGGCCTTTCAGAATTCACTGCTTTTGTTTCTCTATTTTGGCATAATGGGGACTATTCCAAGGACTTCTACTCTCCTTGCCTAGAAAATAAACTTTGCTCCACAGGACAGATAGCCACTTTAGAGATTCTGCCAATTGCTAATTTCATCTTTTCTGACTATATCTTCAAGAGTCTGGGAAGTAGAACAGACCCATCAGACACATTGCAAGATGGACATGGACCAAAACATGAACTTGTGCCCAACAGCTGATCTCATATTGACTGGTAGAATCACATGGCATTGTAAAAGCTAAGATCAATGATTCACTTCCCTCCTCCAATGCACAGTGACCCTGGTAAATGTCTGCAAGTCCCTTTAAAAAGGCTAAAAGGGAGATTTAGAGGATATTTTTGTGACTTTATCATCAGGTCCTTCCTCAAGTTTATATCACACGCCTTCACTCAGGAAGCTCCAGATCTGCGAACCATCTCACCTGGGAATCAGGTGAAGGGCCTTGACCTTCTATCGTGATTGTTCAAGTCAGCCTTCTATTTGCAAGCTTCAGAGTTTCTTCAGCTACACAGTTCAAGGAACGCTTTAGTGGGCTGCTCATCCATCTTAGTTCTTGGGACACTGTGAGCAATCAGCCACCAACAAAGGTCCATGAGGTCAAAACATTCTGATATGTCATCTGGTCATTTGCCCATGACAGAAACTCTACCAATATCACCCCTGGCAGATACATACTGTTCCTTGGCCTCCTCCGTCCACAATCTAAATATCCACATCAAGACCAAGGAGGCCATTTCATGGGCAGCATGGGTCACTTTCATCCTGGCCCTCAGAGTACAGACACCTCTGAACTTTTCATGATATGAGCTGTCATAGCTCAGGTAACCCAGAAGCAGATACTGATCAGGATTTATGTGAGTAAATAATTTACTGAGGAGTGCTCTCAGAAGAAAGTGATTGAGTCAGTTGGGTGTCTGACTCTTGCTTTCAGCTTGGGTCATGATCTCATGTGATCTCAAACCCACATTGGGCTTTGTGCTGACAGTGTGGATCCTGCTTGGGATTCTCTCTCTCCCTCTGTCTCTGACTCTCCCCTGCTTGTGCACATGCTCATTCTCTCTCTCTCTCTCTCTCTCAAAATAAACTTAAGAAAAACTGAATTAAAAAAAGATGAAGAAGGCAAGTGAGAGAAGCAGGTTACAGCAGGGGAAGAAAGCTAAGCAAGGAGGTCTTGGCTGGGTACTAGCATCAGCCTGGTCCTCAAGGAGTGCTGAGGTATGAATTGCCTCTTTGAAGCAAGGGGACCTACCTCAGATTCCTGTTAGTCAGTCTTTGGCCTCTGGCTGCCTGGGAAGGCGATGCAAGTGGTATAATCTCCCAGGCAAATGGCTTCTGCTGGGCGGAAGGAAATTCTACGGAGAAGGCAGAAGCCATCACTCAGAGCAGCTGGATGATAGATGTTCCAGACTCATGATGGGGATCTGGGCACAAAACCAACAGTATCTACCATGCACACATTCATTTTCCATGTATTGCTCAATGCTATTGTAAAGGAGGTGTCCTCTAGGCCCTTTCAGGGGACATAGAGACAAATGAGCCAGTAGCACACGATAAAGTTACCCCAACAATCCTTCCTAATCCCTAAGTCTTTGGAATCCTAAATTACACCATAGAATTTCTGCCATCTCTCTTTTGCTCTCTGTAGACCTGAATGAAGGAAAGGGGAGGGAGCACTCCAAACAGAGGAAACAATGACTACACAAAGACTCAGACCCAACATAAAACAGGGCAAGTTCAAGGACCTGGAAGAAGCTCAGTACAGCCAGATTGAAGAGAGTGAGGGAGGAATGGCCAAAGACAAGCTAGAAAATTAAGTAGTGGCCACAGGATATGGGTGCTCGAGGCATAGCAAAGGAGTTGGACTTCCTAGCAGTAGGGCAATTCCGGGGTTCTGACCATGGAAACAGCATGATCACACTTCATCTTCAGACACTGCACTCTGGCAGTGACTGGGAGTGGATTAAAGGAGTGGGAATCTGGTCTAGACTGGGAGTAGATTAAGGGAATGCAAGAATGATCAAGGGACAAACAGTTTGGAGGCGATTGTGGCCATCCATGCAACAGACAATGGGGTACTGGACTTAGGAGACAGCAGTGGCAATGGACAGAAGGGATCAGGTCCAAGAGTTTGTTAGGATGGTCGGAGATTGTTGGGATACACAGTGCTCCCCCAAGAGACCTCTTAACAGTTGTGAGATGTATCTGCAGTATTTCCTGCCCTTCAGAAAAGGCATTAGCAGCTCCTACACTCTGAGCAAGGCCTGGGACCCGCCCTGACCCTGGACCCCTCCCAGGGGCATCCCCTGCTTGAGTGCTGGGTGGCCCACAGGCCCATCACCAACTCAACAAGGGAGGCTGTCGGTGGAGTCAGTGCTGGGATTTTGGCCTCATAACTCACAGCCTGCTACTGGGGTGATGGATGGGCTCTGTGCAGCTTGCCATTGATCCGGGTCCTCGCCAAAGAGTAGAACAACAGTGACCGCAACATTTACATCATGCGCTGACTCGTGTCTGCAAGGCGGCGCCGAGGCCCACAGGACTGTGCCGAGAGACATCTGCGTGGCAGCACACAGCTCAATTCCTCCTTTTCTCTCCGCTTTGTAAATTGCCTTTGTCAGCTTCTCCTAGCGGAAGCTACTCTCTTCATCAATCAGAACAATGGCCTGTTGGAATGAAAAATTCCCCTTCCCAGCCAGCTGAAGTAAAGGGTTTCAGGCCTGAGTGCGCACCCTTGGCTCCCAAGCAGCCACCAACAGGCTGCCA
Organism: Panthera tigris; assembly: GCF_018350195.1. Classification (NCBI taxonomy): domain Eukaryota; kingdom Metazoa; phylum Chordata; class Mammalia; order Carnivora; family Felidae; genus Panthera; species Panthera tigris. The sequence continues at coordinate 168,452,796 of NC_056660.1, forward strand.
CACCCAGGGCTGGGTGGTGGCCCTTCAGCCCTACCCTACCCCCAACCACTCACACACACACACACACACACACACACACACACACACACATACACGCCAGTCCCCGTTGGCTGATGGCTTTGGTGTCTGAGCAGAATTCAGATTTGTAGGGGTCAGAACTGCCGAATGTCTGGTCGTAATAAAGACAATATCTGCCTATATGTGTTTAGCCCTTAACATATCCATGAAATTTCCATTTGTTCCTTTATGACATGTGTGCTGAATGCTTCCTTTCTGGAGGCAGGAGATTCACATAGATTATCTTGGACAGGATACTGTTTAAGGTCAAGAGAGGATCCTGTCCCTGGGGCCAAGCTACAGGATTCGGTTTGCTACTACTGGCCCACTGTGCAGCTTTGGCCAGGTAAGTAACCGAACCTGTTCTTTCTTCTGTACAATGTAGACTGTAGGCATACCTGCTACATAGAAATGATATGAAGATTAAATGACCTAATAGATGTCATCTGCTTAAACTAGTGCCTGGATCAGAGAACAGCACCTGAAACATGGTAAGCGCTATTTAAATGACACCTATTATTTATTGTCATCATCATCAACACTCATTATGTTTATCAATATTTGCTTAACCCTGTGAGAGAGAAGGATTAAGTATTACTATGCCCATTTTATATATGAAGGAACTGAGGCTCCAAGGCTTGGAGGTGACTAACCTAGTGAGGTGACTAACTTATACCTGATGCCAGTAAGTGTGTCCCAGCTGCAAGCCTAATGCTCTTACCATGTCAGTCACATGGTTCTATTGAGTTAAGGATGCTCTTTTACCCACATTATTAAAATGATAAGAAAGAATCCAGAGCTCGCCACCCCCAGTATAATTTGGCCAGCCTCCTCTACAGATTATCTTCTCCCTGTGGGCAGGGTAAGACATACTCCATTTCTCCTCCCCCCACCTCCCACCCCCCACCCACCCCACCCAAACTCCCTCCTGGGAGTTTCCAAAGACATCACTTTCAAAGGCTGACACTGCTGGCCATGAGACTGGCAGGGGCAGAGGAAGGTGCCCTGAGGGTCACCACTCAGCCATTCTTGTAGGCTCTCCTAGGCCATCCGTGAATAGTGTGCCCTGGAAAGGCAGTCTCATCAAGTAAGTTGCTGGTAATTTCCCAGATTGTTGAGGCTACAGGTGTTACCATCAAGTCCTTGTCTTTCTGCACTTCAAGCTGCTGACTGGCCATCAGCACTGCTGGAGAGGACAGCCACAAAGCAGGACTCACTACTTCCCAGTCAGGGATGAATGTGGCTCAGATTCTGCCTTCTGTTCTGCTGGAGGTGGGAGCACAGTGTGGAACCAGGGAGATCATTTGAGTAGGGGATCATTTGATCCAGGAAGATCATTTGAGCCAGGGTCACAATGTCCTGAGGCTCCTACACCCCCTCCTTCCTGTGGCTGATTCACTTCCAGCTCCTGTTTTCCTGAACTTCCATGCCTGCCCAGACTCTCCCGTGTAGCAGGCTTACCTAGGCCCCTCATGGCTGCTCCCCTTCCTCTCTAGATTCTGACATGGTGCCCTGTATCCAGTGGCCAGATCCAGCTTCCTGAGGCTCACTCAGGTTGGTTCCGAGCCCTGACTGGACGGTCTGCTGAGGATGCCTTCCCTACCTCATCCTAGGGCCAACGGACTCAGTCACACCTCTAGGAAGTACTAGCCTTTATTCAGGCTAACCACCCTGAATATGACAGCTGACACAGCTGGCTTCTGCTGGGGCTTCCCTCTGCTGCCATTAGCTATCCATTTCCCTTCATGCCATATCTCCTGGGTGACAGAGCTAATCAATCTCGACTAGCCCACCTCGGAGGCATTAATGCAGTTGATTGCCTCCTGACAACAGCTAACAGGAAACACATGAATCCCTTCTTACAAGGTGGGGGAATGCTTGTATAAATAGAGGAAGCCCAACATTTTAACCTAGGGAAGGTCTGGACACCAGTATTATAAGTTTTAGAATGAAAGCTCTTATGTGTACTTACAATTTGTGTCTTCTTGCTGTCTAATCAACTTCTTTCTAAGAAGTTTTTATGTCTCATAGAGTCCTGAATATGCCAAAAGCAAACCAGCAATAATCCAAACAAGACAAAGGTGTGGGGGGGTGCCTGAGTGACTAAGTTGGTTAAGGGTTCAACTCTTGACTTTGGCTTAGGTCACGATCTCATGGTTCGGGAGTTCTAGCCCCACATTGGGCTCTACAGTGATATTGCAGAGCCTGATTAGGATTCTCTGTCTCCCTCTTTCTCTCTGCCCCTCCCCCACTTGCTCTCTATCTCTCTCAGAAATAAATAAATAAATAAATAAGTAAATATTTTAAAGAAAAAGAAAAAGGTGTTGGCTGAAACTTATACTCTGGGACACATTAAATATGCTTGTTGTGTGCTGTGAAGGCTAAACTAGAGGAGAGCAGAGGCTCCTTCCCGAGACACTAGATAAGGTTCAGGTGCAAATGTCCAAGCTCCTCCAGGTTAATGGAGGTGCCCTGGAGAGCCTCTGCTACCAGTGAGGACAAGGAAGTTGAAGTGTATGGAGAAGACAGCACTGTTCCTCATGTGACAGCTTAGCTCTGCTATGTCTACATTCCTCTCTGGAATTTTGGGGGTGAATTTGGTGGTGGCCGTGGTAAGCAGAGGCAGGGACGTGGCTGCTGTTGCCGTGCACCCAGAGAATCATGCCCATGAGGACCACTGTGCGACTACACACTCTGGAGAGAGCTGCTAACGTGGCACATCTCTGAGGATGTCTCCCTGAGTGTTGGCAAGATCACTGTGTGGCTTGGGTCAGGAACAACTTTGGACAAACACTGATGTGGGGGAAGGGAAATAATGAATGTGGAATCAATACTCACGAACATTCAGGGTGTTTGGGTCCAGGAATTGTAAATGTTCTTTCCTCTCCTGCCGTCTCTCCAGCTGCATTCAAATGAGGAGACCCCTTGTGGAGCCAAGGGTTATACATGCAATATGTTTTGTTCTGGTTGGCATTAAGCCTACAAAGAAACCACCTAGTTAAGTCCCCCCCAGATTTAGCTGTTCATGAATTTATTTTTTTCCATTTCCATCACAAATTTCCTGTTAGAATAAGATGTTTTTGTTTTAGGTTTTACCAAGCTTGGAGCTGCCTCTGTTCTCTGCAAATCAACAAAGCTGATTCTTGATTTTTTTTAAGTTTTTTTTTTCTTTACTTATTTATTTTGAGAGAGATACAGAGGGAGAGAGAGAATCCCAAGCAAGCCCGTGCTGTCAGCGCAGAACCCAACACGGAGCTCAAATTCACGAACCATGAGATCATGAGCTGGGCCACCACCCAGGTGCCCCAAGCTGATTCTGATGTTAATGCACTGAGCCACAAGTCACAGGACACTAAGAGACAGATACAGCCAAAGAGCTTTCCACACCCCTCATGCCCTTCAAATGCCATGTAATGTCTAGACAGAATATCCAGATGGCTCCCAGCTTCCTGTGAGAGTAGGATTCTTTCCCCATCTGCTCAGTGCTGACCCCCAAGACTGGTGCTGCTTCTTCAGCAGTGGGTGGGCAGTGGGACGCACAGCCCCAGAGGGGCTGCCCACATATTCAGGCTGGCTCACTGCAGGCCTGAGGGGCTCTGCTCTAAGGCAGAAGGTACAGGGTCCCAGACACCTCAGGTTTCCTCAGGTGTGGACCCAGATCAATATGTAGTGTCACAGAGAAAGACAGATACCATATGTTTTCACTCTTCTGTGGATCCTGAGAAACTTAACAGAAATCCATGGGGGAGGAGAAGGAAAAAAAAAAAAGAGGTTAGAATGGGAGAGAGCCAAAGCATAAGAGACTCTTAAAAACTGAGAACAAACTGAGGGTTGATGGGGTGTGGGAGGGAGGGGAGGGTGGGTGATGGGTATTGAGGAGGGCACCTTTTGGGATGAGCACTGGGTGTTGTATGGAAACCAATCTGACAATAAATTTCATATATTGAAGAAAAAATATGTAGTGTCAGCTCTCTACCCTCTGGGATAACTAAGGGCTGTTTCCCCCTGTTCTTTAACAGCAACATAAAAAGTAAGTACCCGTGTTTTCCAGCCCGGAGGCACAAGAAGGGGATTTGCAGATGTTACCTGATCTCTACCCATTCTGTGGCAAAGTACCCTCTCTTCAAGAAAGAGGGCACACGGACCTGTGTCTATTTTGCTTCAAGAAGATGGAGCGAATTCCTATGTATCAATCACATCTGCTTCCCAGAGGAGGTGCCTCAGAGTCTAAGGTCCCTATGGGGGAATTGTTCTGAGAGCCCCTGGGAAGACATAGTTGAGCAAGAGGTTTCTTGATGCAAGAAAGGTTTCTCTTTCTTGACCCACGTGTCTCCAGCAGAAATCATTTCAGAGTGGACATGGAATGGCAAGGTTAACAGTGTAGCTTCAATATAAAACCATGTTGAATTCTACTATACAATGTTCAAGGGGTAGAGATACTTTCTGCCTGGGACAGAAATTCTACTGCTTTCCTGTTACCAGGCTTCCCCATACAGCAAAAGTTCCTGATTTATAAACAGTTTTAACACTTTTACTTTCTCCACCACTTCTGCTGGGCTATTTTTGGTCCCTTACTGAAGAATGAAAGCAAAATTACATTTTAAAACCAACCATTAGTTTATTGACACTGAGGAGGTGTGTTAATCAAGTCAGACTTTTTCCTTTCTTGATCAATACATATCTGGCTTGTCCTGCTAATAGACAGTTACCCAATTACCTGTCTCTAATCGCAGCCTCTGCATCCTTTAAAACTTCAGCTTGTTTCATTGATCAGGTAACAGCTAAATTGGCACCCACTCTCTTGCAGAACAGATTTAATCTGCCCTGCAGTTGATTAAAACGCCTCACCAAAACCAGAGCCAGATGAAACTTTATCACCTCTACAGTGCATTCAGTTGTTACCACAGCACAACATGGAACAAGGTATAGCGTGGAGGAAATTGAACTTCAGTGTCCATTGACCACTCCTCAGAGACTTCCAAAAGTACAGTGGGATAAATGTGTCTCAGAAACACCAAATTCCTGGGTCTCACCTCCTTAAGATAAATTTCTAGAGTGGAATTCTTGAGTCAAAGGGGCAGTTTCTTAATACATCTGATGATTTGTTGGTTGCAGAACAAAGATCAGAATATAAATAAGTATCACCACACTATAACTATCGGAAAATACACTGTTCCCATTGTAAACTGATTTAATAAAAGGTAAATTTCCTGAGAATCACAGTGTGATACAGTGATAATCTTATAGAAAACTTTAAAACAATTCCTATGTCCTCAACCTCTTATGTTGTTAAAATTTACTTAACCAATCTCTTATGTTATGAAAAAGTTGTAATTAAAATGGAACTCTAGACTCCAGCTCACTCATACAGAGTAATCATTTACCCTGTCCTTGGGGATTAAATAATGAAGCTGAAGGCTTTCTAATTAACAAGGAAAAAAATCTAACTATTATCTATGTTATTCATTTTCACCTCAGCCTTGCAAAAGGAGAAAATGCAATGCATTCATTTACAATAATTTGAAATCATAGGTAGAAAGCCAAAACATATCCAATATTTTATAATGTGTAAGTGATATGTGGATATAAATTATTTATAAATGGTTTATATTAAGTTTGCAACAAGGGAACAATGAACTCCTTGTCCAGTGTCATACAAATAAGGAACAAGATACCTTACCATAAGATGCCTTGGGAGCCATGGGGAAAAGTTTGCATTGACTTCTGCCAAGAATTTCTGCCCCGACTCCACATAAACCATCTATGCAGCTGTACAATGGGAGCCCAAAATCAGAATCTGTGCTCAAAAATACCTGAAAGGAGAGAATAAAGCCTGCTGTTTTTGGAACAATGATTTATGGTCTTGTTTAAATGACGTTACAGTTGGATTCAGATGAAATACCTTAGCTTCCCCATCCACAACCAGAAATTAAGAAGAAGAGAAGAAGAGGGAGAAGGAGAAGAACAACAACACACCCTTATTAAAGGTTATTTGCAAAAAAAAAAAAACAAAACAAAACTAGGTGTCAATTTCCCTTCTGTAAAAGTCAGCACTGTACAATAAAGTGGAGACAAATATGAAAGTAACAGATAAAAGGAATACATGCAAACAACAGATCACAGAATTTCCACATTGTATGTTTCTAAATCAGTCATACAGCTCTGAGATAAACTACCCCAAAACAACGGACACTGGTGCCTGGAACTTCACAGAACAAGAACGGAAATAAGAAATCTTCAGACTGCTGGGGGCCACGCTTTTCTGGCTACTTACCAGACACCAAAAACCCACCCTATTTGCTGCGTTAATCAAGATCCAGTGTGTCACTTCACGGGACAGTGTCAATACCTGTATGGATGGAGCTGTCTTTAGTAGACCTTCTCTAGGAGTTCCCACGAGGCCTTCCTTTCCCTCCTTCTCCAGGACATCCACAGTGGCCTGTCCCTACTTTGATCTCTACTTTTGACAGGATCTTGGGAAGGATTTAGTTCATTATAGCAACCCTTTTGGCTTTTCTCAGAGGCAAATTGATTGGTCTGTTGTGACTTAATTTTAGCTATTGCTTTCTGAGGAAGCAGAACAGCTTTTATCCTTCCTTCTGAGGAAATATCAGAAACTATATGTTTTGAAATACTAGGTGGTATTATCTTTCAAGGTTGATGTCACCTTCAGTCTGAGAGTGGGGACATTGAGTGTTTGCCAGAAGTGCCCCCAGACCCCTAGACCAGCGTAAAACTTGGGAGCCCTTAAACGGAAAGAATGCTTTTTACCAAGATGACACCAAGAAAGAATAAAGGGGATTATTGAAGTGTTTCCTGCTAGTGAGGAACTGGACCTATAGTAGGTGCCTAGGCCTGTCACATAGTAGGTGCTTGAAGACTGTTGCTCAAATATATCTACTGTGCAGAGGAGTTGCGTTTTTATTGCCACTTCCAACAAGAATCCCTCAGTGTCAGACTAGGGCACATAGGAGTCAGGGGTGGCCATGGACCCAAGAGCTAATCAATCTATTCAATAACACCTGGAATAGTCTATTCACTACAAGGTCTTCAGTGGAGCTTAGGAACTTTCTGACTGTTTACATTCTTCCACCAATGCCACAACCTTCACCTTTTTCTCTATTCTGACTTCATTCCTGTTGGTTTAGCTTTCTTTTTTTTAATTTTTAATTTAAATTCCTGTTAGTTAATATACAGTGTAACATTAGTTTCAGTTATACAATATAATGACTCAACACTTCCATACATCACCCAGTGCTCATCATGACACGTGCACTCTGCTTTTTTTTTAAGTTTATTTATTTCTTTTGAGAGGGAGAGAAAGAACGTGAGCAGGTGAGACACAGAGAGAGAGGGACAGAGAAAATCCCAAGCAGGCTCCAGGTTGTCAGCGCAAAGCCCAACTTGGGGCTTGAACTCACAAAACATGAGATCGTCACCGGAGCTGAAATCAAGAGTCGATGCTTAACTGACTTTAACCCATATCCCTAACCCATCTCCCCACTAGTAACCATCAGTTTGTTCTCTAAGGTTAAGAGTGTGTTTCTTGGTCTGCATTCTCTTTTTTTCCCCTTTTGCTTATTTGTTTCTTAAATTCCACATAAGTAAAATCATAAGGTATTTGTCTTTTGCTGAGTGACTTATTTCTGTCAGCATTATATTCTCTAGCTCTGTCCATGTCATTGCAAATGGCAAGATTTCATTCTTTTTTATGGCTGAATAATGGTCCATTGTGTGTATATATATATATATACACACACACACTACATATATATATATATATATATATATATATATATATATATACTACATCTTCAAATGTCAGCTTGCTTAGTCCCCTTTCGCTTAATGCAGGCCCAAATCATAGACTTTGGGAGAAAAAAAGAAACATTAGTGCATTCATTTATGTATGAAAAAATCAAGGATCAATTACAGGATTTGCTCAAAACCACATAGCTGGTAAGTAATATTTATGATAGTTAACACTTGAATATTTACTATGTGCCAGACACTATTAAAGTGATTTACAGATACACTTTATCCTTACAATCACTTGTGTTGTAGGTACTTGTGATGTGTCAACTTGGCTAGGTTACAGTTATGTTATATGAACAAATGCTAATCTAGGTGTTGCTAGGAAGATATTTTGTAGATTTAATTAAAGTCCATAATCAGCTGACTTTAAGTAAAGGGAGATTGTCATGGATAATCTGGATGGATTTTTGGAATTGCTTAGCCAGCACCCACAGATGTATAAGCCAATTCCATATAATAAATATACATCCTACTGATTCAGTTTCTCTGGTTGAACCCTGACTGATACATGACAGCAATTATATTCATTTTTTAGATAAAGAAACTAAGGAAGTGTAGAATTCAATTAACTTGTCCAAAGTCTCACAGGTAAATAGTACAGTGAGGGTTGAAAGTTCAGCATCCTGATTCCAAATCCTGGGTCTTATCCACTTCTGCCTATCCAGAGCACAAAATAAGATAAATAAACTCTCTTGTTCCTGATTTTTTTCACACAAAAAGGAGTTTATTAGTTATACAACAGCAAGAGTAAATTGTCCATTATTTTGAGCTGTTATGTTACCCTTTTCCTGATATAAACAGGAGACACTTTGTCTTCACTCACTGATGAGTTTATATTTGTGCTTTCTAATAGACTATAATACCCTCTAAGAGAAATATCACTGGGTTGTCTTTCATTCAATTTATTTAAAAAGAACAGATCTGAGAAGTCAACATGGTGGAGAAGTAGGGGGACCTGAAGTTTCCTCATCCCTCAAACACAGTAGTATTGAGGCCAGAAGGCTTGGAATTTCAGGAATCCAGGCTACAGAGTGACAGAAACATCTCCAGGGGTGCACGGGGACAACTTGGTGGGCCATAGATGTGTCATCGTGAATTAGGAGAGATAAAACAGGTGATGTAGGCATGGAGGCATGGAGGGAAGAGATCCCCTTCTGTGGAGAAACAAAAGGAAGACAAAGAGAGGCTGAAGAGTTATAGGATTGTATTTGGACAAGAGAAAAACCATGGACCAGGGAACAGAAAAAAAAAAAAAAACCAGAGAAAGAACAAATTTCTAACTCAATCCAGGGTTGCGGGGCTTTCTCTGGACTGGGGCCTGACATCCTGTTTGTGTTGTGTGCCTGGAGGGGAGGGGAGGGGGACCCAGCCCCAGGCTCATTAGTGATCTCAGAGGCACAGTCATAGAGAGAAATCCCCTCCTTTGGGAAGAAGGAATATAGCCACTCCAAGGACAAAAGACCCTGCAGGCACCAGCCAGAGTCCCTTTGTTGGCTGGCAGAGCAGGGTGGTACTACCCCAGAACTGGGGCACATAGGGAGGGATCCTTTAAGACATCAGGGTTTGAATCCCACCTGAGCACCTGGGAGGTGTGGAGACTATGGAATGGGAGAAGCCGGCTTGCTTGTGCCCATGTGGCACTGTAAGGAGCCAGAGACCCTTTGTCAGTTGGTCAGAGAGGTACTTCCCTGGAACCAGGGTGCATGGATCAGGATCCTTTAAGACATTAGGGTTTGAATCCCAGCCAACCACCTGGGAGGTGCCGGAGACTAGAGCAGGACAAACTGTATCGCTTGCACTTGCTTGTATTGTGAGGATGGCCTAGACAGACTGGTTTGGGACACCCAGTCCAGGGAAGAGAGACTGGGGTGTCACCATTTTTCTCCCCATCACCAACAAGGTGGGGTGTCAGACAGCAGGCCCACAGTGGAGGCGGGACTCGCCTACACCAAACCATGCCCCTCTGCACCTGGTAACTATGCAGTTACCGCAGCAAGATTGAGACTGTAGAGACCAGACAGCCCCTCCTCCAGACCAGCACAGCCACCCGCTCCAAGGCACCAACACATACCAGTCCAATGGTTTGGCATTTTCTGATTTCATTCTTGGTCAATTCTTATTTTATATATATATTTTTTTCTTCCTTTCTTCCCTTCTCTATTCTGATTGTTGGTTTGTTTAAGCAGACATTTTTAATCTATTCTTTTTACTCCTCTTATGTATCTCCTTCTTCTTTATTTTCTTCTCTATCTGGATTAAGTGGTATAGTTTCCCTGTTTTGCTGCCTGCTTAATTCTTTTTTCTCTTCTTTTTCCCCACCCCTGTCATTTCTCTCTTTGTATGAGATAAGGCTTCGTCCACCTCCACCCACTTTCTTAATTTTTTCCAGGGCTACTTAATGAATAAATCAAAGCACACCTGGTGGAAGGTCCAAACCACCACTACGAGTAGGGAGATAAAGCAACTAAAGTCACAACAAAAGAGAGCATGCAACACATGCCAAAACACTTCCTGAATGGCCAGGCCCTGGACAGTGTTTGACCCTTTTTTAATATAGCAGTGCCCACAGGTGTATGACACAATACAAGCTATTAAAACACGTAAAGGACAGAAAACTAGCCAAAATGATGCAACAGAAGAATTCTCTTCAGAAGAAATTCCAGGAATAAATGGCAGCTAAAAAATTGCTCAAAACAGATATAAACAATATATCTGATCAAGAATTTAGGATAATAGTCATAAGATGAATAGCTGGGCTTGAAAAAAAGCATAGAAGACAGCAGAGAATCTATTCCTGTGGAGATCAAGGAGCTAAGAAATAGTCATGATGAATTAAGAAATGTTGTAAATGAGGTGCAAAATAAACTAGATGCATTGACAGCAAGGATGGAGGAAGTAGAGGAGAGAATAATTGAAACAGAAAATAACATTATGGCAAATGAAGAAGCTGAGAAAAAGAGAGATAAGAAAATACTAGACCACGAGGGGAAAGTTAGAGAACTCAGTGATTCAATGAAATGTAATAATATCCATGTCATAAGAGTTCCAGAAGAAGAAGAGAGAAAGGGGCAGAAGGTTTACTTGAACAAATTATAGCTGAGAATTTCCTTAATCTGGGGAAGAAAGCAGACACCCAAATCCAGGAGGCACAGAGAAATCCCTTCAGATCCAACAAGAATAGGTCTTCTACACAGCATATCATCGTGAAACTGGCAAAATACAAAGATAAAGAGAGAATTCTGAAAGCAGCTAGGGACATACAGGCTTTAACCTACAAGGTTAGTCACATAAGTATAGTAGCAGACCTGTCCACTGAACCTTGGCAGGCCAGAAGGGAGTGAGAGGAAGTGTTCAATGTCCTGAATAGGAAAAATATGCAGCCAAGAATCCTTTATACAGCAAGGATCTCATTCAGAATAGAAAAAGAGATAAAGGTTTTCCCAGACAAACAAAACCTGAAGGAGGTCATGCCCACTAAACCAGCCCTGCAAGAGATCCTAAGGGGAACTCTGTGAGTGGAATGCTACAAAGACTACAAACGACCAGAGACATCACCACAAGCATGAAATATACAGATAACACAGTGACACTAAATCCATATCTTTCAATAATAACTCTGAATGTAAATGGACTAAATGCCCCAATCAAAAGACATAGGGTATCAGAATGGATAAAAAACCAAGATCCATATATATGCTACATACAAGAGACTCATTTTAGACATGAGGACACCCTCAGATTGAAAGTGAGGGGATGGAGAACCATTTTTCATGCTACTGGAAGTCAAAAGAAAGCTGGAACAGTCATACTTATATCAGATTTAAACTGAAGGCTGTAACAAGAGATGAAGAAGGGCATTATATCATCATTACAGGGTCTATCCATCAAGAAGAGCTAACAATTATAAATGTTTATGCCCCCAATTTGAAGAACTCAAATATTTAAATCAATTAATCACAAACATAAACAATCTTATTGATAAGAATCCAGTAATGGCAGGAGACTTTAATAGTCTACTTACAACAATGGACAGATCATCTAGGCAGAAAATCAAAAGAGACAATGGCCTTGAATGATACACTGGACCAGATGGACTTGACAGATATATTCAGAACTTTTCATTCAAAAGCAGCAGAATACATGTTCTTCTCAAGTGCACATGGAACATTCTCCAAGATAGATCATATATTGGGTCGCAAAACAGCCCTCAATAAAATATAAAAGAATAGAGAACATGCCATGTGTATTTTCAGATCACAACACTATGAAACTTGAAATCAACCACAAGAAAATATTTGGAAAGCTTCCAAATGCATGGAGGTTAAAGAACATCCTACTAAAGAATGAATGGGTCAACCAGGTAATTAAAAAAGAAATTAAAAAATACATGGAAGCAAATGAAAATGAAAACATGACAGTCCAAACCCTTTGGAATGCAGCAAAGGCAGTCATAAGATGAAAATACACTGCAATGCAGGCCTATCTCAAGAAACAAGAAAAACCCCAAATACAAAACCTAATCACACACCTAAGGGAATTAGAAGCAGAACAGCAAAGAAACCCCAAAGCCAGCAGAAGAAAATAAATAATAAAGATCAGAGCAGAAATAAACAATACAGAATAAAAAAAAAAAAACCCGTAGAACAGATCAATGAATCTAAGAACTGTTTTTTTGAAAAAATAAACAAAACTGATAACCCACTTGCTAGACTTCTCAAAAAGAAAAGAGAGAAGACCCAAATAGATCAAATCATGAATGAAAGAGGAGATATCACAACCAACACCACACAAATACAATCATTAGAGAATACTATGAAAAGTTACATTCCAACAAAGTGGACAACCTGGAAGAAATGGACAAATTCCTAGACACCCACACACTACTCAAACTCAAATGGGAAGAAATAAAAAATTTGAACAGACCCATAACCAGCAAATAAATTGAATCAGTTATCAAAAATTTCTCAACAAATAAGAGTCCTGGGCCAGATGGCTTTCCAGGGGAATTCTACCAGATATTTAAAGTAGAGTTAATACCTATCCTTCCCAAGCTGTTCCAAAAAATAGAAATGGAAGGAAAGCTTCTGGACTCATTCTATGAAGCCAGCATTACCTTCATTCCAAAACCAGACAGAGACCCCACTAAAAAGGAGAATTATAGGCCAATATCCCTGATGAACATGGATGTAAAGATTCTCAACAAGATACTAGCAAATCAAATTCAACAGTATATTAAAAGAATTACTCACCATGATCAAGTTGGATTCTTGGGATGCAGGATTGGTTCAATAGTGTAAATCAATCCGTGTGATACATCACATTAATAGAAGAAAAGATAAGAACCATATGATCCTGTCAATAGATGCGGAAAAAGCATTTGACGAAATACAGCATCTTTCTTAATAAAAACCCTCAAGAAAGTCGGGATAGAAGGAACATACCTAAACATCATAAAAGCCATATATGAAAAGCCCATAGCTAATATCATCCTCAATGGGGAAAAACTGAGAGCTTTCCTCTTGAGATAAGGAACATGACAGAGATTTTCACTGTCACCACTGTTGTTTAACATAGTTTTGGAAGTCCTAGCCTCAGCAATTAGACAACAAATGAAATAAAAGGCATCTAAATCAGCAAAGAAGAAGTCAAACTTTCACTTTTCACAGATGACATGACACTCTATATAGAAAAAAAAAAGCTGCCAGAACTGATACATGAATTCAGCAAAGTTACAGGATAAAAAATTAATGTACAGAAATTGGTTGGATTTCTATACACCAATAATGAAGCAATAGAAGGAAAAATCAAGAAATCAATCCCATTTACAATTACACCAAGAAACATAAAATACCTTGGAATAAACCTAACCAAAGAGGCAAATATCTGTATGCTGAAAACTATAGGAAACTTATGAAAGAAATTTAAGACACAAAGAAATGGAAAAACATTCCATGCTCATGGATTGGAAGAACAAATATTGTTAAAATGTCAATACTACCCAAAGCAATCTACATATTCAATGCAATCCCAATCATAATTGCAGTGGTATTCTTCTCAGAGCTAGAACAAACAATCCTAAAATTTGTATGGAACCAGAAAAGATCCCAAATAGCCAAAGTAATGTTGAAGAAAAGAAAAAACAAACAAACAAACAAACAAACAAAGTGGGAGGCATCACAATCCTGGACTATAGCCTATTATACAAAGCTGTAATCATTAAGACCGTATGGTATTGGCACAAAAACAGACACGAAGACTAATGGAATAGAATAGCGAACCCAGAATTGGACCCACAAATGTATGGACAACTAATCTTTGACAAAGCAGGAAGGAGTATGCAATGGAAAAAGACGTTCTTGTTAGCAAATGGTTCTGGGAGAACTGGACAACAACATGCAGAAGAATGAAACTGGACCACGTTATTATACCATAGACAAAAATAAACTTAAAATGGATGAAAGACCCAAATGTGAGACAGGAATCCATCAAAATCCTACAGAAGAAAACAGGCAACAACCTCTTTGACCTCAGCCACAGCAACGTCTTACTTGACATGTCTCTGAAGGTAAGGGAAGTAAAAGCAAAAATGAACTACTAGGACCTCATTAAGATAAAAACTTCTGCATTGCAAAGGAAACAATCAACAAAACTAAAAGGCAACTGATGGAATGAGAGAAGATACTTACAAATGGCATACTGGATAAAGGGCTTGTACCCAAAATCTATAAAAAACTTACCAAACCCAACAGTCTAAAACCAAATAATCCAATGAAGAAATGGGCAGAAGACATGAATAGACATTTTCCCAAAGAAGACATCCAGACGGCCAACAGACACATGGAAATGCTCAACATCACTCATCATCAGGGAAATACGAATCAAAACGACATTGAGATAGCACCTTACACCAGTCAGACTGGCTAAAATTAACATCTCAGGATACAACAGATGTTGGCGAGGGTGTGGAGAGACGGGAACCCTCTTGCACTGTTGGTGGGAATGCAAACTGGTATAGCCACTCTGAAAAACAGTGTGAAATTTCCTCAAAAAACTAAAAATAGATTTACCCTACAACCCAGCTATAGCACTGCTAAGAATTTATCCAAAAGATACAGGAGTGTTGATTCATAGGGGCACTTGTACCCCAGTGTTTATAGCAGCACTTTCAACAATAGCCAAATTATAGAAAGAGCCCACATGTCCATCAACTGATGGATGGATAAAGAAGATATGGTTTATATATACGATGGAATACTACTTGGCAGTGAGAAAGAATGAAATCCTGCCATTTCCAACATCGTGGATGGAATTGGAGGGTATTATGCTAAGTGAAATAAGTCAATCAGAGAAAGATAGATATCATATATTTTCACTCATATGTGAAATTTGAGAAACTTAACAAAAGACCATGGGGAACGGAAGGGGCAAAATAATTTCAAACAGAGAGGGAGGCAAACCATAAGAGACTCTTAAATACAGAGAACAAATTGAGGGTTGATGGGAGGGGTGGGAGAGAGGTGAAAATGGGTGATGGACATTAAGGAAGGCACTTGTTGGGATGAGCACTGGGTATTGTATGTAAGCAATGAGTCATGGGAATCTACTCTTGAAGCCAGGAGCACACTGTATACACTGTATATTAGCTAACTTGACAATAAATTATATTTAAAAAAGAAGAACAGTTCTGCTAGTCAAAATGCTTGTGATATTATAATTTTGGTAGTTTGATCAACTATGGATCTCATATCTAAAAATCAAACACAGAACTATTATCTATACTAGGAAATAAAATTCATATGATCATGAATTAGGGTTCCCTTAATATTTCTTTTGCCAGTGTCAATCATTTGTTAAACTGAGGTAATATATAAACATTTAAAAAAACTTTAGCTTTCTAAATAGATATTTAATTTTACAATTTCAGTTGAAAATAAAGAACCAACACCAGCCAACACTTTCAAGAAATAAGGTGTATTTTTTTTTTAATTAGGCTGCTCTAAAGTGGAAATGATATGAATTTAGCCAGCTATCATTCCCTGAGATATGTTCGTTTTCTCTTCCTTGCACATTTATAAAAAAACAAAATCTAAAGTATAGTCATGGTTAAGAGTTTAGATGATCCTTAAAGCCCTTGAAACTTTGGACGTACAAAAGGGTGAGAATTTGAAGCACTTTTTTTTTTTTTTTTTTTTGGAGGCCGGATGTGAAGAAAGCTTTTTATGAGTGTGACATTCAGAACAGTACTGCACAGGTAAGAGCTTTCCTTACCTATAGTGGGAGATGTGTATAAGATCTCTTTGAAGGAGGAGGGAAGCTTTCTACTTGGAGCTGGCCCTAGCTTGGTGTGTGGAGATGCCTCAAACTTAAACCAAGTTCATAGTTTTGATTATTACAGTGGATTGGGCTTATAACTTCTGAATAAAGGCTGTGCTGAAATTTAGAATAGCTGGAGGATTTTTATGACGTCAGAGTGACCAGGAAACCCATATGATACCCTGCTTTTCCTCCAGGGAAGGAACTGGCCCTACCAAATAAACTTAAATGAAAACAAAATTAAGATGATTAAAAAAGAGAGAGAGACACTTGTATGAGACAAGTCTGTTCTATGTATCCTTTAACATGAGTTGCAACATTTCCATAAAGTTTAGCACTCATGCACAGTTTGGACATCGGATGCCTTCCTCTCCAGAGCACATAGCCCTGTTTTGTTTTTTTTGAGCATTCTTTTGCAGTCTTAGGGGCTTGGAGCTACAAATTCAAATACCTGTCTCTTTCTTTGAAGTTAATTCATCATCTCGTGAATTACTCTATTGACTGTCAATATGAAAGAGAAAAATGCAAGCTAACAGCTTATTCTTGTTTGTCCCTCTAACAGTGACAAATCATTAACCTTCACAAATTCTTCAGCTGCGATACTTCTCAACCATTGTTACATTTTAAACCACTTAATCTCAAATATTATTTTTGAGCTCCAACTATGAAGTCAGTACTTGTCTACTCTGCAGGAACGAGCACCATGGCAGGTCTTAAGCATGTATTGTCTTTAATCTGTTTCATGAGGAGGTAAGAGAATGGGGGACTCTTTTTTTTTTTATACACACACAAACACACACACACACACACACACACACACATTTAGAGGGAGATGTTTATGGATTTATACTCAAACAGAAGACTATAAAAGAAGATTGCCACTCCCCAAAGCTGTAAACCTACAAAAAATTTACTTGTAGAGATAACCTCCGATGTTTGGTCTCATCTCCCTCAAAATTTGTTCTTTTGCATTCTTCCTTTCCTCTTTCCCTCTCTCTGTTCTTCCTCTCTTTCTAAAGCAAGCAAGCCTCTGTTATAATGCGAGAAGTCATGTTTTTTCCTCCTCTGTGGCAAGAACACTTTTGTTCATCTTCTGTGACAATGCACATCTTTCACTAATGGAAGTTTCACAGAGTCACTCGCTGAGAAGGATGCACTTTCCCTTTCTAACCCATAAAGGGAGATCATTGTCACATGTGTAAATAGTGAGCCAGGCAGAGCTAGTGCTAGACCAGTGATCTGAGATCTTCATTGTGCATCATTTTAAATATCTTGGCTCTCTTGCCTTCGTGAAAGACAAAAAGAAAAAAAGATAAAGCAAAACCAACCCCAAATCCCACAGAAAGGAAAATAGGTTTCCATCAACTCAAGCAGCAAAAGAAAGCAATTGTATAGGGTTATGTATTTGGAAAAGCCTCTTTGCATTTCAATAGTGTGCCACCTGCAAATATAACCAGCAAGATTGAATTTAGGTTAAACGGATAAGATGCAGCATCTAATTCAAGGGTTACAATATGTGAAAAACATGTATTCATTAGCAGATTACAGTTGCAATCTCTGTTTGTTCCAGGGAGATAGCACGAAGGTGCGGATAAGAAATGTGGTGTCCAGGGCCATCTACGTGTTTACACCCCATCATCCTTTCAGAATTCTACTAAATTCTCCCAAATTGCCTTCTATCTGAGAAAATTGTATTGCTGTTTACATGGGCTCCTTTCTCCTCTTGACATTCCTCTGTTGGCAATCACTGTCACAGAATATTACACTTTCCTCCCTTGATTCGAGTCCTGGTCAGAGGCAGGATGGAAATAAGTGACACATTCATTCAAGACAGAAATTTCTGACTGAGTTTTCTGACTGACGGTGACCTGACAATACTTGTGGCCCTAAAAAGCCACCCTACTCTTGATCAGAAGTGTCAATGATCATTTCCATTCATTTTTTAGTTTCCCCAGGTTTTTGTTTTGTTTTGTTCTGTTCTGTTTTGTTTTTGATCTGTGACATGACTGACTATGAGTAGGTGGAAATCATTGCAAAGAAACCAAAACAAGCTGATCCTTATTTTTTCCATAGCCAACCTGGAATCACCTTGAAAGAACCTCCTCTAATGTCATCTGGTCAGAGATGAGATGCTACCGGGAAGACATAGGGCTCGGGGGTAAAGGGACTGGCAATTCTGTGGACAATGCTGGACCTACAACCCAGGTTAGCAGAGCTTTCTGGGCCTTCTCCCTCCCTGGGCTTCCTGTTTGCCCATCAGAGGATTCATGGACACATCATGCATCATGGCCTCAAGGATCTCATGAGCTGTTGAACCACTTATTGGATCTCTGGTGAAGCGGAAAATATCTGGAAATGTTAGGCGGGAATGTCTTTGAGGGTCTCAGTCAGTGCTCCAAAACCACTCTGGAAAGGGGGCCTTCCTCTATCTTCTTCCCTCCAAGATTGCCAGAAGAGGAAGGGATTAGGTCAGCAACTTGCTCACAGGCTCAGACCTGCCACTGTCTGGCTTTCTACCCCACACCCCCATCCTCATTTTTATTTTAATGCAAGCTTATTTATTTTTTTGAGAGAGAGCACAATTGGGGAGGCAGAGGAAGAGACAGAGAGAGAGAGAGAGAGAGAGAGAGTCACAAGTGGGCTCCATGCTGTCATCACAGAGCCCAACGTAGGGCTTAGTCTTATGAACTGCGAAATCATGACCTGAGCCGAGATCAAGAGTTGGTTACTTAACTGACTGAGCCACCAAGGCACCCCTGTATCTGACTTCTTTTTCTGAACGGAATGCTCTTAAGATTTATCCATGCTGTTGCACACAGCAGTATTCCATTCCTCCTCATTGCTTAATGTAGGTGTTCCATTGCATGGATGCTCCACATGTGTTTGTCCATTTACAATTGATGAACATTTTGGTTATTTCCAGTCTGGGGGAGATTATGACTATAGCTGCTAATACAGATATTTTTGTGGAAATGAATTTTTAGTTATTTTTAGGGTAATACTTAGGAGTGGAGTTGCTGGGTCATATAGGCAGTATGTATTAATTTTATAAGAACTTTCTAATTAATTAGCTTCTGAAGTGCCTGCACCATTTTGCATTCCCACCAACAACCTAAGAGAGCTCTGGTTTCTTCACATCCTTGTCAGCACATGGTATTGTCTATTTAAAAAATTCTGGGGACGTGTGGGTGGCTTAGTTGGTTGAGCGTCGGACTTCGGCTCAGGTCATGATCTCTCGAGTCTGTGGGTCTGAGCCCTACGTTGGACTCTGTGCTGACAGCTTGGAGCCTAGAACCTGCTTCAGGTTCTGTGTCTCCCTCTCTCTCTGCCCCTCCCCAGCTCTCTCTCTCTCTCTCTCAAAATAAATAAATATTTAAAAAAATTCTGGCCATATGAGTGACTGTATGGTGGTATCTCATTATTGATTTAAATTTCCATTTCTTTCTTGATAATGATGTTGGACATTTTTCATGTGCTTGTTGTCCCAACTTCTTTTGTGAAGTATCTATTCAAATCTTTTGCACCTCATTCAATGAGTTATCAATTTTCTTGTTGAGCTGTCATAGTTTTATTTTGATTCACTCTGCTCGGCCCTCAAATGGGGGCTATAGGACCACAGCAAACAAGAGGCTGAGTGTGAGACTGTGCGTTTTTGTTTCATGATGCTTCTGACACTTTCTGGCCTTTAGGGCTCTGGTCTTGGAGGCTGGGATTCCTCCTTGAGCCTCACTCCTCAGAGTGCAGGCTCTGGTTCCTGCCTCCAGGTGTCCCTGGTGAACCTCCTCTGCCCACTGGATCTTGGCACTAGCAGCCATGGGGGTCTGGGCAGCAGTTAGGAGGTCCTTACCCTTCTACCAGATGTGAGCTAGTGAGTTTCTTTGAGAGTTTTACTTTTATTTCTGAATGTGTATCTTGGCTACCCATCCTTATGTCTCATCCTGTCCCATCAAGCCAACCCTCATGATCCCAGTACAGCCCCACAGGTCAACAAGCCCAAAGTATGTGTCAGTACAACACTGAAAGCTGTCTAGAGGCTGAGAATCCACTGTGTCATTCGTTTCATTGTATGTCTCTGTCAGTATTTAATTCTCTAAAAGAGTTAATACGTTTCTTATGTCTGTCTGCAGTACTCACCCCCCAGTGATGCCTCTCCCTCATCCAAATCCCACTGTCCTTTTGGGACCAATTAAAATCTCATTTTCTCTATAAAGTCCCCCCTGACCTCCCTCCATCCTCCAGTCCATACCAAAAGTCACTTGTTTGCTCTCTCATGCTCTCACTTTCCTCTGTAATCTTGGCAAAGCACTAATTATTTCTTAACATTCAACACTTTGTCCAATAGTTAGAGGGCTTGTGTTGTCTTTTACCTCTTGAGGAGTTCTGTGAGTTGTTTTTTTTTAATGTTTGTCCCACCTGTTTCATAGCCAACTCCATAAGAGAAAGAAGATGTTGTCTTATTCATTATCCTAACCTCCACACAGTGCCTTGCACGTGGTCAGTGCTCAGTAATTGTATGTGTACATTTCTTCTGTCTAATCATATTTTATCTGTTTAAAGATTCTCTTCTTCCTCTTTATGTTGTGTCATGGAGAGTCACCAGCAGCTGTGGGGGGGGGGGGGGGGGGGGAGGAAGGGGTATGTGAAGGAGGAGGAGCACCATCTCCTTAGATTGTTCCAGTTGAGACAGTTTCTCCAGGGGTAACTAGGCTCTGAGTGTTTAGCTCCCCCAAATTCATGTTGAAATCCTAATTCCCAGTGTGATGGCAGGAGATGGAACCGAGAGGTGCTTAGGTTATGAGGGTGGAGCCCTCATGAATAAGATTAGTGCCCTTATAAAAGAGACCCCACAGAACTCTTTAGATCCTTCTGCCTTGTGAGAACACAGTGAGAAGTTGGCAGCATGCAACCTGGAAAAGGGCCTTCACCGAACTCCACCATGCCAGCTCCATGATCTTGGACTTCCAGCCTCCTGGACTGCGAGTAACAAGTATTTGTTGTTTATAAGCCACCCAGTTTATGTTAATTTTGTTATAGCAGTTTGAATGGACTAAGACAAGGTCTCTTCTCCCCACTGAGGGACCCAGTTCCCATTCATTTGGTGACCCATGATGCAGATGTAGTCTTTGTACATACCAAGCCCCCATGCCCTCCATCACCTCTGCACACCAAAGGCTGCCTGGCTTCCAATTCCTTCCACTCTCTGTCCGAACACTTTCTTTTCCTTGCTGCAGAAGCCTGTGCACGAGGAAGCCAGAGTGCTACCCAGCTAATGCTTGAGGAAACAGCCTTCAACCAATGACAGAAGGGGAGTTGATGGACCAGTGTCCTAGCTTCCTTGCCACTTCATCCCAAGGCAGAGTGACAGGCGTGTTGTACACTGTCTCCGGAGACTATGCACACTTAAAACTCACTACTCCTCACACTACTCACACTTAAAACCTTGTCTCAGGGTCAGCTTCTGCAATAACCCTAATCAGGAAAATTTGTTTTACATTCTTTTGGACATCTTCTCCCATATGTCAAAAACAGAAGCCAAATCCTTTTCAAAGCAAGCTCTGGTTGATGCCAACAGAGGCAGAAAGACTGATTCTAGCAGCCTGGTACCAGGCTTTTCTGAGTGGTCCACTCAGCACACTCTGGGGTGACTCCACACAATGTGCTTCCAGTAGATTCTAGGTCTGGTCATTTCTAAAATTCAGAGCTGACTATAGTAGCACCAAAGAAAATTCACTGGGTCTGGCATGATGTGCTTCATACAAAATCATGCAGCTTCAGATTCTCTGACACAAGTGGCTGGGGATAGACCATATTTTCATAAAATTATCAACAACCTTCATGTCAGTACAAACCAGAACAACTGTTTACATTTGCCAGGTTTCCTAAACTAAATAGGTAGGAACATTTTATCTGACAGATGGGCAGAAGGTGTTAAGAAAATTAGAAAACATTCTTTCATTAAGTAAGGGTCAGTCCAGTATCAGAACAAACCTATTCTGAAGTATCCACTTATGAGCACAGTCCACTTTTAATACAATAAAATTTCCTTCTTCACTGGTCTAGGTCATGTTTGAATCCATAAAGCAGCATGACCCAAATTTGACACTATTTGTAGGTATGAAAACATGGTGTTCTGAAACGAATTATAAATGCTTCACTGAACATTAGTAGGAAAGTCTTCTCTTGAAAAATGGAAATCAAATGTCTGGTGTAATATGTATCACTCTTAGAAATAAGACAAATTAGGGGGGTGGGAGGGAGGGCAGGGTGGGAGGGAGGGCAGGGTGGGTGATGGGTATTGAGGAGGGCACCTTTTGGGATGAGCACTGGGTGTTGTATGGAAACCAATTTGACAGTAAATTTCATATATTAAAAAAAAAAAAAAAAAAGAATGTATAAATAAAAAAAAAAAAACAAAGACAAAATCACAATGGAAAAAAAAAAAAAAAAAAAAAAAAAAGAAATAAGACAAATTCTATACAAGGGACAGAATCTTACCTGAAACAAGCTTGTGTATATTCAATCCAGCCATTGTTGTCATCGCTAACAATAGCTGAAGCAAGTTCTTAACAGAAGGGATTGGGAATGCTGGATCCACAGGGCAATGAGAACCATAAATGACACAATGTATTGTTACATCAACTGTTGTACTCACTGTCTAGCAGGGTTGCATATTTAGATCTACAGCAGTGTCAGTAATTATTGAGAACACTGGCCCACTGTGACTAGGGAGTTGCATCTCTTCTGGTCTGATCTTCTTGGATCTTGGAGTCTCTTTAAATGTTGTCAAGTTCTCCTAGTGTTCATCTATGTGTTGCTAATGCTCTCACTACCTTCTTCTTGATCAAAATTTTTTCTCACTTGCAGAAAATTCTCAGCTTATGCATATTCAGTTGTTCAATGTTCACTTTAGTACAGAATCTTTACTGACTCTACTTTCCAAGAGTTGGCCCAACAACTTGTTGGCCACTGGTTACTCCCTACCCCATATCTGATTGCTGGCCACTGGTTACTCCCAATGCCATATCTCTACTGAACTGGGAAGAATACTGGCTCTGTGTCTGTGTGTCTCCATGCAGCTGCCAGTGCTGCCATCATGGGAGGGTTTATTATGCATGCTTGCTTTTAGGTGGGGGCTAAGGAGCATGGAAGGCTCATAAGATTTTTAAAAATGTACCAGAATACGAATTCCAGAACTAAATATAGTCCCAATTTGCATGGTACAGAGTGATTTCCACCTGCATTTTCTGTGAGATTGTCTTTGAAAATTAAACCATTAACACAGAGATACGTTATGCTGACCAGTATGTCCCTTTGGCTCAGGTCTTTGTTGGTCAGAACTGAGCTCTCTTCAAATCACGTAGAATTCTGAGTTTGAGTCAGACTAATTTATGTCTCTGTAAATGTCTTGCTTGGAGATGAGCTTGTTAAAACAATTAAAGGCAGAGCAGATGCAGTAGATCTTTAGAGAAAAAAAAAGTTCCCAGGATAATGAAAATCAATTGGATAATGTTAATGTGGAAATGGCTTTCAGAAATGGTTAGAGTGGTTTATCATATTAGTCGCAGACCTCAGAGGACATTAAGAAAATGTTATGCATGTATTGGAGTACAGGGAGTCTTTCTGGATCATATAACTTCAGATGTAGATGACCTGTCATTTCTCTTAGATTTGTTTAATTGCTCCAGTGCTCAGAATCCTACTTAGTGGTGAAACTTAAGCTTCTTGCATGTGAGGGGCCAGTCAGAAACATTTCCCTATACTAGTTTGCTGGATCTCAGCAACAGGTCAAAGGCCAGGCAAGAATTATTGAACATCTCGTATTAAAATTGGAGCCTAGTTCAAGGCCTTGTGCTATTGATTATTCCCTCCTTCTCCTCTATCATCAGCCTGTTCCTTGTATGTGGCTCCTTTCCATTAATGTTTAACATTTTAAAATGCTCGAGGTTCTCCTGCCTTAAAATTTAAATGCCTCACTCCACCCCCTTCTTTTTGTAGTCAGATTTATTACATTGGCTTCAGTTCCTTACCTCTCCTTCATTCCTCAACCCTCTGTGAACACTACTCTTGCCCAGATCACAAATGTCCCCCTTGTCCTTGAATGCAATGGACACCTTTCAGTCTAAATTTCCCTTGACCTCTTGGCCATTTTTGGTGTTGTTGACCTCCTTGGGATCTCTCTGGGATGGGGTGGAAGCTGGCAGGTTGAGGAGGCAGTTCTCCGTGATGTGAGGGAGATTAGAAGAGGTAAAAGGTGTGCAAAGGAAGTGGGAATGAAGGGGATATAAAGATACAGAGTCACAGGGCACACATCACCCCTTCGCCAGAATGCCCACATTGATCCTAGAAACACTACTCAGCGCCCTGTGCTGTTTGTTACAGGAAGAAAGAATCACAAGTGGTTTTGTAACACCTACTTTTTTTCTTTCTCCTTAAAATACACCCAATTGAGTAAAGATAAGATGACAGTTTCCAGGCAACACACACAAATAATGGCATCATCCTTCTCTTTGAATTTCTGGTAAGTTTATCAAGCATAATACGCTATGTTATAAGCAAACTCTTTTTAGCTGCTGAAACTAGTCAGGTTAGCTATCATTTTTGTGTTCCCCTCCTCTTCTCTCCAGCCACATATCCTTCTTCCACATCAACCCACTACCAGCTTCATCAAATTCTATAAATATAACTTCTTGATTTATAGACTGTGCCTTCATCCTTTCCAATATGTTTGTTTCTACCATGATACTCTAGCCATGACTTCTATCCAAGTAGCTTTCTGAGGTGCCTAGAATGGCAGTCAGGGATTTGTTTTCTTTACAGTTTGCTTTTTTAATTTCCTATACAGAGCTTTCAGCATGTAGATATAAGAGGCCATAAATGGTGTACTTCATGGTGGTGTTCTTTGCAATCTCCTTCTCATTTCCTCCTAAGCACTTAGGTAGCCATTTTGTGGCTGTGCCTTTTCTGTGTAATGCTTATCGTTGAGCAGCTCTCTCTGCTAGGAAACACTTCTTACACACACAGTGGTGTCTAAAGTTTTGGTTGAATCTCAAACCTCTCCCTACCTCTAGTGACTTTCATTCTTCCTTCCTGGGTCTGCCTTGTGCTGCTACTCAAGACCACCTGTGTGTTCATCTAGAGTGCTGTCTGATTGTTTAGATTGTTCTACTGATGGGTCACACAATAGTGTGTAAGGTGAGTGAAGACTGATGTCATGTCTTCATTTAGGGAAGGCCACCTCAAAGCACTCCCTCTTTGTTGTTACAATAAAGGAATTTTTTTTTACTCTGATTAAAATTTTAAAAAAATCCAAAGACTTTACAATGGCTTATAAAGCCATTATCCTGTTAACCCTGCACACACCTCCTGCTACTCTCCCCTTTCACTGTTCTCCAGCCACACAGCCTTCCTCATGTCCCCAAATAATCCTGAGACTCTCCTGCCTAAGGACCTTTGCTCTCCATCCCCTTGCCTGACTGCTCTTCCTCCTCAGTTCCTACTGGGCTTACTCATCTCCACCAAGTCTGCTCAAATGTGATCCAAGTCTGCACAACCTGCACACTCTGTCTCAGAACTCCCAATGGCCCGAATTCTTGCTCTGTTCTTTTGTCCATAGCAAATGATATAATTTACTTATTTGGTAAGGTTATTGCTTATTGTATGTCTGCCAAGTGCCTTTCCAAGAGGGCAGTGACATCTGTATCTTCATGCTCTATATAGTGCATATCCCAAGTGCTGAGAAAATGTCAGGTACATAGTAGGTACTCACTTTTTTTCATTATTATGTGAATAAGTTAATGAGAGGGAATATTAATGAAGTTAATGGTTGTCTTTTCTTTTTCTGACAAGTGTCTCCAGCTCTGTCTAGTATCTTCATGCTTGTTCACAGCTCAGAGGAAAATTAGTGCTTGGAAAATGATTAGAGTTTCAATTGCCAGAAACTATAATTTTGACAAAGGATTGTGTGGTGGGGCGGGTCTGAAAAGGAGGAGTGAGTGGCACCACAGGTGAAAAAATGAGTTGGAGGGATATAGATTCAGGAGGTAGCTGTAAAGGGCAAAGCAGCAGAACTGTGCACAGATCCACTAGAATGGCGGACAAAGGGGAGGGAGCAAACCAAAATGAACTCAGTTTCTTGTTTGGAAGCATCCCAGGCAAGGAAGTTTGAGGCTGCTGCATTTGCTCGGAGTTGTAATACTGTTATGACAGGAGTGCAGACCTCAATCATGCTAGCAGAGCTAGAGCAAGAAGGCCAAGAGACCATGTCAGAGAACAGGTCCAGAGAACAGCTGACTCACAAAGATAAGAACATAAGAGAAACATATTTGTGATTGTCACACCATGTTTCCTCCTGGAGGTGAGTGAGTTATGGTATTAACAATGAACTCATCTAAGAGTTGTCCTCACTCCTTCCACCCTCTGGGCTAGAACTCATCACTCTCAACTTCCCAGAACTGAGAATGAGAGCTTTACTGAACAGTGAATTCAGCCAACAATTCTGGAGCAGCTTCTCTGCGCCAGGCCTGTGCTGAGTCGTGTGAGATACGAGAGAGCAATCAATGTGGTCACTGCCCTCAAGATACTTCTCATTGAGGGAGAAGACCAGTGTGTGTACAGATAATATAATGGCCACTGACAATGGTAATAAAAAGCCTTTAATCTGAGTGTTGGGAGGTTTTTTCTATTTGGAAAAATCAAGGAAGCTTTGGTAGAGAAGGTGGAGGCTAAACTCAAATAGGAGAATAGGTGGGACCTTGTGGGCGATGGGCAGCACATTTTCAGCAGAAGGGACCACAAGGGAAAAGACATAATTTTGGAATGGGAAAGTATGGATATGGCAGATTTTTATTCAATAAAGTACATATGTACTCCAGAAGCAGTAGCAGACAATAAGAATAGAGAGGAAAGGAGCATTCAAACTGGAGAGGAACCCTGGCAGCAGTGACAAGTCATTGTATATTTTTGAACAAGTGTCTAGATGGATCAGAGTGGAGTTTTCCCTTACATGTTGAGAAATGGAGACTAAAAGGAATCCCTTGGGAAAGAGCCCACTGAGTCCTGAATCATTATCAGGACTGAATCATTATCATGATAGACATGGGACATCAGAAGGTAAAATAGAATACTGTATTACAGAAGTGAGAAGGCTGTTCCCTGTGCTCCAAGTTCTGGATCACTACATCCAGGCCTTTCTCTGGACCTTCCTCAGGCAGGAGGCCACAGGAACTAGGGCTGAAGAAAGCATACCCAGGCCCAGGAGAAATAGCAGTCATCTTGAAATTCATGTTTCCTGAATAGATTTTTTACCTCACGTTGTTTCTGCCAGCTTGCCAATTTCTTTTTCTGGTTTTACATTAAGTCAAATTTTTTTTTAATACAACCTTTAAAAGGAAACATAATAGACATACCAAGTGAAAAATATGCAGAAGGGAGCTGTAAATCCTATTTCTAAAAGTAGTAAGATAGAATAATCACATCCATTTGAGAATCATGGTCACAAAGGCATCATCTAATGTCTGATTAGATAGTCTTCTTCAAGAAATAAATATAGATGTTGACAATTTTGTTGCTTTCTGTGCATGCCATCATAGGCCTGACTTCTTCAGAGGTTACAGGGCATGAGTAGAGAAATTGCACTAAAAATAATCCTCTGTCATTTTTCAATTTCTAAATAAAATTGGTTACTTGGCTCAGAGAGTGCTGCACAAGAGATAAATCATTTTTAAGAAACATTGAACTGCTATTAAATTTTTTTCTTTATGTGGTAGACATTCTCACGTTAAAAATAAATACGTACTTTACAAATTAAAGCATAGCAGGAGCATTTGTTCTATCAGAGTTGACAAGAAAACATGTTTAAAGGAGTATACCATCTGCTTCTCTGCCTTATGTTGACACGTTCCTGTTCCTTCGTATGTACCTACATGCCTCGATGTACATCATGTATTAATAACAGACAGTGTGACAGATGCTCCCATTTTGCTGCTTTTGGAAAAAATGTAGCAGATTGTATTCAGATATTCCATGATTATATTGTCTCATTTTGAACAATCACTGTAGACTTATGCTGTTCTATAAGTAGCCAAAGCTAAGCACCGACCCATGTCTTTTCACCTTACCTGGGAACACTGGCTGTGGAGCTGTATTTTAAAACCATGGAGGTTTTGTTAGTCCATTCGGGATGCTATAACAGGATACATTTGAGTGAGTGGCTTGTAAGCAACAGAAACTTATCTTTCACTGTTCTGGAGGCTGGGAAATCCAAGATCAGGGCGCTAGCAGATTCTGTATCTGGTGAGAGTCCACTTCCTGGTTCATGGACTGCTATTTTCTTTCTGTGTCCTCACATGGTGGAAGGGGAAAGAGAGCTCTGTGGGTTTTTGTATTTTTTTCCCATAAGGACACTAATCCCATTCATCAGGCCACAACCTCATGAACTCCAGAATTCCCAAAGGCTCTACCTACAAATACCATCCCACTAGGGATTAGGATTCAACATAAATTTTGTGGGGACGCCTCATTCAGTCTATAGCAAATGTATACCAGCCTTGTCTGGCCTCCTGAGACATCTTTGTCTCTCTTCTGCAGAAGGCCTTAACAGGAATTTTGGGTTTTAAAATTTTTACATATTTTGATTAACTGCCGTATGTCCAGAAATACTTCATTCTTAATTTTAAATACTGTGTATATGCTTAACACCCCCCTCCCCCCCCACACACACCACGATGAGGTTGCATTTTTCCTTAAAGATATTTAGCTAAAGTCCATAGGGCCATCCCAGTACTTGAGGTAAAATCCAATTGGAGTTTGCCTTCAATGTCCACATTTGTTTCAGTAATACCACTCAGTTCTCCTCACACACATCTTTGTCTTTTCACAGTACGTTTTTGGAGTGTTGCTACTTAGTTAAAAAGCAATGCTTAATAAGCTTTACTGGTTTAATACAATTCCTACATAGAAGCTCAGTATGTGTCTGTTGGTGAGAATCTATAGTTGGTTTGACAACTCTGCCCCTCCACAATGTGTGGATATTTTATAATGTGTTATTGGATTCCAGCTTATTTTGCAGCATAAATGCATTTATTTGCTTACATTAAGTGTTCTCTGTTTACATGCAATCAAAGTTTTATTTTCCTTTTAGTGTAAACACTTTTGATGAACGCAATGTATCCTTCAGTTAAATGTGACATTTCCCTGCTTCCCTTCCAGCTTGTCTGACCTTTTACATAGCCACTGAATACTGCTCTGCTGTAGGACATGAACAGCCCTTCCCATGGCATGATGAATCTAATCAAAGGTGTGTCCTTAGGGAACATGGAAATATTGATGCTGATGTTCCAGGAGGAACAGGGTGGTTCAGGAAGCTGAAAGGAAGCAGGAATCAGAGAGCACAGACCATTCTCAGGTGTGTGTGTACTAGGAATATTACCTGAGTAACTTACAGCCCGAGTCCAACAAACATGGCCTTCACATTTTAAACACTCTTTACCCTTCTGGGTGATGTGCAGAAGAGTCCAGAAGCTGCCATAAAGAAAAAGGGAACTGCTAGGGAGCTCCCTCTCTTCCCTCCCTCTAGCCACACACACACACACACACACACACTAAAATGGTTAATAGAAAAGACAGGTGAAAATTGGTCTTGTGTTGTTCCTAGGAACAAGTTAGTATCAAAGTGGGGAAGTGCAAAGAGACCAATTTTAGCATTATAATAATGGTATTTAATTTGTACGTAGATTTTCTCACTAATGCATAAATGGGCTTGGGAACTCTACGGTACTGATGTTTCCACAGGAACCGCTATGTTCTTCTCTATTGGAGGATAAAATTGACTGAGATCAGTGGTTCTTAGAGCTGGCTATACAGAACTGAAGATTTCTGAGCCCTGTATCAGACTTACTAACCGGAATAACCAAGGGAAGGTCCTAAATATATGTCCTTTTATAAACGCCCCAGGTGGCTCAGATGTGTAACCCGCATTGGAAAGCACTTGTAACATAGAACTCTCAGATGCCATTCCAAACTGAATTTCTATTCACATATCCACAATGATTGCAACTGCAGTAACAATCATAAAAATAATACCTTTGTCATCAGATATCTGATACTCTTTCTATGCCCAAGCATTACTTTTCTCCATCTTGGCTTTACTTTCAGCCAAGATCTCTCCAAGGGATGATAAACTGACACATGGTTCCTAGCCAGGGTTCCTTCCAAGTAATATTCATTTGCCAAAATCTTATATTTCCCACAATATGAATAGAGGCATGAAACTAAACAGGATTTTTTTTAAGAATTATGTGCTGATAACCTGAGAATAGTGCAGGACAAAATAAGTTTGGGTAGACACAAAGACAAACACTTTGTCACTGAGTCATTGCACCTGGAATATTCTACTGTGGATAGATGCAAACATTCCTCTCCAGGAATCTCTTGAAATCATGTGGGGTCCTACATGTCCAAGAGGACTGAGTCCTGTCTACAGGTCAGAGATTCTTGCCATCCTAAATTTTGTATTAACTTTCAACCCCCAAATGAATCTACAATTCCAACAACTTTTTAAGGGTCTAGCTTCAGTGTCTACCTGTGAGAGGGTATGTCTGTACCTGATAGCATGGGTTGTAATAGTGGCCCCAAGTCCTGACTCCAGTTTTCACAAGGAGCCTTTGTTTTCATTGTTTTTCTTTGAAAATGGCACAGGAAGGTGATTGGACTTTTGTAGTTTTTTGTTTATTCTTTTGTTTATTAGTTAACTTCCCTCTACAGAATGAGAGAATTAAATTTGTTTGATTGGTTCAAGGATGTATCTCCAATACCTATAACTTTTGTTGAATGAATAAATAAAATAATTGTTTTGACAGCTGGAAACAGAAGGGAGATCAGTGGCCAAATTGTGGATGCTTCTTACCTTCTCTGTAGAGACTTTGCATGCACTTGGTCCACCTGACCAAACACAAGGTCTCTTCCCTTCTGGGGAGAGAAACTCCAGACAGGCTACTCCCAGAATGATGAATACCAAAGAGAGTTTGTGGTCTGCAAGCTGTGCTTGCCTTGGAAAGAGGTCATTTGGTTGAGGTCATTAGCTTCATCAAACTAAGTCATGGACCACTAAATACCATCCTGCCAGGAAGTTGGAAAGGTGTGAGTGGTATGCAAAGCGTGAAGGGCTGTTCACTGCATAGAATATCTAGGTGCTCCATGGAAATGCCCAAGAAGCTCCACGTTGTGAAATCAGCGAATTGAAGATAGATGTTTAGTGAGCTGGAGTCAGTGGAAAGTAATTTCCCAGGTCAACCAATTAGAGGCCTTTTCAATCTCCTCCTCCTTTGGCTTTCTTATTTATGTTTATTGTCTACAAAAAGATGCTATTCTCTCATTTCCCCATCTTCTTCCTCTTCTTCAATACCCGTGATATAAAGGACATTATTACATCTTATTAAAACTTCACCCAATGTTCAGACAATGCTCTATCTAAGCATTCTTCTGTGTTTGCAAGCTGCATGTTCATATAGTCATCTATAGATAACAGGTAGCCTTTGTACTCCATTCTTCACTTGAGTTTCTCCATTACTGGCTCCCCTTTAATCCACTGAGAAAAGGCCTGGGATTGAGGGGCAAATTCACAGTGACTACATACAAATGCTGCGGGCCACTGGCCACCAACCCAGCTGCCATTCATCCCTCATAACTGGAACAGCTATGGCTGGATTCAAATCCTCCTTTTGCTTTCCCATTTATCTGTATTAGTAACATTTTCTTCTTTGGACACATCAATGTTGCAAATGAAAAATACTTCACTGCTTTTTCCTATAAAATTCCAATTTTTTAAAACTACCTTGCCATTTCTAAGATGGTATTTGACAGAGAATGCCCTGTCATCACAGGGATCAGTTGCAAGAGTGATCTAGGTGGGGGCCTGAGAGCCAGGAAGGGAGAGTTTGGAGACACCATTCCACAGGTAACCTGTCTTCCCTGGGAGCTACCAAATGGCCTTCACTGCACCAGCTCAGATATTTTTGGATCCAACATTCTGTAATTCACACTTAAACAAGAGACAATGGAATGAACATCTTGAAGGTTTTAAAGAAGAATTTCTTTTGCCACCTACCATCTAAACATGACAGACCAAATCTTCTGAAGAGTTTTCGACACCCACAGCCTGGCAACTCAGAGTAGGAAAAAAACTCATGCACAATATACACTTTGAAAAGTATTTTTAGTTTCTTCCATGAAGTGACATTTGATTTTACTCTACTTAAAAACATTTAACTGTCAGCAATGGCTCATGTCTGCTAAATTCTGTAATTCCTGTGAACAACTTGCTTCGTTCTTCCAGACAATGGACAGCTTCATCCTAATTTGTTTGCCCAAGTTGTGGCAATTTGGTGTGGTTGTGAAACAATGGAAGTTTACCAAGGGAAGTGGTAGCATCTGCTCTCCGAGGACAAACAAGAGTCCAAGTCCTAATCTAGAATGGGATACATTTAGATCTACCCAAGTTGGTATATATGAGATATATTAGTGTCTTTGGGGGAAAAGTGACAGATCCAAAGTGGGTAATTTGAGAGCAGTTTTAAAAATGGATTACTTAACAATGGTGTGGCAGAATTTGGGGAGCTAGTGAGGAAATTCCCAGGGCTAGAGACAGCAGGGAGTCACCACCCCTAGGCCTTAGACGGATGGAACAGTTTAGAAGCTCAGAAAGAGTAGCAATATAAAAAGAACTTCCTAGTCCAGACCTCACTCTCTTGCCCATCTTCCAGTTTCCTGCAACTGCCTCTCATTGGCCAAACCTGTCAGAAGTCAGATGACAAAGGGGCACATTGATTTGGCTTCCTGCAGTGGGATGGAGAAGGGTAGACAATGGATTCCAGGGCAAATAGAAGATGTGCAGTAGATGGAGATTTAGGGAGACAAGGGTAATCAACTGAATGCTCTTATTCATCCCTTTGTCCATTCTTTGATTCATCAAACATATATTTGTTAAACACCGCCTATACTTGAAAGCACCTTGGAGAATATGGGTGAAGGATGATGAGTGATCTCTCAAAGAGCTTTTATTTTTTTATTGAATGTGGAAACAAGGCATAGCCATATGAAATGTTTTACAACAAAACCTCGCCGTGAATAGTAGTAGGGCAGAGAGTATCCGAGACGGGGAGTCAGTGTGGGCCCTGAGAGAAGGTAGGCTCAAGGGAAGCATAAGAGGATTTTAACAGGGCTTTGTGGGACTCAAGGGAGAGTCCTAAAGTCATTAGTCTCCACCTCAGTACCTCTGTGGAGTGATGGACTGGCCTAGGGATTTCTCAGTGAATTCTAGGACTATAC
This sequence comes from Panthera tigris, assembly GCF_018350195.1. Taxonomy (NCBI): domain Eukaryota; kingdom Metazoa; phylum Chordata; class Mammalia; order Carnivora; family Felidae; genus Panthera; species Panthera tigris. Next base: position 168,486,303 of record NC_056660.1, read on the forward strand.
AAAAATTAAATATATATACCATTTTTTATTGAGTCCTTATAATGTGTTATGCATTTCACACATAATATCTCATGGAAGCCTTACAATGACATTGCTGAAATGGATCTTATTTTCCATATTTTATGTAGGAGAATAAATTAAACTTCAAGAGGTAGAGTGACTTATCTAAGGCCAGACATCTGGTGGTAGAGGAACTGGGATTCAAAGCCAGGTATCTCTGACATAAAATGCCAAGCTGCTAACCTCTTTAAATCATAAGGACAATAAAGGACTCAGCAGTGGTACTTGTCTTGGGAGTAAACATTCTCCTGGTAACACCCCAGTGCATTCTCAGAAAACTGGTAGCTAGAACTTTCCCCCTATTTTAAGAAGCTGCTTGACTTGTATAATAGGTTATGTTTACACATAGGCACAGCTTGGCCTCTGAATGGAAGTGCTATTGAATCCTTCCTATGGACTTCTCATTATGCTTGGAATTAATTCTATCCACTATACAGACAAACGATTTGGCCTCTCCTACCTCTGATTTTATCTCTTACAACCCACCACTGTCTCACTCTGCTCTAGCCACACTGGCTTTCTTTCTGATATGAACAAATCATGCTTCTCTCACCATAGGTTATTTGCCCTAGGTGTTCTCTCTGTCCAGAGTCCTCTCCCCACAAATCTTCACAAACTGGCTCCTTTTGTTATTTACTCTCAACAGAAATGTCAGAGATTCCTTTTCTGGCCATGCCCCATAATGCCCTCCTACTCAATCTCTAGAACATCATCTTGTTTTATAATCACTGTAACACTCATCACTATGTAATATTTCTTGTTGGTCCATTTACTCTGTCCACAGGAGGGTTGGAAATTCAGTGCCTTATGCAATGCTAGACAACCCTGTGTCTTAGATATAGTGCCTGGATCCTTAAATGTTTGCAAATGAATGAATAAACTCATTGAGATGAATCCTGGTTCAAAAAGAAAAGTAGTAACAGGATGGTATATTTACTCATTATTTAATATCACCTGCCTTTCAGGTATTATTTCTACTTCTAATTTAAGATGAGAAAAGTGACATTTAGAGATTCCCAAGGTCAGGCCAGCAACAGAGCAGGACTACAACATACCCTTTTGATTCCAACTCTATTGAGCTTTCAAAGCCACTATTGTGTTTGTATGAGTTATGGCCCCAAATTGGTCTTAAGCGAGGCAAACTCTGATTTTTTTCTCTCATGTGTTAGTATAGAAGTGATTGTCTCTGCCAGATGGAAGATGTCATCTCTGGCTCCATCCTGGCTGTTCCATTTATTGTTATTTCCTTGCCAGAATAAAGGGGGAAAGCAGGAGGGGAGGGCCACAGCTTCCTTGTGAAGACTTGAACTGGAAGTTGTACTCATAACCTTCACCAGGGCTACAAGGAAAGCTGGTAGATGTAACAGCTGGTTTGGAGATTGTGTGCCCAATTAAAACTTGGCAAATTCTATTAATAAAAGGAAGAAAGGGAGACTGGATGTGGAGGACAGTAGGCAAAATTTTAGGCCTTATAATAACTATATTAGATAGCCACCTGTACTATCTTCATTTTACATATGGAGAAACTGGGGCTCAAAGAGATTAAAGATCATACCATTAGTCAGGAAAAGGGAAGAACCCATGACAAGATTCCATTTTACTCTCCCATTTCATCATTATCATCTCTCTCTCTCTCTTTCTCTCTCTGACCCACTCCACCAACACACACACACTATACCACACCACACCACACCACGGCTCAGTGTTCTGTGTTTAGATGGGATTTACTTCATTTTCATCCTTGGAATGTAAGTCAGCCTTGATCTGTTGGAGATAATTCAACAACCAAGGACAAGGGAGGAAGGAAATGAGTAGAGGTGAGAGTAGAGGGTCTGGCTAGACCCAGTCTAACCCTCTCTGCAGTAGAGCTTGCCTTCTCCTAGGTACATTTGGTTCTTGGGGAAGCTGTCTCTGGGGACAGTGTGTCTTGATAAGTCAGGACCTGGATCTTGGATAGAGGGTCTTTGTAAATAATGGGCCAGGAGTCCCTGACTCCCAAGCAATAAGAATAAACGGGCCATTAGTAGGTACAGTGGGCACATGTCCTTGTGTACTGGGATAAACCTTGTTTATAGCTATGTCCCAGTGTACTTATTACAAGTGCCCCCCTCAGAAGTGCCCTAATTTTGATGATAAATTTTATGGTCCCCGTACCAATACCCAATGTTACCATTGGTACCCAGCCTTCAAAATATTGGGGCAAAAACTATAAAGATGCTGGACAGCTAACTAAGCAGAAGAGGTGCCTAAATATGAGTCCCTGAATTTGATTGCCATTGTAAAGTCCCAGTAAGAAACTGATTAACAGTTCAAATTAACAGTAATTCCATTCTGCTGGATAAGCCCAAATAATCTAATTATAAAGGTTAATTGTATAATTCATTCTTAGATTACCAAAGGGAGTAAAATGTCTTGGAGGGTGTTTTATGCTGCAGAATCATTAATGATTAAAATTTCTGGGAACAGAAGCATGTATAGTTACAAATTATTCAAGCCACATAAGACTTTATAGAATTCTATCTTTAAGAGGCATTCAATAAATAACCCAGAATTCATCTATTTCATGTCTATGCCCTTTGGTTTCAATGACATTCTCATTTCTCAAAACAATATTGAGTTACACTGCACATGGACTTGCAGAAAAGTTCTTCCCAGTTAATCAAAATTTACTCAATTTGAGGCACAACAATTTTATTGCCCAGAGGTCATCACTGACACTCCATATCTATGAAGTTGGTTGAAAAATCCTAGACAGAGATTTGCAAAATGACAGCCCTCGAGTAACTTTGTGATTTGGAATCAGAAAAATGAAATTAAAGATCAACACATAAAAGAAGTTTCTGCCTCTTGAAGTTGGAATGAAGTAAAGGACAGATTCGTTATCTAAGAATAATGGGTGAAACTAAAAAAACAGCAATCTAAAGTGAACTCACTTAAAACAGGAAACAAAATTTTACAACCAATGAAAAGAAAAAAGTTTTCACAGGATTTAATAAAATTAAAACCTGCAGATTTTGGTGTAACTCTCCAACAAAACTGAACCTCAGCATATACCATATTTCATTTGATGTTTAAATGATTATAAAGAGGATCACGTAACAAAAACATGTAAGGTCTTCATTGGTCTCCTCAGGCAATTCTCTTAAACATGTTCATATCCAAATATTCCATTTTGGAGTGCTGAGCTGGACTGCCTCTCTGTCCTTTTCTCCTCTCCGCTGTCAATAAGTCTAAGACAGTACCTCATTTATCAGAGGATTAGCATGTGTGATTCTAAGCACTTTTCTAACATCACTTCCATCAACCTCATGAAATCCAAAATCTTTTGCAAGATTTGCCTTTTCACTTTGTAATCAGTGTGCATTGTACTAACAGTGTGTTGTTGGATATTCTAAACCATAAATAATCCTGCAGTCAGATTAAAAAAAAACATTGATGTAATTAGTGGGAATCAACACTAAATTGAGCAGGATATTTGTTTTTTGGTGTTTTGTTTGTTTGTTTGTTTTTTAGAGAGAGAGCATGAACAGCAGAGGGAGAGAAAGAATTGTAAGCAGGCTCCACACCCAGCATGGAGCCCTACACGGGTATTGATCTCAAGACCCTGAGATCGTGCCCTGAGCCATAATTAAGAGTCAGATGATTAACCAAGTGAACCACCCAGGCACCCCATGGAGCAGGATATGTGAATGGGGAATAACTTTATGACTGTTTGGTCTATTAGACAATATATTCCTTTGAAGGCCCCCATGCCAATTGTATAGCAGCTGGGCCTTAGATAATAATCTCCGGGGTAGACAGGACTCCCCTGTACTTTAGGCTTGAGCTCCAACTCCATCAACTTGTTCTATGGTCTTGAGCAAGTCACTTCATCTCAATAATCTTACAAGCCAAATAAACCCGGATTCTTTCTCTGGGATCTAAGAAGTTGTGCATATATGTTTTAATGTACATGTTCTCAAGGAGGGTGCTCGTATGTTTCTTCCAATTCTCATAAGAATCTGAACTACCAATCATGGAGCACCTCACATGATTTCTAAAATTGCTTTTCAGCTTTCATATTCTCTGATTTCTGATTTTCCTTGGGTAAAACTATCTGTATGGAATGAATGTAGAAGATTGGGCTAGGCCTGGTGGGACGGAAATCTGTAAGCTGTTACCTGTAATTAGTGCTGAAATGTAGGTAGGTAATCCATCAATTCTAACCAATGATCTACCTCCTAGTAACCTGAAGCTTCTTTTGAAAAACTGAATTAAAGATTTTCAAGCCTGTTGTTTTAGAGAAGGCAGAATGCTATATAGAAGATTTAGCAATGTGTGTGCAAATCGTTAAAGAAATACTGGGCACTCAACTGAATAAATCTACTTTGAAGGATTTGAAATATCACTAAATAGTTACCATCCTATATTAGTAATTAATTATGACTAAGATCATTGCAAATATAAGAACTAGAAAGATAGAAAATGACACATAGTATCTGATGTGGGCAGAGCAAGTAGAGTTTCTGAAAGGAGTAGTAAGTGGGCTGTTAATATAGCTGTTCCAAATCTTGACATCATCATAGCTATAATTTGATTAAATACTAAATGCTAAATTTATCTTCTAAACTTTAAAGAGACCTCAAAATGATATTCTTGTAATTGCAAATAGAAAAGAAAACTAGGGAAATTGCTTTGGTGACATAATTCCACTTTCAAGGCTCTTTAAAAATCTTCTTGGTTGGATTAAAAAAATCTGAGTCTCATTTATTTATCTATTCATCAGGAATTCTGTATGGGGAAATCGGGCATGACACTATTGCAGTAGTGTGTAGGCCTAAACTCATGAAATCTTGAACAATATTCAAGAGTGGAAAATAGCCTATATTTTTTTTATGTAGCATTCACAGGAAAATAGAGCCTAGCCCTCTGTCAACATGGGGCTGTAGAAATGTATGGAGAAATTCAAAGCAGTTGTAGAGACTGTTCATTCAAATATAATCAGAAACTAGAACACAAAAACTTGTTAAAGTGATTTACTGATCTACTTTCTCAGCTAAAGAAAGTTTTGATTTTTAATGGGCTCTGAGAAACCAAATTTGTTGGACTCCTGATCAGACCATGATTTCTTACAGATATGAAAAAAGGTATGTGAACAAAATGGTTGAACCTGTGTGGAAAGACAAATGGTTTACTAATTCTAGAATATGTTAGGATTTAGATTCAAATTGGATAGAAATATTAAGTAACTGACAATAGGAAGAAATTATTTTCTATTACCAACTTGCTATGAGGTTATTAAAATCAAAGATTTTCAGTGTACCTGAGCAGCTTAGTGGGTTAAGCATTCAATTCTTGGTTTGGGCTCAGGTCATGATCTCATAGTTTGTGAGATCAAGCCCTGCATCAGGCTCTGCACTGACAGTGTGGGGTCTGCTTAGGATTCTCTCTCTCTCTACCCCTCCTCCACTCGTGTGCATAAGCACACACTCTCTAAATAAATAAATAAAATAAATAAATGGTTTTTTTTAAATCACGGATTTTCAAAATTGCATCCCGTGAAAGTAAATTAATAGCTTTTAAGGAGGTTTATAGGTTTTTATCACCATGCAGCATTGAACATTTTGGACATTTGTGGACATTTGCAGACATTTGCCTTCCCAGCAAATTCATTTCCCCTTCTTTCTCCTGCTTTTCCACCTGATTGACCCTTTGCCACAATTAGTCCATAGGTCTATGGCACTCCATCCAAAAGCTCTATGGGCAGCCTTGTGCTCAAATATGTGACTTGGGTCTGACAAATTACAGCAGCTCTTCCTTTTGATCACGGTGATTGGAAGAGTAATGAGTATGACAAAAGTTATGGTCTGGACTGCTGGGGATGCTATTGAAAACAATTCTCTTTTTCTAGACTCAGGCCCAGGAGAGTACAATAATGTAAGTTCTGTAGCAACTTTGCCAGCACCATCTTGGGAAGGCTGAGTATGACATATTGCTACCATCTAAGCCTCAGACCTCACGCCAGTTTAATCGAAAAGGTCCAGTTCTGAATCATGCCTTGCATTTGTCATGTCTGTGACTCCCCTTTAATGTAGAACAGTTTACCAGTTTTTCTCTGACCTTCCTGACCTCAAATCTTTTGAAGATTACAGGCCAGTTACCTTTGGAATGTTCTTCGACTTGGGGTTTTCTGTTATTTTTTCATAGTTAGATTGATGTTATGCATCTTTCACAGGATATCATAGAAGTTCTTCTAAAGGCCTTCTATTAGATGGCACAGGGTTTCAATTTTCTCATTGTTGACATTTGTTCTCTATGACAACTTGAAAAGGTGATATCTACCAGATGTTTTCACTATAAAGTTATTTCCCCCCCCTTGGCAATTGATAAGTGTTCTGTGGAGAAGTACTTTGAAATTATGTAAAATAATGTTGTTGTTTTTTTAAATCAAACATTCATTTATTTATTTATATCTGAATGGATTCACAGTTTCCTATTTTGTTTCATGGGTTTTTCATAATCATTATTTGTTTTGATGCACAAATTGTCCCAATTTGGCCTGTCTCACCTGCTTCTGAGTCTTTATGACCCATCTTCATCATTTGCTGATCACTTATAATTCTGGTTCTGTTCTGTAGAAAGATCCTGAACTCACCCCCACCATGGACACACTGAATCTACTGCTACATATGGAATAATTTCCTGTGAAAAAGACCTGAAAACTAGCTGAGCAGCTCCTACACAGTGGCAAACAAGAAGAAGGCCACATGGAAGTAGGCAGGAGAGGCTGAGACACAATCTCACCATAAACCACACCCTCAGCACCACGACCCACAATTGGGAGGGAATTTATAAACCCTGAGGAGTGAACTGTTCATAACATCAGACACTCCATATTTTGAGACCTATACCCTACAGATGAGCCTCCAAAACATGAGTCTTTGAAAACCAATGGGGCTCACTTCCAGGAGACCCAATGGGCTGTGGTGAACTGAGCAAGGCCTCTTAAGGGGCTTGTGTGTGGACTCACTCACTCCAAGGCCTGGTGCAGAAGCAGCTATTTGAAAAGTGCCCTGACTTTATGAAAAAGAGATTCATTTGTTAACCATAAAGCATCACCCAGAGGGGCAGGGGCTGCTGGGGATACTCTCCAGGGATGAAGGAGATAGTGGGCACCATTTTTGTGCTCTCCCTTGACCTTGCTAAAGCTGGCAGATGTTTGTTGGTTTTTTTTACTCTAACTCCCTTTTCCCCCTCAGTGGGTGCCATCTTTACCCTCTAACCAGCAGGCTCCATCTTTGCACTCTCCCTCTGCATACTCTGCAGGGGAATTTTTAGAGATGTTTGATGCCCCAGTTCTTATGTCGTGCCCTGGGTTTTGCAGCTGCAACCCAGGGGACATCCCTTGATTATGTGGCTCTGGAGGTCAGGGGACCTTGCATTCCTGGGTCACATGGGAATGTAATAATCAGAAAGAGAGTTTTTAGCAGACTACCACCCCCAGGGCATTGTACAGGTAGCAGACAGACACACAACTCCAGTCCTTCAAAGAAAGATGCTTATTTGCTTATTCTGGAGCCTGAGGGGCAGGCTTCAGGTTTGATGTATATCTAGAGGCCTAAGGAGGGGTTCTCAGGGAACACAGGCCAGGTGACATGCCATCTCTGTGCTGTCTCTCTGTCACACTAGAGTTTACCTGTGTCTCTAAGAATGGAGCTTATATGATTGCCTGGAGCCAATTTTTGTGATTGTTGCCCAGGGGATACCTCCAATTACTTGTCTGCTGGCCAGCAAGGCTTATATTTGCAGTCCCACAGGGCTGTATATATTTGCTTACTTTAAAAGCTGCTGCCTGAGATCTGACTTCCAATCAGCCTGAACCTAGGTGTTCACTGAGATCCCCCTCTTTGGGACACTAACAGATCTTAGCACATCCTTAACAACTAGGCGATACTGAAAACAAAATAGGCTGCTTGGACAATCACAAAAGCTTGAGAGACAACCAAGAGCTAGGACATGGTTGATGATAAGGTTTATCATGAGGCCACTCCTTGAAGACTAGAAGAGGTGGCTGTTTCATCTAGTACATAAAAACAGTCAAGCAAAATGAGGAAACACAGAACAAGATAAAACCTCAGAAAAAAAATTTTTAATATAATGGAGAGAATTATCTACCTGATAAACAGTTTAAAGTAATGGTCATAAAGATATTGACTGAACTTGGGAGAAGCATGGATAAACAGTGAGAATTTCAACAATAAGATAGAAAATATATGAAAATACCAAATAGATGTCATAGAGTTGAAGAAAAACTGAGCTGAAGATAGACTAGAAGTGTTCAATAGAAGACTAGATAAAACAGAAGAAAGGATCACTCAATTCAAAGACAAGGCAGTGGAACTCACCCAATCAGAGCAACAAAAAGAAAAGAGAATTTAAAAAAGTGAAGATAGCTCAAAGGATGTATGGCAAAACATCAGGCAGACTAACATTCACATTATAGGAGTGCCAAAAGGAGAAGAGAAACAGAAAGGACAGAAAACTTATTGGAAGAAATAATAGCTGAAAACTTCCCTAACCTGGGGAAGGAAACAGGCTTCCAAATCCACGAAGTCCATGAACCCAAAGAGACCCACACCAAGACACATATAATTAAAATGTCAAAAGTTAAAGACAAGAAGAGAATCTTAAAAGTAGCAAGAGAAATGCAACTTGTTACATACAAGGGAGCCCCCATAAGACTATCAGTCAATTTTTTAGCAGAAGCTTTGCAGGTCAGAAGAAAACTAGCACAATATATTCAGAGTGCTGAAAGTAAAACATTTGTAACCAAGAACACTCCACCTGGCAAAGTTATCATTCAAAATTGAAGGAGAGATAAAGAGTTTTCCAGACAAGAAAAACCTCAGGGAGTTCACTACTAAACTGGCCTTACAGGGAATGTTAAAAGGACTTCTCTAAGCTGAAAGAAAGGGTGCTTATTAATAATAAGAAAACAATGAAAGTATAAATCTCATTGATAAGGATAAATATATAGTAAAGGTAGTGGATTAATCACTTATAAAGCTAAAATGAAGGTTAAAGAAGAAAAGTAGTAAAAACAACTATAACTACAATAATTAAATAAGAGATACAAGATAAAAATAAATAAACTGTGTGTCAAAAATATAAAACATTGTGGGGAAGAGTATAAATGTAGAGCTTTAGAATGCATTCAAACTTAAGTTGTTATCAACTGAAAATAGACTGTGATAGGGGAACTTGCATGACTGGGTTGAACATCCGACTCTCTCTCTTTTTTTTTTTAAACATTTATTTATTTTTGAGACAGAGAGAGACAGAGCATGAACGGGGGAGGGTCAGAGAGAGAGAGAGAGACACAGAATCTGAAACAGGTTCCAGGCTCTGAGCTGTCAGCACAGAGCCGGACGCGGGGCTGGAACTCATGGACCATGAAATCATGGCCTGAGCTGAAGTTGGCCGCTTAACCAACTGAGCCACCCAGGTGCCCCTGAACATCCAACTCTTGATTTCAGCTCAGGTCAAGGTCCCAGGGTCATGAGATCAGGGCCTGTGATGGGCTCTGAACTGAGAGTGGAGTTTGCTTAAAATTCTTTCTCTCCCTCTACTCCTCTCCCCTTCTTGCACTCTCTCTTGAAAATACATGTATAAAAAAGAAAATAAGTGATAAATATAGGTTGTCCTATGTAATCTTCATGGTAACCACAAAGCAAAAATCTATACTAGATACACTAAAGATAATGAGAAAGTAATCTAAGAATACCACTAAAGAAAGTCAACAAACTCCAAAGGAAGAGAGCAAGAGAAGTAGAAAGGAACAAAGTGGAACTATAAACAGCCAGAAAGCAATTAATAAACGGGCAATACACTGTTATTCAACATAGTATTAGAAGTCTTAGCCTCTGCAATCAGACAACACAAAGAAATAAAAGGCATCCAGCTCAGCCAGGAGGAGGTCAAACTTTCACTCTTTGCAGATGACATGATACTCTATATGGAAAACCCAAAAGATTCCACCAAAAAACTGCTAGAGTTGATCCATGTATTCAGCAAACTTGCATGATATAAAATCAATGCACAGAAATTGGTTGCATTTCTATACACCAATAGTGAAGCAACAGGAAGAGAAATCAAGGAATCAATCCCATCTATAATTGCATCAAAAACCATAATATATCTAGGAATAAATCTAACCAAAGAGGTGAAAAATCTATACACTGAAAACTATAGAAAGCTTATGAAAGAAACTGAAGAAGACACAAAAAAATGGGAAAAGATTCCATGTTCCTGGATAGGAAGAACAAATATTGTTAAAATGTCAATACTACCCAAAGCAATCTACATATTCAATGCAATACCTATAAAAATAACACCAAAATTCTTCACAGAGCTAGAACAAACAATCCTAAAATTTTTATGGACCAGGAAAGACCCCAAATAGCCATAGCAATCTTGAAAAAGAAAACCAAAGCAGGAGGCATCACAACCCCAGACTTCAAGCTGTATTACAAAGCTGTAATCATCAAGACAGTATGGGACTGGCACAAAAACAGACACTCAGATCAATGGAACAGAATAGGGAACCCAGAAATGGACCCACAAACATATGGCCAACTAATCTTTGACAAAGCAGGAAATAATATCAAATAAAGACAGTCTCTTCAGCAAGTGGTGCTGGGAAAGCTGGACAGAGACATGCAGAAAAATGAACATGGAACACTTTCTTACACCATACACAAAAACAAGCTCAAAACGGATGAAAGGCCTAAATGTAAGATAGAAAGACTTCAAAATCCTCGAGGAGAAAGCAGGCAAAGACCTCTTTGACCTTGCCCACAGCAACTTCTTACTCAACACATCTCCGGAGGCAAGGGAAACCAAAGCAAAAATTAACTGTTGGGATCTCATCAAAATAAAAAGCTTCTGCACAGCGAAGGAAACAATCAGCAAAACTAAAGAGCAATTGACGGAATGGGAGAAGATATTTGCAAATGACATATCAGATAAAGGGTTAGTATCCAAACTCTGTAAAGAACTTAGCAAACTCAACACCCAAAAAACAAATAATCCAGTGAAGAAACGGGCAAAAGACATGAATAGACATTTCTCCAAAGAAGACATCCAGGTGGCCAACAAACACATGAAAAAAATGCTCAACATCACTCATCATCAGGGAAATACAAATCAAAATCACAATGAGATACTACCTCACACCTGTCAGAATGGCTAACATTAACAACTCAGGCAACAACAGATGTTGGCAAGGATGAGGAGAAAGAGGATCTCTTTTGCACTGTTGGTGGGAATGCAAACTGGTATAGCCACTCTGGAAAACAATATGGAGGTTCCTCAGCAAATTAAAAATAGAACTACCCTAGGACCCAGCAATTGCACTACTAGGTACCTATCCAAGGGATACAGGTGTGCTGTTTCAAAGGGGCACATGCACCCCCATGTTTATAGCAGTGCTATCAACAAGAGCCAAAGTTGGAAAGCCTGTTTTTGGAAACAATTCTTCTTTTTGTAAAGAGCCCAAATGTCCACTGATGGATGAATGGATAAAGAAGATGTGGTGTGTGTGTGTGTGTGTGTATACACACACACACACACATAAACACATAATGGAGTATTACCCGGCAATCAAAAAGAATGAAATCTTGACAGTTGCAACTACATGGATGGAACTAGAGGGTATTATGCTAAGCAAAATTAGTCATTCAGAGAACGACAAGTATCTTATGACTTCACCCATATGAGAACTTTAAGATACAAAACAGATGAACATAAAGGGAGGGAAGCAAAAATAATATAAAAACAGGGAAGGGGACAAAACATAAGAGACTCTTAAATATGGGGAACAAACAAAGGGTTACTGGAGGAGTTGTGGGAGGGGGGATGGGCTAAATGGGTAAGGGTCATTAAGGAATCTACTCCTGAAATCTTTGTTGCACTATATGCTAACTAACTTGGATGTAAATTAAAAAAAAATTAATTAAATAAAAAAAATAAACTGGAAATAAGTACGTACCTATCAAAAATCACTTTAAATATAAAAGGATTAAATTCTCCAATCAAAAGATGCAGAGTGACTGAGTGGGTAAAAAACCAAGACTCACTTATGTGCTGCCTATAAAAGCCTCACTTCAGATATAAGGATACACACAGACAAAAAGTGGTGGAGTGAGAAAGACATTCCAAACAAATGGAAACCAAAAGAAAACTAGAGTGTCTATATTTATATCAGACAACATAGACTTCAAAACACAGGCTATCAGCAGAGAAAAGGAAGAGCATTGTGTAATAATAAAGTGGTCAATAAAAGCAGGATATAACATTAAATACTGTAACATGTAAATACTTATGCAGCCCACACAGGGGCACTTTAATATAAGAGGTAAATATGAACAGACCTAAAGGGTCTGTAGCAGTGCAGACAGCAGTGCAATAAAAGAGACTTTAACCCCCCATTTGTATCAATGATACATCATCCAGACAAACTTGGTAAGGAAACACTAGCCTTAAACAACATATTAGAGTTAACAAAACATTCCATCCAAAAGAAGCAGAATACACATCCATCTCAAGTGCACAAGGAACATTCTCCAGGATAAATTATATAGGCCACAAAATAAGTTTTAACAAATTTAAGAAGACTGAAATCATTTCAGGCATCTTTTCCAACCACAATGGTATGAAACTAGAAATCAATTACAAAAAGAAAACTGGAAATTTCACAAATATGTGCTCATTAAACATGCTATTGAACAACTAATAAGTCAATGAGGAAATCAAAATATACCTTGAGACAAATGAAAATACAACATACCACCAAAATTTACGTGATAGAGCAAAAGTAGTGCTAAGAGGGAAGCCCATAGTGATAAATGTCTACCTCAAGAAACAAGAAAAATCTCAAATAAGCAGCCTAATTTTATACCCCAGGGAACTAGAAAAAGAACAAATGAAGTCCAACGTAAGTAGAAAGAAAGAAATCACAGAGTGGAAATAAAGAAAGATTAAAAAGACAATAGAAAAGATCAATCTAAGAGCTTGTTCTTTGAAAAGATAAATAAAATTACAAACCTTTAGGTACACTCACCAAAAAACAGAGAGGGCTTAAATAAATAAAATCAGAAATGAAAGAGGAGACAATACAACTGATACTGCAGAAATCCACAGGACCATAAGAGACTTCTAGAACAACTATATACCAGTACATTTGACAGCCTAAATTCTTGGATAAATTCCTGGATACATTCGTAGAAACATAAATATTCTACATAAATCTTCTACACATCAAAGGAAACCATCAACAAATTGAAAAGACAAACTACTGAGAGAAGTATTTGCAAATAATATTTCTGATAAAGGGTTAATATGGCAAATGTATAAAGAACTGATACAACTCAGCAAAAAACAAATAATCTGGTTTTAAAAATGGAAATGGACCCAAATAGACATTTTTCCTAAGAACATATACAAATAGCCAAAAAGTACATAAAAAGATGTTTGACATCACTAGTCACCAGGGAAATGCAAATCAAAATCATGAGATGCACCTCACACCTCCTGTTAGAAATACTGTCATCCAAAATATAAGAAATAATAAGTGTTGGCAAGGATTTGGAGAAAAGGGAACCCTTACAGTTGGTGGGAATGTAAACTGGTGCAGCCACTCTGGAAAACCGTATGAAGTTTCCTCAAAAATTTAAAAACAGAACTACCATATGATCCAGCAATTCTGCTTCTGGGTATTTATCTTGAGAATATGAAGGCGCTAATTCTAAAAGATACATCCACCCCCATGTTTATTGTAACATCATTTACAATAGCCAAGATATGGAAGCAATGTAAGTGTCCATCGATGGATGAATGGATAAAGAAAATATACAGAGAAACACACACACACACAGGAATACTATTCAGCCATAAAGAAGAAGGAGATCTTGCTATTTGCAACAACATGGGTGGAAGTTGAGGGCATTATGCCAAGTGAAGTAAGTTAGACAGGGAAAGACATAAACTGTATGATCTCACTTATATGTGAAATCTAAAACAGTTCAAAAACCAAAAATCAGGAAATCCCCAAGCTCAGAGATACAGAGAAATGACTGGTGGTTGCCAGGGGCGGGAGGATTTGGGGGATATAGGCAAAAAAGGTACATGAGGTCAAAGAGTAGAAACTTACAGTTATAAAATAAATAAGTCCTAGAGATGTAATTTACAGCATGGTGACTACAGCTAATACTGTACTGCATATTTGGAAGTTCCTGATAGATCTTTAGAGTCCTCATCTCAAGGAAAAATAAATTTGTCACTACGTATGGCACAAATGTTAACTAGGCTCATTGGGGTGATCATTTCGTAATATATACAAATACTGGGTCGTTATGTTGTACACCTAAAAATAATATGTCAGTTTAAGCAACCCAAATGTTTAAAAAATGATAATAGGCAACCTTTATTGAATGCTTACAACTGGGGACTTTGAGAGGGTCTGAATAAAGAGCATTCTTCTTCCCTGATCAAATTCTAAACAAACTGAGAAATAAGACAGAAGAGTGGCTGATAGTGACTCAAGTAGCACCTTGTTACCAATAAAGGCTAAGGTGAGGGAAATGACTGTTTCTATGGGCAAATACTTCTCTCCAGGATCACCCCTAGAACGTGCAAGACTCTGAAAAATATTTTTGTTGGGCTCTTGTCTATATAAACAATTTGAATAAAAAATATTATAAAACCCATGGGTCCAAGTGAAGTACTGTGATTTACCAATCAAGATTGAGAACAAATAATGAATGAAGAAGACATACTTACAACTTGTTTGTGGTCCTATCAGTTCATATGAAGATTTTTCATACTATTCAGGCATCACTTCTTCCTGTCCAGGTCCAGGAACCAGTTCCTCATGTTCTTTATTGTAATTTGCAATGTTCCTAGCTAATTTTTTATCTCCCACACTGAAGAAATGATAACAATAGCATTATTACTCATGATGTCATGGCCTTTCAGGGTCTGTTTGTATCGAAACAATACAGGTCTTCTTCCCTCTGCAGTTCCCTAATTCCATTTACTTAATGCTGGTTACATCATCACTTCTGACACTTTATCACCCAAAGTGTCACCTGTGAATAGCTGCATCCAATGACTGACTATATCAGAGGTTGTTATTGTGCTTTGTTGATGATGACCACATATGCAAGTCTCAATAGGAATATACAGGAAAATGTGAGTAACTTCAATTTCTGGCTATGTTAAATGTAGTGTTCAGAATCTTATAGCATCAACATAGCAACATGTCTTCCAACGACATCCGTTCTTGAACTCCTTAGGCTGTAGTCTCCGCATTTCTAAAATGTCATCTCTTTCCATGGAGACAGCACCCCTGCCTCCCACACACCATTAGCAGAGAGGAGGGGTGATGAGCAGTTCCTTTTGCACAAGAAATGCCAACCTCTGATCCAGCACAGCTTAAAAACAACTTGTGAGAGAATGATGTCACCACAATTGGAGGCAGGAGAGGACATGGATGGAAAGGGCCTATTGGTGTTGTGAAGTAATGCTCTCAAGTGTCCTCAGAGGGGATGGGCATAGCCACCCTGGAGCCCACCGGCTGGGGGTTGGCACTCTGGGTGCTAGCAGTAGGGGTGGAACACCTGCTGGACATCTGCCAGCCCCCACCTTGAGTCTCATAGACCAGGTGGCACATGTAGCTCAAGCCAAGACCTGAGCTTGCTTTGTTTCTGATGTGCATGAGACACACTTGAAATGGGCGTGATTCCAGTGGCCTAATCTTGCCCACTCTTGCAAAGGAAATATGCTGCCAGTCAGCAGGAGAATTGCTGGCCAGGATGCCTTCCTAGAACCAGAGCCTGGCTATGGAGCCCTAGAATGACCTCATGGACATCAATGTTGGCACCCCCTGGAGCGTCTGCTTGAAGGTACCACTTACAGGGTAGATAGAGGGTGAGGGGGGCACCCCAAAGACAGACATAGGTCTGGGGTCAACACTCACCCTCCACCCAGATGTCACTGCCAGTCAGGCCACTCCCATGCTCTGAAGGGGGACTTGGAAATTTTTGAGAAAGGAACTCAGAGGCGCAGGACCCCAGTCTGTGGCGACAGGCAGGAGGGTCTGAGGACTGTGCTCTCCTCTGTAGTGAACCCTGGAATTCGCCTGACCACCGCGCCGACATTGCAGTGTTACCCTCAATGAGGGCTGCCCTCGGCAAAGCAGAGGCAACCGCTCACTTCCAAGGGAGGAAAAGGGCTTTAGTTTTAGTCACCCTAATTCTAATCAGAGTAAGTCACCCTCCAGCAAGTGCAGAGTGGGAGAGCGTGGGAGGGGGAGTGGGAGGGGAGTGTCTCAGCAGTAGGCTTCCCTCTACATGGAAGGAAACAAGGGAAATGCAGACTAAGGGTTCCCACCCAACACTTACTATGTACCTGACAGGATTCTAAGTACTTTACGCGTATTAACTCACAGTCCTACGAGAGAAATGCAGCCTGTCCCTGTTCTATAGATGAGACAACATACACATGGAGGTCAAGTAAGCTACCCAAGATTTCATAGCTAGCACACAGCTGGACTTGGGATTGAAACTCAGGCAACCTGGCTGATGAAGGAAAGAAGGTGCAAACTAAGGAAGGAGTGGAGGGACGGAAGAAGCGACTGAGAAGAATAAGAAAAGACTAGTACCTGTCATCTCCAGAATAATGGGCAGGATTGAGGGGTTTTCCTTCACTTATGTTTGGGAGTGTGTAAATATTGCCTCAGCTTCCCTCTTTTCAGGCTCTTTCAAGAAAGTCTGCAGAGAACACCCCTAAATTTGTACTTCTACTTATAAAGAAAAACTATTCTCCCTGGGTGCAAAGAAGCTTATCCTCACTTTTGTAGACATGTTTGACATTAACAGGTCACAGGGGAATGCTGTTACTCAATTTACAAGACAAAATGTTCCCTTCATTGTGATTTTTTTTTTTTTTTAAACGCAGCAGGTTTTCTACTTCAGGACCATGAAGCAATCACCGGGCTCCTAGTGATTACTAATCAGTATTGCCATACTTAAAAAGCCCCAAATTTCACCCTCTACTTTCATTTTAATAGTGGGCCTGCTGCAGGGCAAGCTCTCAGGAACGCAAAGGCCGCCTAGACTCCAGTCTGGAATAGATGAAATGCGCTTAACCTCCAGGCTCAGAGCTGAAGAAATGCTGTTTCCCGTGAGGCCTCCTGCAGACTTTTCAGGGGTGAATTATGGGCCAGAGGTTAGATGGTAGAATTTTCTGCAGAGAGAATCCAAGCCAAGAAGGACAAACTAATGCTTTGAGACATGAATTATGGATGTCTTCCTGAATGCAGTGCAACTAAACTTTCTCAGTGATTTGGGAGCAGGGCGTTTACAATAACGCAGTCTCTTGGAGCCTGCAGGGAGGGAAGCTTACCTTGCTGCTGGGCTGACCAACTTTGGCACATCCCACAGGGAAAGGAGAGGTGGTGGGCACACAGTGAAGGAGAGCTGTGGACTGTGGACGGAGACAGCTCTCAGCCCCCGTCCCCACCTTTCCTGCACCTCAGGCAACATTCATTCCCAGTCTGGCACTCTCTGGGCCAGTATTCCACGATACTGCCTCCAGCCAAGTGATCACAGGTGATGAGCTAGGCAAAGCCTAGCTATCACCTTTGACTGTGGGAGACCCATAGGGCTTCAGGAGGGTGTCTGAGAAGGAGTCTGTGTTTGCAGGTTGAAGTCAAATTTCCTAGAGGACGCTGCCTGTTTTTGAGGAAAAGGAACAGCTATATATACCTAAATATACATATGTGGTTTGTTTGGTTTTTTTGCCAATATGGTAAAATGTTAATAATTCTTAAATTTTTAAAGCCATGAAGATAGACGATGGGGGTTTGTTGTATCTTCTTTTAATTGCACACGTATTTTTGAAATGTTATTGAAATATGCTTTTTAAAAAATATTGACATATCTTTATAAAAACCCCTTAGACGGTTAACATGTGGCAAATACCTGTGGAGAAATTCTCGATTGCCAGAAGCTGGAGAACTGCTAACATTTGCTTTTATTTGGTCTCATTCTGGAGACCAGCTCTTCCGCTCTGCTTCCCCACACTCTCTCCCTCCCCTCCCCTCCTCAAGTTTTCCTAACTTAAAACTGACCTGGGAGGCTGAGTGGTTCAGTTGGTTAAACATCTGACTCTTGATTCTGGCTCAGGTCATGATTTCTTGGTTTATGGGATCGAGCTCCATGTTGGGCTCTCCACTGATAGCATGGAGGCCACTTAGGATTCTCTTTCTCCCTCTCTCTGCCCCTCCCCACACCTCAAAATAAACAAACAAACATAAAAAAACTGACCCAAAAATGGAAGCAGAGAAAAAGCAACTCACAAGTAAATGGCTTGATCTGCTTACTTGCCACTATTTTCCCACTCTGTCTGCTTGCAGCTGAGGACCTATGTACAAAGCAGGTTTGTAAGCAAATGCAACCGATTTCTGATCTAGCCTTAGCTGTTGCCCTGGCTTACCAAAGAATTACACTGGGCAAGAAATCAAGAGAATAGCTTTTGGCCAACCAGTAAGAAAGTTTGTGGTCAAAAAAACCTGAATTTAAGTCCTAGCTCCAACATTTGCTGGCTGTCCGGTCATGGGCTGCACCACTGCCTCCTTAAGTGAGGTTGTATATTGGTGATGTAATCATTAACTTTTCATTGATTCTAAGTGCAAAGCAGTCTATGAATAGACAAGCAACTTCTGCGAAGCTGCTCTGGCAATGCTCTCTCGGCCTCCTGCGGTACTGTTACTGGACATCATGAGGCCATGGGTTTTCATTAACCAAAAGGCTTAGCCATCTGGGACTGAGACTAATTAGGACAGAACAAGACCATGTAGAGTGGATTTAGTGTAACAGTAGGGACTTGACATTTACCCCTATTTAATCACAACTTGCTTTCTACCAACTTGCCTTACCATTCTGTAGAAATACGGCAGGTTTCCTTTGACTACATACATCATTGATCTTATTTAGAGATGTGGATAGTGGTCACTGGAACTGTGGGTGCCGCAGGGACTGACAAGAGAAAAATGGTGGAGGCAGAATTCTCTCCGCAGTGGGTTTGAGAGTTAACATACACTTCTGTGTCTGGTGAGATCGTTTTGCAGGTAGGAGAATAAATCAATTTAATGTGTTTAGGCTCCTCTCCTTAGCCTCTTTGGGTTTATTCTCTGTGTAACACTGGTAGTTACCGACTTCTGAGTCGTTGTGGGTCCCAATGTTTACTGTTTTCATCTCCACTGAAACAATGTTATAAGGGGCTACTGAACTTGTGGGTGAGTGTGTAAGAACTACCGGTACTGCAGCTGGAATTTACCTTATTTATATTTAGCTTGAGTGTTAACTCACTTACCTATGCAGAAAGCAATACAACAGAGCACTGGTCAAATCCTGACTCTCTTATTTACTAGATATGTGACCCTTGGCAGCTACTGAACCTTTTGATGCCTTTTGGAGATTAGAATAGTCTACCTCTAAGAATTTTTGTTAGGATTCACTAAGATAATGCATATAAAATTACCTATAAAAGTTCCGGGCATATAATATGCACTCAACAAATGTTTGCTGATTTACTCACTACCCTACATCTTTCTGTACCTCCTTCTGTTCTTTATAACCCAAACAGCATTCAGCTGCTTTGAGTTACAATGTAGTAAATTTGGCAAGTTGACAGTGGTGCTTACTCCCTGTCAAGCCTTTAGTAAGATAGTTTTTAGGGTATGTTAGTTCCCACATGGTTACCAAAACGTGTAAGGTATCTTGCCCCAGAGGCTACACAGCCAGCAGGAAAGCAATGCTTCAGAAATGCCTGCTTTATGTACCAATTTCAGGGTAAAAACACACTGGATGCTTACGTGTAAATGCCACAGAACACATGGAGTAGGAGGGAAAAGTAATAAAAGTAGAGCACGGGAAATAAGGTAAAACACTTTTAGGTTTTCTTCTTCCCTCCATTCTGCTCAGCCCCATCTCTGGAAGATCAACTTTCCAACTTCCCTGGTTGTGAGATATCACGATCTGCTGGGAGTCACAGGGCCAAAACCTCCTAAGAGATCTTCAACCTACAAACATAGCAACATAACTATAGATTCCTCAGGCTTGAGGGTACTTGGAATAGCTAGTCAAAAGGAGGAATTATTTGTTGAGGCCAAAGACTGGTTGGTCAGGATGATGGTATGTAGTGAAGCCCCTTATAATAGCCATTAACACTTGGGTTCTATTAACAACAGCAACATAAGTAAAAGACAAATGGAACTAGGGCATAGCTTAAGTGCCTGGAAAGAATTTAAAATAGCATTTAAGGATTGAAATCAAAAGGAAACACTCTGTCAAATGTCTATTCCTACTGATGAAACCATTTGTGGGTAGGTTCTTTACTCTGACGTGATTACAATTGTTCAGGGAATTAAGGAAAAAATCCAGAGACTTCTGAAAAGGGTAGGGCTAAGTCACTTACAGACAGGTGTCTACATTAGTGAGGTCGCACTGGCTGAAGAGACAAGAGCATGCCATACATCTCAGGCCAGAGTCTCGGCAGGATAATTTAAGGATCCCAAACTGTCAGGCAGCTAGGAGGTTCTCATCAGATCTTAATGATGACTAAAAAACTTTACTAAAGAGGACATTAGAGCTTTAGTCAGCAGTACATTACTTAAGGCAAAAATATCTCTCTGTAACAATTTACCAAAATAATATGGCAAGGAAAAACGAACAAAATACTTTCTAGAATTTTCAACAGCTCCCCCACTCCATTTTTTCCCTCATTTTTAAAACTCAGACTTCATTTCAAACAAATTACCTAAATATTAACAGTGATCAGATAGGTTGCTCCTATCCAGGAAGATGGCATGAATTATAAAGAATCCTTGAGCTCTTAAGAACCAGGATTCAATTTTTTAATTTGTAGAGTTGGAATGAAACAACCTTCCCTGCAGATTCATTATGAAGATGAACTAAAACAGAGAGCCTGAACAATGTCTAATACTTAGCATGTCGTAAGTGGGAACTAGTCTTATAATGTAAAAATGCATTTTTTCCAATGAATTTTGTTAACAAGAAATGCTGCGTTATAATGAAAAGAAATCATAATGGCTTGCAGAATTTCTCTTACTGACAGTGACTAAGAGGTGGAATCTTCCTGAAAAGATAAAGACCTTCCCATCTTCAATTTTCACTACAAAAACTGCATATTGATTATAAACTAAGAATACAAGATGGAGGAAACTGCCATATCCAGGCATGAAGCCTTTTAGTAAAATTATTAAATTCTATTTAATAAAGTTCCCGTCAGAATCTTTCAACTTCTGAAAGGTGATTAAGACGCTTGTAAGATTTTCATCTGAAATGTTCATCAATCCTAAAAGGTAGTACCAAAAATCAAACAGTGATGGAAAGCAACCATATTTTCCATGACTTTGCGTATCAACAGAGAACATTTTTTTCAAACCTTTTCCCATGCACAAACAGTAGTACTGAACCTATAATTTAGATTCATTACTTTATAGAAAAAACAGAAGCAGAACAATTAAGTGACTTGTCAGGGTCATGTTACATCAAATATCACAATTTTTGAGAGGAAAAAATGGTAGGTTCTAAAAATTATAAAAATGAGCTTGACACTTATCAAATTCTAGGGCAGATAAATAAACAGACAGTCTGTGAGCAGTTGGAAAAGGAGGTACTGTGGTTTCACTAAGAATATGGCACTTCCTTGGGGCACCTGGGTGGCTCAGTCAGTTAAGACTTCAGCTCAGGTCATGATCTCGCAGTTACTGAGTTTGAGCCCTGCGTTGGGCTCTGTGCTGACCGCTCAGAGCCTGAAGCCTGCTTCAGATTCTATGTCTCCCGCTCTCCCTGACCCTCCCATACTTGCTCTCTCTCTCTCCCTCTCTTTCCCTCTTTCTCTCAAAAATAAACATTAAAGACATTAAAAAAAAAAAATAAGGCATTTCCAGCTAACTTCATTTCCTTTCTTGATTTAATGTATTAGTAAGTAGATTAGGCTCCTTCCATAGACAGTGCAATCAGATTGTCAGCCAATTTCTTATGGTGTCCTTTTAGGCAAGATGAAGAACCATGAACACCTAAGTGACTGGTAGGCACTTCAACAACTGTAAAGTACTGATTAATGGATCAAAGTCGCCTAGAGTACAGTCTAGTGGTTTTCTTAAGAGGGTCTGTATTTCATCTTGTTCTATTTAATATTTATGAACAACTTTGACAAAGCCACTAAATAACTAAAGGCATGCTTCATCAAAAACTGAAACTGACACAAGGCTAAGAATCAGAATTCATAAGGATTTTATGAGTTAAATTTAATAAGGATGAATGCAGTCCTTCAATTAGGTTAAGAAGAAATTGTGTGAGTAATTTTAGGATGGACTTGGCTTATTAGCAATGACTATAAAGTCAGCAAGACAATAGATATGCTTGCCTAATGATGATGGTGATGATAATAGGTAACATCAACATATTCCAATCATAACAGTCATGAGAATCACTTTGAAGCTGGCAATAACGCCTCTGGACCATACTCTCATCAGACCACAGAAGAACTGTGTTCAGTGCTGAGCAACATATTTTAAGAGAGCGATTGAAAGAGCCAATGCCAGGTTGGTCTGG
Source organism: Panthera tigris (assembly GCF_018350195.1). NCBI lineage: Eukaryota > Metazoa > Chordata > Mammalia > Carnivora > Felidae > Panthera > Panthera tigris. The sequence goes on from NC_056660.1 coordinate 168,509,045, forward strand.
AAGGGTATCATGTTAAGAACTGAGAAAAACGCGAAGCCTGAGGGAAAGTATGAAGAGGCGACCACACAAAAGAGACAGGACCTTTCTGTCTAGTGTCACATGTGTGCTGTTTTAGGAACATTTGGGTGACACTCTTCTAACAATGAAATCCATCCCTTGTAGGAGTGCTGAGTGGCTCTAACTCTGGAGGCAGTGGGTGAATGAAAATCATATGACACAATTATAAAATGATTTGGCACTAACAAAGAGATGTAGCATTCCTTTCTTGCTCTGAAACTGTATTTTTCTAGCACACGTTTATTCTATTAAGGGAGAATCATAATTCTAAACATTCTAAAGCTTCTAAAAAGAATGATTAGTAATGTGTGCATATCTATCAGCACTCAATTTACCTTTCTGAAATGGGTGAGGTCTGTGAATCCTCGGGAAGTCACGGGGAATGTTCCTAAACAGGTAGACTTGATAACAGTCCTATGCCTGATTTGGAGGAAACCACTGAGGAGAGGTGGACCTCTGTCCTGAAACTTTGAGGGTTTCTGCAGTCCTGAGTCAGTGTGGAAATCAGGCTCTGCTGAACCCACAGGATTGCTAAGATTACTAGGCAGGAGAAGGCAGACACTGCTCCTTCAGAGCCCGTCCAGAAGTCCACCAACTACTTCTGCACAGCTGGGCTCTCTGTTAGGGCCTTCTTAGGTCACAGTTCAAGGACTAAAAAATCATGTGCCCAGGAGCCTATTCCAGACTCTCTTAATAGCTGTGTTCTTTGCCATTAATGCTAAATCCTTCAGGGGTTAAATTATAGAAGTGATGTGACTGCACAATTAAATATTAGAAAGGACCACTGAGTACATCCTGTTTATTGTTTATGATTTACACGGAAAATGATGGACTGGGGTTGTTGAACAATAAACCAATCATTACATTTAGACTTGGGCTTTTGAAAAACTTGCATTCCATTTTAACAGTTCATATATATTTAACAGCTTATATATAAATCCAAATCACAAATAATCTTAAGAGTTAGTTAGCTCAGAGATAAACAATTAAGAAACACAACAGAAAACCACATGGATCTACCTTTAAATATCAGCATTCATATTACAAGGAAGAAGAAAATGTTAAAAAAAATTATTAGGTCAAGTCACTTAACAGAGAAATAAGAGAAACAATACTTTTATCAATATTTATACTTATTCCTAATTTACCTTCATATATTCCTTAACTTTTCCAAAAGGATCCAAACAGTGTTTCAGAGAGTCAAACTGTATTTTGGTATCTGAACTTTTCCGCCTCAGCCTGTATCAACTTGTTACAATGAAAATCCTAAAATCCCAATTTTCTTGAAGAAAATTTTTAAGCCAACTCTAATTCAACTTTTCTCCTTCATAGCAGCTGTTTACAGATAGTAGGGAGCCAAGAATGAAGGATAGGAACAGATGGAAAGCAAAAAGTACAACAGTTATCTTAAGTTCAGCTCTCAACACTGCTGGTTGAGTTTGGAACCAAAACCTCTTAACAACTGGCAGATAATAGCTAAATCTTAACAGGCAAAGAAGAAATATTTTCTTTGGGACAGCTGCTATCTAGGAGAAGAAAACTGACGTCCCTTAATACTGCCTAAATATAATGTGTGGCTTACTTACTACAGAGGAATCTGTAGCAATGTCAGTTTAACGAGTGTCACAACTGATCAATATTACTTAAAGGAAGGAAACAATAAAAGAGAAAACAAGAAAAAGAAAAGAAAAAAATTAAAAATCACACCAGCCACAAAGTTCCACAATATACACATGAGAATTAATTTTAATCTGATTTGACTCTTTGACACTAACTGATCATCAATGAAATATGGTATGGAAAGATCACAGAGTAGAAAACAAGCAAAGATTAGTTTATACAACAGTGACTATATACATCAGAAGGAAAACATGCTAGCTAATGCAACATTAAGGCCTGAATGTAAGCACTTCCAAAGTCACAGAAGCCCCAAAGAACCCCTAAATTACAAAGTCACCACATTACATGCATGCAATGTTCAGTTTTGTTTTACCCATAAAAGGATACACAGTATTTTGCTGTAAATACCAGACACACATTTACAATATATGCAAAAATTAGAATGCAAGTGTTATGTTCCTTATATTTAAGCCTCAAATGTGCCAACAGTGAAAATTCATTTAAGAATGGAGAAACGAGATGGAATATAAATACTCAGAGAAAATTACACAAATAAAATGTAATTTTGCATTTGGGAAGCCATAGAAATACTCCTTTTATGTGTCCAAACTAAATTATCAACGTACTACTCAGATGGATGTACACTCATGACGTGCTTTACAATTTTACTTGCTCAAATGTGGCATTCTAACACACATCATTCTCTGGTGCTGATAGCAAATCACATCTGTAAGTTAAATATTATGTCCTTGTTTGTACATTATTTGCCTACTGGGTGTGATCACCTAAATGGAAAACTGTGCAATCTTATTTTGCAGTTATATAATTATGGATGACCCCAAGTGTCAACTTTCCCATAAAAACAACTAAGGAAAGCTCATTTCCTCACTTTTATAGAAATATGTGAATACAACCCTTTCAGAGGGCAAATCTGGGGTCAGGATCTTCTTTTCTCTATTTTAGAGAAAGACAAATAAGAAAGGAACTGTGTTACATGTTCAGTCCTGCTCATAGTCACTAGGTGATCATATAAATCTACTTCCTTTTCACCCAGGGCTCATTGTGGCTTACTCTGAAACTACCTATTTTTATCATTTATTTCCAGGTGAATAATTTTATTAGAATAAATTAGTGTAAAGAAACAAATGCTAAAAATGTAGTATGAATAATCCTTGTTCAGGAATTCTCTAAAGGAATAAATTATAACACAGTAAGGTTTAGGTATATTGTAAAAAATGTGGCCAAATCTTTTCTGTACCCCATCAATTTTATCCTTTATACAAGTTGGTACAATTAACCTTCTAGTAAGGATCAGCTTTCCCCTCAGGATACAACAGAATGGATGTTGAAACACTTTATGCTTGTTTTCAGGCTTTCTGAAGTATTTCAGAACCAAGGTTATTTTAAACTATAATATTTATAAATTTATAAACAAATACATATACTTAAATGTATTTACACTTACACTTATTATAAATGTATTTATTTATAAGTTTATAAATTAAGAACCAATATTTATTAAACAAAGGTGCCATGTTCTCAAGTATAACTGTAACCAAGTAGAAAGGATTTCATAAGGCCATCTAATTCATCTCATCACACCAAGCACTAAGCACGCCAGATTGTTCATAAGCTTTACTAACCTTACTTCAAGCACCAACCACCGTAAAGCACTCACGCTTTACTAACCTTACTTTTAAGCACATCCGCCATTTAGGGAAAAAAAAGTTCATTTCACTACCTAACCATTCCAGGGGGATTACATTTAAGATTTAAACATTTTGTCATATTCTAGCTAAAACTCTGGCTTTTGTTTGGCATTCTAAAAAGTCCTAATTTTAAACAAGGATGAAAGAGCAGACACCTTCCTAAAAAACCACTCAGTATTATGAACCAAGAGGTTCTGATGTAGCAAAAGCAAAGGGACCAATGAAAAAGCATGTTTTAGAATTCTCTTTATTTCCAATGAAACCAAATTTTACTACTGTTGTGATCACAGTTTTCACATTTGATGCAAACAGGAGAGCTTAATTACAATCACTTAGTGGCAGTACTTCAGACAAAACCAATAATGTGTGCCACATACGTGATTATTTCTTCTGGAGAGGGTTAATTGGTAAGCTTGACTTTACAATTAATATCAACATATGCAACTAAAGAAAATGGATGCACTGCTTCAACATTCAGCTTGAAAATGTTTAGTACTTTATGCGAACCTAAATTTAGTTTAGAAAGGTTAATATTCTTCTTTCTAAACTATGGCATAGACTATATATAGCATTTTAAATTTATTTATATATAATTATTTGCACATCAGATTTAGAAGGAATTTGCAGATTTACTTTGATAGAATGATCTCATTCAAGTGTTGAGATTTAGGGGGCTTCCGCAGAACTGTCGTTTGAAGGTGGGGCATCCTGGTCAGGCTCGGAGGAAGCAGAGGCAGATGCTTCGATGACGGCAGGTGGGAAATGGCGGCGGCACACGGGGCATGTTCCGGACTGGAGGGGAAAGAAAACAAGTTCAGAGCCAAAGGAAAGGTCTTACCTGCCACACAGTATCTTCATCAAGTAAAAACAGTATCATTATCCTAAAAATAAACCAAATAACTTAAAAACAAAACTTCAAATCCACACAAACCAGAGAGGCAAAATTGTGATGCAATTTCCTCTTCATCCCAATCTGATTCTAATTTCTTTAAGGGTGAATAGTGTCTCCTAATCATGTTTGTATCTTTCAGGTCAGTCATATTTCATTCAGTATTAACCAAGAGTCTACTACCCTCCTTGCTCAGCACTGGTGCTATGGCAGAAAGTGAGCAAGAAGTCACAGGGCATGTCCTCACCTGAACTGAATTAACTTTATTATTTGATCCATGATGCCTACATTAGAGAAACCACGGACCTAACTAATCCACCTATTCATGACACCAAATCATCTCCTAGGGCTTCCCTTACATACACTGAAGCCTTACTTTAGTGCATGTCAAAACACATGGAGCTCAGACCTTCTTTATTAGCCATATAATTCCTTTTCAAAAAGATACGGAGAGTTAAGTGCCTTTTAAATGATAAAAGAAATCTAACTAGGAGGTTAGATAGGACAGGGAAAGCAGTCATACTAAGAGCACATTTTTGGACCAAAGATTATAGGGATATATCATCTGGTGATAGATTATCCCCTCACAAATCTGTTTTCTTCCCCCCAAAGAGATACCCTGATAAAAGTAGGCTGAAGAAATCATGCTGATGAAGGACAAAAATTTGTATCCTAGGGATCTTCTCCCCAGAGGAGAGGCTTCACACAGAAGCCTCTTGACAGAAAGAGACCAAGGAGATTATTACCTTGGGTTATAGCCAAGTCAATGACAATTCAAGGCTGTACAACATATATATATATATATATATATATATATATATATATATATATATATATAATGTTTACAATTCAAGAATTTAATTTAGCAAGCATTTATTGTTCACTTGCCATACAGACTGGGACCTAACAACAACATTTTATTTATTTATCTTTTTTATTATTGTTTAATGTTTGTTCAGTTTTGAGAGACAGAGCATGAGCAGGGGAGGGGCATAGAGAGGAGACACAGAATCTGAAAAAATAAAAAAGAGAGAAAGCAAAGAAAAGGAAGGGAGGAAGGAGGCGGAGGAAGGGGAAAAGGAAGGGAGTGGTTGTAGGGAAGAGAGGGAGCTATATCCTTAAGTAAATAAGCTGTGAAAGTGATTTGGCAATTTCTACCTTACTGTCTATAAATGTCCTTATGCAAAAATAGAGATCAGAGAGATCATTTAAGTAAAACTCTTTCTTTTTTTTTAAGTAATTCAAATATAGTTAAAGATTTTTGGGTAAATATTTAAGGACAGTATATAAAGTTGGAATAGGAGGTACCTGGTAGGTTATTATACCATATTTCTCATATACATTTTCAGAGACATTGATCTGTATTAGCAGAATATCTGTACATTATTACAGTACTTTGAGTAATGCCAAAGGCTTTTTGCTTGCAATACTTTGGAAAACACAGATTTCAGGGATATGATGGGAGATCTAATTAGCTTCAGCATTAAATAATTGCTTGACATATTTCATCATTCTTGGAAATGATGAAACATGTCAAGCAAGTATTATCGCCTATATTGTTTTTTAGACAGTGTTAGTAAAGTAAAATAGTTTCATGTTATCATTAAACTATAAATATTAAAAGGTAATAAATTTTTAACACTTAATTAAAAATAAATATAAATATGTAGCTGACTAAAATAGGCTTAAAAGATACTATCACCATTAACTTTCGGGAGGAACTATTAAAATATTTTTTAAAAAAGTAAAAAAAAAAACCTCACCTTCTGTAGCCAAATTGAGACACAAGGTTTGTGAAAGAAATGGTGGCAGGGTAGCTCTGTTGCTATATCATCCTTAATATACTCACTGCAACAGATTGGACAGCACTGCTCCTGACCAATTGCTGAAAACAACAAACGATCTGATCAATCCCACAGAGTTCAATTTTAATAAAACTGAAAACCAACATATTAACTCACAGGTGATACCAATGACAGACAAAAGAACCAGACTTTGATTAACTGGCTAACATGTTTCTGCAATACATGACAATTTGGAATTTAATAAATACTGGTTTTGTAGAAAAGCTGACTGGGGAACATTTATTCTAGCCCATCACTTAATAAATTAAAAATACTCTTCTACTAGATGAAAGTTTGTCAGAATCTGGTTTCACAAAAAACTAATGAGTTTCTAAAGGTCAGTATTTTATCTTTCAGGTGCATTGATAATATACTTACACATGTAATGTGTCATATGACATTAGAGACCAACTTTGCCCTTACCAGTATGGTCTTCAAGAACAAGGGTCTCTGGAAGGCCATCAATGCTTTCCTTACTGGCTGGTGGATTAGCCACCTCAACATCCACTGCAAGAGACTCTAAATGTGCCAGTGCAGTCTGAAAAATAAAAGTCACAGTTCCTTGTTAGAACACACTTAATTGTTATTATTTTTAAATTTCTCCCCCCACCTTTTTAAACTTACATTTTAGTTATCATACAGTGCAATATGGGTTTCAGGAGTAGAATTCAGTGATTCACTACTTACATACAATACCCAATGCTTGTCATAATGAGTGCCCTTCTTGGTTCCCAAGACCCATCTAACCCATCCCCCACCAACCTCCCTCCATTAACCCATAGTTTGTTCTCTATCATTAAGAGACTCTTGGGGCACCAGGGTGGCTTAGTCAGTTAAGTGGCCGACTTCAGCTCAGGTCATGATCTCGTGGTCCGTGAGCTCGAGCCCCATGTCGGACTCTGTGCTGACCGCTCAGAGCCTGGAGCCTGTTTCAGATTCTGTGTCTCCCTCTCTCTCTGATCCTCCCCCGTTCATGCTCTGTCTCTCTCTGTCTCAAAAATAAATAAACGTTAAAAAAAAAAAAAAGTCTCTTTTGGTTTGTTTCCCTCTCTTCTCTTTCCCTTCGCCCTTCCCATATGTTCATTTGATTTGCTCCATCAAATAGCAACTAGCTCCATCCACGTTGTTGCAAATGGCAAGTGTTCATTCTTTTCATGGCTGAGTAATATTCTACTGTAGGTATGTTTACATATATGTATAACATATAAGTATACACATATATATAAGCATACATACATACATACACATACACCACATCTTCTTTATCCATGTATTAGTCGATGGACATTTGGACTCTCTCCATAATTTGGTTATTGTTGGTAATGCTGCTATAAACATTGGGGTGCATGTACCCCTTCAAATCTGTATTTTTGTACCCTTTGGGTAAATACCTAATGGTATTTGCAATTGCTGCATCATAGGGTAAGATCTATTTTTAGTTTCTTGAGGAACCTCCATGCTGTTCTCCAGAGTGGCTGCACCGGTTTCCAATCCTACCAACAGTGCAAAAGGGTTCCCTTTTTTCCACATCCTCACCAACACCTGCTGTTTCTTGTGTTGTTAATTTTAACCATTCTGACAGGTGTGAGGTGGTATCTCATCATGGTTTTGATGTGTATTTCCCTGATGATGAGTGATGTTGACCATTTTTTCATATCTGTTAAGCCATCTGGATGTCTTCTTTGGAAAAATGTTTATTCATGTCTTCTCATTTCTTCAAGGATTGTCTTTTTGGGTGTTGAGTTTGAGATGTTCTTTATAGATCTGGATACTAACCCTTTATCACATATTGTTTGCAAATATCTGCTCCCATTCCATAGGCTGCCTTTTATTTGTGCTGTTTCCTCCACAGCACAGAAGCTTTTTATCTTGAAAAAGTCCCAACAGTTCATGTTTGCTTGTTTCCCTTGCCTTTGGCAACATGTCTAGAAAGAAGCTATTCTGACCAAGGTCAAAGAGGTGCTGCCTGTTTTCTCCTCTAGGATTTTGATGGTTTCCTGTCTCACATTTAGGTCTTTCATCCATTTTGAATTTATTTTTGTGTATGGTGTAAGAAAGTCGTCCAGTTTCGTTCTTCTGTACGTCGCCATCCAGTTTAGAAAACACTTTAAAACAGTAATAGAAAACTATTTTTTAAGGTGTTATCCAACATTATATGTACCACAATTCTCTTCCTGTTAATTTCTACTGCTTCAGTCCCCTGCCCTTTAGCCTCCTTCTAAAAGGAACCACCATAAAACCAAAACATCAAAAAACAGCAAGAAAAGCACCCTACTTTTCACAAGAATGGCAAAAATCTATCTTGTCTCAATAATATCTACTTGCCCATCATATTTATATTTTCAGAAGAGTGGTTACCTCTTTCAATTTATCAGTTCCTGTGTGGAATCAGTAACATGAAAGAAAGTAAACATTTTAGACAAGTTCAACATATGAAAGACAAAATATGATTAGGATTACCAGATTAATATTCAAGGTATAGAAGCAAATAATGTATTCCTGAATGGTTATATCTACTACTGGCATAGAACCAGCACACACACACATGACTAGCTCACTAATATTACTAGGTTACCCGGGATGTAAACCTTATTTAGGGGTTCTGTGTCTACATAAAGTTACTATTCTAAAGAGGATGAAAGGAACAACAGATCATATGACCACCTAGTATAATCCTTTTGTGCCTTGATTAGCCCTTCTGGCTACAATAAGATTAGAACTACAGGTGGGACTTGTAGAAACCCAAGTATCCATCAATAGATGAATGGATAAACAAAATATGGTTGGAAAAGGTACATACAGAGTCAAATTCAGAATATTCAGTGATTACTCTAAATGTAAATGGACTAAATTCTCTAGGGAAAAGGCACAGAGTGGTGATTGGATTAAAAAAGCAAGACCCAATTAACTATATGCTGCCTACAGAGACTCACTTCAGCTTTAAGGACACAGAGGCTCAAAGTAACGGGATGTAAAAAGATATTCCATAAAAATGGAAACCAAAGAGAGCAGGGGTAACTATACTCCTATCACAAAAAATAGACTTCAAGCCAAAAAAGGTAACAAGTGACAAAAAAGGTTATTATTTAATGGTAAAGGGTGAATTCATCAAGAGGATATAGTAATCACCAACAAATATGCACCCAACATTAGAGCACCTAAGTATATTAAGCAAATAAGTGTAGATCTGAAGTGAGATTACACAACAGTAAATAACAGTGGGGGACTTTAATACCTCACTTTAAACAATGGACTATCCAGATAGAAAATCAAAAACAAAATATTAGACTTGAGCTACACTTGAGATACAATGGCTCTAACAGACATACAGAACATTCCATAAAACACAAACAGACTATACATTCTTCTCAAGTGCACACAACATTCTCTAGGATAGATCACAGTACAGGTTACAAAACAAGTCTTAGCAAATTTAAGACTGAAATCATACCAACTATCTTTCTGACAAAAATGGCAAGAAACAAAAACATCAACAGGAAGAATATTAGAAAATTTACAAGTACGTAAAAACTAAACAGCACACTCATGAACAAACTTACGGGTCAAAGAAGAAATCAAAAGATATCTTGAAACAAATGCAAATGGAAACAACAACATGTCAAAATTTATGGGATGAAGCAAAAGCAGTTCTAAGATGGAAGTCTATAGCAGAAAATGCCTACATTAAGAAAAAAGATCTCGAATAAACAACCCAATTTATACCTCAAAGAAACAGAAAAAGAAAAAAAAAAACTAAGTAAAAAGTTGGCAGAAAGAAAGAAATAATGAAGGTCAGAGCAGAAATAAATGAAGTAGAAATGGGAAAATAAAAAAATAAACAAAAAGCTGTTTTTTTGAAAAAATAAACCAAAATGATGAACCTTTAGCTAGACTAAGAAAAAAAGAGACTCAAATATAATCAGAAATGAAAGAGAGGTTACAACTGATACTATAAAAATACAAAGGATCAGAGGAGACTACCATAAACAATTATACATCAACAAATTGGATAAACTACAAGAAACGGGTAAACTTCCAGAAACATATATTTACAGCATACTGACATGAAGAAAAGAAAATCTGAACAGACTAACATAAGAATATTGAATCAGCAATATAAAATTTCCCAACAAAGAAAACCCCAGGATCAGATGGTTTCCCTGGAAAATCCTACCAAACATTTAAAGAATTAAAGCCAATCCTTCTCAAACTCTTTCAAAAAACTGAGAAAGAGGCAATACTTTCAAACTCATTTTATGAGGCCAGCATTACCCTGATGCCAATGCCAGATTAGGACATGAAAAAGAAAATTAGAGCCCAATAACCCTGATGAACACACAGATGGAAAAAATCCTCAATAAAGTACTAGCAAGATAAACTCAACAGCACATGAAAAGGATCATACATCATGATTAAATGGGATTTATCTCTGGATGCAAGAAAGGTGGTAACACACAAAAATCAATAAGTGTGATATACCACATTTAGAGAATGAAAGATAAAAATCGTATGATCATCTCAATAGATGCAGAAAAAGCATTTGACAAAACATATCATCCTTTCATGATAAAAGCTCTCAACAAATAGGTACAGAAGGAACATACCTTAACATAAAATTAAGACATCCATATTTGACAAGCCACAGCTAATACTATAACCAACAGTGAGAGGCTGAAAGCTTTTCCTTTAAGATCAAGAACAAGACCAGGGTGCTCATTCTCACCACTCCTATTCAACATAGTATTGAAAGTCCTAGCCAGAGTATTCAGGAAAGAAAAATAAAAGGCATCCAAATGGGAAAAGTGGAAGTAAAATTGTCTTTATTTGCGATGTGATTTTTTTATATAGAAAATCCTAAAGACTCCACCAAAAAACTGTTAGGAATAATCAACAAATTCATGGAAGCTATATAGTACAAAATCAATATACAGAAATCACTTGTGTTTCACACTAATAATGAAATATTTGAAAAAGAATGAAGAAAACAATCCCATTTGCAATAGCATCAAAAGCAACAAAATACTCAGGAATAAACTTAACCAAGAAGGTGAAAGATTGTGTATACTGAAAAATGAAAGATAAAAGAGACTGAAGATATAATAGAAAGATATTCCATGTTAAGGAATTGGAAGAACTAATATTAAAATGTCCATACTACCCAAAGCAATCCACAGATTTAATGCAATTCCTATCAAAATTCCAATGGCATTCTTCGCAGAAATAGAAAAAAAAATCCTAAAATTTGTATGGAACCACTAAAAACCCTGAATGGCCAAAGCAAAGAACAATGCTGGAAGCAATACAATTTATTTCAAACTATACTACACAACTATAGTAATCAAAACAGTATGGTACTGGCATAAAGACAGACATACATACAAATGGAAAAGAATCAAGAATCCAGAAATAAATCCCAGCATATATGGACAATTAATATTTGACAAGGGAGCCAGGAATATTTACTGCAGAAAGGATAAGGTCTCTAATAAATAATATTGGAAAACCCACATAATCACATGCAGGATAACTGCATGCATGAAACTGGACCTCTAACTTAATACCATTCACAAAAATTAACTCCAAATGGATTACCAACTAAAACTAAGACCTGAAACCATAAAATTTCTTTGACACTGGTCCTTGATACTGATCATGGCAATTAATTTTGGGGTATGATAATAAAGACACAGCAACAAAAGCAAAAATAACTAAGCAGACTACATTAAACTAAAAAGCTTCTGCGTATCAAAAGAAACCATTAACAAAAGGAGAGCCCACCTACAGAGTGGAAGAAAATATTTGCAAATCATGTATGTGGTAAGGCACTGATATCCAAAACATGAAAACTCATACAACTCAAAAGTAAATAAACAGATAGACAGACAGATATAAAAATGGGCAGAGGGACTAAATAGACATTTTCCCAAAGAAGACATTAAAAGAGTAAGTACATGAAAAGATGTTCAACATCACGAATCATCAGAGGAATGCAAATCAAAATCACAATGAGATATCACTTCACAACTGTTGGAATGGCTATTACCAAAACAATAAGAAATAAGAAGTGTTGGAGAAAATACGGAGATAAGTGAACCCTTGTGCACGGTTGGTGGGAATGTAAGTTGGTACACCACTGTGGAAAACAGTATAAAAGTTCCTCCAAAAATTGAAATAACTGTCCTATGATCCAACAATCTCACTTGTGGGTATATATCTAAAGGAAATGAAATCAGGATCTTGAAGAGATCTGCACTCACATGTTCAATGCAGCATTATTCACAATAGCCAAGGTATGGAAACAACTTACGTATATATTGACAGATGAATGGATAAAGGAGATACACACACACACACACACACACACACACACACACACACACGAATATTATTTCAGCCATAAGAAAGAAAAAAATCCTGCTAAGTGAAAACAGAACCTAAGTACTATATCATATAATTTATATGTGGAATCTAAAAAACCTGAACTCAGAAACAAGAGTAGAATGGTGATTGTCAGAGGGTGAGGAGTAGGAAGCAGGAAGATGTGGTTAAAGGGTACAAACTTCCAGTTATAAGATGAATAAATCCTGGGGATCTAATGTATAGCACGGTGATTATAATTAATAATACTGTGGTATATAGCTGAAAGTTGCTGGGAGTAAAAATCTTAAACGTTCTTCCCACAAGCAAGAAACAGAAATTATATGAGGTGTCACTAGACCTACAGTGATAATCATTTTGTTCTATATAAGTGCATCAAATCAACATGCTGTACATCTGAAACTTACACAATGTTATATGTCACTTATACTTCAATAAAACTGAAAAAAATGTGGTATATACATAAAACAAAATATTACTCAGTCTTTAAAAGAAAGGAAATTCTGGCATATGCTACAATATGGATGAAACTTGAAAGCGTATGCTAAGTGAAATGAACCAGTCACAGAAGGATAAATACTGTATGATTCCACTTATATGAGGTCCCTAAAGGAGTAAACTCAGAGAGATGGAAAGCGGAATGGTAGTTGCCATGAGCTAGGGAGAGGAGGAACAGACAGTTATTGTTTATAATGTACTTGATGCGAATTAACTGTATTATGGTTACAAGGGGTAAATTTTACACTGTGTGTTACCACAATAAAAAGCAAACTGGGCCTCCCTTATAGGAGGAAGATTCTGCCTGACAGTTAACCCTGTGTTGTCTTGGATGGCAAATGTTAACCTTTTGTATACTCTTTAGGATTTAGCCCAGATAATCTCACAATGAATTATGTCTTTCCAAAAAAGGATTTGAGATGACTTACAACAGAGGGTAGGGCCGAGACAAAAGCAAAAAAAAGAGAACGCAAAAAAGGTTCATCGTAAGAGTTAGTAAATACAGTTAATAATACTGAATGCCAATTTGACTCTGGGTTTGCAGAGAGAGCGAAGAAAAAGTGTGCCAGAAATTCAATTAACTCTTAGCTCCAAGTTCACCTTTCATTTCTGTTCTGTGAAATAGATCTGGGCCTTCTGAACACTTTTCCCTTGTCAGCTGGCATGACCTTAGGCTTTGTCAGTAGAGAGCTCTGGACAGACATCCCAGAAGAACTTTGCTGCTTCTTCTAGTGGGCTTCCTGGGCAGGCCCCTGTAGTGTGTAAGGGTTCGCTATTGTGGGCTTCTGCATCACAGATGGCTTCTCCAGCACCAAGGTCCTCCCGTGCGAGCAGCTTCTCCAGTGCCTGGCTCCAGAAGTACATGCAGTTTCCCCAGTGCCTGACAGCTGCAGTGTAAGGTAGCCAGCAGCTTCCCCTGGCACCCATCTTAGGTGGCTTTGCAGGAGTGTGCTTCCAGTTAGTCACCTCCCTGTGAACAGTTTCTCCAGCACTCCAGTGGGCAGATTTTGCCAAGTTCCATATGGTAGATTTCCAGCAAGTTCTGCCAGCACAGTAGTACAAACATTTCTCTAAGCGCCATGGCTGTGTCCTTCCCAACACAGTCTGGATCTCAGCCCTGGTAGCGGGGGTTGCACTCTATCTCAGCCCTAAGGGTTATTCCTTAGATCTGCTATTCCTGCTCCTGGCCAACAGGAATGGAATGTTATCGATACAAACCCTGATTACAAATAATCTTATTAATCACAATCAAACTACCACTGTGATCCACTGCAATGAAGTGCCAACTTATACATGTGTCTTGGGAGCCCAGGTGGTTACTGCACTTGACCTTATGGCAATAATGATGACTGTAAAAACTAACGTGGGATGGAACCTTTTTGAGTGCACTTGCTAGCATACAAAGAGAAAAGGACAAACTCAGGCCGGTTAACTCAGAGCAAGGTACTGTATAAGAACCAGAAAGTATCCCTGACAGCCCTAAAACAAACATATTATTTCTGAAAATCAAAAACAAAATTTAATTGTGTGAACTGTTGAATTAAAATCAGAGTTTAATTATGTCTTGTGAAGTTTCTTGAAAGTTGAATCATTGACTGGTGAAATCAGGATTCTGAAACTTAGAAATGGGAATATCTGATTGGACTCAGACGAAACAGTGGACTATGCTGAATCTCTAAGCCACTCTGAGCCTCCTTTTACCAGAAGTAGTGTATTCTCCACAGACCAACCTTCCTCCACTTAAAAATCCCGTGATCATCTCACTTGGAGTGTACATGTCTTATTACTTGTATACCCACAGTAAAGTTATCAGGTAAGGACATCTCCCAAAAAGGCATGATGACCGAGTACACATACTCTTCAAAAATGTAGATTTGGGTCACTCCACCAAGTAAAGAATCCTAAGCAGCTGAGATTCTTGCTGAAGGTACAGAAAATATGGAATGGGTGATGGATGAAGGAAACCACAGCTATCAGTTATAGCCCGTGACCAAATATAAAAACAAGGACGAGTAGGCTTTGCATATTTTCTGTTTGTTATGTGTTTATTTGTATCTGCTAACCATTGTCTTTTTCTCTCTCCTTCCCATTTTTATTTCATATGGCAGTTAATTTTACAATTTAATCTTATATAAGAGAATATTCATTGTGACTGAATGAATTTGTGGAGTGATTAATACTTAGTGATGGACATAATGACTCTTGGGAGTCCGTTCACATTTGTTCATTCTGGAGAAAGGGTGAAAACTTCATTTTAAGACTAGCTGTGGGGTGCCTGGGTGGCTCAGTTGGTTAAGCACCCGACTCTTGATTTAGGCTTGGGTCTCAGTTCATGGGATCGAGCCCCGCATCAGGCTTTGTGCTAAGTGTAGAGCCTGCTTGGGATTCTCTTTTTCTCTCTCTCTCTCTCTCTCAAAATAGATAAACTTTAAAGAAAAAAATAACAAAAACTAGCTATATCTTGTTAGGTGGAAATAAAGTTGCATTGCTGTTGAATAGAGTTCAGATGCGTGTAGAAAGGTGTATATGGGATCCAAGTAATCAAAGGGATGGACTGTTCTCCAGTTATTGATTACTGCTCCTCAAATCCAAATTAGCTATTTTTGTCAGCTCTGTGAAAAAGGATTTGGGCTATTTAAGTATTTTCCTCTGACACTTGTCACAATGTTAATTAAGCTTTGTTCACAGAGGATGCTGAAAAGACACTGCAGGAGGAAAAGGGCTTTACTTCTAATCCCAGTGAGCCTGTTTCACCCAGGCTTCCATGGCATGCATGGTTTTCTCCAGCAGCAGACTTTCCGACGCCCACAGCTTCTCCAGCATCTTGCTCTTGTAGTGCATGCGGCCAGCAGCTTCCCCCAGCACCCACCTTGGACAGTTCTGGAGCAGAGTGCTTCCAGTGAGACATCTCCCTATAAACAGCTTTCCTCAGCAGCACCCTACAGGGCTGATTTCCAGCAAGTTCTGCCAGTGTAGCACTACAGTGACTTTGTTGCCATTCAGTGAGCCACAGTTGTGCCATCTCCATCAAAGTTTGAATCCGAGCCTTGGAGGCGGAGACTCTTTCTTAGGTGATCTTAGCCTAACGTGTGGGAGCCATTCCTTACATGTGCATTTTCTGTATTCTTTAGAAATATCTTTAACCCTTACTAAGCAAATCTTTGTTACTTTAATCCCCTATTATAGTTTATAGTTCTTTATATTAAAATTTCCCCTCAGGAAATAGAAAATAGAAGGTAATAGCCTATTATTTGTCCCTCCTTTCTCATGTAACTATAACCATAAATCTCCTCCAATTCCTTGTGTACTTCTCAAGACAGACTGCAAGAACTCCTCTGTGCTACTCCACACATAAAAAAAGAAGGGATATTATTTACAGTAAGTTCCATTTGGGGATGCTACTTATGCTTCGACACATGTTTGTTGCAATAGGTTCATTATTCGTTTCTGATGATGATTTGCATGTCTGCAGTGCTAATAAATACCTGGAATTTATATGTGTAAAAATAATTTATTGCCTTGATACTGACAAATACTTAAGGTGATCTGGAGTCACGTACAAGCAACAAGAGTTAAGACAGACCATTCTGAAACCACTGCTATGAAATCTGTAAAAATATAAAAATCTATCTACACTTTAGGCAGTATAGTGTATTTTCAAAAGTCACTCCAAGTGTCAGAAAGACAATTAAATAGGCTAAAGAGCACAACTGGAATATATTTAGATTTAAAGTAGCATAATCCTTTGTCAGAACAAAATTTAGTTTTTAAAGAATAAAACACAATTCAGTTTTTAAAAAGTGAAGATTTATAACAAGTGACTTAATACTGATTTTCAATGATCACTGAATCCACATGTGCTAGATGATTACCACCTGGCTGACTGCTGATTTGAATAAATCTTTGAATACAGCCATTTATAAGAGAGCTTATCACTGCACCAGCTATTTCGCTAAGTGCTTTATCACAGTGTCACAATCCACAAGGTAAATTTTATTACTCTCATTTTGTAGATGAGGACCTGAAGCTTAAGGAGGTTAAGTGAAGACTGCAAGGTCACAAACCTAAAGTTCATGTACTACCTTCCCAATGTCTATAACCCAGTGTATAGGCAGTGTTCTGTAAGTGTGTAAAGACTTCCTAGGGAGCCAAGGGCATGGAGTCTTAAGAGACTAAATTTCAATTCATTTAACTTTCTTATGTAACCCTTCCTCAAACTGACCTTCTGAAGAATATGCCCGCAAAGTACCGTGCTGGTTCTCTGTTCCCATATTCCTTTTTATACTAACCTTTTCTCCACTTTATAAATAAAAGCATACTTCTTACCCATTCAAAGGGGCACTTTCAAATACTAGGGTCACACTGAACTAACAACTAAATAACAAATTTTGTAGGTGGCTTCCAGTCATCTGCTTTCAAAAAAAAAAGGAGGATCTAAACAATCTGTCAAGTTGATGTGATTTGGGCAAATATCTCAGAAAAACTAAGTGACAATGCTATGATAAACTCCTTCCATCCCTATCAATTTATTTATGTGAACAAGGTTTCTCAAGTTTACATTTATAAATATGAAAAACAAATAAAATTGATGCTCGACTAGATCTCATTCTAGGAATAAATAAAATTAACTCATAAAATAATAAGGAAGGAAAAAGTCTCCCTCTATCTTATTAAGAGATATATTTCCAGTAAAATTTTACATTTAAATATTTATCAACATTTAGAAGTCTGTTTTTGATCAGTTAGATGCTAACAACTTTAAATCAATCTAAACTATTTATATTTAAATTCTTGAACATACTTTTATTGCAAAGAGGTATAATAAGGTAAACAATATTACTTAGGGTTTATGCTAAAAAACTTTAAATGTGAACATAAATGTGCAAAGGGAAGTATTTTTCAAAACTTGTTCAAAGTAAAAAGCTTTAATATCATTGTTTCAAACAGTTAAAGATCTTAAGTATTTTGTCCTTTTCTCACTCAAATTTGAGACAAAAGTATAGGCAAATATTTATTGCCAATATTTTCACCAATAGCCACTACCTGAGATAACAGATCAGTCTGGTATTGGGAAAATAAGAGAAATGAAAACAATCAGTGCTGAAAAGAGATCAGGCTGCTTGAGAGAAAAACAAATAAAAGTACTCAGTTTGTCTTATTAGTTGCGCTTCTTTCATTTAAAGAATGCTGTTAAATTTAAAAGAAAATATCATAAATTATAAATTAATACGGCCTCACTTTTCAAAATGATTAAATAACTGCATAGTAGGCAGAAAAATAAAGATTTCTAGAGAGTGATAGGAAGATGGAACTGTATTGATTTTCAGTCAAATTCAAATAAAATAAAGAGCACTAAATCTGAGGAAGCTGCTAAACTGTAGGGAAGGAAGACACAACACCACTCATTAGTCAGAACAGAAGGACAGATGGTTAAGAGTGACAAGTGGCACTGTCACTGGGTTCCCAAAGAGCAGAAGTCATGTGGGGACTGTAAGTTCCCTGGACATACTAGTCTTTCTTGACTCTGGTCTTTGCACACACTGCTAGTACCTTCACACGGTATGATGCCCTGCCCCCGACCAATCCTTCTGGTGCTTCTTTCAAGACACCAATCAAATGTCACAATTCCTACTGGTAACAAGAAAACTTCTATTAAAACTTCTATTTTAATTTTCAAAACATGGACCACTAGCATCATAGTGGGAAAAACTATGTAAACACTGTGAAACTAGACTCTAGAATGGATATATTCCATTGTGGTCACTTAAAATTTATTTATCTCAAAAAAGTTAGTGATTCTTCATCTTTACATATTATATTCCTGACACAAGTTATCACACTGTGCCATTATTTCATGTGTCAGAATTGACTAAGGCAAGTTAAATAATCTGGGAAAAGTCCTAAGTGTATTGTCTTAATATGTTCTTTCTGACTTTCCTCCTACTACACAGTATTTCTATGGTTCCTTTAAAAAAAACACACCACACAAAGCATAATCAATCAATGATCTCCATGGAAGATTACTCAGATGTAAAAAAAAGTGATCTCACAGCAAAGCTAACTTAAGTGTGTGTGTGTGTGTACGTAAGTGTTTGTGTGTAGACAGGTCAGTCTGTCTACCTACCCACTGTATATTTATGAATCTAAACTGTACTTTCTAACCTCAGAAAATTTCAAGATAAAATGCTGTTATAGTCCCTGAAAGTTCTCTCATTTATTTTTGTTCTCTCACTTTTGACTCATTCACATTATTACTGTTTTTCTACTTTGGAAATCACTTCAGAAATAGTAATTTAAAGAAAAGATTTCTAACAATGAAATCCACAAGTGCAGTGAAAGTTCCCAAACATGAAAATGCTTGGGCTTTTGACCTTAGGCAAATACAATCATGAGTATTTGTATTGCAATCAAATAAGGAAAAGAAAGCCAAACAAAATTATGTGCTACATTTATTTAAGTGTATTTGTATATGGAGATAATGGAAATAAAGCTGCTATATTCATTAAGCAGCAAGGTAGTATTTAGAAACTATGAGGACAAAAAAGTGGAAGTGATGTATAATATATCCTTAGAGATCTTCAATTTCATTTACAAATATACCTGTGTCTGTGTAAAGTAATCAGATTCAGGGGTGCCTGGGTGGCTCAGCCGGTTAAGCGTCTGACATTGGCTAAGGTCATGATCTCATGGTTCGTGAGTTCAAGCCCTACATTGGGCTCTGTGCTGACAGCTCAGAGCCTGGAGCCTGCTTCAGATTCCCTATCTCCCTTTCTCTCTCTGCCCCTCCCCCATGCACTTGTGTGCACTCTCTCTGTCTCTTTCAAAAATAAATAAAACATTAAAAAAATATTCAGATTCACAGACCCAGATAATAAAGGGAAAGTCTATTTTCTAAATGTAAGCAAAACATTCTCTATTCTGCAGTAAAACCTGGGAAATAATGCAATTAGGCAAACTGGCAGGATGTCTTAGTGTGATTTATATACACAAACTAGTGGCAATCATTAATCAGGAAATGCTATTAAAGTGATGAAAAATTATTCACCTTTTCCTAAAAGCAATTAAAAAAGCCTTTAATTTTTATCATTTTGTATCCCACCAACTTATATATAGGCATCAGAGTCACTACAATACCTCCATAGCCTGAGCTAAGCGTTCTTCTAGAGCCATGTAGGTGAGGAACTGAGGATCCACATAGGAAATAGCTTCAGCAACTCCTAGTCCATCTGCAAAGCCGTCAAACAGGCTGGAAAAAAAAAAAAATACAACCATGATTAGGGAAATCTTTATGGTGAAGACATAATTATATTAGCATACTGATAAACCAATAAATATACTATAAGCAGAAAACCTTAAAATATTTTAACATAAATCTTATGTGGTGAGAGGCAGGATGAACCCAATAGAAAAATGAAATACTAAGCATAAGGAGCTAAGACACCACTACCTCTCCTAATAAGCTGTCACAATCACACACAAAATTTGTGGGAAAATTCTTTTTATGTTTCTAGTTCTTAGTTCCAACTCGGGTGATTGCTTAAGGCTGGTATAAAGGTAGTATTTTTCTCCCCAATTCTGTCTCATATACTTTGTTTGTTTGAGTTTCCAACCTAAATTTAGAGGAGAACATGGTAAAGACAATTACTGCATTTATTTCAATTCTATCATTAGACAAAGCCTCTTTTCCTTCTCTTACCTTGTACTGCTTAATTATTTTGGGCTTAAAAATATTTTATTTTCTCAAATCTTGCTTCTTAATCTCTCTTCTATTCTTCTGAAAACTAGGCCTCCTCCATTATTATTCAGATTGAAAAATACTTAGCTCTTGACTGCTCATTTTTATTGTTTCTTTTTACTAAAGGATTTCAATCCCCTTGAAGAAAACATTATGTTTTATTCTGGTCCCAATCTCCTTCCTCCACCGCTAGACATACACAGATTCCTTCTTTTCCTCTAGTCTTGGAGATACCTATTTCAAAATTCAGAAACCCTAAATAACTCCTCAGTCCTCTTCTTTCTAATCTTGCCTCCTTGGCAATGACATTCAAGTCCACGTCTTCAGTTATCTAAACCTCCACCTAATTCCAAACTCCCTCTTGAGCTCCTGACCTACATTTTTAGTTTTCTATGGGGCAGTTTACCTCATTTAACACACACCACCTCAAATCTAGTATCTCCAAAACTGAGCTTATTATGTCTACCTAAAGGCAACCTTCTGTTGACTTCTACAGTCCTATCAAAAGTTGAATACAGTCAGGAACATCCAGTTACACAAACCAATTCAAAATAATTTTGATGTCAACTTTTGTGCCATCATTAAAATTATAAATCTACTGCCAAGAAATACAAGAGTGTTATTATGAAGATAATAGCTTAGTACCATCTAAAAATCAGCAGACACCACATAGTGCGAAGAAACATCCTCATACCATCACAGATTTTAAAATTAGAATTTAAACCACAAATTAGCAAATCCAACCTTCCCTGCGACACTAGAACCCCTTCACCTAGCAGTGAGACACAAGGCAAGGAAGGAGAGCCCTGGAACCAGTAACACAGGGATTTACCTCTACATTGAACTGAGTCAGAGTCAGATAATGTGAAAATTTTATTTAACTGTTTTTTCAGCTATAAAACAAATGAAATGCATTGATGCACACACACGCCTGGCACAGAGCTGGCACCATGGTCGTGGCATCCAGGAACCAGCAGGACTCCATGTGGAAGAAACACTGCTCTCTGGGGTGGTACATGCTGTGCGGAAGAGCTCTATCAGAAGTATGAAGCTTGTGTGAAGTTAAGTGCTCTAGTTCTGCCTGCTGAAGCAGTGCAAACTATGTCCCCTTTTCCTCTGCAGAAAACTCCTTCAAACGGTTAGAGTCAACCATCTCTAAATTCTTTTCTTCTCCAGACTAAACAAATGTAGACATTCAAAGAATATTATCTGCCTGTAATTTGGCCACTGCAAAATAATCAGCTAACATTAAAAATTCTAGCATCATTCATCTGGCAATCACATAGTAGTAAGTGTTTGAGACAAAAATCACTAATGATACTAAAACCAGTGGATGGAAGTTTGATAGTTTGAGAAGAAACAGGTTATTTAACGTGGAATATCTTCCCACTAAATGCCTATTATTTGTTTTAAAAAATGGCAACAGTACAGTGAGGAAATCTGAAAGATATCCCCTCAAGCAAATGATCGCAATTAACATCACAGAAATGGGACAATTTGGCATCACGTGTCTTCTGATATGAACAAAGAAAAATAAAACACCGTTTCTGTGGCGTTCCTGCTAAAAAACTTTTAACTTGAATCTAATCATGACATCAGGAAAATCTACACTAAGAACCATTCTAAAAAATAAATGGCCTATACTTTTTAAAAATGTCAAGGTTATGGAAAACAAAAACCGAGAAATGTTCCAGATTAAAAGTGACTCACGAAACATGTTAACCAAGTACAATGAGTAGCCTTGAACTGGACTAGAAAAAAATTTCTCTGGTGACATCAGTGGGACAACTATAGACATCTGAATAATGTCCGTAGACTAGATAACAGTACTATTAACAGTGTTAATTTCCTGATTTCGAAAATTTTACTGTGTTATATAAGAAAATGTCCTTGTCCTTAGGGACTTCATGCTAGACTATGGGTAAACAGGCATCTTGTTTGTAACTTACTCATAAATGTGGGGGGGGGAAATACCATAAAATAAATATAGGGAAAGAAAGGAAAGACACAATGATAACAGAAATGTGGTAAATGTTAATATTTGTGGAGTATTAGTGAAAGACATATGGAAATTCTTTTAAATTTCTGTTATTAAGGGGGGCACCTGGGTGGCTCAGTCGGTTGAGTGTCTGACTTTGGCTCAGGTCATGATCTCATGGCTCATGAGTTCGAGCCCCATGTCAGGCTCTGTTGACAGCTCAGAGCCTGGAGTCTGTTTCAAATTCTGTGTCCCTCTCTCTCTCTGCCCCTCTCTCGCTCATGCTCTGTCTCTCCCTCTCTCAAGAATAAATAAAACATTAAAAAAAGACATTTTAAATTTCTGTTATTAAGCCATGGTTATAGCCACAGGGAATTAATTTCTCACAGCCTTAATAGGTTAATAATTATAACCCCAATTTCTTCCAGGAAAATAGAGAGTTAAGTAGTTATCAAAAAATAAATAAATGGTACAGTTGAGATTTGTCTAAATCTGAAACTCATGTTTTCTCCACATCACCTCCCACCAGGCCATTTTATAAAATATTCTCTGGGTATTCTACAACACTTCTGTGATGTCATCAAAACAAATAAGTAAACTTTGATAAAGCATTTTTTCCATTTCCTTTTTTTTTTTTTCCCATTTCCTTTTAAAGAATCAAAAAGCTTTACCTTTTTTTTTTAAGTTGTGGTAAAACAAACCAAAAAAAAGGTCACGTTTTCGCTCTAGAGATAAGAACTGCTGTTTGCCATGACTTTTCCTTTTAGTTGTTAAAATGACATGTTACTTTAATATGAAAGTCAAATCCTATTTTACTTTATCAGTCTTAGCTACTGCCATATAAATTGACATAGTACCATATAAGCAATAATGAGGTGTTACATACCTACATAAAATTCAAAACAGTAACCTTCAAAAAGTCTGTCTTAAAATTAATGCTAAAATGCTTTCTATGTTAAAAACAAAAAACAAACTACTGAAGCTCCCCAAATTTGGAGACAATCACAAACATCTCTAAAATCTTAACATAACAGATGTATCCAGAAAGATCATCAATGAATTAGAACCTAAAATCAAGTTTTCAAGTTTAAGTTAAAATTATATTCAAAAAATACCTCATTATTTCTTCAAATTTTTATATGGAACAACCTTTTTTGAAAGTTATTTAGAAATATATATCAAGATCTTAATAAATACCACTTATCTCAGTAATGTCACCTCTGTTAATCTGTCCTAAAGAAATAACCTGAAGTACAAAACAAGTTATATGAGGGGAAAGGTTCACTGTACTATTTCATTGGGGAAAATGAACAATTAAATTTTAGTGCAACTACAGACTGGAGCATCTACATAATGGAGCTATAAAACATTGATAAAATTTTGAAAATGTCCAAAAGAAAACATTTCTTCATATTAAACCCTAATTGCCTCCAGACATGCACAGATGATGTTACCTAAATCGACAATTCCGTCATCTGCTGAGCATTATGAGGAATGACTTTGCATAGTGGAGGCATAAGACATCATCAGCATCACAAGGAGTTCAGAAAGAGGGTAACAGGCAGACATAAGAGAGGTGGGGGAGAGCTAGTGGTACCAAGATCAGCAAAACTGGGATCTGGTGAGCCACTGCTCTTCCATAAAGTTAGGAAGCCAGAAAATGGGTTTTGGAGGTAAGAATGTTTAAGATGGAATTACAAATTGTTTGTGTGGCTGTGATAAAACACCACTTCTACTTCCACAAATGGGCAATGAAAGTCTGCTTCGCACATCTAATTTGCTCCCCCCCCTAGGGAGTGAGAATAGGAAACAGTAAGGAGGATTTCAATGAGATGCTGAGTTTCATATCTGGAACAATTTGGAGAAGCACAAACAAGTAGCTAGACACATGGAAAGAGACTCAAAATCATAACTTCTAGAAATCTGCAGGGTTATCAAGTGATGTAAATGAGTTTTTCTTTATTTTTCTCTATTTTCTGTAATGGAATTTTAGCTGGAAAACCAAAACAAATTCTTAAAAATATTTCTGGGTAGACATGAAAACAAAAGTAGTACCAAGCCATTATTTTCTCCAGAAAAAGTAACAAGAGATCTGTTGAACCATATATCCTTTCTACATCTCAATAACCAGCTACTTCCAGAGGCCGACTGCATGTTTGAAAGATAAATCTAACTATAAGCCAAAACAGTTAAATTCTGACCTTTATATCATGAGACCTAACAATTCAATAATCCACTTAATTGTTATATGCTGCTTTTCCCTGAAGCTCATTATTCTTTGTCAGCATAAACTGAATACTTTCAGCATATCTGGGAAGATATAATTGTCATTTTCCATATTTTGCATACAGAGAAGGATAACTACATTCTTATGATTCTTCTGGTTTAATCACATGTTTTGAAATTCCTCAAGTACTATTTATTAAAGACTCTTCTTTTTTTTTAAAGGATTATACCAAGTGCTATATTTACCATATAGAGCTAAACTTACACGTTGGAAACCTCAAACCATGAGTTTATAAATAACCAGGATATAAGGTGGGCTTCAAGAGAGCCAAAGGTCAAAGAGGAAAAGAGGTCACTGCCTGGAGTAGTAGGAAGGAGTCCATGTAGGAAGTGACATCCAGAATGAGCTCTGAAGGAGAGGAAGACTAACAAGATGGGAAAAAACACTTTTGAGAGATCAGAGATTCAGTTTTCATAATTTAGAATCATGAACGAATTCTACTCAGTGAACAATTAACCATGGTAATAACACTGCTACATACCTCCAGTCCACATCTAAGTCTTCACTCACACTGGAGTCATCCTCAAGGTTATTGTTACCATCCAGCATGAAAGCTTCTGGCTGTGCAAATTCATTGGCAGGCTCATTTCCCTCATCACTGCTGCTTTCATTGACTTCATTGTACTGTAACCAAGGAATTTCTCCCTCTTCCAAGGATGTCTGTTCCCTAATACAAACATTTTAACGGAAGAAAAAAACATTATTTTAGAACACATCATAAAATTGTTCTCTAAAAACAGTTCTAAATATTAGTGCAAACAGATTCTTTATTCTTTAAGTTCTAAACTCTTGGTACTTACATGATTCTAAAAGTCTGCTTTCTTTAACTGTAAAGTTATTTAAAAGGGAAGCAAATTTGTTATAGGGTCATATGTATGTAGAAATAGCTCCCAGTTACATAAGAACCTATTTATTTGATATACAAATTACCTATGCTCCTATACTTTCTCTTTGTGCAGAAGAAAAATAAGAGAAGTTCATTCTAGACAACTTTAATTTTAAAACACTGCTCTTGAGTAGTTTCCCTTCACAGTTCAAATAAAATCAAAATTCCTCAACCTGGCCTACAAATCCCTACATCATACATGCTTTCTCCTTAGCCCTCTTCTCCAATTGTTACCTCCCACCACTCTTCCCCCTATTTACTCTATTTCCTATAATTCTTTCTACCTGTGGAACACATAGAGATCATTTCCACCTCGGGGCACTTCCTCTACCTGAAATGTTCTTTCACCAGATTTTTGCTATTTCCTTCTTGATATTCAGGTCAGAGTTAATGGCAGCTCCTCAGAATGCGTGGTCTTGACAACTCATTTTAAGGAGCTGTCCAGTCACTACCACATAACTGTTTATTTTCATTATAGAAATTACTTCACTTATCATTTTCTTACTCGTTTATTGTTAGTCTTTCTCCCACTAGAAAACAATAAGGTCACAGGAACAGGGACAGACAAATGGTACAAGGAAGAGAAAAAAGAAGCATTTCAAAACACCAGAAAAAAATTATTTCATAAATGATATCAGGACAACTGAGTATTCATCTGGATGGAAGGAAGTTAAATCTCTATGTCATTATTTACCCTTTAACAAATTCCAAATCCATATTTTAAAAATGCATGTGCACCCCACCACCATTTCTAAAACAACATGTACATGACTCTCAAGAATCATGAGAAATTTTTACAAAAATCTGTGTCATTGTATGCATGATGCAAAATCTAGAGGCCATAGACAAGATTGTTAACTCATACAACTTACACATTAGAGTTAAAACACCAAAACTTTGGACACAAAGATCAAATTGAAAATAACTCTTTGTAATACATGAGAAACAAAAGTCAAGGCTTCAATGACTGGACAAAAGGTACTCTATGAATTTATAAATAAGACATACTGGTAGCATTTTCTTATTTTTTTTTTTATTTAACAGAAATAGTATATCAAAGTATATCAAAAGGAAGTTAAATATGACAGCATAGTTTTGGCAAAGCTGAATTTTAGTCTGGGTTTTAAGAAGAAAAATAATGTTATACAATAGCTTACATATTTCAAAAGCAGGTCTAATTAGAATTTTATTCATTCTAACATGCAAATTTAACTTTGGAGATAAAAACATTTATGCAAGAGATGTAGATGATATCCACATATAAGAACACATTAAAAAAAATTTTTTTAATGGTTATTTATTTTTGAGAGAGAGAGACAGAGAACAAACAGAGAAAGGGCAGAGAGAGAGAGAGAGAGAGAGAGAGAGAGAGAGAGAGAGAGAATATCAATCTGAAGTGGGTTCCAGGATCCAAGCTGACAGCACAGAGCCTGACGTGGGGCTCAAATTCACAAACTGCGAGATCATGACCTGAGTCGAATCAGACACTTAATTGACTGAGCCACCCAGGCGCCCCTGAATCAACACATTTTACATACACAAAAACTGTAGCTCTCTACACACCTAAACCCATAATTGTTTCTTTAATCTCAGGTCCTAAACAACATCTCAAAATAACAGGTTTGTAAGATTTAGTATCCAGTATCACTTGTCTAGTAAAATCAGAGAAATTAGAATAAAATATGCTTAATTTGTTGAAGGTTTAATATCTACTATACACTTGATCTCAGCCAAAAGGCTGAGAAGCGATTAATATCTACTATATAAAGTGACTGGATATTTTCCTTTCATGCATCATAATTAGGTCCAATGAAAAACTAAACCCAAAATGGATTCAAAATTCAAAATCGAAGTAAAAATTCCTAAGCAACAGTTCTTTGTTTACACCATTATGAGAACACGTGCCATACTGTATTGTAACTCTTCTGGTGACTCATCTGTGTCCTCCTAGACGGGAGCTTTCCAAAAGCACACACAGTGCTGTCTCTCAACATCGTAGCTTCACCCCTTGTAATAAGTGCCTAGCACACAGTAGGTACTCTATTTGTGTTGCAAATGTTACCAATAAATCCTTGAAAAACAATCTTTTAAAAAACAAATAATTTGGAGATCAAGCCTGAAATAGCCCTTAGGAACTTTTGTTATTTCTGATGTACTCCTACAAAAAAAATGCTCTTCTTTTTCCTATTATACAGATAGCAAATAAGTCAGTTACTACTCTGTACTCAGATATAGAACATAAAACTCAAATATGTTGGTGAAAATGATTCAGTATAAGAATAAATATTAATTTTTGGGTTTTAATTCAAAGAAGAATAAAACTAAAGAAATTATTCTGAATATAAATAGTTTACAACATGTCATTAATACTTTTACTATATAAGGAATTCTTGGCTACGTATGTTGCTTAAACATTTGATTCTGTCTATAATGACTCATAATAACAGTTATAGAAATAGAAAATAAGTCACATATGGTATATGCTTTCAACCTATTACATAAAGTTCACATAAATTCTTACCACTTAACACAAAATTTACCAGGCTAGAAGAGTGGCACTGTGCTGGGCCAGAGTTGGCTTGATATTACAACAAAACGAATTCTGCTCTTTAAAAAAAAAAAAAAAAAAAAAGATTCTCAACAATAATGTCAAAAGAATCTTTTATTTTCTGTAGCTAACCAAAGAAACAAATATCCCCATGGGAATGTAAGACTATAATGTAAGTTTAAATACTTCAAAAACCTTGGAAATATTTAAAGCAATAGCTCAGTCTTCTTTCTCTCTCCTTATACATACATACACATTTACACATATACCAGACATACCATGTATAACAACAAATTCACAAAAATTTAGACCTTCAATGTCCTTTCTGAATCATTTTGGTAATTCAAATATTAACAAGATGCCATTATCATGCTGCACAGTAATTTATGAGATTTAAAAAGACATATTATCTAATCATGTCTCCAATGGTCTATTCCAAAAAAGTATTCCAGTAGATGGAAGACGTGGAAGCCTGTGCCTGCCACAACCACCACTAAAGTCACAGGTATTTCAACTGCGAAGGGAAATTGCCAAGTTGTCCTTTCCTTCTGAGCACTTTCAGCACCGCCTGGAGGAAATCAATGCTGCTGCCCTGAGAAGAAACTGAAAATGCTTCTTAGCCCCACAACCTACTCCCAGTAGGTGAAAATCTTAGAAAGCCATCAGCATCATCTAATCTCCTGACTACAGGCTACACCGTTAACTCAAAGCTTCAGACAAACAGACAGAAGTTCCCTTTACGATATATGATTAAAGATCCATAGTCTTCAATAATAGAAACTAAATTTAATATGTGAATAGCAATATTAAAATTATCAAAATATACAATAAATTAATATGGAATATTTTAAAGAAATTTTCATTAAAAAGTTTTAGAATATGCTATCATATAACCATGCAACATAGAATTTTCTGTGAAATGAAGAAAATGAAAGGCAGACAAATCACATAAAACCGAGTCGTTTCCTTTAGCTAAATGATAAGCAATTTGAGTATCCATTATTTGCAGCACAAAATTTTAGACCTTTGGGTTAATGCCAACATTTTAAAGAGCTGAGGCTTTCATAAAATAATCTAGCTATATTATAAGAAATTTTATAAAAATCCTGGACAGCATGGTTAAGATTCCTAATTAACTGGTATTCGATTAACCAGTTTTCATTTTATAACTAAAGACACATGTAAGAAACTGCTAAGCTTTAGGTATAAGCTCATTTTTAATAATTCTAATTGTATAGCAAATGGTTAAGATTTCAAACCCCTATCTTGGAGGTAAAGCAGTAAGAAGGGTACCTGGGTGGTTCAGTTGGTTAAGCATCAGACCTCAGCTCAGGTCATGATCTCATGGTTCATGAGTTCAAGCCCCACACGGGGCTCTGCACTGACAGCACAGAGCCTGCTTGGGATTCTGTCTCCCTCTCTCTCTGCCTCTTCCCACCCTCAAAATAAATAAATAAACACAAAATAGTAATGAAAAAAAGTAGCAAGGAAAGTAACAGAGGGGCGCTTGGGTGGCTGAGTCAGTTGATTCTCCGACTTCCACTCAGGTCATTATCTCACCATTCACAGGTTCGAGCCCTGCATCAGGCTCTGTGCTGACAGCTTGGAGCCTGGAGCCGACTTTGGATTCTGTCTCTCCCTCTCCCTCTGCCCCTCCCTCACTTGCACTCTGTCTCTCTCTCTCAAAAATAAACATTAAAAAAATTTTTTTAAATAAATAAAGAAAGTAACTGAAATTTTAATTAAGAATCAAAAAAGCCTCAAAGGGAATTACAGCTTATAAAATCAATGGTACTCTGGTTCCATGTCATCCAGTCACAAAGATGGAACCCCAGCACCTAATTTGAAGAAATGTTTCCTTATCCTAATAAATTCAGTGTTAACAGGAAGGGCAAAATATTTATTAAATTTTTAAAAAAAAATTTTAAGAGTAGTTACATAAAGAGTTTGGAAAGTTAACAAAACAGTGGCAAAAACTTAAAAACACGTGTGATGTATTAATTTAAATTCAAAAACACAAATTTTAAATGGACATTGAATATTGTCCAGTAATTATTCAATGTTTACCTAGTAAGTTTGTTGTCTACCTCTCTGAAAGCCTATTTCCAACCTTTTCTTCTTTCCTTCAATTTGACAATCTTCCTATCCTCCCCATCCTCAATATCTAGTAACAATGAGGACACTGAAGTCACCAGAGACTCCTCTTTTCTTCCCACCAGCAAACCTACAGATTTACCTACACTTGTACCTACCTGCTACCTTCCCACTTAATTACACTGCAAGTCTCACCTCCTAAAGGTTCTCTCTTTGAGATATGGAGCCTAATCCTTATCTTCTCAAGGACTTCACTTTATCTTTCCTATAATTATTAGTCAGTTATTCTCTGGAACATTCTATAAGCAAACAATCATGTGTCCAGTGTAGCGAAGTGAAGACAACATTTTCTTAGGCCCAGCATCTATCTATGGCTCCTTCCTTTTGTAAAGAGTTAGGTATGATAACTGTCTCTGCTCTATTACCTTCAATTCCCTTCATTTTTTTAGTTCTTTTCCCCAAATGAAAAAGATAAACAATCGATTTAAGTTATAAAGTACATTATATTGAATATCCATAAACCCAGCACCCAAAGCAGAAACTAGAATATTATCACTGACTAGCATACATCTTGTGCCCCATACCTATCCTATCCCTTTGACTTCACCCCCCCAGAAAAAAAGTACTATCTGAATGCTCTTATCATTCCATTGTTTTCTGAAAGAAGTTTTCACTAGTTTTGTATAGTTTAACAAGATATTTAACTTCTTGTTTTTAAACTTTGTGAAACAGAGATCATACACATTATTTTTCTAGAAATGGTTGCTTTCATTCAATATTGTACCTCTAAGATTCATCCATGTTTTGCATATAAGTGGGGCTCATGCATTCCCACTGCTGTGTAACACTCCCTGTATGAATACACCACTAACTTTTCTCCTGTTAAGTAATATTTGGGTAATATCCAGTTCATAGCTTTCATGAAAAATACTGCAAAGAACATTCTTGTACACAACTCCTGGGCCACATGAGGAAGTTTCTCCAGAGTATACACCTAAAAGTGGAACTGCTGATAGTGCACGATGCAAAATGTTAAAATTATTATAGCATTTTAGTTAATATGACCTACTTCACATCTCAACAAGCATTCATATCCTCCAAAACACCTGATATTGTTAAATTTCCTGTTTGTTAATCCAATGGGTAGCTAAAAAATGATACCTCCTTGTGATCTTAATTTACTAATGATCTATGTATCTTTTGATATTTTTATTCATTAATATTTCCTCTTCAGTGAATCATCTGCTCAATTTTTTGAACATTTTGCAATTAGACTATCAGTTTTTCTTCCTGATTTCTAGGAATTCTTTATATCCTGCACATTAACACTCTGTATTCTATAAATACATTCTACTAGTTTCTTTCCTTTTCATTTTCAGTTCCTCTTCTTTTATCTTCCCATCATGCCGTGACCATCAAGATCTCCACGACAATGGCTACTGAAATGGTGCTATGAGCAACACCCTTGCCTTGCTCCTGATTTTGGGGGGCGGGGGGGGGGGGAAGTTAATGCTTCATTACTAAAAATGATATCTACTGATTTATTTTGGGAGATACATTTTATCAGGTCAACTGTTCTGATCTTAGTTTCTGAGTTTTTATCACGATGAGGTCTTGAACATTACTAAGTGATTTTTTTTCCTGTATCTACAGAATTTATCATATGAATTTTCTCCTGTATTCTGCTAATGTGGTGAATTACATTTACAGGTATTCTACATTAAATCACTTTTGCATTTCTGGAATAAACTCAGATTGGTAATTGAGTTTTATCTGTAAAGAATATACTTACAAATTCAGATTTCCAATAATTCTGTTTGAGATTTTGACATGTATGTTAATGAATGATATAGGTTTATAATTTTCTTCACATACTCTTTCGGTATTAGGGTTATACTGGCCTTAGAATGATTTGGAGAAATAGTTCTTTTTCTATTATCTTGAAGAGTGGATCCTTGAAAGTTTAGTTTAAGAGAATCTGGCTCTAAAACCATCTGGATTGGGTATTTTCTCCACAGTAAGATTTTAAACTACTAATTACATATCTGTAATACGTATAATATTATTCAGGCTTCCTACAAGTTTTGGTAAATTGTATTTTTCTAAAAATTTCTCAATTTCTTCTAAGCTTTCAAATTTACTGCTACAAAGTTCATAGTACTATTCTTAGTCTATCCAATCTTTAATGTACTTGTGGCTGTATACACTTCGTGGCTGTATACACTTCTATATGTATTATCTATTTGTGCCTTGCCTTTATTTTCTTGTTCACTATCCAAGTGGATTGCCTATTTTTCTTAATCTTTTCAAAGTATCACCTTCTGATTTCTTTGATCCTCTCTATCCTGTTTTCTAACTTATTGAGTTTTGCTTTTATCTTTCCTAATTCTAATTTTTATTCCCTTATTTTCCTTATTTTAATGTTTCTTTTCCATTTTAAGTTAAATGCATGGCTTCTCCATTTTCAAGTTTTCTTCTTTTCTAATGTACGTATTTTATAAAGATAAATTTCCCTTTACCAATTTCACTCCAATCCGTCAAATTCTGATTGGTGGCATTCTCAAAACCGGTAAGTTATGAGCATTTTAGACTTCAATTGTAATTTCTTTTTTGTTTTTTACTGGTAATTTAGAAGGATGAATAATTTTAAATGCATGGATTTTTAAATTTTTTATATTTTTGCTGGTCTGTAGGGTATCGATTCTTTGAAATGTGTTAACCTGTGCTCTGCAGCCTAGTCCATGCTCAGTTTTTGTGTGTTTGTGTATTCCATAAACTGGACTGTTCATTAAACCGGGCTTAAATCAGTTGTTCAAATCTGCTAAAGACGGATGAAGTTCTTATATCCATGAATTACAGGCAGTTGAGAAAAGTATTAAAAAGTTTCCCAAAATGATAGTAAATTTGTCAATATTCTCCAGTTTCGTTACATTTTGACTTACATATTTTGAGTCTATTTTATTAGATGCATTCAAATTTAAAACTGTTACATTTTACTGGTAAACTGGACTTACTACATACTGACCCCTCATTCTCGTCAATAATGAAGTCTACTTTGCTAATGCTAATGTAACTGTTCCGTTTTTGTTTAGTTTGCATTTGCTTGAAATACCACTGTCTATCCTTTTATTTTCAGTCTGTATACCTATGCTTTAAGTTCATCTTTTGTAAAACACATTTAACTTAAAAAAATTCCAACTGATTTGAAGCTTCGATTTTTATAAGCAGAGATTAGGCAATTATATTTATTACAGGACTTGTTCCATATTACTTTTACCATTTCTTTTTTTTCCCCGTTTTAATGATTTTTTCTCTTTCTTTACTTTTATTTGGATTGACTGTAAATATCTTTTTCCATGTCTTAATTCCTTTTTTCCTCCTCTACAGGTCTCTAGTACATATACTCTTTATTCTTATGTCAAAAGTTAACTTTGAACCCTCTCCCAAACAATACAATTCAACTTTGATCTTTCCCCTTTCAACTTAAATACCATTGCTGTCCACTGTTTAGTTCTGTCCCCTCACTTTTACTTTTTTTTTTTAAGTGTATTTATTTTGAGAGAGAGAGAAAGAGCAGGGGAGGAGCAGAGAGAGAAAGAGACAGAGAGAGAGAGAGAAAGAGAGAGAATCCCAAGCAGGCTATGTGCTGTCAGTGCAGAGCCCAATGAGGGGCTTGATCTCCTGAACCTTGAGATCATGACTTGAGTAGAAACCAAGCATTAGACACCCAACCAAACGAGCCACCCAGGCACCCCAACTTCTATTTTTTTTTAATGAATTACTGGGCTTTATTACTGTAGGGTATCAGTGCAAGTAGTTGATGACCTCCACATCACATATCTATATATCTCTATCTCAATCTCTATATATCTCTATATCTATCTATATCTAATTACAGTCCAGGATCTTTTAAACTTAAATATCAAAGTGTCTACTTACAATCTACACTGTATGTCTAAATAGCACTTAAAACTTTCAAAAAAAGTTTTTACTTCCCATTCCTCTCCCACACCTTCTCATCGCAGTCAGTACAGTAATAACTACCTAAGGCTCAAACCAAGAAAACCTGCCATAACTGATTGCTCACTCTCCCTCATCTCACACCCAATCTACCTTATTATTGATCACTCAAAAACATGCTCAAACTTGTTTACTTTTTTTAATCCTCACTACCATCCCCCAGTCTAATACCCTAGGCCAACCTTCCCCTCTTTTGTACTTCAATCTCCACAAAGCAACTAGAGTGATCTTATATAAATGTGTGACAATTAACTCTTCACTTAAAATCTCCCTGCTCTATGAATAAATTCCAGAGGCTATCTATCCTGCATAGTTTGGTATCTGCGCACCTCATCTCATGTCACTCTTCCTTTCACTCATTCACTTCAGTCCCACTACCTTCATACATGGCAAGCCTTTTCATTTTCAGTATCTCTGCTCTTACCTTTCCTTATGCCTAGAGAGCTCTTCCTCAACCACTAATTCTCATCTTTTAGAGCCCAGCTCAAAAGTCAGTTCCTGAGATAAGCAGCCCATGGCCACTCTAATTAATGTAGGCCCTACCAGTTACCTTCTATGACACAAGGTTTGCTTTCCTTTACCGTAACCATCGCAGTTTATAATTTAGCATGTTTGTATTTTGTTTAATATCTGCGTCTCCCACCACATTGTGAGCTTCAGGAGGGAATCTTAGTTTGTCTTGTTCATGGATATAATCATGGGATCCAGCACAATGCTTGGTACATATTAAATGCTCAATAAATATATGTTGAATGAATAATTGTATCACAAATTATATATAAAAAATTTACTAATAGTAAACTAATAGTGATTCAAGAAGATCAAACATAAAATCAGAAAAGAAAAATAAACACCATTTCAATCACTGTCAATATCAATTATGTTTGTAAACTTCTTTCTTTACAGATTTTCTAATGTATTTTATTTCTTACAGAATTAATTTCAAGCTGGAAACTTAAACCTTTGAGAACAAACTTTACCATTAGTCCAAGTTGAAAGAGTTAAGAAAACCCATTTACCAAAACAGATTCCATGAGAGACTAAAAATTAGAACTAACCAATTATCAGGAAAAAAAATTTAAATTAACAAAGACAAACTACCTCAGAAAACACAAAGCCAAGGTTTCACAATACCAACAACCTTTAAAAGAATAAGCTGTTTAAATTTTTAAATAACCTTTAAAGGAATAAATAAGCTAAACATCAAAGGGTTAAAAAAAAAGCACACATTGTTTTAGCAAAGCAAGTATTAAACTGTTTTTGAGACAAAAAATGAGACAATCTGCACATATGAATCTCAACATAAAAATCCTATGTCAAATATTAGCAAGCAGAATCCAGCAGCTCAAACATTTCATGACTATATGATCATGTTTATGTCAAGAAGCAAGGGTAAGTGGCTATTAGGAAATCTAATAATAAAATAATTCCTCATGATCATTAGGTCAAAGGTGAAAAATCACTATGATCATTTCCACTGACACTAAAAAAACTTTAATAAAATTTAACAAACATTCTTGCTAGAAACCTATAAAATAGTAACGGGGGATATTTCCTTAGTGTGATTTAGAAGAAAACAATTGTGTGTGTGTGTGTGTGTGTGTATAAAATCAACCTAAAAGCCAGAATCATTCTTACTTGGGAAATATTAGAGCAAGGGTTGTGAACCCATGGGTTATTTCCAGCCTGCCACCTGTTTTTATAAATAAAATTCTACTGGAAGACAGCCACACTCATTCATTTACATATTGTCTATGACTACTTTCACACTACAACACTGGAGATGAGTAGCTGCAATAAGACACTGGCATATGAACTGAAAACACCATGCAGCCCTTCACAGTGTAAGTCTGACAACCCCTGTAGTAGAGCATTCTCATTAAAACCAAGAAAAGACAAAGGTGTTTACCATCAATCACTGATTTCAGAAATACCATCTGATGCGATTAGGCAAATATTAAAACCTCAACATTTGTAACTTTCTCTGTTTCTGTGAATAAATCACCGATTTCCATCTTGAGGCTGCCCTTTCTCCATTGTTTGGCAACGGCAGCTCTAAACTCATACCTAACTCAACCAAAAGAATCTTTTAAATGCCCTAATTTTCTTTAAAGCAAAGTAGAAATGTATACTGTATCTCAATAAAAGATAATTAAATTACTAAAATTTTCAATTTAATTGTTCTTTGTAAAACACCAAAAGCACTGGGGTGCATTGATCTCACGGTTCGTGGGTTCAAGCCCCATGTCAGTCTCTGTGCTGACAGCTCAGAGCCTGCAGTCTGCCTCAGATTCTGTGTCTCCCTCTCTCTCTGTCCCTCCCCCGCTCACACTCTCTCTCTTTCTGAAAAATAAACACTAAAACAAACAAACAAACAAACAAAACACCAAAAGCATAATGAAAAAACTCAGTAGGACTTACTGGTCCTACATAGGGCTTGTATATGGGATCAACAGCATATCCAACATTTGGAAGTGACGTATACCATTCTTGTACAATACATATAAATAAACCTCACTGTTAAACAAAACATACCCTTCCTGTAGAGATAATTCTTGGTTTTCTTCTTCAGGACCACTGCTATCACTCTGTAGTTCAGGTTCATTCTCATCTTTTCCTGGCAAAGTCTCCCAGCTTTCATCACTTGACGACTGATCTTTTTCAGTACCAGAAAATCGATGAGGCAAAGAAGCAGACCACTCTCCATCACTGCATTCTGAACTGCAAATTCAGAACAGAAAGAAAATAAATTGTCATTATAATCGTCATTATATGTGCATTTACCATTTGAAGACATCGTGGTATCGAGTGGATGACTGATGCCACACGATTCATCAGGTGCTAATTCAATTTAAAAAATATTTTAAAAATAAATACATTCAGCAGAATGTAACTTTTTCAAATGAATATAGCACATGGCAAGTTACAGAATTATCGATTTATGATTTTCTTCACTAAAGTAAGTAATTCCATGTTGCTTAGATAGAAGTTCTTCATTTATTAGACATATTTCTAAATAAAAATTTAAATATAATTTGGCAACCATAAATTAAATGCTCTGGAATAAATAATAATAGATTTATTACTCATCTGACCTGACTAAAACAACTTTCTAATTACATATTGACAATGGAAATCCTATTCTCTATGAACAAATTTCTATTACCATCTTTTAAAAGCTTAACTATTTTTTCCTTCCTTTTTTACACAAGATTTTAAAAGGAAATTCAAATTCATAAAAAGCAGCAGAGACAAATCTTTACTGAAGTCCTTTGGTAGGACTATGAACACAAAATAAATTTCAATTCAAGAGAACATTTAGATAAGGAACCAAAGGGATGATAACAGGGTTAATGAAGAACCTCAGAAAATGACTTGGTTGTATTTAACTTTGGTTAATTTGGTTTCATTTAATGACTCTTTAAGTACTAGTCATCTTGTACTACAAAGGTTAAAATATTATTAATGGTGAAAATAAATCTTAAATGCCCCTTCCAACCGTATCAACCATTCTGGTCAAGAATCCCCTTAAAAACTTCCCTTTGTGCCTTGATTTTTGAGAAACAAAAAATTAATAAATTTTAGTTTCTGAAAGAAGTGATAATCGGTAAGAAATTACCTTTTCTTTATGATGATATATTACTAATGGTTATATTATTGATATATTAACTAGTCTAATGAGTTCCTCCTTCTCTGAACAGATGAATCCAGGAGATCAAGATGCTATTAAGAAAAAGCGGCAGTAATGTAAGCTCTGAGAAGTTAGAAGTAAAAAAAAAAAAAAAAATCAACTTCCAATTGTCAGTAAATGATGGGCAGCAGGTCACGTTCTCGAGAAGGAATTTTACATAGCTCTGGCATAGCAAGTAAAAGGTGTTCTTTCAGTTGGATAGAAGCCCAATTGCTTATATTTTGTAAAATTTTCTCTAACCCAAAAAACAATCTAAGATCAAATAAATCAGTTCTATACTTGCTCCAGTATAAAAATTTAACATAGAAAATAGTTCAAAAAGACTTTTTGAATGAAGTTTCCTGGCCTATGAAACCTCTCAATTTTATTTAAAAATTTTTTTTTAATGTTTATTTATTTTTGAAAAAGACAGAGCACAAATGGGGGAGGGGCAGAGAGAAGAGGGAGACACAGAATCTCAAGCAGGCTCCTGGCTCTGTCAGCACAGAGCCTGATGCGGGGCAGGAACTCACAAACCGTGAGATCATGACATGAGGCGAAGTTGGATGCTCAACCGAATGGCCATCCAGGCACCCCAAAACATCAGGGGTAAGCTCTTACTTTTTTGTTTTAATGTATATTTATTTTTGAGAGAGTGAGAGAGTGCAAGCCAGGTAGGGGTAGACAGAGGGGGAGATAGAGGATCTGAAGTGGGCTCTGCACGGACAGCACAGAGCCTGATGCAGGGCTCCAACTCATGAACTAAATAAACCTTGAGATCATGACCTGAGCTGAAGTCCGAGGCTTAACTGACTGAGCCAACCAGGCGCTCCTTAGACTGTCATCTTTAAAGCTAAATTACTAGCTCCAATTTTGACATCTTTAACAATTCAGCTAAAATTTATTAATTTATAGCAATTTTACTTAAACAAAAACCTCATATTTTAAACATTTTATGATCCTGTCCAGAAAAACAACACCTAAAAAGTTTGTAATATTTTTTTTTTTTTGCTTAATGAAATAACTGATGGAGTATTTACAAATTTTAATATAAAAAGCATGCTTATGATCAATAGTCAATATATTTAAGAAGCCTATGTCACAGACTGGTGACATAGCCTTTCAGACAAATTTGGTCCTTCTACCTGTTTTTTTATGGTCAGTGAGTTACAATTTTATTTTTACAACTTTATCTTTAATTTTGCCTCTTAGCAAAATCTAAAATATTTACTATCTGGTCCTTTAGGAAAAAAGTCTGCAGATCCCTGGCCTGTATTATTACTACTCATTATACATAACCTTCACCTCTAAGTAACTAACTTTTAATATATTCTCAGCCCTGACCACTTGGCTTTCATAATCACTAACTGTGCACCAAACATTTTTAGATTTTCACCCTTCTTTTCAAAAGTTATAAAGCAAAACTCATCTGACAGGTAATGCCTTTCTTGAGTTTCTTTCTAAGGGTATTTCCCTACTCCCAAGCTGAAAATCACAGGTCTTTGACTCCTCACAAAACCCCATGTTTAAGTCCTTTTTATTTTCCATTCCTTCTGTAAAATGACTCCTTTTTCTCCATTTCTCCTAAAAACCCTGGCTCAAGTTATTTTCCTCTAAACCTACACCTAGACAGTCAATTGTTAATCGTTGTCCCTAAGTTTAATCTCACTCAACTCACTTAAAAGATGCATTCTGGGGCGCCTCGGTGGCTCAGTCGGTTAAGCGTCCAACTTCGGCTCAGGTCATGACCTCACAGTTTGTAAGTTCGAGCCCCGAGTTGGGCTCTATGCTGACAGCTGAGAGCCTGGTTCAGATTCTGTGTCTCCCTCTCTCTCTGCCCCTACCCCTGCTTGCACTTTGTCTCTTTCTCTCAAAAATAAATAAATGTTAAAAAAAAAAATTTAAAAATGTATTCTGAATTATCGCTATTGCTTCAATTTATATCAAATTACTCCAAATCCTTCACTTTTTTCCTAAAGCAGTATTTCACAAAATTCAGCCATCTGCCTACTGCCCTCACAATTTTTGCTCCAGGTGTCCACTAATGCTGTGTCTTGAGGTTCAGTAGTTGAGGACACAGGTTCTGGATTCAGTCTGCCTGGTTGTGAATACACCACTTACTAAGGCTGTGACATTACTTAACTTTTCTGTGCCTTTATCACCTCACACATCAGGTGAATTTGATAGTAGTATCTAATAACTCCCTGAGTTCATATAAAAAGCAAATGAGTTAATATACAAACAATGTTTTAACAGTGTCTGATAAATGATAACCCATCAATAACTGTTAGCAAATCATTTTTAATATTTTTTTAATTTAAATGCTATATTTCCTTTTCAGATCTACAAAGGTATTTAAGTGAACAATGTAGATAAAATGTTTAGCACAATTTTTGGAAAATGGTAAACATTTAATAAAGGTGACAGTTACTTTATTATACAAGCTGTGTGCTTCGACATTTCAATTGGATTTCCAACAGCACACCACCATTTTTCTTTCTTCTCTACCGCAGAAAATCTACTCTAAATCCTTGGTTTGTCTTACTGAATGGAAATATCAGCTTTCTGGTCACCCAATCAACTTTAGTTTTAGTGTCTCTTTATACCAGGGGTCAGCAAACTATGCCCTGACCCACGAGCCAAATCTGGCCACCTGTCTGTTTTTTAGTGGCCTGGAAGCTAAGAATGTTTTTATTTTGTTTTGTTGCATTTTTAAGTGGTTATAGAAATACCTGTATAATACCCTTGATTTTGCCTTTCGGTCCACAAAGCCTAAAATATTTGCAGACCCCTGTGGTCCATCCAGCGAAGACACAGCAAAGAAAAAACAAACACAGGTAAATGGAAGAGATATCATGGAGCAGGAAAGGGTGAGCAAATTGCTCAGTAGTAGCACTAAAGTAAAACAAACAAACAAAAAAACAAAAAATGGTACCAAGAAAAGTCAACTGGATTTGAGAAACAGGAGGTCACTGTTCACATTATAGAATATACAGATACTACTAGGAGTTAAGATTTCAATGCATTTAAAAGTGCAGAGTGCAGAAATAGAGTGGGTATAGGACATTTATTCTGAGAATTCAACAATGGAAAAGAAAACAAACAGGCAACTGGTTAAAGGAAAAGCAAAATCAAGTAAAGGTTTCCCCCTCAGGATTTAGAAAAATTACAGAATGTGGTAGAAGGAAGCAACTTTGGCATAAGAATAATAAATTCAGGGGTCAGATATGACTACAGATGCAGAATGAGAAAAGTCACCACCCTTCACTGAAGAAAAAATTAAAAACAGAAATGGATACTAACATCGTAATATGGAGAAGAGGAAAACAAGAAAGTTCAGATTTAATTTTTTTACTATCTCTAAGAAAGCAAGAAACAAAGTTATCTACTAAGGGTGACAGGAGTATATGGAACTGAAAGCAGAAAGAGAAAAGATTTAAAAATAACTTTTCAAGGAGAATAAGCAACAGAATAAATAGCACAAAACAATCATGGAATAGTGAGAACCCTTGTCCTGGAATATAAATGCAAATTAGTTAAACATTTTTAAATTCTCAAGTACCACTTTGATTTTTATACAGTTTTTCAATAGGATTGTCTCCTATTAGCATTTAGAGCTGTATTCAAAAGCAGACAACTATTAACTTACTCAAATGTTACATTTCACACATTCAACTGTGAACAAAAAACCCACCTCTTTTCACATATTGGATACAATTACATATGATTTCTAGACAAAATAATTTATGTAGTATAAATCTTAAGTAGAAATAAGATATAGAAGTAAAAGCATCCAAAAGCAAGCTCTTATTCCTCAAATCCCCCAAGGAACTGGTTTGTTAGTCTTCCCTGGCATTTTCACATCGATAAAAAATCAACTATATAGAAGCTAAGAGAAAAGTGAATTTTAGATAATTTTGTTATCTGAGGATCAAAACCACCTTTTGAATTTTATTGAAAATACTCTGGATGGACATTATGTTAAGATACATCATATCTGCATTTTCAGACAGTATACTGAACATAATCTAAGCAGTCTGGGACATCTTACCCCTATTAACAGTGAACTGTTACAATACAGTGATACAAATGGTAGTTGTTCAAATCCATAAGGCTGCTTAATTTAGCAAAGTCCAGATGGTTCTTTCTGAATTGTGCCTGCCTTTTACAATTTTCCGGTCTTTTCCCTAAACATCAGAATATTGTAATCTATAACCCCTTAAAATGCCTGAGGAACAAAGCTATTTATGCCTAATATACTCTTTCTAACTTTCATGAACTTGGAAACAAGATAAAAAGCTAAAATGTGGGACGCCTGGGTGGCTCAGTCGGTTAAGCGTCCGACTTCGGCCCAGGTCGTGATCTCGCGGCCCGTGAGTTCGAGCCCCGCGTCGGGCTCTGTGCTGACAGCTCAGAGCCTGGAGCCTGTTTCAGATTCTGTGTCTCCCTCTCTCTGCCCCTCCCCCATTCGTGCTTTGTCTCTCTCTGTCTCAAAAATAAATAAACGTTAAAAAAAAAAAAAAAAAGCTAAAATGTTAAAGCATATGCTTTCAGATCTTTGCTTTGGCTGCTCATAGTTGCTTCATTTGTTGGGAATACATGGATATCAAAGGAGCTCCTTCTTCATGGCTCTCAACTAACTTATATAGAAGAGGAAAGAAACTTAATTCAGTCTCATGATAATTATCTGTATATTCTGTCTTCCTCATAAGGCTGGTGAACAGCCAGGGAACGGGGATCATTATAATTTACATTTACAGAGTACCTGGGACAAAGTCTGACATTTAGAAGGATTTCAATAAATCCTTTTTGAATATATCAAACTGAAATCAACTAATTGGCAAATATTCCTTTTATTTTCCCAACATCATCAATAACAAAAAGTTGTCCTGACATTTTTATCTCAGGTAAGGTTTTTAACTTTTATTCAATGTCAAAAGCTCTGAAAGAAACCTCAAGTGGTATAAGAAATAGTCAGCGGATGGCATGCCTCTTCCTTCAAACAGTTAGGTCCAAGGTTAAAATGTGCTGGCATGGTTAAAAGGTTCTTTTAAACTCAAGATCTTGTCCTCAAACAGTCATTAAAGTTCTCAGGGTATATTTCAAAAGAGCAGGATGTTAACCTTAGCTCTTTGGTCTAATTCCAAGTCTGGTAATTACATACTGCCTATTAAAATTCCCCTCACAATTCTAATTTAATAAGGTGGTGTTCAGTTACTATCAAACAGCTCAGAGCAATTCTACCAGCTGCAATGTTTATTCCATAAAGTGTAATGTTTCAGGTATGATTAAGTGATCATTTAAAAGTTTTCAGGAAGAAATGGATCATGCATTCATTCAAATACTTTTCACTTTTAAAGAAAGTATGAGCTATACATATTTTTGAACTGTATTTTTTAAAAGTGGCTAAAATTCCTATAACTAAAAACGTCACAGTGATTTTAGTTATGTTCTGGATAAGAGGGTTCTATTTGCAGCTATTATAATACAAACATGGCAAAAAAAATTTTCAAGTAAAGCATCTTTAAGTTTTACAAAGCAGAGAAAACTCAGAAAGAATCTTACAGACTCAAGGGAAAGGATGTTTATACTTTCCTTCTCAAGACGCTTATTGTAGAATCACTATTTCCCCATTTTTGCAATCTGCTATTATCAGAACTCAGCCAAAGTATAGTAAAACATCTAGTAGATGAACAAGTGGCAAAATGAAACTAAGTTGGAATGTATGGTTATTAAACTTCAACCTTTATCTGAAACCATATTAAAAGGCATTCTGGCAATTGTGATCCTTTGCAGGGAGCTGAGAGTAGAGGAACTGGAAACAGTAGCACAGAAATAGAATTACTCCTCAAAATTGTCCAGACTACCGAAGTGAGGTCCTAATCATATCTCAAGGCTTGCAGATGCAAATGTAGAGCCATTTTCCTTGAGAAGTTATTCTTGTGATGGTAGTTTTCAAAAAACAAAAACAAAACAAAAACCCCTAAGTATTTCTGGTATTTCAATGTGTCTTAAAGATTGCCCCCAGGGGTGCCCGGGTGCTTCAGTCAGTTAAGCATCCCACTTCAGCTCAGGTCATGATCTCAAGGTTCCTGGGCTCGAGCCCCACATCAGGCTCTGTGCTGACAGCTCCATCTGGAGCTTGCTTCAGATTCTGTGTCTCTGACTCTCTCTGCCCATCGCCCGCTCATGCTCAGTTTCTCTCTCTCTCTCAAAAATAAATACACGTTAAAAAATTTTTTTACAAAGAGGTGCCTGGGTGG
This sequence comes from Panthera tigris, assembly GCF_018350195.1. Classification (NCBI taxonomy): domain Eukaryota; kingdom Metazoa; phylum Chordata; class Mammalia; order Carnivora; family Felidae; genus Panthera; species Panthera tigris. Next base: position 168,553,521 of record NC_056660.1, read on the forward strand.
CTCAGTCAGTTAAGCGTCCAACTTTGGCTCGGGTCATGATCTTGCAGTTCGTGGGTTCAAGCCCTGTGTTGGGCTCTGTGCTGACAGCTTAGAGCCTCGAGCCTGCTTCGGATTCTGTGTCTCTCTCTCTCTGCCCCTGCCTCACTCACGCTGTCTCTCAAAAATAAATGGAGAAAAAAGAAAAGATTGCTCCAAAATTAGTTCCATCTTTTAAGCACACCCTAACTTCAGGCTCTTTAAGTCAATATAGTACTAAAAAGTCAAAAGAAAAAAAAGTTTCCATTAACTGTGTTTTTCTCATCTGTATATTGTTCATAAAGACCTATCATTGTTTAGAATATTGACATATCACTTAAGGAGACAAATTATAAATAAACATACTAAAACAATACCCTATAACTGTTAAAAGTCCAACTGTCATTCCAGGCAAATAAAATGCTAATGCTACTGACCAGGAAAAAAAAAAAAAAAAAAACCCAAAAAACAAAAACCAACAACTTCAAAACCAAGAGCCAAGAAAATTACTCTTGAGGTTGCAATGCAAAAATTTCATCAACTGAATTAGATGACATTAGGCCTGACTATAAAACGCACACACAAAAAAGAGGTTTTTATTATTTTTGATCAGTGGTGCCAATGATGAAGGAATGGCCATATAAATTAGTTCCTTCAGGAAAGCAGAAATGTAACTGCGGGAAAAAAATCTTATACTTTCAAAAAGGTAAGTTATCTAAGATTAAAAATTGATGTTATTATTTTTTTCAATAGTAATCTAGAGGTATACCAAAGGTTTACAATCAAATCCAAAAATCTTAGGACTGAGTATGTTTTGGAATTCAGATTCTTTTTCTCCAAGATTTACAAATACTACTTAATAATTCCCAGTGGGGTCCAAGTCAAAAACTCAGTAATCAAACACTTTTGATATTTCTGCAGCAAACTGTTATGACTGCTTCAAAAAAAGGCCTTATGTTAGTTCAGATCCAGATCTGCATCAAATTAACACCAATTTAGGTTTTGTTGTCAATTTCCATTTTAAGAATTTTGTGGACCTTAACTGAAAAAACAGAATTAAGTTAGGCCAAAGTTCTTAACTCATTTTACCTTAAGCTTAAAAAATAGTAGGTTATATAAATATTGTCTGCCAACCCTTGAAGTTTACAAACTTAAAAAGACAGTAGAAATTACGTTTCATTTGTTTCTACAAGTCACTTACACTGTATTATAGAAGCTTTATCCATCTGCCCAAAGAAACCAGATATATTTTATTAATTTTATGATGTGAAATAAAATATATAAAATGTATTCATATTCAAAAGGAAAAACTTCTTTTGTAGTACTTTCTAGTTGAAAAAAAAGTAATCGTATTTCTACAAGTTAATAAAATCGTGAAACTGCACTGTAACTGAGCATAGGCAGTTACAACTAGCTCAAAAGGTTATGTGAAAGTTTGGACTCTAGGGTAATGAAAAGAAGATGGACAAAGAAATTTTCCATTTCTCTCTTCTTTCTATGGTCTTACAGTTTGGGGGGAAAAAAGGATTCTATGTAAGAAGAACCAGAATGCTTATTTTAAGAAAGGTTGTATGTTCTCTTAAAAACTGTAAGTTTGGATTGGGCAGTAAGCAGATATGCAAATTCCAGCTCCAAAATTTACTAGCTTTGTGACCTTGAGAAATTAACTCTCTTGTGCTTCAGTTTCCTCATCTATAAACAGGGCAAATAATAATATACACCACATAGAGTTGTGACCAAAAATCAAATGCGAAATAAAAATAGGTGAAAACAAACAAACAAAAAAACACAAGTGACAAAAGGAGCAACAGGAGGAACAGAGAAACAGGTGACATTAATAAATATTAACAAAGTTAATCCAATATTATCAAAATTTGCTGTGATCTTACTTTTTAAACCCAGAATGGGTTAACATAATTTTTTTTAAAATACAATAAATGTTTCCCTGCATTTTATTAGCTGAAATACTATGAACTAAAATAATTAGTATCTGTATCCTTTGTAATAACTAATTATCATTATCTGAACTTACAATTTCTATGAACTCCTAAAATGCTTCAAAGAAAGTTTCTGTGAAAAACTAACCAGTAGTTTGCATGTATGGTTAGCATTCAGTAAATAGGCATATTTGCTAAGTCAAAATATCTAATTCCCTGACCATGTCAGAGCCCATCCATCAAACATAATGGTACCAGAAATAAACCACCTTGCTTATTATGCAATCTGACAAAGCACTGCATGAAATCTTACCTATCTTCATCTTTGTCATACAGTTGGTAATAATCTCCACAACCATTCCAAAAGGTGTTATCCACAACTTCTTGCCTTCCTGCTGTGGCTCCACTTTCTGCTGTAATTTGGTTATGTTCTGTTTCCCTGTGTGTAACTCTTGAGTAAGGTGGATCCAAGAACATGCAGTCATGTTCTCCATCGTAGTCATCACATTTTATTAAGAGGTCATCTGAGCCATTTTCCTCAACTTCCAAAGCCTCCCTCCACCTCTGAACGCTTCTTTGTTTAGCCTCATGCCTATTAAAACCTGTTTCTTGGTCCACCTGGCTTGAACTTATCAATTTCCTAACTTTGGGTCTCACTACCTGTTCAGGAGAACTTCCCTGGTTCTTGTTCTTATCACTAGTATTTTGTTCACTGCAAATATGCCCAGGAGCACACACTGAATCTTCAGTTGCATTTTCTCTCTGACTCTCCTGGCTAGTATTATTTTCTTGTTTCTTTCTAACAACGTCATCTTCAGAAGAGGAGCTCTGAAATTCCTGATTGCTCTGATTGACAAACTCAGTATCACCAGTAGAACTTTTGACTAACGGTGCTGAATCTAACTCTTCAAATTCATCTCTTACTTCACAGTTAAAAGAGGGAACTGGTGGTGAAAGACCAGTGTATGCCTCTACCTCTCCATTTGCCAATTCAAATACTGTATTGCTCAGTGCTTCCTGATATCCACCACCTTCCACAACTTCTGCAGAAAGCTGAAGACGGTCATTGGCCTCTCTGTGTGTACCATCTGGGTCGTAAGAGTCAGTATGAACCAATGAAATTCCATTTTGTACACTTGAAGCATCACAAGCTTCTGGAGTATATTCTCCCTCAGGGTGATTATGAAGATTTGTACTGCTTCCTAAAGTCTCCCTGCCTTCCTCACTATGATGTACTGCAGCAAAGGATGGACTGCTCTCAATGGTTTGATTTAATGTTGTATCACAAATGGGAATTTCTGTTTCACTTTTTTCAAACAAAGGGCCGTTGGGTAAAGAAGAATGAACTTGATCCGATGGACTGGAACCTTCATAGAGAACAAAGAAAACATTTTTGGAAACATTAATTTTAGATACAATTTTATTTAATAATGACTATTTAAATAGATATTATGCCAATCATTACTCACTTGAATATGAGTGAATTTCTGACAGGTACTTCTATGCCCCTGAACTTAACTGAGAGCGCCCACTGGTCACCCTATGAGTTCATTTATGCCATTGTATAGCCATTCAATATCCTCTCTCAGATGTCTTTTGGAAGTCTTTTAGCTAACTGCTGATACCTAAAACATTCTGTAAAAGACATTAAAAGGAGAGGCTACTGAAAAACTACACAGTGAGAGGCATAAGTCAAGTCATAGGGTGACCAATGTGCCCTTCTAGTTGTTAAGGTGCACAATTCAAACTTCATTTCTTTTATTATGTGCAAGTAAAAAAACTTCACAAGTACTTTTGATAGATAAAGGAACAGGTTACACATCTAACAGAAATGAAACTCTATTGTGTTTGATGTCAATTCAGAAAATTATATCTCAGTCTCTAGATATATTAGATTTCTACCCCAAAATGGATTTTTTAATACACCTATAATGAGTTACCCTTAAATTATGTTACAGCTATGATTGCAAAACAACAAAAAAATCAACATGTTGACTCTGCCATAGTTTGTCAGAATCTTGAGAAAAGAATAAAATCAGATTTGTTTCATAAATCACTTTAAGCCTATCTTTTATCACTACTAATGTAATAATAAATAATGAAGACATCTGAGATTTGCTGGAACAAAAATTTATAAAAGAGCAGTCTTGTCATATCACAGAAAGGCTTCTTTAACAGAGTGAATTCATTAACTAATAATTCAGATTCTTACTTATAAATGACAGTAAAAATAATTTACAATTACCAAATTTTCTCAAGACCAGAAGACTACACTCTAGTCCAAAGATGTGTAATTACTACCTGGATATCTTCAAAGTACTTTTTTTTTTTTTTTAAGCTTATTTATTTACTTTTTGAGAGTCAGAGAAAGCATGAGTTGGGGAAGGGCAGAGAGAGAGGAAAAGAGAGAGAATCCCAAGTAGCGTGGAGCCCAATGTGGGGCTCAAACCCACGAACCATGAGATTGTGACCTGAGCTGAAGTGATGCTTAACTGACTGAACCACCAAGGCACCCACTGCAAAATACTTTTTCAAACTACTGAATAAGAGATTTTAATTAAATAACTATTACTCGACACTTGTATTTCATAAAATGGTTTTAAGAGATTAAATTAGCCAAGCTAAATTATTTAGGGATACAATTAACACAAGAAAGCTATTAAACATAATATGCAGAGAAAAATATATTCAGTTCACATTAAAAAGTTTTTGATTGAAAAATAAATCTCCACAGCAGAAGGATGTCATGATACAGTTATATTTTAACAACTAGCTGTATTCTATTTTCTTCCATATTTAAATGTATATATTGTTCATATTAAATTTAATAAAAATATCAGAATAGAATTTCTTGATAGGATATGTATATTTGTATTCATAGACACATAAAACCCACACATAATTTCTAATATTATAAGATAAATTCCTACATGCTTATTAATAGCTCTTCTATAACTCCATGTTGCATACCTGAGGAATTTTCCTTTGGAACATCATCTAGTTCCAACACTTCATAGTCATCACCAGCCCGACCTAAACTTCTTTCATGCCTGGTCATACATGGTTTAAAACTGACATATGCATGTCTTCTTCCGTATCTCCTGCCTGTGATTGTCTGATATCCTCCTGCTGGTTTGGGCCAGGCAGCCTTGCTGGATTCTTGATCCATTACTGAAAAACAGAGTTAAAAATAAGAGAGGCATGAAATGACCTTTACTCCAGTGACCAGTAGAGGTAATGTTTAAACATATATGCTATTGCTTGCCAGATCATCTGCTACTGAACATTACATGCACCTTACTAACATTGTAAGTGTAAACATGAATATCAGGTTATGAGAATTAATTGGCCTCTTTACCCCCCAAATTAGCTTTTAAAGTTTGGCACTTTTAAGATGTCTCAGAGTTTTATAATATAACCTACCCAAAATGATTTTTCATATGTCAAATTCGTAAGTCATACTGCAAAAGCTCATTAAGAATTAGACAATGATCCTCCAAATTATCTAAGTAAAGTACCTTATGTATAAATGCTTAACACATATTTGCTGGATTAATTATTAGCATATTACATTAATTAGCACATCTGCACAATTACATTAATTGTGAATACATTTCTATCCAAGGTAACATGCAACTTCTTTAAATGGCATCTGTACTATCAGGAAGAAATAACTGGACCATAATAAAACATCCCAAAGACTAGGGTCAGATAAAATTATCCACAAGAAAACAGCAATGAGCCAAGTCAAAGACATGCTACCTCACCTTTCAAAACTACAGTAAACATTATGGTAGCAAAACCCATCAACACTTTAACAACTATTTAAATACTAAGTTCTGACAGCTGAGGGATACACAGCAGTAAACAGTAGCACCTGTAACTAAGTAGAACATTACCATATCTATATATATATATAAAAGTGTAAGTTTCTTTAATCAACGATATTTTACATATACAAGAACTAAACATAGTATTTAGAAAACAATTTTTAATGTTCTTTTTGAGAGAGATATAGCATGAGTGGCGGAAGGGCAGCGAGAGGGAGAGACACAGAACATGAAGCAGGCTCCAGGCTCTGAGATGTCAGCACAGAGCCCAATGCAGGGCTTTAACCCACTAACTGTGAGATCAGGACTTGAACCGCCATTTGGGATGCTTAACTCACTGAGCCACCCAGACACCCCTAAACAAAGTCTTATCTCACAGTATATGAAATAGTCAGTTAATGGAAAAGTTACATATTTTTGTTTTACTGCATTAAGTAAGTAGAAATGCTTCCAAGCACAAATAAAAAACAAACATGTATTTATACCGTTATCAAGTTTTACATTATATTATTTAATCCCTTCAAAAGCCTTATGAGGCAGATACTGTACTTCATTTTAAAAATCAAGAAATTAAGAGTAAAATTAAGTATTTAGTAACTTGTCCAATAATCAAATAGTATGACTCCAGAACTAGTGCCCTTAACAACTCCTCCAAAGGAATAGTCTCCAAAACGGAAAGCACAACAGAAGCCAAGGGAGGGTACAAAAAATATAACAATTTTTATTTATACTTATTTTCATATCAAAAATTAGAAATTAAGCTTTAGAAATATTCAATAAATGGATCAAAAATGGCCTTATATAAGCCCATGATCCCAAATGGAGGGTATTATGCTAAGTGAATTAAGTCAGAGAAAGACAGATATCGTATGTTTTGACTCATATGTGGAACTTGAGAAACTAAATAGAAGACCATGGGAGAGGGGGGAAAACAGTTACAGAGAGGAAGGCAGGCAAACCATAAGAAACTCTTAAATACAGAGAACAAACTCAGGGTTGATGGTGGAGGGGAGAGGGGAAAATGGGTGATGGGCATTGAGAGGGCACTTGTTGGAATGAGCACTGGGTGTTGTATGTAAGTGATGAATCACGGGAATCTACCCCCAAAACCAGGAGCACACTGTATACACTGTATGTTAGCCAACTTGACAATAAATTATATTAAATTAATTAATTAAAAAAAAAAGACCATGATTCCATGTCATATATGGTACTTAAGGTATCCAGGGAGAAAAATATAAAATCCTTAATGTAGAGGGACTGACAAAGACACTCTGCTTACCTGCTGGCTCTTTTTCAGTATATTGTGACATATATGGCAGTTTTTGTGTGCCCAGTTCAGTGCAATTATGGATGTGAATTAGTTTTTATTCACACAACGAATAAGCTGCAGAAGATTCCTACAAGGAAACCGCAGATTAAACAAAATATTAATAATATAAGCACAAAATAAAAATGACAAAGTAATACTTCTGGTGAAGTACTGTGTTAACCCTGTAATATCAGAAAAATACAATCAGATCTGACAATCCATCAAAAAAACCTTAAAACTATCAAGATAGCTATTTGAAAAGTTACATCTCCTCTTGAAAAACCTCTTGCTGTAAGCATGTATCATCCTTAAGACTGACATGATTAACAGTACATTTATAATTTAAAAGTAAATAAGCAAATATATTGGAAGAAGTGCTGACTGAAGTATGTGACCAAACTATCTGGGAGTCTACTACACTATGCTATCTTTGCTTCTGCATCAAGCGCTAGTTTCTTTAGCTCTGGCATTGTTAAAAGAAGTCAACCCTAGGAATACAGACCGTATTTTCAAAATATATAATGGCTTATGACAATTATAAATTAATGTGTGTAAGGGCACCTGGGTGGCTCAGTCAGTTAAGCATCAGACTTCAGCTCAAGTCATGATCTCACGGTTCATGGGTTCAAGCCCTGCGTCATGCTCTGTGCTGACAGCTCAGAGCCTGGAGCCTGCTTCAGATTCTATGTCTCCCTCTCTCTCTCTGCCCCTCCCCCATGCACACTTGCACACATGCTCTCTCTCTCTCAAAAATAAATATTAAAAAATATTTTAAAAATAAAATAAAAAATGTGTGCAAATAATAATATACTTATTCTTTACAATAGTCAATTAACTATTCAAATATTTTGATTCCAAATAAGAACCTATTCTACATTAGAAAAACTAAAATTTGTCATGTAACAAATATAAAAAGACCTTCTGGTTTGAAATTAATCCATTTACTACTTCAAAAGTTGCAACCTAGGCTCTTTTAAAAGTTTGGTAAGGGTTATGTTTTTATTTAAACAGCTTATTTACTTAAACACTGAAGCTATTGCTAATTTTATACCACCACTTATTAGAAGATGATAGTTCTGCAAATGAGGTTAATTGTATTGTTATCTGTGTAACCACAGATAGCTCTATATTAACATACATCAGAGTACAAACACACATTCTCCCATATAAATTATAAATTCAGCAACATGTTATGATCCTCTAATATGTCTGAACCAAATGAGACTGTTAGCAACAATCTTACCAAAGAATAGCTTACCAAAAAATATTCTTAACATGGAGGCAAAAAGATAAGCTCTAATTAATACTGTTTTAATACTAAGAAAAATGATCTGAAATAACTTGAATCTTCAGTCATAATATAGTACATGACAATCGTAAAGGATGACCATGCATTTAAATTCATAAGTATTTCACCCAAAGTCTTTTCTTTAGAATAAAGCTTTATTTTACTATGTTCCCGGCATTATTTTCAGTGCTGAGGCTTCAAATAAATGAACAAAGTAGACAAATATCCCTGCCCTCCTAAAATTACAGTATGTGGTACACACACTAAACAAAACAAGGAAGTAAATATACGTTAGACAATAAATACAATGGAGCAAAAGAAAGCAGTGAATAAAGGGTTGCTGGGGGTGTGCAATTTAAAATAGGGTGGTTAGGGAAAATCTCTCTGAGAGGGAAGCATCTGAGCAAACACCTGGTAAGGGAGACAGCCATGTGTAAACCTAGGGAGAGAACATTTCGGGCAGAATAAATGAAAGTTCCTGAGGTGACAACTTCCAGAAGTGATCATAGCAAGAAGTGTGGGATGGAATGAACAAGACAGAAAGCAACAGATGAGGTTAGAAAATTAATTAGGGTGAGTGATAGGGGGTGAGATGGAACAGGTCACACAGGCCTTTATAGGTTAACACAAGAAATGTAGGTTTTATTCTGAGTGAGCTGGAAAACCATTGAAGAGTTCTGAACACAGAACAGACATTACCTAACTTCTGTTTTAATAGGAACACTCTGGCTACTATTTTGAATAGAGTGAAGGGGAACAAGGTCAAAGGCAAGGAGCCTGTTTGCAAAGCTATCGAAATAATATTGGCAAGAGATCACAGTGGTTTAGACCAGGGTAAAACTAGAGGTGGTGAGAAATGCAGATTCTGAATATACTATGAAGGAAGTGCCAACAAAGTTTTCTGATATAGATTATAAAAGAAGGTAAGGAGTTGAGGCTGACTCTAAGTTCTATAGCCTGAGCAACTGAAAACAACAACAACAACAACAACACAGTTACCATTAACTAAATGAAGTAGGAAAATCTGTGAAAGATGCAGGCTTGGAGAAAGTATCTTCAGTTCAGTTTTACATGTATTAAGTCTGAGATATCTATCAGACATTCAAGCAGAAATGTTAAGTAGAGGGGCACCTGGGTGGCTCAGTCAGTTAAGCGTCTGACTTTGGCTCAGGTCATGATCTCACATTCATAGGTTCAAGCCCCATATCAGGCTCTGTGCTGACCGCTCAGAGCCTGGAGGAGCATGCTTCAAATTCTGTGTCTCCTCTCTTTCTGCCCCTCCTCTGCTCACACTCTGCTTCTCTCTCTCTTTTTCTCCCTCTCTCAAAAACAAATAAACATTAAAAAATTTTAAGAAAGAAAGAAAAGAAAGAAAGAGAAAGGTTAAGTAGAAGCCTGGAGTTGACTAAAAGAATTCTGGGCTGCAAGTATAATTGGGGAGTTACCAGTATATAGATACATTCAAAAAGGCATGAACTTGGACAGGACATCTAAGTGTACTTGGAGAAGGAAAAAGGTTCAAGGACAGCCTTGAGACAATCCAACATTGAGACCAGGAAAGGAGTACCAGAAAGCTGACAGAGGCCAATGGAAAGAAAAGGAAAATCCAGGAGTATGGATGCCAAATGAAGAAAGTGCTTCAGACAGAAGAACTAATCCACTGTGCCAAATGCTAAGAAATAAAGTATAAGAAGGATCTGTAACTGGCCACTGAACTTAGCAACATGGAGGATACTGAAGATCTCTGACAACAGCAACTTTGGTAGAATGGGAGGTGTAAAAGCCTGATCACAGATAGTGAGAGGAAAGGAACTGGAAAGAATACATACGTCCTGAAAATCACCGTTTCTTAATAATTTTCTTTAATGTGATTCCACTTGTTTTCTAAAGGTGTTCCAACAAAATTTAATCTACTTGTTTTCAAGGCCTGTGACCCCCGCTGTGATAACTTTTGACTGTACTTCTGAGCTCAGTCCCCTGATTTGAATCCCGTGTTCTCGTGTGTGTGTGTGTGTGTGTGTGTGTGTGTGTGTGTGTGTGTCTCTTTACTAGAAGATCAAGTATTTGTTTCAGAAATTTTATGTAAGGAGGTAAACTTTGGGTCCTTGCATGTCTGAAAAAATTTTCATCTATCCCTCAGACTTTGGGTATAGTTCAAGAAAAAACATTTTTTTCCTAACTCTGAAAGGCATGGTTTTCCAGCATCCCATGTTGCAATATGGCATCCCATTCTGCCAATTTATTTCTCAGTTTTTGGTAAGTAAACCAATTTTTCTCCCTGGAATATTTAGGATATCTTCTTAATAAATGGTATTCTATAATGCCACAAGGACTTTTTTAGGGGCAGGCCATTTTATAATTTCTCCTACACAGCCACTATTAGGCTGTTTTAAATAAGACTCATATCAGTTTGTCTCAAAGATGTCTTTTTTTAATAATGGCTATTTTCACTGTATTTGGCCTACAAAGATTAATCCTTTGTCTGTAAACTTTTCTAATTTTCACTCTATGAGATGGTAAATTTCATCCAATTTTACTTTGAGCCTTTCAGTATTCTCTGTAATAATCTTCTAAATTTCTTGTAGTTTCTTGTTTTCTGCTTCTTTTATTATCATTTTTAACAGTGATTCATGCCTTATGACTAAAATGTAGACTAGAGTCTCTCTGTAGATACTAATTATTTCTATTTCATTGAAGACCAGCCATGCTCAAGTATCTATAACAGTGGTAGATACTTTCTCATTTCCATATAAAAAAAGGTATAAAAAAGAAAAAAAAAAAAGCAGAACAGAGAGGGGAGAGGATGAATAATAAGAAATAAAAACCACAGTGGTATATCAAGATTAAAATGGTTAAATCATTAGTCCCAAATTTGTATCTTAAGTGAATCAGAAACATTGTCTCTGAGTTCTCTCTGAAGAGATGTTGCTTTGCTGAATTAATCTCTTGCTCCTTGTACTATTCACTTAATAAGTAACACATGACTTCTTTCTATTTGTGATGATTATTCATTTCAAATGCAATTATTCATATTTCTTACTAATTGTCATAAAGTAAAATATATAAATGTATTGTTGTCTAAGAATTAAAGAAGTAAATCAATGAAATATTAATTCTAGATCTTATTTAACCTACAAGTCATCACTTTATCATTTTAATAAGCCAGCAGCTATAGACAGGCAATAAAAACAACCTTCAAAACAATACAAGGGAAAACGTGCGTGTAGGACATACACCTCCAACAGCAGAATTGAAAGAGTTGTGATTTTAAAGACAAAGGCCTTATTTTATTTGTACTTGCATGCACTAGGTCTATTAAATGCTTGTTTCTACTGCACTAACACAGTATGTATGTAAAAGATTGGACAAATGAATCAATGAACAAACATGTGCTCCTTTCTCTGATGGAAATAAGGAAATATAATGAAAAGAGAGGGCTAAGTGTTGGGTACACTTGGATCTAAATCCCAACTCTGATACTCAGGCAAGTTAAATGAAAGCTAGTGGTAGTTTAAGTGATTTAAAAAAAAAAAAAAAATATATATATATATATATATATAAATAGTAATGAATGAAAGGAACTTAGGCAAACAGAGTAATGAGTGCTCATATTCCTATATGGACACAATATATACTAATACTGGTACACAGTAGACCTACATCTTGAATTGTCTTTGGTATCAACATATTTCTACTCCAGTGAGTAATCAACTAATAACAAAGCTTGTATAATATTTAAAAATAACACATTTATTATTTTTGCAACATAGCCTACCTACTTCAGTAACATCATCGAACCTCTATGAGGATAATACAGTAGAATAATTAAAAAATAATTCTTTGATAAAATTTTTTTAACACTTCTCCCTTCAAAAAGCACAGCCTAATCTGCTCCCTATCAGGGTGGGTTGTACTTAGACACTTGTTTCTATTGAATACAATGTGACAGAAATGACAATGTATAATGAACAAAATTATGGCATAAAAGGCATTGTGGCTTCCTCCTTGCTCTCTCTCAGCTCCCTCTTCCTGGGAAAAGCAAGCTGCTACATCATGGGATCATTTAGGTAGTCCTATGGAAAAGTCAATGTATTCCTGCCAAGAGCAGAAGGAAGTGAGGTATTCTGACAACAGCCAATTGAATGAACCACCTATGAAGCAGCACCTTAAGTCACGATCAAACCTGCAGATGACTGCAGTCCCAACCCACATCTTCAGGGTAACCTCATGAAAGATCTTGAGACAAACCACCCAGTCAGGTTGCTCCTGAATTTCTCACCTACAGAAACTATGGTCTACTGAAGCATAACAAATTATCCTGTAAAAATTAACAAACACAAATAACTTAAATTATATTATTTTATATATAGAGAGAGATAGATAGATATGGATAGATAGGTATGTGGATACTGAATTTTGCTATATTTCCACCTATTATGAGAACGAAGCTCTTTTAAAAAAATGTTTGAGAGAGAGAGAACGAGCAGGGGAGGGGCAGAGAGAGGAGGGAGGGAGACAGAGAACCCCAAGCAGGCTCTGTGCATTCAGCACACAGCCTGACACAAAGGGCTTGAAACTCAAGAATTGTGAGATCATGGCCTAAGCCCAAATCCAGAGTCAGACTTTTAACCGACTGAGCCACCCAGGTGCCCCAAGAACAAAGATTTTCTAATGCCATCTCATGAAGTATATTTTCTCCCTTTGAAAGAGCTGCTTATTCTCAGCATAGAAAGTGCCAGGTTATGGCTTACAGAATTAAAATGAATTATACTTATGTTTTGTTTGCTGGCAATCTCAGAACTGTTGCTTAGCTCTTACATTCTACCTATCACCTAATAAATATTCACTAACTAGCTACTGAATCAGGAACACTTACTTTTAGAATTTAAATCTGATTTAAATGAAGTTTTAGGCAAAGTGAGGGAGAAATCAGTTGAACCTCCAGAAGAAGAGCTTCAACTGAAAGCTTGGATCTATACACCTGTGACCCATTTGCTGGGAGCCAAAAATAACTCACTTTTTTTAAAAAAAAAGCTGAGACATAATTCATATATATCAGATCAGGTATACAACATAATGATCTGATGTTTGTACATAGGGCTAAATGATCATCAAAGTAAGTCTAGTTAACATCCATCACCATAAATAGTAACAAATGAGAACTTCTAACTTGTATTTTGTTAGTAACCTTCAAATATACAATATGGTATTAATAACTACAACACCATGCTATACACTACAACCCTATGACTTATTTATTTTATAACTGAAAGTTTGTACCTTTTGCCCCCGTGCTCAACAATTTTGCCTGCCTCCCACTCCCACCTCTGGCAACCACTGATCTGTTCTATGTATGAGGTCTTTTTTTGTTGTTTTTTTTTTTATTCCACACATGAGATCATACAGTATTTGTCTTTCTCTGATTTATTTCGGTTAGTATAATGCCTTCAAGGTCCATCCATATCCATATTGTTGCAAATGGCAACATTTCATTCTTTTTTTTTTTTTTTAATTTTTTTTTTTTAACATTTATTTATTTTTGAGACAGAGAGAGACAGAGCATGAACAGGGGAGGGGCAGAGAGAGAGGGAGACACAGAATCTGAAACAGGCTCCAGGCTCTGAGCGGTCAGCACAGAGCCTGATGCGGGGCTCGAACTCACGGACCGTGAGATCATGACCTGAGCCGAAGTCGGACACTTAACCGACCGAGCCACCCAGGCGCCCCCATTTCATTCTTTTTTATAGCTGAATAATACTCCATTTTGTATGTATGTGTCTATACACACACAACCCACATCTTTTTTTTTTTTTTTTTTTTTTTTTTGCCTGAGGAAAATCAATCAATCTTCCTTCTTTGTGTGTGTGTGTGTGTGTGTGTGTGTGTGTGTTGCCTAAAACAACAGAAATTTATTCTCTTACAATTCTGGAGGTTAAAAGTTCAAAATCAAGGTGCCAATGGGGTCATATTTCCTCTCAAAGGCTTTGGAGGAAATTCTTTTGTACTTCTAGCTGGTGGTGAATGCCAGCAAACCTTTGCATTCTTTGGCTATATACCACATCTTCTTTATCCATTCACCCATCAATGAACACTTAGGTTGTTTCCATATCTTGGTCATCGTAAATAATGCTGCAGTGAATATGGGAGTGCGTGTGTCTTTTCAAGTTAGTATTTTTGTTTTCTTCGGATAAATACCCAGAAGTGGAATAGCTGGATCACATGGTAGTTCTATTTATTAATTTTTTGATGAATCTCCATACTATCTTCCATAGTGGCTGTACCAATTTACACTCCCCCCAAGAGTATACAAGGTTTTCCTTCTTTCCATATCCCTGCCAACACTTGTTATTTCTTGTCTTTTTGATAAAAGCCATTCTAACAGATATGAGTTGATATCTCATCGTGGCTTTGATTTGCATTTCTTTGATGATTAGTGATGTTGAGCATCCTTTCATGTACCTGTTGGCCAGGTATATGTTGTCTTTGTATGTTGTCTTTGGGAAAACGTCTACTCATTTCCTGTACCCATTTTCTAATTGGATTGTTTCTCTGCTATTGAGTTTTATGATTTCTTAATATTTTAGATATTGACCCTTTGTCAGATATATAATTTGGAAATATTTTCTCCCATTTATTAGGCTGCCTATAAATAACTCACAGTTAAAGCATCTTTTCTAGAAATAAAAAAGTTGAGACACAAATACAATTTAATCCAACAATATGAAGAGCAAAGATTCTTGATTATTCTTCTCAGCGCTCTGCAAAATCTGTTTTATATTCTCTCATATTTCCCTTTATATATATGTGCCTGCAAAATGCCCTAAAAATGGCTCTTAAAATTCCTTACAAAACACAATTCTAAAATTATCTGGCCTGCAGTTCCTTTCAGTAAAATATTTATTTATATAGAACATTGGTGATTATTATCATACTTGAGCTATAAGTTATAGAATACAAACTTCATGACAAAATGACTTTATGATAAACTACGACAAATACAGCTAGAAAGCTGTTCCATATATGCTGGAACTAATTACACTTTACCTTAGTTTACTAACATTATCTTTCTATTTTCAGCTACTAAGGCAAAGCAAATATTCCAAGAGGTTAAAAAAGTATCTCCTCTGAACAACAATCTAAGCTTGCAATTAAAGTACTTCTCACACTTATATATTCTTTTTAATCTATCTCTAGATTTATCATGTCTTCTAGTCACAAGCACAAATGGTTTCTTTTACATATAAAGAATGCACAATATTCCACTAGATGTAATTAATGGATACACAATTAATAAGGACAGAGGTGATATTATTCCTATATATTGCTATAAACAAATAGACACATGAATAAAATCAATTGCGGTAAATCAAATAACATATTACCAACCACTGGACTTCTAGGTTATACACAAGAAAACTTCCAGGATATGACTACCAGACTCTGTACGTGAACAACTGTAGAAATGATAAGAGTACCTAAATCAGAGAGAACTTTTAAAAGTACAACTGTTAAACTTCTCAGATCAAATGGGCTTGCTATCCCTAGTAATGTGACGAGATAATATGATAAAAGGTTAAGCGTATTTAACTATTACCTTTCTTGACAATGTTTCTGTAAATTATTGTAAAAGAGGAACAATAAACTCAGCACTGATACAGTGAAAATTACACTGAAAAACATAAAATATATGTAATCAGAAAGAGACCATTTGATAATCCGAACTTTTTGTATTTAAGTAGTTATAAAACTGTATTTCCAATTTCTGTTATGGTAAAGCCTCTATCTCACCAAATGATTATAAACTGTTACTCTATTTAAAAAAATTGTTACAAACTGCTATTTCTAAAAGACTAACCATAGAGAAAAACCTGTGAAGAAAGAACTGAATGAGAATATAACCAACACACTAGAACAATAAAGATTTTCTCTGGTTTACTGGCAATATAACTGGCTAAGGGGGAAAAAAGATTAAAGTCGAAGACAAATTGAGATGGAAGAATAAAATATCAATCCATCAAAAAATAGGATGAAGAATATTCTTCAAATTTACCTCTCATTTAGATAGGAAGATCTGATTCAGATGTGGCACAAAAAGGACCCTGCTCAACTCACCCTCCTATGGGATGCCAAGAAAAATCAGTTTCAAATCAAGAAACAGCACAGATTTATTTCCATGTCAATGAGTGAGCCAAGAAAAGAAATAACAAGAGTACAGGAAAAAAAGGAAAATAGAAAATTCAATGTTATGCATACCAAATGTAGCAAATTTCATTTGATGATAAAAATTCACAAAATGTGCTCAGAACAAATTAATACACCTATGATATTTAGACACTTGGATGCCTGCTAACCACACACAAAAAAAAAAGAGCTTATGTGTGTGGGTTAAAAACAAGCATGACAAAACGCTGATGCAAGATGTTGTGTAAGAGTGGTTCCTTATACTTCACAAAAATTTGTTTAGAAATTTTCATGATAAAAACTTTTCAAGTATTTTCCTTTTCTCTGCAGTCATTTGTTGAAGAACTATTAAGTGCAAAACTCTTAAACATATGTTACAGTTCAATGGATTTTTACATATATTACATATCTGAATAACTACCACGTGGTTCAAGATATAAAACATTACCATCATTTCAGAAGGTTCTCTCTTACCCCTTCCAATTTATTAACTCCTCTCAATCCAGAGGCAACCACTTTCTGGACTTCTACTCCCCCAAATTAGCTTTCACTGTTTTAAAATACACAAGTGGAATTATACAATGTGAACTCTTTTGCGTCTGTCTACTTTTGATCAACACAATTCATTCATGTTGTTATAAATGTTCCTATACATAAATTCTGATGCAATATTTTGTTGTTTTTTTAGATCGAAATGTTTTCTAATTTCTACTGTGACTTCAGATTAATGCACTATTTAAAAATGTCTTGCTTAACTTCTAAACATCTGGAGTCTTTCCAGTTATTTTTCTATTAGTGAACTGTAATTAATTCTACAATGATCAGAAAACATGCACTACATAATGTCAATCTGGAATCTGATGATACTTCTTTAAGAATTAGAATATTTTGTCAAATGTCCCAAGTGCACTTAAAAAAAAAAAGGTATAGTCTTCAGTTGTTAGACACAATGTTCTAGAAATGTCAATTAAGTCAAGGTGATTAATCATGTCATACAAATTTTATTCCTTTACTGATTTTTTTACATAACTGTTCTATCATTTACTTAAACATGTATTTAAAATCTCAGCTATGAATACATAACTATCTTTCCTGTTAGTTATACTAATTTCTCCGTTCAGAATCTACATTAAGTGAACACATACTTACAATTATATTTTCTTGATGAAATGACCCACATATTATAATATATTCTTCTTTACTTATTATAATACACCTTGTCTTACATCTGTTTTGTACAAATTAATACGATCAGCTTTCTTTTGGTGTTTGCAGACAATACTCAATTTTATCTTTTTACTTTGATCTTACATGCATTTTGCACTTAAAGTGTTCTTTATAAATAAAACATACATGAATCTTATTTATAAGGCCTAACAATATTTGTATTGCCACTGAAGTGTCTAAACCATTTACATTTAACATAATTACCATAATACAGATTAGCTTAAGTATCACCTTTCTATGTGTTGTTTCTTTAGTCTTCCTTTCTTGACTTCTTTGGTACTGGTCAATTTTTTTTTTTTTTTTTTTTTTTTTTTTACTATTCCATTTTATTTCACCTACTAGCTTGTTTGAAATACCTTTTAGTATCAATATTTCAGTGGTTTCCCTTGAAATCACAAAATGCATCTTTTTTATTTGCTGAATGTTATTTCCTAGAGGCTCAGAATAATTTATCTTCCTCTAAAGAGTGTATTAAATTTTCTCATCTCAGGTAATTACACTGCAGGTAAAGACAAAGTGTGGGTTGGATGAAAGTACAAAATCTCTGAGAACTGCAGAAACAGAAAGTTGGTACCCACTCACAGGCTCTTATCTATGAATCTCTACTAGGTGCTGAAAAGATTGGAAACAGGCTGGAGACTAAAGAGGCCTTCTTTCAGGGTGAAAGGAAGGTACTGACTGCCAACAAGTGAATAAAATAAAGTCCTACCTACACCTTTCACACATACAGGAAAAAAAAAAAAAAAAAAGCCTTACCCTACTGACAGAATGACACCAATTACTGTCCTCCATTGTGGCTAGAGGATAGGTAAAAGAAGAAAAACAAAACAAACCACCTTTACTACTGAACAGTGTTAGGAAATAGATCAAGGATTTCAAGACATGGAAAAACAAATGCAAGAAATAAAAGACATTGACAAATAACAAAAAGGCATTTATGGGCTCATCAAAGGACCAGGGGGAGAAGGTATAAATGAACTTCAAGACAGGTCATGAAAAAGTACCCAAACTGAAATACAAATTAAAAAAAAAAAAAAAAAAAAATTGTGTGGGGAGGAAATTAAACAGAGCCTCCAAGAAATGTAGGACTGTATGAAATGAACTACCACCTACATACCCGGATTCTCACAAGCAGAGCTGGTAAGTGGTACAGATGAAATATTAGAAGATATTCTGAGAAATTTCCAAATATTATTTAAGAGATTAAATATAAATTTAAGAAAGGCTCAGCAAACAATCACAACAAGCACTATATATAGAAAACACAAATACCCCAAGACAAATCATTTTCAACCTGCTATAAAAACCCAACAATAAAGGAAACATTTTTGACGCAGAGAAATGAAGAATTACACCTGACTTCTTGTCAGAAACCATACAAGCAAAAAGACAATATAAATGGCATCCTTAAAGTAACATAAGAAAAACACTGTGAACAAATAATCCTATACCCAGCAAAATACTGTGCAAGGAAAATAAAAAGTAAAATAGAGTATGTTATAGCCAACCCAAGAGACTTTGTTACCAGTAGACCTGAACTACAGAAAGAGTACAAAACAGACATTTGATTCTACAAAGGAATATGGAACTCTAAAGATAATTAAAGTGAAGGACATGCAAAATTTTTTTTTCCTTATTTTTAGTTACTTCAAACCAGAACTGTATAAAGTAGCACTCACTGATAGAACTTTCTGAGATGATGAAAATGTTCTGTATCTTACACAGTTCGATCTGAAAACTAAAAGCTACCTGTGGCTACTAAGCACTTAAAAAAAATGGCTAATATACAGAAATTAATTTAAACTTAATACTAACTACTTGAAATTCAAATTAAATAGTCACACTGGCTAGGACATACTAGACAATGCAAGTCTAAAGCAAACATAGTAGCAAGGTATTATGAACTTATGGCATATATAAAAGTAAAACGTATGACAATAGTAGTGCTAACAATAGTAAGAAATTGGCAATATAGTGTTATGAAGCACTGATACCATATAAAAAGTGGTATAACACTGCCTGTATAAAGACTGGAATTAAAGATGTATAATACAAATCACAGAGAAGCCAGTATAAATTTTTTAAACAGACAAACTTAAGTATAAGTAATGAGCTACTAATGAAGATAAAAATAGAGAACCTATTTTTATAGGTTAAATAAAAAACTAAGGGAGATTTAAATGTAATCACATTAATAATTACATTACACATAAACGGTCTAAACAACCAAATTAAAAAGCCATTATTGTCAGGATGGGTTAAAAAGAAAGTGGGTTTCTATACCAAACCTACTTTAAATATAAAGGCATAGATGTAAAGTAAAAAGACATACTATGCAAACACTAACCAAAAGAAAGGTAGAGTGATATTAACGTCACATAAAATAGACTGCAGAAAATGGAATACTGTCTTTATACAAAGTATGTTATTGGTCTACAAAAAAAAGAGAAACATCAAAATCAATTATAAAGATATATTTACGTATACATTTTATGTATTTATTATATATATATTTCCAAATATTTGGAAACTGAGTGATATGGTTTTTTTTAAATATGAAATTTATTGTCAAATTGGTTTCCATACAACACCCAGTGCAAGAATGATATACTTCTAAATAACCATGGGTCAAAGTGAAAGTCACATTAAGTATTTAGAAAATATCAACAGAACAAAAGTTGTGGGAATATCTAAAGTAGTGTTTAGAAGGAAATGAAGGTCTCAAATCAATGGCTCAAGTTTATACCTTAAGAAATCCTAATAGACTGGATTTAAACCCAAAAGCATACAAAAAGAAAATAGTAAAGAGCAAACATCAATGAAACTGGAAAAAAAAAATTTTTTTTTAATGCAATAAAACAAAAAACTGGATCTTTGGAAAAATTAATAAAATTGATAAACCTGGACACAAACTAGTAAAGGCAAAAGAGAGGACACATTGTCAACATGAGAAATAAATGAAAAGACATCATTACAGTAGCTATAGACAGTAAAGAGATAATAAAGAAACGACTTTATGGCAATGAATAGATGAAACAGATGAATTCCTTGAAAGACACAAAGCACTAAAATTCATATAGTGAGTAAAAGTGATTCATGCAAAGACGAAAAACTTTCAAGAATAGATAACCCTAATCATCTTATACCTATTAATTGAATGTATCCTTTAAAACCTTTCAAAAAGAGAACTCTGGGCCCAGAGGGGTTAGCTTGAAAACTCCAGCAAAGATTTATCAAACAAAGACCACTCTTATCGGAAATTTTTCAGAAAATTTAACACTTTCAAATTCTGAGGCCAGCATGATCCTAATACAAAGATTTACATAAAAAGTTATCTTTTGTGGACATAAATACAAAAAAGTACTCAACAAACTATGAGCAAATCTAATCCACCAATTTATGAAAATGATAATACGTCATGACCAAATGAGATATCTAGAGAATGCAAGGCTGATTCAACATTTAAAAATAAAATATTAACAGACCATATGATCATCTCAATAAATAACAGTAAAAACATCTGACCAAACTCAGTGTCCACTTGTTAAAAATTCTCAGCAATCAAGGAACAGAATGAGAACACAGTTAACTTCATAAAAGGCCTAGTATACTTACAATGGTAATATAGAATATATAGAATATATAATAATTTGATAAAAAGGCCCTATTATACTTAATAATAAAAGACTGAAACCAACAAGTCACTTCTAAAAAAATTTTACGGAAAAGCAAAAAACTACAACAGCCAGGATGATTTTGAAAAAGAGTAGGTCAGGTGGCACCTGCATGGCTCAGTCGGTTAAGTGTCCAACTCTTGATCTCGATCTCGGCTCAGGTCATGATCTCGTGGTTCATGAGTTCGAACCCCGGGTCAGGCTCTGCACTGACAGTGAGGAGCCTGCTTGGAGTTCTCTCTCCCACTCTCTCCGACCCTACCTCACTCATGCTTGCGCGCTCTCTCTCTCTCTCTCTCTCTCTCAAAATAAATAAATAAACTTTAAAAATTAAAAAAAAAAATAGCAAGTCAGTCAAAGAAAGACAAATACCATATGATTTCACTCATATGTGGAATTTACAAATGAGCAAAGGGACAAAAAAGAGAGAGGCAAGCCAAGAAACAGACTCTTAAATAGAGAACAAACAAAATAGAGAACAAAAGAGAGGTGAGGAGGGAATAGGTGAAATAGGTGATGGGGGTTAAAGAGGGCACTTGTGATGAGCAATGGGTGTATGGAAGTGCTGAATCACTATATTGTACACCTGAATCTAATATTACACTGTAGGTTAACTAACTGAAATACAAATAAAAACTTAAAAATGAAGTAAGTACTGCAAATAAACAAAGTTGGGAGTACTCACACTACCTGATTTCAAGATTTACTGTAAAGCAACAATAACCATGACAATGTGGAACTGGCAAAACGACAGGTATAAAGATCAAGGAATTAGTCCAGAAATAGACCCACATATATGGACAACTGATTTTTAACTAAGTTAATTCAATGAGGAAATCAAAGGTTTCCTAACAAATGGTGCTAGAACTGAGAAAACAAGCCTTAACCCTTATCTCCCACCATATATAAAAACTAACTTAAAA
This sequence comes from Panthera tigris, assembly GCF_018350195.1. Lineage (NCBI taxonomy): Eukaryota > Metazoa > Chordata > Mammalia > Carnivora > Felidae > Panthera > Panthera tigris. The sequence goes on from NC_056660.1 coordinate 168,575,908, forward strand.
TGTATGATACACCTTGTCATAAAAGCCAGAACTATAAACCTGTAGAAGAAAACATAATCTGTACAACTTTCCACTAAGCAAACTTAGAACACAGAAACACAAATCCTAAAAGGAAGATTGATGAACTGAATTTAATCGAAATTAAAAACTCTTCTGTTCTGAAAAGTTAGGAAAATAAAAAGGTAAGCTTCAGACTGCATTATGTGTGTATGTGTCTGTGTGGGTGAAAGGACTTCCACAAAAAAACATACAAAGAATACATACAACTCAGTGAGATAAACAAGGTTTACAAATAAGCAAGATTTGAACCGATACTTCACAAAGGAAGACACACAAAGGACCAAAAGCAAATTCTCAGCATTATTAATCTTTAGATAGATGTAAATTAATATTATAGTGTGATATTACTACATACCCACTAGAAGGACTAAAATGAAAAAGTCTGAAATAACCAACTGTTGATGAGGGTATAGAGCAACTGGAACTGTACCTCGGAAGCTGTGTGGCAGGTTTTTACATGTAAACATTCAGTTACGCTACAATGCAACAGATGCATTTCTAGGTATTTACCCAAGAGAAACACAAAACTTCATGAACGGATGTTAACAGCGATTTATCAATAATACCCCCAAACTGGAAACAATCCATTTATCCATAAATATGTGAAATAGTCAACAAACTGTGGTAGATCAATACCATGGACTACTACTCAACAATTAAAAGTCATGAATCAGTTAAACACAGAAAAGTATTTAGGATTCTCTAACCCATCATGCTAACAGAAAAAAAAGCTAGATGCAACAGAGTATGTAATTCCATTTATATGAAACTCTAGAACAAATGAAACCAATTTACAGTGAGAAAGAGAGGACAATGGTTTCCTGGGGCTGAGGGGTAAAAATGTCACTGCATAGGACAGAAGGGAACTTCTGGGAATGAGAGAAATATTCTCTATCTTGATAGTGGTAATGAAAACATTCTACTGTTGAATGTGGTACTGGTGATAGGGGTGTACGTGTTCGTCAAGACATACTCAACTGTCTATTTTAAATACACACATTTTATTGTATGTAAATTATCCTCAAAAAAGGTGACTCTTTAAAATGGAACTCTTTTGGGAAAATATAAAACAAGGAATATTGGTAATGCCCTTATATAACCACTAAAAAGAAGTCAAAAACATCAATAAAATTCAACACCCACTATGGTTTTTAAAAATGTCATCCGAAATTAAAAATAACAATAAAATCACCTTGGAAAGCCAAGAACAGAAGAAAATATTTTAACTTAATATTCTCTTTATCAGAAAGTTTCAGCAAACATCATAACCGATGTTTAAAAAATCAGAAGCATTCCCCTCAAAGACAGAAACAATATGTTTTTAGCTATCACTATTATTCAAAATTATATAGGAAGTATACCAGCCAAAGCAATGAGAAAAACACCTAAGTTATAAGAAAAAAAAAAAAATGAAAAGAAAGCCACAAATCTGTGAAAACTTTGAGACAATCATCAACTCAAGTGATTAGATACATGATAAACAAAAAAAATTCAAAAGTTTTCCTATAACCAGAAAGAGAAAGAGAAAATTTTACTGAAAGTTTCCATCCACCAGAGCAAATCAAATCATAAGATAGCTAGGAATATTAGAAAGAAATGTGATACATATGGGGGGGGGGGGACGGGGGACCTATAAAACTCAATACTTAAGAATATAAAGCAAGATGTGAATAAAAGGGAAAGACATACCATACATGCATACTTTTCTGAGGGGAGAGGCTCAGTATCATAAAGATCAGTTTGCCCAAAATCAATCTAAAATTTCAATATGACATCATTCAAAAAACCTAAGGATTTTTCATTTAATTTATAAATTGAGTCTGAAGTTCATCTGGAGAAGAAATGCATAAGAGTCAAGTAATTTTGAAAAAAGGGAAAAATGGTTATCAAAATTTAAAATATGCATACCCTTTTACCCAGCAATTCCATTGACAGGAACCCATGCTCCAGAAATAATCACATACAGAGGAAGTTTACCTAACAGTTGACTTTTAGGATAAAGGTAGGACTACAAGGGGGGGTGGGAACACAGTTTGAATTTTTTTTTTAATTTTTTAAGATAAAAACTAATCAATACATGAAAAAGTTGGTTTCAAATAAAGCATTATTTGTGATTGCAAAAAAACTAAATGTGTTCCAATAAAGGAATGGTTAATTACAGCTCATTCAAACTAATGAAATACCTCTTAACCTTTGTCAGTATCCGAAAGACCTATATATAACAAATAAAGATGTCCAACACATAAAAACAAGTGAAAGAAGCAAGTGTATACCAATGTGTCTGGTATTCCTCCCACTTCTCCCCCCAAAACCCAACTTTACATGTATGTAAATGTGTTCAGAAATGCATTTAGAAAGATGCACAGTAAATGGTTAACTTTAGACAGTGGAGTGGGGCTGGGGGATGAAAAATGTTCACTTTTACCTGACAGTCCTTTTTCTAAATTGTTAAATTTTACATCAAGTTTGCATTTCTATAATTAATTTTTAACACTTAAAATTATTTTATATAAAAATGACATGAATTCTAGGAGAAAAAAACTAAAAAAATAGTTTAAACGTTTATTTCTGTTATCACCATGTTTATTTACATACTCTTCCAATGATCTGTAGTCTTCAGCAGAGGTGACTGCCATTTTAAGGAAATTCAACTGACCAAATAGATTATGATAAAAAATAATACAGTGCGCCTTTTTTTTAAGTCGTAAACTTCACAGAAACATCAGACTCAAAGCAGGGTCCATGCATACGCAAAAAAATTTTAATGCCTTGGAGAGGGAAGTCTCCTAAACAGATTATTCTTCCTCCTTGCAAAAAAGAGTATTTACCTCCTCCTTTTTTCTTCAACTTGGTCTGGGCGACTTTAAACTCACCATTTTGAATGTGCGCAAAATGATTTACAAGCAGTAATCTTAGGGAGGCCAAAACTGAAGGTGGATCTGCGAGAGGGGGGCTCAGACCTGACATCGCTAACCGGCAGAAGCATTGATGGAATGGCGGTAATATCTGGAGAAAAACGATTGTTGTGATTTGTACAGGGTGTGCTGCGTACCCGAGCCTTGGTGACAATCGGAGAAAATGCAAATACAGCCAGGAGAGCGACCGCAATGGAAGGCTTCCTGGGGGAGGGGGGGTGCAGGCCTGTGGCGTAAGATGGATCAGCTCTATGTGGGGTGACTGGAAACGGACAGAGAAGGCGGCTGTGAGATTTTGGTGGGGGGCACACTCATACAGCCGCCAGTTTCGGCAGAAAGGCAGCGGGGTCCTTGGCCAAGGCACCAAGGACAGCAGAAGCGGCAGCAGGGAAGAGCGGCGGGTGGACACCCCGAGATCAATCGATGCCATTCGCTGGGGCCAGCAGGCGCGGTGGCCACGGACTCGAGCGCGGCCCCAGGTCCGGGTTGGACCGGGCCCAGGAGGCGAAGAAGGCCTCTCACAGCCATCAACCCCACCCACCATGGCCGGCGCAGCGGGCAGGGACAGGCCCCACTCCTTCTCGAGGAGAGAAATTAAGATACGGAGGGGGTGAAGGCAGCAATTTCCTCGCCCCGACCCTGATATTCCTGACATCAGAACAAGCCAGATTGAAAAAAAAAAAAACCCTCACCGAACTGTGCAGCGGCTCCGGAGCGAGAACAGCGCTCGATCCTCCACCCGCCACCACCGCCTTCTTCTCCGCCTCCGACTCCTCCCCCGCGGAACGCGCAGCGGCAGGCGGCAGCGGCGGCGGTGGCGGCGGCGGCGGCGGCGGCGGAAGCAGAGGCGGTGGCGGCGCGTCCCGCCCCTTGCGCCGCGGTAGAGGGGAAGGAGGAGGGCATTCAAGCCCCGCCCCGAGGCCAGCACCGACCAATAGACTCAAAGGGCCTCTGCGGGAAAAATCCACATGTCCAATCGGAACCCGAGGAGTGGGCTCACGTCAATGGTTGGGACGTGGCAGAAAAACGGAAAAATACTTGGACCGTATGTACTCCCTGGTACTCCCTTCTCGTTCAGTAGGACTTCACCGATTGGCCGAAGAGCGGAAGGATGAAGGCACACTCCCCCCACTCTCAACCCAGTCCGGGTCTGGGCGCACCTCCTTTCCCTGCAGCACTGCGACGTTCGGGCAGGAGGCGGGGCACCGTGATGGGGCTGGAACGGCAAGGCCTTTTGTGGTTCGGGCTGGGAGAAAAGGCGGGGTCTCAGGGAAAGGGAAGGGGGTGTGGAGAACCAAGGGAAGAACTGGCGCAGCTAGACTTTTTCAGAAAACCCGAAGCAACAACCAAAATGGAGGCGTTAAAATCAATCCTAATTCCACTGGAAACCTGACTAACAAGGTTAAGGTCTCCTGACACAAAGTTCAAAGCGTTGCAGTTCAGATATGAGTGGGACAAGAAAAAATAGATGGAAGAAGGACACATTGGCCCATCCTGACTCGGCTTACTATCTAGTGGGTTTTCCCCTCCCACCCTACAATCACACCCTTGCATCCTCATTTCTCATTCTGTTGGAAGCGGAGTATAGCGGACGCCTGCTTTCGCTCTCTATAGACCTTGCCTAATTAGAACCTTCCAGTTTGCATCTAGAGGCTAACCGGCTGTCAAGGCGAGAAGTAACAGCTCCCATCACATGTAACCAAAATAAATACAACAGCTGTAGTCCCTGGACATCTTGCTTAATTTAAACACGGATAACAGTTTACTTAATCATGTCAGTGATGCTAAATTGTTTCTTTGTCCGGCACATGTCCTTTCTTTTTCATCCTGAACATGTCCGCTTCTCTGATTACAGTCCTGCTTTCCTGCCACCTTATTCCCCAACCCCCTCAACTCCTTTCACACATATGCCCAGTGCCCAGGATATATTTATCGTGTCCCCTCCCCCAAGGATTAAGAGCCCCACTTCTTGTGCTGTCCCTGGCAACTGCAAAATCTGCCAGTGATCTCAGACTTTTTTTTTTTTTTCCTGTTGGTTAAAACAAATTATCCAAAATTTACTATGGGAACTTAAGTTATGAGATTTGCTATAGGCATTTTGTGCAATCAAATCCAAGTCTCAGCCCACCCATGTAGTACATTTCTTACCAAGAAACCATTTCCCACTTGATATTTCTCTCCTTTACACACGTTGTTCTAGAAGCTGTGGCTCTTTTTCCATCCAAGTTTTCCCACTTTGAAAGATAATTCATACTTTAATCACATTTCTTTAATCTCCCTTAGGATGTTGCATACTGATCCAATTGGATATACCAACATGTTTGTTGGGGCAGGTTTCTCAACTTCAATCTTTTTCATACTTGTGTATACTACTCACAGTATTATTTATTATTTTCTTTAAATGTATTTTTTTTTTCAATTTCTTTAGAGGGAAAGTTTATAAAAGTACTATGAATGGAAGAAAACCTCCATCATCGATTCTAGTTTGAAAGTAACAGTAAGAAAAGTGAACAAAACAATTTTTTTAAATGATGGCTAGAAACTATTGCCTACTAAAGTCTCTGAGCCTAAACCCCACTTCCTGTTAAAAGGGTCTGTTACCCAGCATTAGACACATATTAAAGATCAAGTACACAAATGGCATTTTTATCATGATGTAATCAAAGAATAGAAAAATAGAGCTAAAATAGGAATCACTTTCTCACTATGAGTCATTATTTTTAATCCTGCATGCATGCCCCAAGTAAAGTCATCCAAGGCATCAGAAGTGATCTGTGTTACTTTTTGGGAAACACTGCTGTGGAGGCTTAAATCATGTATTCTATAATCAAACAGACCGTATTCTCATAATAGCTCCTGCATTTATAGCTGTGTGCCTCTGGACAATCTATTTACCTCTCTGGCCTCTTATTTCCAATTTAAATATGGGAAAAGTAATAATATTTACTCATGAGTCACTGAATACATTAAATAGCCTAATAAAGGTAAAGCATATCATACCTACCATGTTGTAAGTACTAAATACATATTAGCTGATGTATTATATTATGTGTAAATAGAGATGATAATAATATGTATTATTGCCTTGTACATACAATTCTTATTGACTCCAGAGATGAGAAGCATTCCCCAAAGCAATGAGTTAAGATATGATGTAAAACAGTGGTCCTTAAAGAGTGATACAGACCAACAGCATCAGCATTACCTGGGAACTTTTAAAAATACAAATTCTCAGGTAGGTCCATCCTCAGACCTGAATTGGAAACTCTAACTGTGGAGTCCAGCAATCTGTAGCTTAGCGAGTCTTCCAGACGATTCTGATGTATGTAAAGTTTGGTGACCACAGATATTGTAGAAAGAGGACTGACTAGTCAAGGAGTGGGAGGGCCTGACTTTTAATTATAGTCTTAAAGTGACATCAGCCAAATGGAAGCATAAGGACCTCTGAAAATTCTTTTCTCCACAAAAGCAGTGAGAAAACTGGCAATTTTGTCAGAGTCAACTTTTTCCAAATTCTAGATATTAACCAAAGGCTTGCAGCAATCCAGGAAGCATTTATGCTGGGAAACAGCTGAATTTCTCAGTAAGAACAGTAAGCTTTGTGATGTTTTGACTTATTCTACCCCAATCCGTCTAGCTCCAGTTTTGCTTTTGCACTGAAAAACAATAGCCCACAATCATGGGGAAAACCAGCAGCCTGGCAGCCACCTGATGAGGCAGAGTGAGACTGGAGAGCCTTCAAAACCTAATTCTTAGAGAATAATTTCACCTACCTGTGCTTCCCTAGAAGATCTCACTTGCAAGGCTGTCTTCATTCGATTTGATTCAGAGCCAAACCAGTGCAAAAAGCCTTCTCCCCAGAAGCATTTGTCAAAAACAATGAGAGGGAATCGATTAACTTTCCTGTCACCTTAGGTAGTAGAAACAGCTGGGACAAAAAACAGATTAACCAAAAAGCTTAAAAGGAAAAGTTGGAGAAGGTCCTATAGGACTTTGAAAAACTCCAACATATTCATAGGAATCTAGAAACCCAAACACATTAGAAACCCACACACATGCCCCGGGGCTGCAGTAAACTGTGCATAAGATCAGGCAAGACCTGAGGGGGCCCAAAGCATTCACCATAGGCTGACTTTGAGGCTCTGTAAAAGTCAGAAATGAAGGCTAAGGGAAAATTGGCAATCCCTGGCTTAGTGTTGAAGCGATGACTCAGCACACACAGACTCTCAATAAACACTGGGAGATATATTGGTTCCAGACATTTAAGGAAATCTATCTAATTATTAGCTGAGCCCTAAGCTAACCAAGCAGAATCTTCCCTGGCCACACGTGACAAAGAATACAGACTGTGCAGGTAGTTCAGCAATGTCACTGAACAAACAAAAAGCATCTATAACAAATAGCAACAACAAAAAACCCCAGGGGAGGAAGAAGAATCTGATTTCCAGAGTTTCCACATTATGTTTTTTAAATGTCTAGTTTTCAACAAAACCAAAAGTTGGTTCTTCAAAAAGATCAACAAGATTGACAAACCTTTAGCTATACTGAATAAGAATAAAAAGAGAGATGACTCAAATTACTAAAACCAGGAAAGAGGACATTACTACTAATGTTACAGAAATAAAAAAAAAATTATAAGAGCAAACCAAATATTTGTATGCTAACAGTTTAGAAAACCTAGGCAAAAATGGACAATTTTCTAGAAAGACACAAACCATAAAAACTGACTCAAGAAGAAACAGAAAATCTAATCTTAGCCTTGTCATTTATGAACTGAATGACCTTAGTTTAGGTTGGTCATTCAATTATCTTGAGTCTTAGTTTCTTCAACTAGAAAACAGATATAATAATCCCTATGCCATATATTTAAATGAGGTGATAGAGAGGTTTTATTAGGTATAAGGTATATTAAGACACTTTAGCCACTCTGTGCTGACAGCGTCGAGCCTGCTTGAGAGTCTCTGTCTCCCTCTCTCTCTTTGCCCCTCCCTTCTCCTGGTCTCTCTCTCTCTCTCTCTCTCTCTCTCTCAAAAATAAATAAACATTAAAAAAAATAAGATACCCTAGCCACTGAAACAACTCTTAAAATCCTTAAGCCTCAGTAGCATCTACACAAGATTATTTATTATTAAAAGTTCATTCAGTAGGATTGGTGGGAAGCTCTGCTTCACATTTTGGGACCTGAGCTCTATCATCTTTAATACATGGATTTCATTAAAAGTCTGAGTACCAACAACCAGCCAATAGAATAAAGGAAGCATGAAAGGGAAAATGTGAAGGATATCAGAGATTTTTATTAGCCTACCGTAGATATAGTCTAGCCATTAGTGATCATGATCTTCCAGGAGATCACCTTGAACTTTTGGAGGCTTGGTTTTAGGCTCTATTAGACTATATTTTGGTTTTGTCCTTACTATTAGTATGTAGTCCTTATGCCTAGGGTGTCGTTCTGACTCTTAGAATATCACCCTTCAGGGTCTCAACTGGAAGCCTGGGATATTTACTGAGATCTCTCACTCTTGACAGGAGTTAAATTCTTGTTTTTGACTCCCAGACTGTACAACTACTGAAACCTCTGCTTAGTTCTTCATAATCAGTCACTGTTTCCTGCTGGGTTTCTTGGAGTTTTGCTCTTTGCCTGAACCATTTACTAGTCAGCCAACAACTTAAAGGGAATTTATTGGGAGGTTTTGAGGTTCCTTATTTGCAGTTCCTTCCTCTTGGGAAAGTTTCCACTATAGTTCAGCCATTTTGGCAACTTTGTACTCTGACCCCTTTCTCCTCTGTGTACTAAGAATACCACATTCTGCTTGAACCCTAGTCCCTGGTTCCACAATTTGGTACATATTCTCAGGGGAAAAGCCACAATAATGTGAAGCTCACCTTGTGTTTAACTTCTCTCAAGAATAATAGGCTCTCAAGTCCTACCTGCACTGCTAACTATTCAATGCCTTTAAATATTTGTTTTACATATTTCCCCAGTTTTTATAATTGCTTTCAGTGGGAAGGTTAGTCTGATGGATGTTAATTCATTGTGGTTACAACCAGAAGTCCACTAAATGGTTGTTTTAAAGTTTGACAGGGAAATGTATTTCTAGTCTAGACTCATAGTTCTTTATCAATATAATTTCTTTAAAATCTTAAAAGTTCTGATATTGTTTTATTTCAATAAGTTTTATGATTTATTAGCCATATGCAAATCCCAAACTTAATTCTTAAGTCTGCTTTAATTCTTTGCATCTTAACCTCCATGCCTCTCTTTCAATTTAATGGTGACTACCATCAAGCTTGGTGGAGAAATCTATAGTCTTTTTTTAAACATTTTTTTAAAGCTTCTTTGTATTTATTTTGGGAGAAATAGCAAGCAGGGGAGCGGAAGAGAGTGACAGAATCCCAAGCAGGCTCCACGCCGTCAGCACAGAGCCCAATGTGGGGTTCAAACCCACGAACTGCAAGATCATGACCTGACCCAAAGTCAAGAGTCAGATGCTTAACTGACTGAGCCACCCAGATGCCCCAAGAAGGCTATAATCTTAAACTGAATTTTTTTCATAAATATTAGTCATAATTGGCCTGTGTTGATCAAAATCTTTCTTAGTCTTTTATCTATAGTATTAGGTCTGGTGGAAGTCCACTGTTCCAGTCATTTGCAGCCCCGAAGTTTTTTAGAATTTCTCTATTTCATTTCTATTTGCATACAACCCTTTCTTGTCTGAGTTCGTAACTTTAATCTTATATTTTGCTAAACAGTCAGTGGCAACAATATACACCTCCAACATTCTGTTTTCAAAACTTTTTCCCTGGAGTTACAGACTGCAGGCACTTTATCTGCTCCCTAATACCCTCAGTGATGGAGGTGTTTTAACCAAATGCTTTGGTATTGCATAGCATGGATCTCCATCTTTACAGAGTCTGAAATAAGTTGCTTCACCATTCATTGACCAACTGCTAAACCAGTGTCCTGTATTTACAATATTTTGTTACAAAAAAATCATGTATTAATTAGGCAACTCTAGATAATGTAACAGATAAAGACTAAACTGTTATGAAACAATCATTGGAAATCTATTTCCTGAAGACATAAGGTCCACCTAGTGGTGAGGGAGAGAGTTAATGGAGGAGAGGTACTTCTTTATACTGTAATTCAGTGACCCATGCTGATAGAGGAAGAGCCATCTTCAATCATGTGTTCCAAGTTTATGCTGAGAATCCCCACCAAAGAGTTAAAGAACTTTGACCAGCTGCATCCTGGTTAAAAGCAAAAGAACATGAAATGGGTAATTGAAAAAAGAAGGTATAAATACTCAACCAGTTACAGCCTGTGACATAATTTACTCTATTGGTTACACCTGTGGTTCTCATGCTGCTGAAACTTCACAAGTAACATCAACATCACCTAGGAACTAAATGCAAATTTTCATGCTGTATCCTAGCCTTACTGAGTCAGAAACATTGGGATGGGCCCAGTACTGTGGTTAATGAACCCTCTGGGTGATTCTAATGCAGGCTAGGATTTGAGAACCACTAGGTTTCAGTACATCAATATTGGTCTGAGAAGCGGGTGTGGTGATTGATAAGATTTTGGTTTTCTCCTTTCCTAGACAAACTAAATGTAGTTTATAGTAGCTGGTTTCATGTGAAAGTTTAATCGTGACAAGAGTGTGATGGCTGCACTACAATAGACAATACTGACTGGCTTCTTCAGCCTTCATTAAACCTTATAACATAACTTCCTACGTTGGAGAAACTAGAAAGTTGACTTCACTTCTTAGATGTTATTGTTGCTAGGTTCCAGGTGTGATTTAGGTTCTGCCAATTAGATACATCCATGTGAGATTTGCAAGGTGAAAATGAGTGTCTCAAGTCAATGTACTCTTTTACGGTTTTGGTTATTTCTGCTGCAATCCCAGGTTACAGGAAATAGAATTACCTCCATTAGCTGTGGCAGAGATACTGGTATCTGGTGTCCAGTTTTGTGGCAGTCCTGTTAGGGTTTGAAATATTCATTTTGTTGGCGTGGATTGTGGTGGAGGTGATGGGGCTCTGGAGCTGGGAACTATAGTCACCGTTTCCTTGCATTGCTGAACAGCTTTTGATTCTCTGTTTTTCTGGTCATGGCAAGGGCACAAGTTCTCTTGGTGACCCAGTTTTTCAGTGCAACTTGGGGGGTCATACTTGGATGACCAAAACAGAGCCTATTTCATCAACTCTACCAGCCATTTTGTATATCTTTTTTTTTTTTTTTTTTTTTTTTTTTTTTTTTTTTTGCTTAGACTTGAAAGCGTGTATTAAGTTTTCTGAAACTGATTCTGAATGATAACAGTAAGGTGATCTGTTTTTTCTCTCTGGAAGCTTTTGGCACATTTTCCTTATCTTTTTTGTTCTAAAATTTTATAACAATTTGTTTTAAATGTGGAGTCTGTTTTGATTCATGTGCTCAGGCATTAAGTAAATTTTTTTCTGTATAAAGAACTAAATCTTTGAGCCCAGGGAAATTTTTCTATATTATTAGATAGCTAATTTCCTCCTCTCTCTTTTCTTGGCTCTTTAGATATATTCCAGTTCTTTTCTTTCACCCTTTCATCCTATTTTTCTCCAGATTTCTTAGAGCTCTTAAACTCTATCTTTAATTCCTTCCATTGAATTATTGTTTTCAGCCATCATATTTTTAATTTCTAGGTTTTCTCCCTTCTGGTGTTATACTGCTCTTTTTTTTTTTTTTTTTTTTTGGGTATAATCTTTTCTTGAATCTTTCCAAAGTTTCTCCCTCTCCCCAGCTTTCGTGAAATATGACTGACAAAATTATATACATTTAAGGCATACCATGTGATGTTTTGCTATACATACACATTGTAAAATGACTACCACAGTGAAGCTTATTAAGATATCTATCGCATCATATAGCTATGTTTCTTTTTTTTTTTTTGAGATATACCCTCTCAGCAAATTTCAAGTATACAATACATTGTTATTAACTATAGTCACGATGCTGTACATTAGGTCTCTAGAATTTATTTATATTATAATTAAAAATTTGTACCCTACTACAATTTTACTCCCATTCTTCCACCCCAATAACCACCCTCCTGCTCTCTGTTTTACTGAGTTGAGTTGAGTTTCTACATTTAAGTGAGATCATGCAGTATTTATCTTTCTGTGTCTAGTTCATTTCACTTAGAATAATGTCCTCCAGGATCATCCACATTGTACAAATGGCAGGGTTTATATTTTTTTGATGCAAATATATATATACTTATATACATATATATACATAAGTATATATATATATTTGCATCAAAAAAATATATATATAATGGAATATTATTCACAGGTAATCATTCACTATGTTCTCACTTTCCCCAATGGGAGAAATTGTGGATTAAACAGATCTCTCTTGGCCCTAAGATGTGCTGCCTTGGGGGAGGGACATCATGGGTAAAGTGAAACTGTTCTTCTGACCTTCTTCAACACATGCATTCTTGGATTTTTTGCTCCAATGTTTCCATTGGACTCCTGGACTCCCACAAAGGTGCTCTGATCTGTGGGTGGTTGTCCAAAATCAGTGTTCTGTGGGGGAATGATAATAGCATACTCCTATTCTGCCATCTTACTGATCCCAAAGATTCTAATTAGAGGTTTATTTTATTGATTTTGAAGTTCCCTTCTGTTCTTTGAAGTATTTCTGTTTCCTTCAGTGTTGAATTTCACAGTATTTTAAAATCAGAATTCCTCTTTCTTGGGGCGCCTGGGCGGCTCTGTCAGTTAGCCGTCTGAGTTCGGCTCAGGTCATGATCTCCTGGTTGGTGGATTCAAGCCCCACATTGGGCTCTGCACTGACAATGCAGAGCCTGCTTAGGATTCTTTCTCTCCCTCTCTCTCTCTGCCCCTGTCCTGCTCTCTCTCTCTCTCTTAAAATAAATAAACTTAAAAAATCACTATTCCTCTTTCTTAATACAAACTTTCTTCACATATATGATAACCCTTGATTTGAAAATAATAAATTATAAGTTCAGGGAATGTGAATGAAGCTTGTTGAGTGGAAGACCTCACCTTAAGAGGCACTAGCTCTTTTGCTGAGAGAATCATAAATACTAAGATGCCAAAAGTTTGCTCTAAGGCCATCCAGTTTCTTCAGAGGAATGAAAACATATTTAACTTCTCTGTCTTCGAGAGACACTTGACTGTTTTATTTTTCTGCACAGAATTTCATATAGAACTACAATATAATAGCCATTAGCCACCTGTGGCTTAGCACCTGAATTGTAGCTCTTCTGAATTAAGACGCACAGAAGTGTAAGATACACAGCAGATTGTAAAGATTTAGTTCAGTAAAAAAGAAAAGAAAACATGTCAAATAAAAATTATTAAATTTTTATATCGATTACATGTTTAAATAATATTTTAGGTATGTTGGGTTAACTAAAATATATCAACATTAATTTCACTGTTTCTTTTTATTTTTTAATTTGACTTCGATAGTATTTAAAATATACATGTGGCTCAAAGTATATTTCTGTTGCTCAGCATTAATATAGTAGAGCTTTCAGTGCTCTTTCTTCAGTTCTGTATCTTCTGCTTTTCATACTACCAATACCTAGCTTTCTGAAATATCAAGTATCTCTGAGATTCTTTTCTTAAGTTTATTTATTTATTTGGGGTGGGAGGAGTGGAGCAGAGACAGAGAGGGAGAGAGAGAGAGAATCCCAAGAGAGAATCTGTACTGACAGTGCAAAACCAAATGTGAGGCTCAAACTCACCAACTATGAGACCATGGACTGAGCCAAAATCAAGAGTTAGATGCCTAACTGTCTGAGACACCCAGGCACCCCATCTCTGAGATTCTTTTAGTTTGCTAGTTTCCCAAGTCAGCTATACCTCCTTCCAAGTCTCCTTGAATTGTTAGCTTTTTTTCTGCTTAGCTCCCATCAGTCCATTCCTCCCTTTGATTTCTGTTATCTAAAATTTTTGAGATCTCATGTGCTGATGTCCTTATTCCCATTATCTTTCTAATTTAGGGTTTACATTTAAATTTAATATTACTTTCATGTAGATTCAGGAAGAAGAGGAAAGAACATGCTGTTATGAACGTACTCTTTGACACAATAGATTATTCCAGTCTAGAGGACATTCTCTGGATATATACTGTATGTGTCTTCAGCATTGCCTGGCACAAGCACTAAAAACAGGAGAGATTCGGTTAATTTCTAATGAATGTCATATTTGTAAAAGAAAGAAACTATACAGTTAAATGGAAAGTGATGAATTCTGTTTCCTTCTGATGGGGACTGTATCAGATAAGGTTGTAATTGACCAAAACTGGTTAATTGAAGAAAAAAAAAAAGAAAATTATGGAAAAGATACTCAGTAGCTATAGAGAAGTGTAGAGAAGTGTAGAAAAGACTGGAGAAGCAAGCTTGGGAAATTGGTGGGAACAAACACAGGCTAGACATACAGAGTTATAGCCTGAGCCATGCTACCCAACCAGGCTGGTGAGAACACTGCGTTGACCCCACTGAGCACTGGATGATACAGACTACATCAGTACAGGATGATGCTCCATGGCAAGTCTGCCACTCAGAATTGGCTGCTGTTGTCACCAAATTCTTCCCTGCCTGTGCTTCTTTACAATTGCTAGCTTCTAAGTCCAAGTCCCTGGAGGGGCCACCTGATTACTAAAGCCCAAGTCATACGCCAGTAAAGTGTAGGAAAGCAAGTATCTGGCATTTTCTGTGACTATAATGGGAATCTCTGCCTCCCCTTAAGATCTGTATCACAGGGAATTCCTCAAACAGGAAAGAGGTTGAGATTTGAGGCAGCCAGAAGAAATGATACAGATGATTCAAAAGAAATGACATGTCAGAGCAAATAGCCAATATTCAGAACCAACATTCAATATGACTTTTAGAAATGTAAATGCTTACATGCCTCTAGAAAATATATTCTTCTAAGTATAGTAGTTGCAAAATGAACAAATAGGCTTTGAGATCTACAAAGCTATCAGCCAATTACTGAAAATATAAAAGATCTGAAGATTTAGAAGGAAGAGTTGGTACCATTTGGTTCAGCTTCTTACTTAATGTGGAAGTCCTTCTTCCCCAAGATCCATTTCAACATTTATAAAGTACTGGGGGAGCTCATTGAAATAGGGTTTCATTTCAATTCTAAATTGTTAGAAGTGGAATGTTAGAAATTTCCACCTTATATAAGATGAAAATTTCCTTCTTATAACATCCACCCATGAGACCTAGATCTGATGCCTCTAGTTACTTTGAACAGAGCACAGTAGTTAAAAGTTTTATTTTAACTACTGGAGTCAGACCCATATTTGATCCTGGCTTTGTTTCCTGCTGGCTGAATGACCTCTTTAATTCTTGTTTTCTACATCTCACAAAATAGGATTATAACAGCATCTACCCTAAAGAGTTATTGTCAACTATACGGAGATAACTTGGTGCTTAAATGAGTAACCAGCACATAGTGAGCATTAAATAAATATTAGTAATGATAATGATTGATTGATTGACAACAACAGCACTTCTGAAGTTGAAAATCAGCTGCCATGGAAATTTAGAATGATATTGGAGAAAGAACAATGACCTGATGTGAGATTTCAATTGTAATCCTGATTCTACCACTAACCAATTCCATAACCTAAAAGAAATTACCATACTATTCTTTCTGCAAAATGAAATATTTGGCTTAAATATTTTCGTAAGATCCCTTTCTGCTCTAAATTCCTGAAACTCTATATGCACTTACGTCATTTTATTACTGAACATTACCAGTTTCCTCAACTGTACCTCATATAACTTGATCAACCGATTCATCATAGCCTCTGTCACTTTTCCTCAGCAATGCTTGTTAGTGTTCAGGCTATTATTTTATTAGCATGTTTGTTCTACAGAATCCTTATCCATATTTAAAAAATTGAAAGCATAAAGCTATATATACAAAATACAGCAATATAAAGCTATGAACCATATGGTGTACACACACACACATATATATACACATATATACATATATATATATATCATATAGTCTATATGTTTGATCCCACTTATTTATAAACTGTATGGGGGCGAGATATGTTCACCACTGTACCCTGGTATTTAGAGAGTATATATGCATGTACACACACACACACACACACACACACACGATGAATTGACAATGTACACAAGGTACATACACTGTACCTTGTATGGGGGCAAGATATGTTCACCACTGTACCCTGGTATTTAGAGAGTATATATGCATGTACACACACACACACACACACACACACACACGATGAATTGAAAATGTTCAGCATTTGAGCAACTTTAACTCTACCTCTAAGCAAAGACTGGCATTTTCCTCTTCAAGTGTGACCTTGCTTTTGAGGAGTGGTGTTATTTAGAATTTTGAATGGCACTTCAAAAAAATATATGGTGCTACATATTTTGCTAAATTAATTTAAGCCAAACTTTTCAGCCATTACCAAATCTTTGAAAAGTCATTGTTGCCTGGACTATCTGTTACCAAAAGTTTGGAAATGTTGACTTAGAACTGGGAATAAGTAGTCAGAAATTGCTTTTGTAGAATACCCCCTAATTTTGTTTTGGAGAGAGACTAAGTGTGGATGAGGACACTGAGAAAGAGAGATATTTTGGACCACAGGGCCATCATTACGCAGATAATATTCAGCTTTATTCAGCCATACATCTCCCTTTCCTCTAGCCCAGATGGTGAAATGACTCATCTATTCCACTGGCCAGAAAAACAAGGGGGATAGAAGAGGAGCTGTTATAATCCAGATAAAAATGGATGATGCTTCAGAAGCAAGGGGAAAATATTTCTAGGCAATGATGAGGGTACATTGATAGTACTTGTTAATACTTTACATTCCTTTTCAGATTCACAGCCTGAGTTTCACATTGCTTCTAGGATTCCTCAGTAGTTCTGACCAGGAATTATTTTATCCTCATCATGTGTGCAAGTTGTAAACATATTTGACTTCCACATAACTTACTTTACTGATCTCTCTTTTTAAAGCCTAAACGTCAACCTTCAAATGTGTGGCTTTATTACTTTCCTTGAAAATCATCTTCAATCTTATGTGGAACATATTCTGGTTAAAGATATGATTAAGATGAATGTGTAATTCTTTTACTAATTAACTGGGGGAAATGGCTACTGGATAGGATGAAAAATAAGGTAAATAATTATGAGATCTGATAGACAAAAATGAAGAGAGAAAGATAAAGAATGCTTGTGTATGCTTGCCTTTGTGGTTGCTATTATAGGGGATTATGCTGAGTCTGTGTGCAGGGGTTTTTAGATATGTCATCACAGAAATTCTTGAATCTTGCATCCTTCTCCAAAGATCTGAAAAACATTTTGATTTCCAGGAAATCAGACTTGTCTTTCATGAGAAATTCAGCTTCTAATACAAGAGAGACTAGAAATTACTAGGTAGCATTTGTTCTTAGCTATTAGGGGCATACCTGTATCTCTGAATGTGACTTTCTATTTCATTTGTTTGCAAAGGTATTAACATGAACTTCCTTAACTAGTTTCAGTTGTATTATTCCTCAATCCAAAAACATTTTATGGCTGCATATTCCCTGTGACACTAGGTAAAATCTTTCACTTGTGCATCCAGGAGAAGTGCTACACAGCTGAGCCTACCTTCCTGTTGTTATTCTGTGAGTGCTATTTTCATGCTGTATGCTAGACAAACTTTTTCATAAAATATATACATTTTTATGATTCTATAACAACATACCTGACACTATTATTACCTTTTCCTACCACAGTGAGCATCTCCTGTTTTGTTTGTCTAACATATATTTCTCCTTCTTCTGGTAATAATATCTAGATTTTTTTTGGTGGGGGGGTGGGGAAGAGCCTCCTCTCATTGTGTAAAATCTTGGTGGGTCCGTCAGTCAAGATAGTCATCCCAACTCTGGCCAAGGAGTGGGCACACTGCTTAAGGTAAACCAGTCAGATTCTATCTTTCCCTAGAATTAGAATCTTTTTTTTTTAAATGTTTATTTATTTATTTGACAGAGAGAGAGGGCGGGAGAGTGGGAGAGAGAGAAAGAGAGAGAGAGAGAGAGAGAGAGAGAGAGAGTGTGTGTGTGAGCAAGGGAGGGGCAAAGAGAAAGGGAGAGAACCTCGAGCAGGCTCAAGCTGTTAGCACAGAGCCCGATGCGGGGTTCAATCTCAGGAACTGTCAGATCATGACCTGAGCCAAAATCAAGAGTCAGACGCTTAACCGGTGGAGCCACCTAGATGCCCCTGGAATTTGAAACTTGAGCAGCATGAGAGTAAAACATAGTTGGAGCTAATTCATTAAGATAATAGTGTCTATTTTTTTTTTTTAATTTTTTTTTTTCAACGTTTTTTTAAATTTTATTTTTGGGACAGAGAGAGACAGAGCATGAACAGGGGAGGGGCAGAGAGAGAGGGAGACACAGAATCGGAAACAGGCTCCAGGCTCCGAGCCATCAGCCCAGAGCCTGATGCGGGGCTCGAACTCACAGACCGCGAGATCGTGACCTGGCTGAAGTCGGACGCTTAACCAACTGCGCCACCCAGGCACCCCGATAATAGTGTCTATTAAGAAGATTATCTGTTATCTCCTTCTTTCTAGATATCCAAAGCTGCTATTTCACATCTTTTTCAACATAAAATTATGTAGCTTCTCTGTAACTTGATTAGCTAAACCTTTATCCACCTAATAAATTCCCCATCTGCTTAAATTAGAGATATTTTCTATTGCTTGTAAACAAAGAATACACGATGGACTTTGTGGTAGGCAGAATAATGGCTCCTCAAAGGTGTCCATGTCCTAATCCCCAGAACCTGTCAATATACTATTCCACAAGGCAAGGGGGAATTAAGGTTGCAGATGAAATTAAGATTCAGTTTACTCTAAAATGAAGAGATTATCCCAGGTGAGATTACTGTAACAACATAGTTCTTCATTGAAGATGAGTGAAGCAGAAGAGTCCAAAAGAGAGAGAATACATCTTCAGAAAGATACGGCCCACTATTGCTGGCTTTAAAGATGGAGGGGGACTATGAGCCAGTGAATGTGGGCAGCCTCTAGAAAAGTTGGAAAATGTTATAAAATGGATTTTCCCCCAGAGCATCCAGGGAAACACAGCTTTGCTGACATTTTCCTTTTAGTCCAGACCTATTTTGGACTTCTGACCTTCAAAATTGTAGGATAATAAATCAGTGTGGTTTTAAGCCACTAATTTTGTGGTAATTTGTAACAGTAATAACAGGAAATTAATATATACTGATAAAACATGACTCTGTAAATCCTATATATCTTTCAAGGCAAATAATACTTTCTCCATGAAGTCTTTTATTTTAAATTAATTTTTAGTTGTGAAATGTATCCAACATTTGTATGAACTTAGAGAAATTTATCATGAATATACATGTTTAGGTCCCATGGTGTAATGGTCAGCATTCTGGACTCTGAATATACATGTTTACCACCCAGTTTTGCCAAATTCTAAAATTTGCAATATTTGCTTAATGTTTCTAAATAAATAAGATACAACAAAGTCCCTTGAATGTAGTTTACCCATCTTCCATAAATGTATCTCTGAAACTGAATGTATCATTCCTGTGTATACTTCTCATAATTTTATATATATACACATATATGTATATACACACGTATATATATGTGTATATATACGTATATATATACACACATATATATATGTATATACATATACGTATATATATATATATATACACACATATATATATATTAACAATGTAACTTTCTCTTTCACATTTTCACTTACACAAACCTGTATCAATCATTCAGCAACTTACCTCTTTTCACTGAAAATTGTATTTTTGACTTTTATTCATGATGAAATAATAAATCTAATTGGCTTAAAGCTAGATAAAAGTATAATTCTCTCTCACATAATAATCTAGAGGAAGGTGGTGCAAGGCTAGTCTTCTATCTTCAACATGTGGTTTCCATCTGTGGGATGCAGACACCTCAGTTCTAGTTCTTCCCTCTTCTCAGACAAGTAAGAGGGAATGGAGAAGAGGAAGGTAGTTCCATTGTTGTTTGGTATAACTAGGAAGTCAGATACATTACCTCAGCTCATATCCCATTGCTGGAACTTAATCACAAATTCACACTCAACTGCAAAGAAGCCAGAAAATGTGATCTCAACCTAGGAATAAAAATGCCCAACTATAATTTGGAAGTTTTGTTACTGAAAAAAGGAGAAATCTCAACATTCCCCTCTCTCATAAAGATATACCTAGTAGAAAGGAAATTATCAAGGAAGGACAGAAAGAACCTGAATCCTATCAACTGACAGAATCCAGTTGTCATTGATAAAGCATTTTACCCAACAATAGCAGAATACACTTTTTTTTTTATTTTTAAAAAATATTTATTTATTTTTGAGAGAGACAGAGCATGAGTGGGGCAGGTGCAGAGAGAGAGGGAGACACAGAATCTGAAGCAGGCCCCAGGCTCTGAGCTGTCAGCACAGAGCCTGATATGGGGCTCGAACTCACAGACCGCGAGATCATGACCCAAGCCAAAGTTGGATGCTTAACCTACTGAGACACTCAGGCGTCCCTGGAATACACATTCTTTTGAAGCACACAAACACTTACCAATAAAATCATATCCTGGGTTATAAAACACTATTAACAACTGTAAAAGAGTGGAAGTCGTGCAAGATGTATCCTCTAGCCATAATGGAATTAAACTAGAAATTAGCAAAAGAAAAATGACAGGAAAATCCTTAATCATTTGGAATTTAAAATACACTTCTAAATCCATCTATTTAAAAATATTTCGTATTATCTTATTCTTATTCTCAAAGGAAATTAAAAAAAAAGTTGAACTAAATGAAAATGCAACATAGCAAAATCTGTAAGATGCCACTAAAATAGTACTTAGAGGTAATTTACAGCATTAAATACTTATATAAGAAAAGAAGTTTCAAATAAATAATCAAAGTTTCCTCTTCAAGAAACTAGAGAAAAACCAAAATAGCTCAAAGCAAGCATGAGAAATTAGTAACAAAGTTAAGACAAAAAGTTAGTGAGATTGAAAACATAAGACAATACAGAAAAATCAAAAAACATAAAAGCCATTTGTTCGAAAAGATTAATAAAACTGATAAATCTCTAGTGAGGCTGACAAAGAAAAATAGAAGACATCAATTACCAACATTGGGAATTCAAGAGAAGAGATACTTAGAGTCCTTGCAGAAATTAAAAGGACAATAAAGGATCACTTCAAAAAAGCCTCTATACACATAAGCTCAATAACTTGATAAAATGGACAAATTCCTTAAACTACAAGATGAAATAGGGGCGCCTGGGTGGCTCAGCTGGTGAAGTGTCCAACTTGACCTCAGGTCATGATCTCACGTCCCATGTCCGGTTCTGTGCTGACAGCTCAGAGCCTGGAGCGTGCTTCAGCTTCTGTGTCTCCTTCTCTCCTTGCCCCTCCCCTGCTCATACTCTGTCTCTGTCTCTCTCAAAAATAATCAAACACTAAATTTTTTTTTAAAAACTAAAATATGAAGTATATAATGACTAGTCCTTTAACTACTAAAGAAATTGAATTCGTAGTTTAAATAATCTTCCAAAAACAAAAACAAAACAAACAAACAAAAAAGCAAAAGTCCATGCCTAGATGATTTTATTGGTCAAAGATGGAATAATGTAAACAACAAAATAAAGTAGTAGTGGTATAGTTCAGAGTATGAAATAAATATCTGAGCCCAAACAATGTAAGTAAATGATTAAATAAAGTAATAAATAGGGGATAATAGACAAATCTATGCAGAAGAATTCCAAGTAATTTATGTAGCTACTCCGCTCTCAAGGATGGGTAGTGTAACTCCCCACTCTTTAGGTGTAGGCTATGCACAGTGACTTCCTCCTATAGAGTACTCTACAGAAAGTGGGGAATAAAGGGTAGCTTTACAATGGAGAAACCTGACAAACACTAACTCAGCCAGATAATCAAGGTCAGTATCAGTATTCATAAATCATTTGCTGACTGTAGGCACCCTTGATAGGATGTGATAAAAATGACTCTTTACCTGGGTGGTCTTCCTCCAAAAAGCCCAATCACCCCAGTCTTATGAGTAAAGTAGAAGACAAATTATAATAGTGGGGCATCCTACAAAATACCTGATGAGTACTCCTCAAAATTATCAAGGTAATCCAAAACAAGCAAAGGCTGAGAAACTGCAGAGCTAAGAGGAGCCTAAAATGATATACAACTGTTATGTTGTAACCTGGATGTGATCCTAGAATAGAAAAAATGGACATTAGGTAAAAACTAAAGAAAAATGAATAAACAATGGGCTTTAGTTAATAATAATGGATCAATATTGGCTCCTTAATTGTAAGGAATGTACCCTACTAATGTAAGATGTTAATAATAGGGAAAACTGGGTGTAGGATGTATGGAACACTCTGTGCTATCTTCTCAAGTTTTCTGTAAATCTAAAATTGTTCTAAAACATGATGTCTATTTAAAGAAAAAGATAAAAAATAGAGGGAAAGAAGATCAAAATCACTAGAAAATGTGGGCAAGATAGAGACAGGCAACTCTCAAAAAGGATATAAAAATTTCCCTTAATTACATGAAAAGCTGTTCAATTCCATTCACATTCAGAGAAATGCAAATTAAAACATTTCTTATTTTATCTTTCCGAACGCTTTTTCTCTTCTGGAAGCTTTGCCCTCTTTTGTTAAAAAAGTGCTCTTCTACCCAGCTCCATCCCTGTGGTTCCAGTTAAATCTGTCAAAACCACTTGAAACATACTAAGCACCCAGTCATTGTTAGCTAACAAATGGTTATGTGGCTTGTAGCAAAACTCACACTTGAGAAAACTTCTATTCATGGATGTCTTGAAATTGAAACACGGTCCTCCTCTAGGTCTGGGAGATTGGAAAGAGTTAATAGTCACTCTAGTGGTCATAATAGAGGCAGCAATGTTGGCAGTGGAGTTATAGGAGTATCAGGACATATTTTAGTACACATATGTCAGGATGCTAGGTTGGGTCAAGGTCAGGATATATGATATGCAGCTACATAGGGAGGCACCCAGATTCTGCTCTCCCTTTCCTACTTGGATGATGGATATCTATCACATTGGCCACCACAGTGAAAAGTTACACTGGTATTAGTTTGATTTATAGGCTAGCCATCAGGAAAATCTATTTTGGGATTTCCTCCTACCCTCCTTTCTCTCTATGTCTGTCTCTGTCTCTCTCTTTCTGTCTCTCTCCCTCTCTCATACACATACTCTTTGTTCATCATAAACTTAAGAGATATGTGGGCAGAATATTTCACTTCAAAGGCTGCTTAAGCCACATTGATCTCTGTTCCAGGCTCTGAGAAGATGCACTTTTGTAGGTTTCACATGATTGGGCCGTCTACCAGTAATGGATATTGAAATCCAACTTGAGGTATCAGCTATCCACAGTTCTTTTTTTTCTTACTAAATTATAATTTCTCACTTTGTTTACAGACCCTTCTTTGATTCATAATATTGTAGCCATGGTGGCTTAGTTTTAGATTCCAGCATAGTAACCTCCAGATAGATCAGCATTTGCAAGTGGGCCCAAGGAGAGGCCACTAATAACAGTCAATTTCTAGAAATCCTGTGACACTAATTAAATCTAAGGTACCCAGGAGGCTGAAGGAGATATCAGAATGTGAATTTATTAACTTCAAATGAAAAAACAACTGTCCTAGGAAATAGAAGACCCATAGTCATAATGAAGAGCTTATTCTCTCCCTGTAATCAAGGTATAGGTATATGTGATTAAAAGACTGTCTGGTGAACACAGAGATTTTAATAAGAATCATTAGATCAGTCAAATGTTTGTTACTATCAGGACTGAAGTGTCCATATCTCTATGGACATAGTTTTTCCATAGGAACTGGGGTCCTCAAAATAAGATGCCTAAAACTCCCTCTCATCAAGAACCTGTTGACATGGATACTGCCAACATTATCTGCTATAATTCTCCTTTGCGTGTGCAGAGAAGGACCCCAGACCACCTTCCAAGACTCTCTTTGTCCAGGTTATCTGGACTGATATCAGTTCAGGCTGATCTGACATGTATGTATGTAAATATCACCTTTACATTATATCTCTGAAGGCCTAGAAAATTGTCTATTTCACAGGAGACTTTGCCCATTAAAGATATGGTAATTATGCTCATTTTACAGTTTGTCTCATGAAGCAATCTATTTCCTTTATTTCTAAGTTCTTGAGGGCCACATCTATATATAGCTCTCAATACACACCACATCCAGTTTCTGACAAGCACAGCACTTTCAATTTGTTGCCATATGGAGAAAAACTTGTAAGAAACTGATGGATAATAGCCTTAAAATTTTATCTTTATGTCATGAAATGCATTAGGTGCAAAAATGTTGAGTTGCCAAGTTAAATGAATTACAAAAGATATGTATGTTAAATAATCAAAGCAGACATTTGTTCTTAGCCTAGATGGCATGCAATCCCTTTGGATCATTCCTCATGTTTTTCTGTGGCTTAACTGATTTTTAATATTAGATGCATTTTATCTTACTAAGTGTACAGAAGAGATCAGCATCAGATGAGATTAAATTTGTTTCTAGAATGAGTGAACAATGTCCTAAAACCCTTTTGTGAAGACCACAGCTCATATTTGAGTGGGAGATCCAAATGCATTAACAATACCTAAGGAATGATATTATCAACTAAAATCTATTCAGATGCTGTTGTCTGCATGTTATTTTTCTTTTCATAAATGTTCGTGTAAGAGATAGTGATAAATCTCAATTATTTTTCAATTAGTCAAAGCTTAGAATTATGAAATGTCATCAACTCATTTGCAATTTATATTTTGACTATTAGCCAAGTTAACTGCATTTCTCACATGGCTTTTATTTTAGAACATTTTAAAAAGCTCATAATATGTTAGTTGTATGAAATAGCTTGTCTGCTGGAAGGGTTCCTTCTGTCTTGTTTTTGGTTCATACAGACCAAAATTCTGACTCTGCAGGCTACAGCAAAACTATGCTTTTGTGTCCAAATAGGGCAATTTGTTCTGAATTTAAGCCAGTAACTCCTAGACGGTCACTCTGTGGGGCCCCGGGTAGGGAAGAAGGAGTGATTTCATTGATGCAACAAAATGTCTAAAACTTTTATGTAGAAATTAAGTCCAGTGAGGAAACAGACAGGTGACCTAGATGAGTTCACCAATCACTTGGTCATGTGAGACTCTGGGAACTCAGCAGCTCAAGGAATGAAGGTCTGGGACCCTATTTGGCTGGTGAGGAGAGTGACTGAGATATATGGCTTTTGGGGTGGCAGTAGTTGCATTGTTGAGTTTCTGGACCTGGATTGGCCCTGGTACCAGCAGCATTGAAGTCTTTGGCACCAGTGCAAACAAAGGTCCCCAGCGTTGCTGGTGGCAGTGGGAGAACTAGTGGTAGTTTCTTTACACCATTCTTTTTTGGAAGTTTGGCTGTCGGTGTAGTTTGCCAGCCTTTACAACAATTCTGTAGCCCACAAAGCAGTCTTTTAATAAACCCTCTTTCTGTTTAATCCTCGGAGTCAGAGTCTATAGTTATAAGTAAGAACTCTTGGCTATATTGTAAAACTGGTAGATATAGATCTGGAATTTCAGGGGTTCTGACATGGAAATAGATGTTTGAAAATGAAGTCAGCATAGAAGAAAGGAAGGCTGAGAGAGTTAGAGACTGGCTGAGATTTGATGAGTGCCTGGATCCAGCCTTTCCTGATGCTAATATGAATAGATATGTAAGCCAATATATACAATCTTTTTTTTTACACAAATCATTTTGGTTTGGATTATCTGTCATTGTAATTGAAGGCATTCTGATTAATATAAGTTCTTGGTTAATAACTATGTCTTTATATTTATGGAGTGTCAAGGAATTTGTGGGTGTTTTTAAAACCATGACAGTAGAATGGCTGGTCTGTGACAGAGCTGGGATTCAAACCCAGGAAGTGAATCTTCCCTACTAACCCAAAAGGGAACTATGGATCAGAATATGATACGTATATGTGTGCCAAAAATTACAGACATTAAAAATGATATAGACCAGTGATTTTCAAGTTTTCTATTTTATCACCAGAACCCTTTAAACAAATGACCTTTTTTTTTAAGGAAAGCATATTTTTCAAAAAGCTGCCATTAATAAAGGTGGGATCCAGGCTGGAGAGGTAGGGATGGAACTCTGTCCACTCAACCACACTCTTAAACCTGAAAACCCCTCCTGCATCTCACAGGAAGCTCTCGGTCTTAGCGTGCCAATATGAAACTATCTCTTTACACGATATAAAAATCCAGGGATAGGTAACAAATGTTCAACACATAGTGTTGATAAGAAAGGCAAGTTAAAAAGCAGTAGGTGCCATGTTAAAAAACTTGTTTAACTTTGTTAAAAAACAAGTATCCCCATTTGTACATGAAAAAGAAATTAAGAAGACTCATAAAAATATGAATGCACTAATGGGCTTGCAGGTGATTTTAATTTTGTAAATTTGTTATTTCTTGTTTATCTGAATTTACTATGATTACCTTTGTGTAGAGAAAATCAAGGCTTTTTTGTTGTTAAATTTAACCTTTGTGTGAGATGCCTTCCCCTGTACTGAAACCCTGATCTCATTATCTTAAAGTAAATCTTTGATGCTAAAGTAAATTAATTTTTCAAAGTTATGCGCAAACTGAGAGACACGGTGATGTCTGGGAAGTCATGCATATAGCAATATTGGTAGCAGGCTGACATTCAGCGGTGTTCCAATTCTGAACCAAACTTAGAATTCTTGGTTCTTGCCCTTTATTCTATTGAATAGAAACCCCAAACTGCTTAATAGTTCTCGAACCAGCCAAGGAATATCTGCCCCTTTCAGAAACATGGCATTTGAATAGACACCATGACTTTTTGCTGCAAATGGATGATTTATTCCATACAGAGACCTCAGCCCCTGTCATCTCTCTTATCAATGCCTTTTGCAGTCTCACTGAGATAGACATTCAGACAGAGTCATTGGATCTGTTCTGGTTCAGTGGTGGACAAAATTAGCCTATATGCAGATTGCATCCTTCCACATTTGCATGAAGAAGAGAAAATCGTTATCAGGCCTTTATTAGCACCACTAAAGATTTTGCCTCTCTGTAGTTTTTAAAACTCATTGACTCAAACTCCATTCTGTTTTCCCCTTCAACACGTGACATCAGGATTCATATATTTAAAGAAAGCTGTCATGAGAAAACTCATGGCATGTTGGAGTTGTAAGGGATCTGGGAAATCCTACAGACTTGCTTTGCTGGTGAAGAAACAGATGGTGAAGAAACAAATAGTCTGTGGTTTGTCAGGGTTATGCAGTACAAAGTGGGATTACCAGATTTCAGCTTTTCTCAATTTGGGGCCATTTTGTCCCATCATGCCACACTACTTGTTATGAGAGAGCTTCCTGAAAACTTCCAAATGGGCTCAAGACCTTTGGCATTTCTTTGTAATGATATTTTTTTTCTTATGGGAACAGAGAATTATTAGCTCATGACCATTGTTCTTTGGCAAAGTATGCCAGGGTCACTGGGCCCTTTCTGAAACACAGGCTACATGTCTGCAATGAGGGTACACGAATAATATCAGTGCCTCTCCTGAAATGAAGCTGTAATTGAATATCTCATTGAGGTCACAGTTTTGCCTAGTGGAAAATAATACAAAGACTCAGAATACACCCTTCTTTATGTGGAGGTGCCACAGAGACTTGGTTTTAGAACTATGGAAAAAATTTTCTGTCATGTATTCCCCAGTTGCCAATAAACAGACTTCAGTCTGGGGGCTCAGACAGACAGATGAAGATTCTCATCTTCAGGCAGAGGAATGGAGATGATCTGGCTATTGATTGGAAATTCACAGGGAATGAAGTATGAAATGTTCTTCGGGTTCGTGCTAATTCCTTCTCATTGCAATGAAGAGAAATTTAACCCAAATGAGAGGTAACTTTAAGTTTAGGAGATCCCTACAACTGTACGATAGAATTCTATGATTGATTGAATGATTGATTTAGAGTGTGAGTGGGGAGACGGCAGAGGAAGAGAGAGAGAGAATCTTAAGCAGGCTTCACTGACATGGGGCTCAACCCCACGACCCTGGGATCATGACCTGAGCTGAAATCAAGAATGGGACACTCAACCAACTGAGCCACCCAGGTGCCCCAGAATTCCATTATTTAAAAAGAAATTTTATTTCATATGATCCTCTTATTGTTTCTGTGTGTTAATACAGATGAAGACAATGAGGCCCAGAGAAATGAAGTGACGGGACGTAATCATAATTCTGGCTGTGTGTGAGGAACCACTCCATAGGCCCTTACTTCATTGTTGATGCAGCTGTAGGAATCTTATAGACAGAGAAACAATCAGTTCAGAAGAACATAAAGATTAAACCACAGAAAGTATTCTGTTAAGGGCAAAAATCCCATCACCTAGACAGTCAAAACTCTCTCCTCACAGGGGCCGGGATGGTCTTCAGTAAATTTACTCAGAGTGGCTTCTTTTCATTCTGGCTTTTAGGCATGACTTTGTAACTTTGGGAGACTATTAAATGTTTATTTTTTAAATTGGTTCCAAAAAGGGAACAAATGCTTTTCATACTGTTTAACGTGTCGTTTGGGGTGTTAGATTAGAAAGCAACTGGGCTTTGACATGCCCTCATTATGGCTGATAGACTTAAAAAGCAGTACAACTGGAAATGAAGGTCTTCCGCCCTGCAGAGAAGCGTACTTTCAAGTTCTGCTGCAAAATCTTTTATAGCATCTGGAGACAGGTTTACAGATTGTCAACCTGTAAAGCTGTCTGGTTGACCTTGGCACATCGTAGTGACTTAAAGCAGAGCGCTATGTTGGGAATAATCAGCAGACTGAGACACTAGTGTAGTATGTACTAGAGCATGTGATAGGTTTCACTTCTATTCATACTTCACATTACTCATAGACCCAGTTCATTTAGGTTTAGTTTAATCTTATTCAGTTTCTATAGTTTCCATGGCTGATTTAGCAAAAATAATTACTTTTATTCTGATAAAAAAAATTCCTTGGATATTATTCATTCTTTCATTCAGTATTCACAACAAATATTTATCAACCTAGACTCTGGGCAGATCACTGCCAATCTTGCCCCTCTCTTATCTATTTATGTCTTTCTATATATGCCTCCCTCCATCTAGATGTCTCCCCACCCTCTTTATTTCCTACCTAACTCCTCCTTATCCTGCACACTCTGGCATTCTGAAAAGACTTTCTTAGCCCACAAAGTACTTTGATGCCAATACTTTTATTTACTCCCCAATGGGAATAGATGAAATCACTTGCAAAAAACAAATCATGTGAAGACAGAAGAACTGGTTTTAGGGGAGGCATCAAAGAAGCAATACGTATGGCGGAGATGGAGCAGGAGTGGCTGGTAATGCAGGAAAAAAAAAAAAAAAAAAAACAGGAGAAAAGCCAAGGAATGACTGTTTCCAGGTGCAGAACATAGTGAGCCCTGTTCACTGCTACAGAGAAGACAAGTAAGCTAAAAGTGAAAACCATCACTGGTCTGTATGTGTACCTCTACATGCTTGTATGCATGAGGAGCAACACTGGAATGAGTCATAAAAATCCAACAGTGGTTATCTGCAGAGCAGAGTAGGTCTGGGGCAGATGAGGAATATGGATGGAAGGCTGACTTTTATATTTTGCATACCTTCTAAAATTTCTGAATTTGAATTATGTAAATGTAATACATGTTCAGTAAATTAAAATAACATTAATTAGACTCACTGTAACTCTCTTACTAATGCTCATATCAAATTAGCAAAATATACAAACTTCCAAAATTTTCCTGTGAAATTAAAATTGTGTTTAATGGGTCAAATGATCTAATCAACACTTCTATGAAATTTGTGCAACGAATCCTTTGTAAAACTTTGTGAGGTGTACCAGGAATATCAGATTTTCTTATATATCTAATGAGGGATCAAGTCTTTATGCTCTTCATGGAGTTTGTCTAAGAATTAAGAATGTTTAAAGAGACAACATCACATTTGGGGAGATGAGGTAAGGAAAATATTGAATTTTTTGCTTTCCAAAGAATATTTCTGAAAGTGTTAGTATTCAAAAGAATTCCATCAGGTAGGCTAAGGATTTTTTCTTGTTTTCTATGTGGTATATACTATCATTATGGATTCTTAGTACTGCCTATTGAATAACTTTTTTTAATGTATTGGTTACAGGTGGTAATTACTGTGAATTAAAGGTTTCACAAATTCCATTCAATTTTTTGTAGTCGATATCACTTTCTGTATCAAAACACCCTTGTGGAGTCTTGGGATGTCACCCAACCCATCAGATCCTCCTTTCTGGGCTTATTTGTATCTAAAGAGAAGAATGTTTTTTACTGATTTTAGTTGAGCAGCCTGAAATAAATTCTAATTTTTAAAACATTTTTGGATAAAAATTCAGAATTAGGGAATTTCCTAAAGTTCAGTAAAAATGATAGTACCTATTCTTTTTAAGAAGTATATAAAATATTATGTTTTGTAAAAACTTTTCTAAAACTTCCAAAAGGATTTCTAAGGACCTAACACTTAGTTAACTTTCTAAAAGTAAGACTTTCTCCAGATGGTTAAATTTCATACCTTTACCTAAGAGGAATCCTTAGGATGTATAAATGGACATGTATTATATGTCAATTTAGTAATTCCAAATGGTGATAAAGGGACATACTCCATCTTCAAATAATTTTGTGAAGCCTAATAGGCACATATGAGTCCTTAAGAAAAAACATGTCAAGGGGCGCCTCGGTAGTTCAGTTGGTTAAGCGACTGAATTCAGCTCAGATCATAATCTCACAGTTCATGGGTTTGAGCCCTGTGTCAGGCTCTGTGCTGAAAGCTCAGAGCCTGGAGCCTGCTTCGGATTCTTATCTCCTGCTCTCTCTGCCCCTCCCCTGCTCACGCTCTCTCATAAAAAACAAAAAAAAACCCAAAAAACAAAAACAAAAAAAAACAAAAAAAACATTAAAAAAATTTTTTTAAAGTAAAAACATGTCAAGGGGCACCTGGGTGGCTTAGTCAGTTAAGCGATCAATTTTGGCTCAGGTCATGATCTCACAGCTCGTTAGTTCCAGCCCCACGTCAGGCTGTCTGCTGTTTGTGCAGCAGAGAAACATTTAAATAAGCATTTTAAAGAAGAATAAACATGTCAAGAAATGCCTGGGCAGCTCTGTCAGTTAAGCATCAGACTCGATTTCAGGTCAGGTCATGAACTCACAGTTTTCGGCTTAGGTCATGAGCCCCACATTGAGCTCTGCACTGACAGAGCGGAGCTTGCTTGGGATTCTCTCTCTCCTCTCTCTCTGCCCCTCCCCTGTGCAGTGTGGTTGCTCATATTCTCTCTCTCTCTCTCTCTCTCTCAAAATAAATAAACATTTTAAAAAGTGTCAAAATCCCAATATTTGATTCCTTCACTATTTTAAGCATAATTATAATAACAGCATAATCTATATTTTATTAACTATAAAAGAAAATGAACTGATTTTCAACCTTTTTTTTTTAAAAGGTAAAGTTCCAGTCAAATCATTTTTTCTAGTACTTATATTGAAAATTTGTTATCCCAGTTGATTTAGGACAGTAACAAACTAATCCTAGAATCTCTATCACTTAACACAACAAAGGTTTGTTTCCTGTTGATAACAATTCTAATGTAAGAATGATACTGTCAGCTATGTAGTGACTCAGGGATTCAGGAAGCTTCCATTCTGTGGTTCTGCGGTCTCAACATGTGACCCTGATTTCTGTGCCAGAGGCACCTTTAACTCCACTTACAGATCACCAACTACAATCAGCCACAGGGCCACAATCTAACTACAAGGAAAGTTGTAAAATGCTATTTTGCTGGTGTTCAGGAAGAGAAAATGAAATAGGACTAGGTGAACACAAAGCATTGCCCCTTTGAAAGTACTTTTTCTAAAACCAAATATCCTCGGAAAAAGAGAACCTCCATGAATGACAACAAATGAGAGCTGTTACTCATCTCTGACTCCTCTTCATGATGGAAAGTGTTACAATAACCATGTATTTACATATAGTTGACCACAATTCATGGGATTTGTGAACATCCCTGGCTTATTATTGCCTCCAAGATTTAATGTTACCATTTGTTTCATTTGGAATGGCTATTGCAAATGAGGAAGAACCAGAGATATAAGAATGTATCAGATTACAGTATTGCTAAGCAGAGAGAATCTCTCATCGTGACTTTAGTTTCGCTTTTGAAAATATTACCATCAAAACTGATGCATGCCTCTGATAATAAATATGGTCTTAAAACTTTTACTGCATTAAGCATTTGATGGAGCTGAGAGCCTACATTAACAAAAATGAAATTATATCTAATAAAAATACTCTATAAATGTCACAGAGATAAATGAGGTATTTTCATAACTTAAAATTCTCTCTCTTCTGGGAGCATTTTTAATGTAAAATGAGAATCAAAATTGTCCCCACATTTTATAGTTTCAGGTAATTTTGAACTCTACCAGAATGAATTTTTTTTAAACAAAAGTTTCCTTTCCTTTCCAAACTTTAAAGTGCAGTCCGAGAAGGTTGAAATATTTGCTGTTGGTTTGCTTTATTAATGTGAAGATATCCTGGGTACAGAAAAGAATCAAAGGCTATATATCTAACATACCTAGACTTTTCCTTGGCACACAGGTTACTTGGAACACACCATATAGCTGTCATTTGAGGTCTGTGGGTTGACCTACTGGGTACAACATAAGGGTTATATATGGTAGCTGGCCTGGCAGGTATGAGCATTGGTACAATATTTATGAGTTCCAGCTTTGCTCCTAGACTCTTTATGGTCTCAAATAAGTAACAGGTGAAATCCCCAAAAAGTAACTTTAGTGTTGGAAGTGATGCAAAGTTTTAGTTTAGCCATAATAATAAATAAATACACAGAGAAAGAAGCACAAAAATAAAGTTTTTTAAAAATTCCACAAGAGGTTTCTTCTCTCATTTTGCTATTAACAACACTGATGACAAAAGCTAAGAAAGGAGGAGAAACATGGCTCCCATTGAGTCAGAAACAGTGAGTCAAAAAGACAAAGATTTTCATTTAATTCCTGCAGCCTTTAGTTCCAAAGTCATAACTGTGGACCAGGGTGCTAGGGAAATTGTTGCATGAAAGAGGAAAAGAACTCAGAAAAAGTAACTCTCATCTGTAAGCTATTCTTCCTAGCCTCAAAACAAATAACAGAAAACACATATCTTTGCAATGTTCTAAAGCATAAGCCACAGCAATCATTAAACCCAATGGTCAGAGGACCCAAGAGTAAGCCAGCCATGTGACCAAATTGGTTTAAGTATTCCAGTGGTCAGCATAGCCATTGGAGTCAAGTAGAGAAGAATGATAAGAGAGATTTGGGAGAAGTCTGGAAGTGTCCTTAAACCTAAGGCTTGAAGAACTAAGTCAGGGATCTTATCGCTGATGGTTCAAGGTTGTAACCCCTTTTAAGATCAGTAGCAGACACACCAGTCATTTATTGTTTGAAAAATGTATGTATGTATATGCATATTGTAGTCATAGAGCTTTCAGGTAAAGTGAGATTAAAGTTAGTAAGACCGTACCTAGACTAGACATATTATTCTCATAAGCCATCCTGTATGGTTTATATATACATAGCCCTATACCTAAGTTGGCAGTTTAGTATACATCTTACTATTTACTTAATCCATTTTCCAAAATGATGAATTAAATAACCCTTTGAGATATTATAAAAATCCTAACACCCACCTGACACAGACGCAGCCATTCGATAATCTAGGGTCCTGATAGCATTCCAGAGTCAGTGGTTGTTCCATCATTGACATACCTAGAGAGATAGGTTCCTCAGTGTCTTCCGAGTAGAGGTTGGGTCTGGCTTTGACATCTTCAGGGTGTTGCACCTGCGAAGAATGGCTCTGGCTGACTGATAATGCAGTAAGTAGGGTAACCATGGCTAGAGAAGGCCTTTTGGAAGGAATGTATTCACCCCTCCACCCATCATTTTACCGATTCAGGAATACCTTCTGATTGCCTACGTTGTACAGGCATTCGCATGAGTAAGACTGGCTCCTTGCTTTTTAGATGGTTACAACTTAGAAGGAAGATAAGTGATCAATGTAAGGCAAATGCACAATTAATTTGAAGAAATGAGCAAAGTTAAGATTCAATTTTGGAGAAAATCACGTTTTGAGAATTCAAGCAAGGATGGTGAGATGGGGAGGGATGTGACATCAAGGGGCCCCCGCATTATGGACCCTGATTCGTCAACTTTTCCACCCCAGCAGAACTGACCACTCCTGACCTTATCCCTTGTTGTACCATGAACAGCTTTCAGTACAAAATACCTTTAATTTTGTCTCTTAGTTTTATTTTTTCCCTCCAAATTCTGTCTTGTTCATTTTGTATTACCATAACCTAGTGTGGTATTTGTTCCTAATTGGGATTTAGATGATGGATAGTTTTATCTGCCACAGTGGTTGATAATTGACTAGTGGCTGTTTGCACTTTAAGAGTGTTGGCTATGAAAGCAGCTGGAATAATTAGGTTGGCTCCACACAGATTAATCACTGTTAGCGTAGATTTTTCATCTACTTCACAGCACTTTGCGCAGTGCTCTGCAAGGTCTAGTTTTTGCTCAATAAATACACAATTACTTGCTATTTAGACAAGCAAGAGCTAGTGCCTTTTCTACTTGACAGCTCATGGTTGCTCTTTAAAGCAGATGTAAAGGATGTGGAAAAAAAGAGTAACAGGAAATATACCATTGGTTCTTGGGAAAATGCTCAATCTCTTTCACAATAAAAGAAATGTTAGTTAAAAACATATTGAGATATCATTCACCTATCAATTGGCAAAGATCAGGAAACTTAACAGTATTTTTAAGAACATTCAAGTGAAAGCTTGTTGAAACTAGACTAGTAGGTTCTGGAAAGCAATTTGACAATATGTATCAAACTTACAAATGTATCTACTCTTTGACTCAGGAATTCCATTTCTAAGGACATTAGGATCAACATTCTTTTATGTGGGAGATGATGAGTCAACAGAGTTCTTCAATACAGCATTGTTTGTGAGATAAGAATATCAGAAATAACCTAAAGGTACAGTCAGCAGGTGTCCGGTTCAACAGTGGTACTTGGTACAGCGGAATACTATGCAGTCATAAACAGAGTGGAGTTTTCTGTATTGGTGCAAGAATCTATATGCTAAGGAGAGACAGGGAAGGTCCAGAACGGTGTTATGCTCCTTTGTGTAAAAGAAGGAAAAAGAGAATGTGTGTGTCTATACTAGAATATGCAGGAGATATCTTTAGAAGACAACAGAAGAAACTAGTGATATTGACTTGCCCCTGAGCAGGGTAGCTGAGAGGCAGGAATGGGAAGCAGAGTTTTCACTGTGTGCCCTTTATATTTTTGAAATGTGAGACCTTATGACTATATGACCTATACACAAATTAAATAAAAACAAACACACTGCAGCAGATGCAGTGGTTCCCAGCAGGGAGCAGCTGTTGCTATGGTCACCTGCTCCAGCTGTCACACTAGTGTGGTCACCTACAGTGACATCTGCTGGTGCTTCCTGACAGCTATTTTAGGTCCGTGTTTTTCAAATTGCTATTTTGAAAGTGGGCCACGCAATCAAGTTAGTGAATCCAACTGGCATTCAAGAAAGAGAGAAAATCACACAGAACAGAAAATTTCAGAGTACGTAACCAGTAGTAAAGGTAAGTCCTGTTGTGTGATCTTTTGCTTGATTTTTTTATATGCATATGTGTTCTAACATATCTCTCTTACTGCGCTCAAAAATGTTAGAAAGCCGTTATCCTCAGTGGTGACCCTTCTCAGCTGGTCTAGATTTCGATAGTTCGCCGTGAGCAACCAATATATAATAGGCACGTTTTCCATCATGGTGGGGCCAGGAGTTTCAGACTGTGGATGTGGGTTCCCACCTTATAGGCTGGTCCCTCTGCTTATGTCTCTATTGCCAGTGTACACAGATTCACTAGACTGTGTGTCTCCTCACATGAAAGCACCTTCATTCTTTTTAGAAGAGTAAATTCCACACCATGGAGTACTGTGCAGTTGACAGGGCTGTTTGGAGTCTAGATGGGGTGACTGGGACCAAGATGCAACCTGGGGTCATTCATGTGTCCTGAGCTTCAGTGACCCTAGGGCACCTTCCCTTCTCAGATTGACCCCAATGCCTTGGGTCATGCAGCTGCACCATCAGCAATGCCCTTCTCTCCATCTCTGCTTACTCCATTCTAGTTTCCTTCAAGATCCTGCCCAGTGGTATTTTCTCCATGGAACCTTCCTTTATCTCCTCAGCCTAAAGTGACTTCTCATGTTGTTGTCATGCTCTCTTGATGGCAACTGAATGAAACTTGGTCCAAACCGGGCTTAAGCAATGAGGAGAATTAGCTCAACTGATTAAAAGTTCAAGAATAGATTGGATCCACAAGCTAAAGATAAGATCATTGTTCAATTTCTCTTTATCTCTCTTTCCCCTTGCTCTCCATTCCCTTGATTTTCACTACGTTGTCTTAATTTTTGAATATATACTTCTTTCATGGTGGCAAAATATCTTCCAGTAGCTCAATGATTAAATCCAACAAGTTGAATTTCAACAGGCAGAGAGGCCTTGTTTTTCTCATGACTGTACCAAAAGCCCCAAGAATGCGTCTTTCTGCCTAAGTTAGGTCATGTGTTCAGTGCTGAATCAATCATTGTAGCCATGAGGTTAGAATTCACTCACTGGCCAATCTCAGATCACATACTCACCCCCTGAGACTTGGCAGGTCAGTTGTGGAAAATAGCTCCATGGAGTGTAGAAAAGGATGGTTCCTCAAATATATATTAAAAGTGCTGTCACCTGAAGGAGGAGAATGACAAAACAGGCAAAAACAACAAATGTCCTTGTCAAACTGTAATCTCTACAGAGAAAATGCCAATTACCTAAGTATGTTTTCTTGTGTTAATACCTTACCAATGTGACAGTGAATTATTTAAGACAAAAATAAAGCAAATGAAAGTAACATTTAAATTCTTATTCAGTTGTCATATTCAATTGTTTAACATATTTTGGGCCTCTCCATGATGTGTTTTCCCTCAGGATTCTATTTCGATCTCCCACTAACCAATTTTTATGGGGAACTGAGTAATTCATCAGTTTCTAAAATCTAGAGCAACCATAGAAATATTGAATTCATTGTTTTGGCTTTTTGCCCCATCAATTTCGGTCAAATATTTTAATCAAAATAGAAACTTAAAGTCTATGAAAGAAGACTAACATATACTCTGAGGAGCACATCTCACACTCCTGCTTTAGCTCATTCTTTCTCAGGAAACAAAATGTTTTTAAAGACAAACATCTTAACACATCTGGTGTGGTTTTCTAGTTATCCCGTTTAAGCCAAAGGAAAAAAAAAGTAGTATCATCTGTTTTTCTTTTATACGTTTTGAAACATGAGTCTCCAAAAGCTATTTCCTAACATATGTCAATTTAACATCTGCCAGTTGCTAACTGATAGCCAGAAACAGGCGCACTGGCGGTACCTGCAATAGTGTCAAGGTATTTCCCATTACAACTGTCTTCGCTTTGGCATTGTCAGTAATATTTTTGCTCTAGGGGTAGCCTATTTCCCTAACTTGAAGGAGACACGTGAATTAGAAGCACAGAGCAGGAGGAATAAATAGGACGATGTCTTGACAGTTATGTGGAAGTGTAGCAGAGAAAAGTTTTCCAAAAAAAGTACTAGATAAGAAAATCTATGTCATGGGTCACAGATTGAACTGCTTCTCCTGGCGGAAACATGCTTTTCTATACCACATCCTAATTTCTCCTTGTTATCCACTATCAAGAATATTTGCAAACAGAATTAAGATGTAGTAACCATATCTAAGAGTACCCAACCATGTCCAAAGCTTCTCTTACATTTTTCTCGTTTCTGTTCCTTTGATGGAACTTAAAGTGCATCAGTGAGCTTCAGTTTCTGTCTGGAAATTCATAACAGAATGGTATTTTGACAGAATGATTATTTTGAAAGGGGTGGCCTAAGTGTCGGTCCTGAGAGAGATCAACATTTTTACCTGCCCTAAAATAATCTGGTGCTGAATTTAGCAGTTCAAAAATTTTAAGATCTCCAAAAAATTTTAAGACCCCAAATTTTCAGGGCCTCCAAATGATTAGTGTCATTTGCTCCCTTTGGTAAATTCTCCCTACCCCAATAACATTATTGCATTTTGTTTCATTGGACTTTAAAGGAGAGGCCTCACTGTGGGCCCATTAAGGTCAAGGCTACCTGTATGTCATTATTATTATAACCTCTGTGTCAAATCCTGTGCTTGACACATAGTAAGAGTGGAAGAAATGAACCAATCCTGTCCTGAAATTCTGAGATCCAGCATTTGCTCTTCGAGTCCTCAAATTTAGGACATAAATTACATAAATTATTAAAAAAACCATCTAATTGACTTTGATAAAGAAAGAAGAAATGCGTTCTCATGATTGGACTTTCATAGGAAAACTTTAATGGTAGTTCTCTCTAAATAAATTTGGGAGCTCACAAGTACTCTATACCAAATACTCTTCATGGTAATGGTTACTTGACAATTTCTCAGTGAAGATAGTGTTTTTGAATATAAAGTAGGGGTTGTGGAAAGAGAAGGAATTTTGGGGACTACAGGTCTAGAGTTGAAATCCTAGATCCATTCTTTACAAAGTTATTTAACCTCTATTTCCCTATCTTCAAAATAGGAGCTCAACAAAGTGCCTGGGACCCTGGTACTTATGGCCACTCACTAACTGGTAGTTATCATGATCCTTGTTATAACTACTCCTGGTATCAACTGATCTGATATTATATAGTACAGAGAATAGACTCAGTTTATGTATAACCCAAGCCCTTTAAAGCTTTATAAGTGAAAACCCAGCTCTGCTCAGTGCTATGTTAGTCACCTAGCAGAACGGTAAATGGTA
Organism: Panthera tigris; assembly: GCF_018350195.1. Classification (NCBI taxonomy): domain Eukaryota; kingdom Metazoa; phylum Chordata; class Mammalia; order Carnivora; family Felidae; genus Panthera; species Panthera tigris. The sequence goes on from NC_056660.1 coordinate 168,614,996, forward strand.
TTACTTTTTCTGTCATATCTGCAGCATCAATTTTTGGCATGGTTATGAGGACATAGCCCTAATAAAAGTCATGCCATCTAAGCGACAGACCCACACAGCATTAATGGTAATGAGGGAAGAGACATGCTTAGTATTTCAAACCAGATTTCCCCTGTTGAAATTATACCTTCCCAATCTATGACATATTATCCTACAGGTACAAGTGTCTATTTGCATTTTGTAAATCACAAAGACTTAGCACAAACGTCTCAGGTTAAACCTTAAGGTAATACAAAAGCAAGTTTCTAAGGGAGCCCTCTCTGCCTCCTTCCCCGTATTTCTCCTTTCTTTCCTAAGATGTTCCAGGCAATGTGCATATAAAAAATATTTACAGTTGATGAGATAGGAGATGAAAGGGATTCCAATATTTTTTCTTATTTCGACCTATTCTGGAAAAGGTGAAAGCCATTCCACATAAAGTTAAATGCTGTAAAAATACATTGACTCTTAGTTCACTAGAATGATGCTGTGAGTTATGTCCTTAGAACTTCCTGACACGTGAAAAGATTAAATAGAAATAACTCCAATTTCAACTTTATAGTCTATTTACTGAAGTCTTTTTTTTTTTAAATCGTTGCCATAATCCTCTCTAACAAAGTAGATAGAGTGCAGAATGCAAATCTCCCACACTGAATGGGTTGATGAAGGTTATTTCTTGGAAATTATTTGACCTTATGAGCTATAAGCAAGGGTGAAAGTTGTAGTTCTACCCAACTGTTTAGTTTTGTATTATTCTAGCAATGGTTTATCTCTAAAGTTCTTGATTAAAGTGATAAATTACTTAATGATTACCTACTTTTAGATAAAAAAGAAGCTTACAATTTTCATACAGTTACAGTGCATGACCAAGTAGAGCATTTAAATGCAACCACCTACAGGGATAATTTCAGCAAAAACTTTTTAGATATATTACTTATTTATAGATAATATACCAATATATGATCTGCAGGACATTAATTAGGTGTACAAAATCTGAAAGCCCCCTTAAACCTGTCAGAGACAAAGAGAAAGTTAAAGAAGTTTGAATGCTGTCATTTCATGAATTTTATGCTAATTTGCTTCCTCGGAAGAATTCAAGACCAATATTGATCTGATTCATTATTTGCATAATTCATATCTTATAAAAGGTAATTATACACTCTCCAGTCAAATTACTTAATGGTCCAGTATTATTTTCTGAAAAGCTTCCCCTTCCTGTCATGTATACTTTTAAATAAACTTGCAATTCACATTAGATTTAATTGGATGTTATAGAGGCTGATATGCTACTATGGATAATAAAGTAAACAATACTAAATCCTAACTATAATTCTCACTGATCCCCAGCAATACCCTTCATACACCCAAGTTTTCCATACTATTCCAATCAAATGTTCTACCTTCACTGTTTTCCATTGACTTCTCTCCTGGAAACAGTATTATCCTTTTGTTCATCCAGGCATGAAACATTAAAGTTTTCTTCTCTTTCGCCCCCTTCCGGTTATCTATTGCTGCATAACAAAGCGCCCTACAATTGTGTTGTGGCTTCAACCCACAACAATCATTTACTTCTATTCTGTTAATTGTTCATAAATGTGCCATTTGGGTAAGACTCAGCAGGGACTGCTCTTCTCTGCTCCACATGGTATCAGGTGGTATGGTGGAAGACAGTTCATTCTTGCAATATAGCACACTTTGGAGACTGGGAGCTTAGCTGTTGGTTAGGGGCCTCTGTTCCTCTCCATGTGGACCTCTTCACAGGGTTTCTTGGGCTTCTTCACAGCACAGAAGCTGACTAACAAAAAAGAGTCCTCTAAGGGGCCTAGAAAAAAGCTGCAAGACTTCTTATGACCTAGCCTCATGAGTGTCAGAATGCTACCTTTGCCGCATTGATCTAGTAAGTCACTAAGACCATTGAGATTCAAGGCAAGGGAGAAGAGTCTATGGAAAGAGTAGCAAAGAATTTGAAGACATTTTTAATCTACCATGTCCTGTCTTTATCCAAGTCTGAAATCTGCATTGGCAGTGCCAGTGGATCAGGAAGGAGATGGTATGAGACACCTGCAGCAATGTGGTGACCTCAGAACAGCCACAAAGGTAGCTTTGAATATGCTGAGGCACTGGGAGACGTTAAAGGGAAAGGAGGTCCCTACCATTGCCATTATCATCTTTTTTCTTATAATCATCTTTAAAATCACTCACTAAATTCTCCCTTCTACTCTGTGGAGGGATTTTCAATAACTGTATATAGATATTTATAAAGAAAAAAAAGTGGAGACACATTTGTAGATTCCTTGTTTATTTTTTAATTTTTTTAAGATTTAGGCCAGTCAAAACAAGTTTTCCTCCCTTTTGAATTTCTAGAAAGGAAGAGAAAATTAATGTTAATTGAATTTATTAAATTCATTTGTGATCAGTCTATGATAGCTGAATTTCATTTTTTAATGTGCTATAGGTACATTGTCTACTGTATAATCAAAGTATATGGAAGCCCCATGTTCATTTTATAACATATGAATTATGGTTTTCTCTGTTCAAATTATTATGGATGTATCTCATTGTTGAATCTTTGCTTTTACGGTTAGTTAGCTGAAAATAGCTACAGTTTATTTGTTTTTGTGTCCCTTATTTAGGACTATGACCCTTATGAAACTAGTCTTAAGGGGGAAATGATCTGTGTTACAAAAGATCCCTATATGTTGTGGTTTCCAGAAATGCACTGTGTACATAAACGAGGACTGCCTGTACTGTTCCAGGAATTGGAAATGAAACAAATAAGCATTTGCGCAAACACTGAAATGCACCCCACAACCAATCACTGGATTAGTGTGCAAGACAAATAATGATTCTAATGGAACTTGGGAAACAGCACCAAATGGAATTTAATATATTGCTCCCTAACTGATCTTTGTTTATGACTCTATAGGGGGCTAATTATTTTTCTCAGTCCTGTGACAAAAAGAACTAGAGGGGACAGGAAGAGCAAGAACAATTTGGCTCTCAGTGAATTCCCAATAAATGATTGCTGAACTGCACTGAGACTATTTAATACTTCCAAACATAATAGAATGTTATTTTTGAGAAGTATTTTCAAGTACATCCAACTATTCCAGTAAAACATGACTGGGGTATATTTATTCATTTTATTAAAATTTTATTTCCATTTGGGTCTAGTTTCAAATCTGAAAACTTTAAAACTTTTAAAGACTTATTCTTATTTAATATGTTGTGTTTACAATGCAAGGCTAAGTGAAAACATCATAACCTAACTATGTTTTCCAAATTTGCTACACTAATCAGAAAAAGATTATAAATAACCAATTCCATGGGCAACTCTTAGAATATATCCAACTGGCAAATCTGACCCAGAGTTGACCCTTACTTAGCATACCATATAAACCAGAAGTTGTGACATCCATCTCCTATTCTTGTAAACCTCAGCCACAGTTGAACGATTGACATCCATGTAATACTCCAGCAGGTGAATATTCCCTAAAAGCAATGTTTTTAAAGGAAAGGAAAATGTTACTTCTTCCACACAAGCACATTCTCCCTTAGTGATTTTCATATTTCCTCCTTTTCTTGCAAACTTTCGAGATGAGGAACAAAGTTGGCATTTATATTTTGAAATTTTCCCCAGATCAGATTAAAAAAAAGCATGTGAATTGTATGATGTTAAAGAACAATGACATAGCGGACAGTTGATTTAGGGTGAAGATATGTAGGGAGGGATAAAAATGTCAGTCTAGTTTCTCATAAAATATAAATGAATCACTAAAATTTCCCTCCCATTACTTCAGGTAACTTAACTGGGGTACAATTTATGGGAAACTGAAAGTAGAAAAGTGTCTTGCAAATTAATTTTGTTTGGTGGAGACTTATAACAGCACGGGAGAAGTAGCTCTTGCCATTCGATCCAGGTTCCTGGAGAGCTATGGCTATGATTTTTTTCCTGTTTACTCAGTGTATAATTTAATATGATTATTTGTAAGTTGGAGGCTGAAATTTATTACATAAAATGGCATGTAGTGGATATGAAAGAGAAAGAAGCGTGAGATAGAGGAATCTGGTCAGCAGAACTGTATCTTTCTTGCACAAAGGGTATGAATATAATTTCTTTTTCTTGGCTGGCCTAGGGAAGCTGCAAGATGAGGGCTCTGATAGCTAAACAAAGAACAGAAAATACATTTTTTAAAACTCTACCAATGATATTGTAGGGTTCTGGTAAAATGATTTTAATAGTCTACATGACTCTAGAAATAGAAAGTAATACCACTACTTCTCAAAAAGAAAAACTAAAATAAAAATTCTAATTTTTGTGAGAAAGCACTAGAAGTAATCACCTTAAAAGACAAAAAAAGGGCACCTGGTTGGTTCTAGGCAGTAGGGCACGTGACTCTTGATCTTGGGTCATGAATTTGAGCTGTGCGTTGGGCATAGAGATTATTTAATAAAACAAAAATTTTAAGATCAAACAATAAACAGAACCCACTTTGCTATTTTTTATTGATATTACTCCCTAAACACAAAAATAAGATAATATTGCAAAAATGACTATAAAACTGTAAGGCCGGAAGGAATAGATGAACTGACATGTCAGAATGCTTTTATTTCTTTAAAAGCAAAATTTGAATGTTGGAGTAAAAAGATTTTTTTTTAATTTTTTAAAAATGTTTATTTATTTTTGAGAGAGAGAGAGAGAGCATGTGCCAGTGGCGGAGGGGCAGAGAGAGAGGGAGACAGAACCCAAAGCAGGTTCCAGCCTCTGAGCTGTCAGCACAGAGACCAACGCAGGGCTCGAACTCATGAACCGTGAGATCATGACCTGAACCGGAGTCAGATGCTTAACCAAATGAGCCACCCAGGCACCCTTGGAGTAAAAAAGTTTTTTTCAAGTTATGACATATTTTAAATATACAATGAATACTCATATACTTTCTACTTAAGTTTACCAACATTTTTGTTTTAGATTTATTGTTTTATAAAAGAAGTCAAGCAGTTGAAGTTTCCTGTGTCTTTCTTTCCATCCTGTCCAGAAATAACATGATCATGAACTTGATACTTATTTCCAAAAATTTCTTTATAATTTTATAAACAAATATCCATAAACAACTTGTAATGCTTTTTAAATTTTATATCAATTGTAAAATAATGCAACACTATAAAAACCAAACTTACTTACCCACTAAACTATTTTAGAACATTTAGGTTGTTTCCAAATCTTTGTTGTTACAAAAGATGTTGCCTCTATAATATACCTAGAAGTGGAATTGCTGTGTTGTAGAGTATGAGCATGTTGAATCTTACTTAATATTGAGAAGCTGCCCTAGAGAATGATGACAAGTTACATTCTACCAGTAGTGTACAGGAGTTCCAGTTTCTACCCATTATCACAAAATTTAGAGTTAGCAGAGTTTTAAATTTTCATTAGTGTGACAGGTGACTTTCTGTAGTTTTAAGTTGCATTCCTTTAATAATAGTGAACTTAAAACATCTTTTCCTATCTTTATTGGCCATTTAGGTTTCCTGTACTGTAGACTATTTAGGTTTCCTGTACTGTAAAGGGATTGTCCATTTTTATATTAGATTATTTATTTAAAAAAATTTACCTGTAAGAAGTACATATATATTTGTATATGTATTGCAAAATACTTGGTCCAAGTATTGTCTTTTCTCCTTGTGATATTTTGAAACACAAACGTTAATATGGGAAAATTTATCAATTTTTGTTGTGTGCTTTGGTGTCTTATTTGAGAAATTCTTCCCTATCCTGTGATCACACACACACACACACACACACACTACATTTTCTTCTTACAGTTTTAAAGGTATGGTTGAAAATATGTAGATCCTTGGTTGTCCTGAAATTTATTTTTGGCTCACGTGAGATAAATACTTAATTTTATTTAAATTTAGTGTTTTCTCACATGAATAACCAACTCTGTCTTTGATTTTGGGGATGCCACCATGGATTTTTTTCTTGGATTTCTACTTCATTTCATTGGTCATATAAGGTATGTTATCCCCTACCTCCACACTGTTCTTCTTATTCATAAAATTCTATTTTAAATCATGTGTTATATATATGAGTTATATATGGATTATTATATATGGGTTTAATATCCACTTTTAACTTACACAAGCAATTGGATTGATATTTTGGTTGGAATTATATTTAATATGTAGACTAATTTGGAGAAACTAACATTGGTATATTATTTAGTCTTTCCATCCATGAACATTGTATATCTCTTCATTTTTTTCAGGACTTTTTAATTCTGTTTAATAATGTTTGACAATTTTCTATAAAAAGGTTTTGTATATCTTTTGTTAGAGTTATTCCTGAGTACTTTATATCTTTTGTATTGTGAATGGTATAATAGCTTATATTATATTTTCCAAATGGTTATTATGAGTGTATATATAGTAATATTATTAATTTTTGCATGCTCATCTTGAGAAGAAACTTTTAAGGCCAAGTTGTAATACTTATTAGCACTAAGTTTTACTAAATAAATTTGACATTCATTACAATTCAGCTAAAGTCATGGTTGTCTAAAGATGAATTAATTACCTGTATAGGAAAAAAAAAAATTACCTGCATAGGAGTGCTGACTAAAACATTGCAGATCTGTTGCCTTAAGATCATTACATTATATTAGATCCAATTTGGTAAAGACCTAATGACTCCATCTAGTGGTAGTTTGAAGTTCTAAGTGAATTGGCAAATGTACTTTCAGGTTTTATTGGATATTTGTGTTTAAAATATCATGATAGTAATCAATATCCTTGTTGGAAATGTCAAGAAACAGCAAGGATTAATTTGACACATCAAAATTAATTATGTGTGTTGTCGTAAGCGTTGTTGACCTCAAGATTAGAATGAGGCATGCTTATAGAGAAAATTATGTACAACCTCCCATGTTGGAAGCAGATTGTGTGTGTAGAGATTTAATTTTCAGGATTGTTATTCAAGGAGTTATCATAGGTCATGTTCACAGAATGTTTTAAAAATAACATCAACAGCTGGCCAAAGTCAATCCATATGACCTTTATAGGATCCTCACAGTCTTTCCCACGAGAACTAACTTATAGATAAGGACCCTTTAAAATTAGGCTTAGTTTTATATTTTACTAAATAGAATTTTTTCTTTGTGCAGAAAATAACAAAATTTTAGGCATAAATGTGCTCAATTTCAAAAAATATTGGGACAACTTGCTAATCACTTGAAAAATGTATATTTAACTCTAAAATAAACTCAAGATGTATTTAAAATGTTATGCACACAAAAAGGTTTTAAAAGTGCAATATGAATGATTATTTAATTTTGAAGTGGGGAAGACCTTTCTAAGGATAGACGGAACCTCTAAGAGTAAGGTTGATTGAAAACTTCTATAGAATAATAACAACAATTAAAACAACAGTGGCATATCTTTGGTAAAAATTTAAAATTGATGATGTCCTGCATTAATGTAGGTTAATGATGAAGACATCAAGAATAGGCTTTATTATATTACTAATTGAGAATATACACTTGGAACAAACTTTCTCAAGGGAAATTTGGCAATGGTATCAAAAGCATTAAAATATGCACAGCCTTTGCCCCAGAAATTCCACTACTCATAATTATAGGCATGTAGCAAAGAAATGATTACAAGAATATCTTTATAGCACTATTTAAAATATTTAAAAATTATAAAAAAATAAATGTCCATTAGTAGGCCGATTGGGAAACTAATTTTTAGAGTGTATACTTACAATAGAATTCTATGCTATTATTAACTCTAATGCTACAGAATAATATTTAAAGACACTTAAAGTATTTTTACATACTTAATTGTGTAATTACATAATTAAAAGGGAAGTTATTCTCAGAATATACTAAATGAAAAGTAGAGAGTACATTACAAATCAGTGTATTTTCATTTATTTGTAATATTTGTTTTTGTTCTTATGCAAAAAACAGAACTAAAATTCAACAGTGTTTATATTTTGAGTTGTGATGTTATGGGCTAAATGTTTGTGTTCTCCCAAGATATATATGTTGAAGCCCTACTGGCCAATGTGATGGTATTTGGAGATGGGGTGTTTGGGAAGTAATTGGAGTCAGATGAGGTCGTTATGGGATTAGTGCCCTTATAAGAAGAGACAACAGAAAGTCCGTTATCTCTCCATCATGTGAGGACGTTGTGAGAAGAAGGCAGCCATCTAAAACAGGAAGAGAGGTCTGACCAGGAACCATGTTGGCCAGCACCTCGATATGGGACTTCTGGCTTCCAGAAGTCCCACAAAAATAAATTTCTGTTGTTTAAGCCACCCAGTCTGTGGTAGTTTGTTATGGCAGCTCAAGAAGACTAATAATACACAAGAGATGTTAAAATTTCTTGTCTTCCTTTCTTTGCTTATCTGTATTTCCAAATTTTTTCCAATGAGCATACTATATTTATAATTTTAAAAGGTATTGTGAAATACATTAAATAGTATTAGAGAAAATTTCCAATGCATACAGATTATTCAGTGAGAAACTCATCATTAGTAAAATCAGTTATTTAAACCTGGTTTGTGATTACCTTGCCACATTTTCACTAATTCTCTTCATACATTAATTATTTGGCTTACAAGTATTTAACAAAACAGATTAAGTCCATTTTTAGCTATGAATGTCAAAGATTGATAAGGTTTCTAAATATACCACTGGAAAACAGTTTTGTTTTCTTCCCACCTAACTACTCTACAGTTATTATTTGGAAACATTGACCGTTTTAATCATTATATTTCCAATTAGAGTCAGTAATTAGCATTTTGTCTTAGGACAGCATGCCTAATGATGGTGAAATTATGTATATATATTTTTGCATTACAAGGCATTTTCTAATTATCTTAATCATCCATCCTATTTCCCTTGTATGCAATCAAATTTCTAAGAAACAATGTACTCCTTTCACTTTTGTTATAAACCAGAGGTGAGGTCATGAATTCCTCCATGGTATCTAGTACACACACACACACACACACACACACACACACACACTTTTATCAGTTTTATTTTTATCTTCTCAATACCTATGCTAACACTGGGTATGCTGGTAAGGGGAGAAACGGAGGAAGCAGGGATACATATTGCAAGAATGGCAAATTTTCTTTGAGGCAGCAAAGGGTTTGAAAACTTTTGGCATCTCAAGAATGTGGAGTCCATCTCCAGAGAGGTGAGAAATTGGCAGCAAGAAATTTCACCTCAGGGACAGAAATCCACTATCACTGTAGACAGAACACTCAAAACGATTAACCTTGTAATGTGCATTCATCACTTGAGCTACTTGACAGGTTTGAGCACTCTTCTTCCATTGTGATAATTCCCCACATTATGTCTCACTTTCCCAAAGAGGAAGTCAAAAACTTGCAGTCTCAGACTCCCTCAAGTAGGGGGCAGGCATTTGGCCTCGCTTCCTCTAACCAGACTATCCTTGGGAGACATCTCTGGAGAGAGCACAGAGGAAAGATACACCTAGGTTTGGGGGCAGTCCAGGTGGTAGAGGGATCCAGTTCTTGGTGACAGGGAGTGGCAGTGCTTCTGGAACCAGTTCTGAGCACCATAAATGCCAAGTGTCAGTGGTGTTTCTGCCAAAAAAGAAGTGCTTGACCATTGCTCATGGATGTTCAGGTTCACTGTTGGATTCTCTGGCCCCACCAGATATTCTGTGAACAGTCTAATATCTTTGCATCAATTCCTTTTCTGCTCAAATTTGCAAACATGGATTCTGTAGATTGCAGTTAAGCACTTTGCCCAATCATAATACTCTCTCCCTCCTCAAAGCAAAACAAAACAAAACAGCCCAACCCTAGTAAAATTTCACTGTTCGTTGTTTAATAACTACCAAGACCAACCACATTTATAGATACTAATAAAATTCTTTTAATGTTTATTTATTTTTGAGAGAGACAGACAGACAGAGACAGAGTACGAATGGGGGAGGGGCAGAGAAAGAGGGAGACACAGAATCTGAAGCAGGCTCCAGGCTCTGACCTGTCAGTGCAGAGCCAGACATGGGGCTCTAACTCAGGAACCGTGATATCATGATCTGAGCTGAAGTTGGATGCTCAACAGACTGAGCCATGCAGGTGCCCCTTAATAAGAAATTTTTAAATGTAAATCAGTGCTATTTATTTATTTACTTACAGAGCTTTGGTAACTAAAAAAAGAACTTTCTGGCCAAAGCCTCTTCTGTCTCTTTGCGGTGATCAGCAGAATTCATTCTTCCTGTTGCCTTGGTTCCAAGGATTCAAACAGAACCTGTGAAGTTGACAACTTCCTCATTAACACACATTTGATATCCACAAAACCTCTATTCATTTACTGGGTGCTTAACCACTTATTTCCCTGTTATGCAAACATCCTGAAATTCTACTTCATATTGCATGCAGTGTTGACTATCACATGAAAAACCTGGGGATCAGCCCATGAAAATCTTCAGTGTAAACATAAACATCAGCAGGCGAATATTTTCATTAGGAGCAATGTGTATCCAGGATGAAGGAAGAAAAGGACACTGGGGGAATCAACCAAAGTACATTCTCACATGCCAGGGCTGTAATTAGAGAAACCACTGCACTCAATGGTAGATAAGCATCAGATTCAAGTGGCTGAAATTAGAATTTTCCCCCCAACTTTATTAAGATATATTTGGCATAGGAGTGCCTGGGTGGCTCAGTCAGTTAAGCGCCCGACTCCAACGCAGGTCATGATCTTGCAGTTCGTGTGTTCGAGCCCTGCATAGAGCTCTCTGTGCTGACAGCTCAGAGCCTGGAGCCTGCTTCGGATTCTGTGTCTCCCTCTCTCTCTGCCCCACTCCTGCTCATGCTCTGTCTCTGTCCCTCTCTCTCTCCCTCAGAAATAAAATTAAAAGTAAACATTAAAAAAATTTAAGATATATTTGGCATAAAACATTGTGTAAGTTTAAGGTGTACAACATAATGATGTGATATACATTTATACCGTAAAATGTAAAATTGGAATTTAAAGAGATTTGGGTGCATAGTAAGTATTTCATCATATGTTAGAGTGGTTCTATCTCAAAAATAATTTCTGCTTTCCACTTTCCACTTGGAATACTATACCACATAAACATTATATTTTATGAAGGTTATTTTTAGCTAAAATTTATTGGACATTTAGGGTAGGCCGGCACCAAGACTTTGTGTCCTATAACTCATTTATTAATCCTGACAGCATGAGGCAGATATTGTTAACCCTATTTTAGAGACCAAGTGATTCCCAGAGAGGTTAATTAATTATCCAGGGTAATACAACTCCTAAATGACAGAGGTGGTACCTGTTTCCAGGTCTGTGAGACCAATACTCCCTATGCTGAATTATGAAGGCTATGCAGCAACATGGAGATATTGCTTTTGGTCTCATGCTAAATGCCAAAAGAAGAGCAGAAAATTGTATACACACTGTGATGCAACGTTGTGAAACATTATATAAACATGGACAATGGCTTGGAAGAAAGCATATGTCACATGCCACTTGCTTTTGTGTCCAGGAAGCTAAGAGAGTCAGGGAACACACCTGAAAAGAAAAAAAGAAAAAAAAAGATTGAGTGTGTACGTGTATGGGTGTGTATGCACAATGGTTTTAATTGGACAAGGTAAAGGGGTCAGGAAACTTGAACCCATTTACCAAACACGTAGAATACATAGGCTCAGACTCACAGACTCTTTTCTATGCAGTTGGGTACTGGGATTTTTGGAGTTTTGTTTTTCCCAGTAGTTTTTTTTTTCTTTTTCAAAAGTTCTTGAAAACTGCTACATTGTTTTTGTAGTAAAAAGACAGACAAGAATAAGCCATCCACAGAAGCAGAAAGGTTCAGGATTTCAGCTCCTGAGAAGCGCTGAGCTAGTAAAGGCTGAGCAAACGGGGGTCAGTCCCGCTCCATTGCCTCTAGGGCAATTGCTAAACTGCCCTCAGTGAAGCCAAGTTTGGATTGAGAGTCCATAAGGTCACTGAGCAAACAGCTTTAAAAGGTCATGCTGCCTATTGATAATCAGGGACCTGCAGGAAGGTAAACACACCCTTGTTCCAAGAAGAGAAACATGTTATCCTAGGAGCCTAGGGATGAACCCTTCCATGACTGTTGAGAAGCTGGCAGTATTTTTTTAAATTTGTGATTGACGGGGCGCCTGGGTGGCTCACTAGGTTAAGCGACTGACTCTTGATTTCAACTCAGGTCATGATCTTGTGGTTGCTGGGTTTGAGCTCTGCTTTAAGCTCCGCACTGTTAGTGCAGAGCTTGCTTGGGATCCTCTCTGTCTCTCCCTCTCTCTCTGCCCACCCCCCCTGTTCTTTGTCTCAAAATAAATGAACTTAAAAAAAAAAAAAACTTTGGTGATTTCTTCACCTGTGCCTCACCATGCCTCATATCTAACAGACTGGCTTCCAGGACTACCCCATTACAGAGTTCTGCTATATGAACTCTCTAATGGGTAAACAACAGAAAAAGAGGTCTACAAATGAAATGAAAATGCAGCTCGGAGAAGTGAGAAATGAAGGATCAGAGGAGGGTGCCTGAAGGAGCTTTCACTGAAATGAGGCCATGAGAGAATATGAACACCTGGGGAATGGACCAGAGAAAGATATTCTGAATGAATAGAGAATGAATGGAGAGCAAAGACTCAGAGAAAAGATAGTTTAAGGCAAGCATTACCATCAAAGCATTATCATCTATTGATGACAATCATAATTATTTAGAGTCTCAAAAAAATGAGGATGCCGTATCGTCAGTTACAGATATCTGATCCTTGAGCTCTAGTAGCTAATGCTATTCAATAAATATATTCAGGTTTACTTGGAAGAATGACAGACTTTAAGTACTTTAGCATATGTAATAGGGTAAATGTTTTGGCTTGTGCTTTGAGAAAGGAAAACTTGAGCATCATTCAGTAGTCCATGATAGTTTAGCTTGGAAGGAACAGAAAATGAGAGACAAACTGGATCATACTCATCAACAGGCTAAGCATGCCCAGGAGTGGCCAGGGCTGAAGAAGAGCTACCCACAAGGGGATGTGGCATCCAGCCTCCCAGATGGGCCCAGGGCTCCCTTCCTCCTACTATTCACACCCTTGCCACATTGTACAAGGGTTGGTCTGGGTGACCAATAAAACAGGGCAGAAGTAACAACATGTCACTTTGAAGATTAGATTATAGAAGTCAATGTAGCTTCTCCCTTGGTCTCTCCAGCTTTCTTGGATCCTTATTTTGGGAAAAACCGGCTCATGCATCATGAGCAGTCCTTTGAAAAGATACACATGGTGAGGAACTGAAATCTGCTGATAGGCACATGAGTGAGCTTGGAAATGATTCTGCATCCTTACTTAGCAGCTTGACTTTGTAAAGACCTCTTGAGAGACCTTGGGCAAGAACCACAAAGCTAAGCTACTCCTGGATTCTTAATTTCCCTCAGAAATTGTGGGATCATAAATGTTTGTTGTCTTAAAGTGCTAAATTTTGGGATAATTTGTTACACAATGATAGTTAACTAATACCAGAGGAATGATGGACACTGTAGGCTCCTACAGGGAGGACATGCATGGAAATCATCTGATAGGAACCCACAAGGCCACAGAGCAGAGCATAATTTAGGAAGTCCATAGAAGCATGGAGAAGCAGTGGTTCTACAGCAAGGCCTCCATACTTGCTTGTGATAATGGATGAACTTATGTACCCTAACTTCCCTTATGAACCTCTGTTTTAAAATTTTTTTTTAACATTTATTTATTTTTGAGAGAGGCATAGACAGAGTGCCAGCTGCGGAGGGACAGAGAGAGAGAGAGAGAGGGAGACACAGAATCAGAAGCAGGCTCCAGGCTCTGAGCTGTTAGCACAGGGCCGGACGCACTATCGAACTCATGAGCCGTGAGATCGTGACCTGAGCTGAAGTTGGCCGCTTAACCAACAGAGCCACCCAGGCACCCCTCCCTTATGAACCTCTTAACCAAAGGCCTACCCTGGATCTTCTGGCAGATTTTAAGGAGTGTCAGTTTTCTGTTGTTTTATCTTCTTGATTGCAAACCCAAAGTCATGTGACCTCAGAGATTCATACCCTTGACAACAGCATCCCTGGAGGCAGGTGGGCAAGTGGCTCACCCTAAGTGGGAAGTGCTCTGAAGTGAATCCTGACTACTTTATCTGAATGCCATTGGGCTTTGACAAATCTAGAGGTTCTCACTGGTGGTTCTGGAATGCCAATGAGGACTCAGACCTCCTTTTCATACCTAATATTTAGCATAGCTAACATTTTAAATGGCTGCACTACTGCCCCTCTGCTAAACATTTCATATAAATTTTGTTATTAATCCTTACGACATCTTGTTTCATATTATTGTAATTCTCATTTTAGACATGAGGAAACTGAGGCAAAGAAAGGTTCTACATTGTCCAGGACCATCCAGCTCTTAAGTGGATCTGATTGATCGGTCTGATGTCATTGCCCATGTTCTAAACTACCATGCTGTAAATACTGGAAGAGGGAAGTTTCCACCTGTAGAGGTGCCACTTCAAGATATGCAACATATTTTGGAAGACGTTTCATTCCTCACACAGAACCCCTCATTCTTTCTGATTGATTGCAATATTCAACAAAGCATCCTAGAATTCACCTTTATCAATACCACAGCTTAACACATTCTACTAAAAGAGAATGGTAAGTGCTTCATTAAAAAAAAAATAAGTGGGGAGAAAAATGGTTTTCTTATCAATGTCCAAATTTCTTACACCTCATTTAAAATTACACACTTTGCTATACTTCTTCATGCTCTCTCCCACTGCTGTTGGCTTTATGATAGCATACTTTAATTTGCTCCACATATAGTATCTTTGCACCACTGTTTTCTGTAATTTATACCACATGCTGTCCACTTTCTTGTACTATTTTATTCAGTAAAGCACTTTGGATATCAGTTTATATGAAAGATGTTATTTGAAATGAAGTTGTACTGCAAGCTACATTATTATAATTTCCTTCTTGCTTTGGTCCTGCTTCATCTTACACAGTTGCCTGATGTTTGATGCAGTGCTGAAATTTAAATGGAACCAGTGTTTGGAATTGATGCTCATGTATTACTTATTTAATCTGCTGCCAGAGTGATCCACTATTGAGTTCTTTGTTTTCAATATCTTCCCAGGCCTGCTCTGACATTCATCTTACTCGTTTCATGGAGAAGAATCTGTACAATGTACACTGTTACAAGTATAAGTGGATGTTATTTTGGCTTTGGGATAATGGCATAGGATACAACTAAATAACACTGAACAATTACGGGTAATAGAGAAGTTTGTCAGATGTCAATCATTCAGGGGTAATTGCCTTAGTCCTGTTTCTGTTCTTTTTCCATTCTGTCCTTTTGTATTTCATTCATTCCAGTGTTTTACTTTAGTATTTTGGGAAATTAGACACAGAGGAAGAAAAATTTGAACTGGTCACTTGAATGACTTTTTGGCAGCTCTTGATAAAGACACAACAACAACAAAAAAGAAAGATCACTTTGAAGACAAAAGTGAAGGTGGTGCCTAAAATTTGCACGCTTTCTTAGATTTGTAATTCTCTGGATTTGAGTATACATATTAATCATATTTCAGGTACTGAATAAATATTGCCTAACTATTTTACTAGGAGGGCTACAATGATAATGAATAACAATAAAGGTAACAATACGGGGCGCCTGGGTGGCTCAGTAGGTTAAGCATCCAACTCTTGATTTCAGATTAGGTCATGGCTCAGTTTGTGAGTTTGGGGGCCGTGTCAGGCTCTGCGCTGACAGCACGGAGAGTGCTTGGGATTCTCTCTCTCTCTCTCTCTCTGCCCCTCCCCTGCTCATGCTCTCTTTCTCTCAAAATAAATAAAATTTTAAAAAAGATAACAATAATGTTATTATTTACAAGAAAAAAGACATTGTCTTTTTTGGTAGAAAAGAGACATGCTAATAAGGTAGATAGCAGACAAGATTTTTCTGGGTTATCATTCTTCTGTTTCCTTGCTCCAGTCTCTAGGTGTTTAAACCGATCCTGCGGTTTAAAGCTTAAAGCCCCCTCTCTACTCTGACTCTCAGAACACTTTGTCTGTGGTGCTTTTCTGGCAGTGGATGTATATTTTATTTATTTTATTTATTTATTTTTTAATATATGAAATTTACTGTCAAATTGGTTTCCATACAACACCCAGTGCTCATCCCAAAAGGTGCCCTCCTCAATACCCATCACCCACCCTGCCCTCCCTCCCACCCCCCATCAACCCTCAGTTTGTTCTCAGTTTTTAACAGTCTCTTATGCTTTGGCTCTCTCCCACTCTAACCTCTTTTTTTTTTTTTTCCTTCCCCTCCCCCATGGGTTTCTGTTACGTTTCTCAGGATCCACATAAGAGTGAAACCATATGGTATCTGTCTTTCTCTGTATGGCTTATTTCACTTAGCATCACACTCTCCAGTTCCATCCACGTTGCTACAAAAGGCCATATTTCATTTTTTCTCATTGCCACGTAGTATTCCATTGTGTATATAAACCACAATTTCTTTATCCATTCATCAGTTGATGGACACTTAGGCTCTTTCCATAATTTGGCTATTGTTGAGAGTGCTGCTATAAACATTGGGGTACAAGTGCCCCTATGCATCAGGACTCCTGTATCCCTTGGGTAAATTCCTAGCAGTGCTATTGCTGGGTCATAGGGTAGGTCTATTTTTAATTTTCTGAGGAACCTCCACACTGCTTTCCAGAGCGGCTGCACCAATTTGCATTCCCACCAACAGTGCAAGAGGGTTCCCGTTTCTCCACATCCTCTCCAGCACCTATAGTCTCCTGATTTGTTCCTTTTGGCCACTCTGACTGGCGTGAGGTGATATCTGAGTGTGGTTTTGATTTGTATTTCCCTGATAAGGAGCGACGTTGAACACCTTTTCATGTGCCTGTTGGCCATCCGGATGTCTTCTTTAGAGAAGTGTCTATTCATGTTCTCTGCCCATTTCTTCACTGGGTTATTTGTTTTTCGGGTGTGGAGTTTGGTGAGCTCTTTATAGATTTTGGATACTAGCCCTTTGTCCGATGTGTCATTTGCAAATATCTTTTCCCATTCCGTTGGCTGCCTTTTAGTTTTGTTGGTTGTTTCCTTTGCTGTGCAGAAGCTTTTTATCTTCATAAGGTCCCAGTAATTCACTTTTGCTTTTAATTCCCTTGCCTTTGGGGATGTGCCGAGTAAGAGATTGCTACGGCTGAGGTCAGAGAGGTCTTTTCCTGCTTTCTCCTCTAAGGTTTTGATGGTTTCCTGTCTCACATTCAGGTCCTTTATCCATTTTGAGTTTATTTTTGTGAATGGTGTGAGAAAGTGGTCTAGTTTCAACCTTCTGCATGTTGCTGTCCAGTTCTCCCAGCACCATTTGTTAAAGAGACTGTCTTTTTTCCATTGGATGTTCTTTCCTGCTTTGTCAAAGATTAGTTGGCCATACATTTGTGGGTCTAGTTCTGGGGTTTCTATTCTATTCCATTGGTCTATGTGTCTGTTTTTGTGCCAATACCATGCTGTCTTGATGATGACAGCTTTGTAGTAGAGGCTAAAGTCTGGGATTGTGATGCCTCCTGCTTTGGTCTTCTTCTTCAAAATTACTTTGGCTATTCGGGGCCTTTTGTGGTTCCATATGAATTTTAGGATTGCTTGTTCTAGTTTCGAGAAGAATGCTGGTGCAATTTTGATTGGGATTGCATTGAATGTGTAGATAGCTTTGGGTAGTATTGACATTTTGACAATATTTATTCTTCCAATCCATGAGCAGGGAATGTCTTTCCATTTCTTTATATCTTCTTCAATTACCTGCATAAGCTTTCTATAGTTTTCAGCATACAGATCTTTTACATCTTTGGTTAGATTTATTCCTAGGTATTTTATGCTTCTTGGTGCAATTGTGAATGGGATCAGTTTCTTCATTTGTCTTTCTGTTGCTTCATTGTTAGTGTATAAGAATGCAACTGATTTCTGCACATTGATTTTGTATCCTGCAACTTTGCTGAATTCATGTATCAGTTCTAGCAGACTTTTGGTGGAGTCTATCGGATTTTCCATGTATAATATCATGTCATCTGCAAAAAGCGAAAGCTTGACTTCATCTTTGCCAATTTTGATGCCTTTGATTTCCTTTTGTTGTCTGATTGCTAGGACTTCCAGCACTATGTTAAACAACAGCGGTGACAGTGGGCATCCCTGTCGTGTTCCTGATCTCAGGGAAAAAGCTCTCAGTTTTTCCCCGTTGAGGATGATGTTAGCTGTGGGCTTTTCATAAATGGCTTTTATGATCTTTAAGTATGTTCCTTCTATCCCGACTTTCTCAAGGGTTTTTATTAAGAAAGGGTGCTGGATTTTGTCAAAGGCCTTTTCTGCATCGATTGACAGGATCATATGGTTCTTATCTTTTTTTTTTTGTTAATGTGATGTATCACGTTGATCGATTTGCGAATGTTGAACCAGCCCTGCATCCCAGGAATGAATCCCACTTGATCATGGTGAATAATTCTTTTTATATGCTGTTGAATTCGATTTGCTAGTATCTTATTGAGAATTTTTGTATCCATATTCATCAGGGATATTGGCCTGTAGTTCTCTTTTTTTACTGGGTCTCTGTCTGGTTTAGGAATCAAAGTAATACTGGCTTCATAGAATGAGTCTGGAAGTTTTCCTTCCCTTTCTATTTCTTGGAATAGCTTGAGAAGGATAGGTATTATCTCTGCTTTAAACGTCTGGTAGAACTCCCCTGGGAAGCCATCTGGTCCTGGACT
This sequence comes from Panthera tigris, assembly GCF_018350195.1. Taxonomy (NCBI): domain Eukaryota; kingdom Metazoa; phylum Chordata; class Mammalia; order Carnivora; family Felidae; genus Panthera; species Panthera tigris. Next base: position 168,633,829 of record NC_056660.1, read on the forward strand.
CTTATTTGTTGGGAGATTTTTGATAACTGATTCAATTTCTTCGCTGGTTATGGGTCTGTTCAAGCTTTCTATTTCCTCCTGATTGAATTTTGGAAGAGTGTGGGTGTTTAGGAATTTGTCCATTTCTTCCAGGTTGTCCAATTTGTTGGCATATAATTTTTCATAGTATTCCCTGATAATTGTTTGTATCTCTGAGGGATTGGTTGTAATAATTCCATTTTCATTCATGATTTTATCTATTTGGGTCATCTCCCTTTTCTTTTTGAGAAGCCTGGTTAGAGGTTTGTCAATTTTGTTTATTTTTTCAAAAAACCAATTCTTGGTTTCGTTGATCTGCTTTACAGTTTTTGTAGATTCTATATTGTTTATTTCTGCTCTGATCTTTATTATTTCTCTTCTTCTGCTGGGTTTAGGCTGCCTTTGCTGTTCTGCTTCTATTTCCTTTAGGTGTGCTGTTAGATTTTGTATTTGGGATTTTTCTTGTTTTTTGAGATAGGCCTGGATTGCAATGTATTTTCCTCTCAGGACTGCCTTCGCTGCGTCCCAAAGCGTTTGGATTGTTGTATTTTCATTTTCGTTTGTTTCCATATATTTTTCAATTTCTTCTCTAATTGCCTGGTTGACCCACTCATTCGTTAGTAGGGTGTTCTTTAACCTCCATGCTTTTGGAGGTTTTCCAGACTTTTTCCTGTGGTTGATTTCAAGCTTCATAGCATTGTGGTCTGAAAGTATGCATGGTATAATTTCAATTCTTGTAAACTTATGAAGGGCTGTTTTGTGACCCAGTATATGATCTATCTTGGAGAATGTTCCATGTGCACTCGAGAAGAAAGTATATTCTGTTGCTTTGGGATGCAGGTTCTAAATATATCTGTCAAGTCCATCTGATCCAATGTATCATTCAGGGCCCATGTTTCTTTATTGACTGTGTGTCTAGATGATCTATCCATTTCTGTAAGTGGGGTGTTAAAGTCCCCTGCAATGACCACATTCTTATCAATAAGGTTGCTTATGTTTATGAGTAATTGTTTTATATATCTGGGGGCTCTGGTATTCGGCGCATAGACATTTATAATTGTTAGCTCTTCCTGGTGGATAGACCCTGTGATTATTATATAATGCCCTTCTTCATCTCTTGTTACAGCCTTTAATTTAAAGTCTAGTTTGTCTGATATAAGTATGGCTACTCCAGCTTTCTTTTGGCTTCCAGTAGCATGATAAATAGTTCTCCATCCCCTCACTCTCAATCTAAGGGTCCTCAGATTTAAAATGAGTCTCTTGTAGACAGCAAATAGATGGGTCTTGTTTTTTTATCCATTCTGATACCCTATGTCTTTTGGTTGGCACATTTAATCCATTTACATTCAGTGTTATTATAGAAAGATACGGGTTTAGAGTCATTGTGATGTCTGTATGTTTTATGCTTGTAGTGATGTCTCTGGTACTTTGTCTCACAGGATCCCCCTTAGGATCTCTTGTAGGGCTGGTTTCGTGGTGACAAATTCCTTCAGTTTTTGTTTGTTTGGGAAGACCTTTATCTCTCCTTCTATTCTAAATGACAGACTTGCTGGATAAAGGATTCTCAGCTGCATATTTTTTCTGTTTAGCACACTGAAGATATCGTGCCAAGCCTTTCTGGCCTGCCAAGTTTCAAAGGAGAGATCAGTCACGAGTCTTATAGGTCTCCCTTTATATGTGAGGGCACGTTTATCCCTTGCTGCTTTCAGAATTTTCTCTTTATCCTTGTATTTTGCCAGTTTCACTATGATATGTCGTGCAGAAGATCGATTCAAGTTACGTCTGAAGGGAGTTCTCTGTGCCTCTTGGATTTCAATGCCTTTTTCCTTCCCCAGTTCAGGGAAGTTCTCAGCTATAATTTCTTCAAGTACCCCTTCAGCACTTTTCCCTCTCTCTTCCTCCTTTGGGATACCAATTATGCGTATATTATTTCTTTTTAGTGTATCACTTAGTTCTCTAATTTTTCCCTCATACTCCTGGATTTTTTTATCTCTCTTTCTTTCAGCTTCCTCTTTCTCCATAACTTTATCTTCTAGTTCACCTCTTCTCTCCTCTGCCTCTTCAATCTGAGCTGTCGTCATTTCCATTTTGTTTTGCATTTCGTTTAAAGCGCTTTTCAGCTCCTCGTGACTGTTCCTTAGTCCCTTGATCTCTGTGGCAAGAGATTCTCTGCTGTCCTGTATACTGTTTTCAAGCCCAGCGATTAATTTTATGACTATTATTCTAAATTCACTTTCTGTTATATTATTTAAATCCTTTTTGATCAGTTCATTAGCTGTTGTTATTTCCTGGAGATTCTTCTGAGGGGAATTCTTCCGTTTGGTCATTTTGGATAGTCCCTGGAGTGGTGAGGACCTGCAGGGCACTTCCCCTGTGCTGTGGTGTATAACTGGAGTTGGTGGGCGGGGCCACAGTCCGACCTGATGTCTGCCCCCAGCCCACCGCTGGGGCCACAGTCAGACTGGTGTGTGCCTTCTCTTCCCCTCTCCTAGGGGCGGGATTCACTGTGGGGTGGCGTGGCCCATCTGGGCTACTTGCACACTGCCAGGCTTGTGTTGCTGGGGATGTGGCGTATTAGCTGGGGTGGGTAGGCAAGGTGCACGGGGGCAGGAGGGGCAGGCTTAGCTCGCTTCTCCTTAGGTGATCCACTTCAGGAGGGGCCCTGTGGCAGCGGGAGGGAGTCAGAATCGCTGCCGGAGGTTTGGCTCCGCAGAAGCACAGAGTTGGGTGTTTGCGCGGAGCGAGCAAGTTCCCTGGCAGGAACTGGTTCTCTTTGGGATTTTGGCTGGGGGATGGGCGGGGGAGATTGCGCTGGCGAGCGCCTTTGTTCCCCGCCAAGCTGAGCTCTGCCGTCCGGGGGCTCAGCAGCTCTCCCTCCCTTTGTCCTCCAGCCTTCCCGCTTTCTGAGCAGAGCTGTTAACTTATGACCTCCCAGATGGTAAGTCGCGCTTTCTGTAGGAACACAGTCCGTCTGGCCCCTCCTCTTTTGCAGCCAGACTCCGGGGCTCTGCTTGGCCGGCGAGCCGCCCCTCCGCCCCGGCTCCCTCCCGCCAGTCCGTGGAGCGCACACCGCCTCGCCGCCCTTCCTACCCTCTTCCGTGGGCCTCTCGTCTGCACTTGGCTCTGGAGACTCCATTCTGCTAATCCTCTGGCGGTTTTCTGGGTTCTTTAGGCAGGTGTAGGTGGAATCTAAGTGATCAGCAGGACGCGCCGTGAGCCCAGCGTCCTCCTACGCCGCCATCTTCCCAGGATCCTGTCTGGCAGTGGATGTCTATAGATTATGCCCAAACCAGAGGATGCACTTTTTGAGGATGGAGAGAGGTTTTTGTTATTTTTTGTTCTTTACACCCCACTTGTAGAAAGGAAATGTCAGAAAGTACTTTCATAACTAGATTTTAATTTTATTTTTTATTCCAAATATTATACAATTCATTAGTAAAATACTATAGATGCAAATAACTCTAGAGTTTCCCAGTCTTTAAAGTCAGGCCAGATAGAACTGGAGGAAATCTTAGATGGTATGTAACCCAAACTGAGATTTTGACATTTCGTGATAAGGTGGTGGCTTAGAGGTCTTGAATGGAGACCTGCATCCAACATTTACTGTCAGCGTGATCTTGGGCCATTTATCAACACGAAATTTAAATGTACTCTATTAAAAAAATAGACATGTTTTCCTTATACAATTGCTATGAATAGGAAATGAGGTGATGGATGCAAAGTGCTTTGTAAAACTGTAAGTGCTCTATCAATGTTAGTTCAGGAAACTACTGCTTCAAGAAGGTAGGGACTACTCCCAGGCATATATGCCAGTTGGTGGCAGAGCCAGATTTCTGTTGGTGGTACAGCGTAATTAAATAAGAACTAAATTTGGACTGAGGAGGAAGATGCATTTCAAGCAAATTGTAGTTTTGCTTGGAACATGCCCAGAAATTCCTTGTCAACAATTCTAGAGTTTTGAAAAATAAGACTGAACTCAAGGTACTATTACTCTTTAGCCTAGCTTGTTAGCGATATGGAGAATGGAGATGATAGCGTACACAGAGCATTGTAACTATGAAAGCAGGTAATGTGTATAAAGGTATTTTGGTAAACAGTAAGGAGCTATGTAAATGTCATTATCACTGTCTCCTGCTTCCTCCATGTAACTTTATATTGCCTTTCTCACATCAGGAAGAAGAAAAATAATTCTGATGCATATTGCACATTAAGTCACTGGAATAGCCTAGTATAAAAGTTTTGGGGAAATAACATGATTTTTTTTCCATCATGATGAGCCCATTCAATCTCCCTTTCATGATACCCATTTCATGTTTCAAAAATTCTTTATTTTAGTCTTTTATTTTTCTCTCAAAGACCATTGCTATATATTTGTTATTATGTTTTGGTCCTGCCCTGTCTCCTACTGTTAATCATTTTGTCTGTTTCCTATCATCAATCTGTAGCATATACTCTTTTTTCTCCTACCACCTGAGGAACTGTTTCCCTCCCTCCACACCCACTGATCTTGTGGTATCTTATAAGTAAGTGCTATGAATTAAAACAAATTATTTTAGGACTTCTGCAGTTGTTCCTTTGGGAAAATGGCTGAGATTCTGAAACTTGTGTTTCTCTTTAAGAGAATGACTATAAAAGAAAACTATCCTGGATTGTAACTCTTACTCCTCCCCAATTTATGGAGCTCCCTCTGCAGAAGGAAAGAATCCATAAAGAATCTCAAATAAACACCTAATAAAAGAAATTTAGCTCACATTAAAATACTAGAATACCAGATGGTGGAGTTTAAGTATTATTCAACTACTGTTTATCCTACCCAGTGCTCATTTTAAATTCAACATTTTTGAGAATTATTCATGGAGCCACGGTTGTATTTCATGTAGATAACAAGCTTAGTTTGGAGTGAATTACCAGAATGCACCCATAATTTCCATACTTCCTTGGTTATTGTTAATTTGGATTGCAACTATTAGTTAAAGTTGAGAGGCTTTCGAAAGCAAATTGACATCAAGCTATCGTGGACAATAATTTGTTCAGCAATCTGCGGGGAGGGCAAATCATTAAATTTTACAGGGTGGAGGAACTCACCAAAGAATGTGATGTTCCATCTGCCAAAGCTGAAAAACACAACTGTTTGATGAGTGTGTTTCCTCCTCTGTAGCAGGCTGCCCACTGAGCAGGCAATTATTCTTGCTTTTATCTAATGGCTGTGGCGTAACTTTTAAGTGAATGCAAAATGCAGTTTCATCTTCCAACACCTCCCCATGTGAATGGATAAAAGATCAACAGAGCTGTCTCTAACATAGCACACTTCCCTATGAAAAGTCAAAGGTCCCTTTGAATTGATCACTAGGACACACATGGCAGGTGTAGATTACTGGGCTCCTCCCATCTCTGATTCCCACCATACATTTGTATTTTATTCACACTGTGGTAGGGAAAATGACAAACTTTTCTGCTCCAAGTCATTAAAAAAATATACTAGGAGACCTTTTAAAAGAAAAACATCCATTCCAATGCTAAAAGGTAATGCTTTGACAGCTTAAAGAGTTTTCACCCCATATTTAAAATTAATCTTTGAACAACAAAAAAAAGTTAAATTCAATATGACACATCTCCAATGCCTACAAAAGCTTTTACATGGAAAAACAGGGCTTGAAAATCTCTTTCTGATTTTATTGTTGAGTTTTCCAAATTTTGAGAGCAACAGAAATTGAAAGGACTTTGCTAACAATCACCCTACAAGTCACCATTATTGCTTCCTACTGCTGAGCACGTACTGTTTGCCGGTGTATGATGCTGGGAGTTTTGCACCCATGATCTCATTTAACTCCTCCCATGACCCTGCAAGGGATTCCCCCTTCACAAATCAGGAAACACCTTACAGAGGTTCCAACTTGACATTGTCTGACTTCAGGGATCATGCTTTTTTCTACAGCAGCATACTTTCTCCTTGAGCATAGTAGATGTGAAAATATATATGAATGTTGATACTTTAATTTATTAAAAGTGACATCACAGAGGAAAGCACACTTTGTTTTTCAAAACACCTAATGAAAAGTTTACCTACGGTGCACCTTTATGCCCAATCCCTCTCCTGTACCATTTGCAAACTGATGCAGGTGCAATTTGCAACACTTTATGGGGAGCATGTAAATACTAACACACTCCCATGGAAAATCATATACCTTATGTCCTCGTTGAATGGCTCCTGAAGTTCTAAGCTTAAAGTTCCTCATTTGTAAGACAAATAATGACAGTACCTACATCATGGTGGGATGTAATTCTCCACGAGTGTCCTGCATTTCTGTGTGTCTTGCCAGCAGAGTCACTGCCTGCCTTTGTTCTGGCCTGTTTGTTCAAGGATGTTTGTATAGTAAATAGCCTCAGAAGACAGTGGTAGTGTCCCCCTCTGGAGCAAAGAGTGGCATGGTTACTGTTTATTTATTTATTTTTATTTATTTATTTGATTACTGTTTATTTTTAAATATTCCGTTTCCCTGGAGTGCAAGGGTGACTCAGTTGCTTAGGCTTCAGACTCTTGATTTTGGCTCAGGTCATGATATCATGGAGTTCATAATCGTGAGATGGAGCGCTTCGTCGGGTTCCATGCTGATAGCGTGGAGCCTGCTTGGGATTCTCTCTCTCTCCTTCTCTCTCTAACCTCCCCTGCTTGCACTCTCTCTCTCTCTCTCTCTCTTTCAAAATAAATAAATAAACATTTTAAAAAATATTCACTTTCCCTAAATTCAGGCTCCTCTCCTGTAATGCAACCCACTGTGTGCACATGTAATCTGACCTTCTTTCTGCTGTCCTGTGGGAATTAGGGCTTAGAGAATTGGCCCAAGAAAATGCTGATATTCTCTGGTTACTACTACTTCTATGGGTAATAAAGCCCTTTGTCTCCGACCCAAGAGTCTTATGTCTTCTGTCAGCATCCATAAAACTGGCAGGCCATCTTGTTAGCTTACAAGTAGGGTGACATTTCAAACCCTTCACAATTCTTGATACCTTATAAAGCTGTAATTAATGAACAATTAAATGAGATAATATGTGTAAAAAACGTAGTGACTGGCACATAGAAAGTACTAAATATGTATTAGATATTGATGCTACTACTGACTCAGAAAAAAGCAGTACATAATTGGTTCATTAATAACATAGATATTTTGATATTTTATATACATTTCAAATTGCTTTTTTATGTGATAAACTGATAGTAACATTCCTTTTTATATGCTGTAGTTAATTCATTTGGGACTCGTGGAGGGTCAAGTCAATTCTGCCAAGACAGGATTCATGAATTTTTCACCTCTTATGGCTGGGGCAGTTGGTACAGAATTAATTCTGAAGAAATATTTTACAATGTGAATGGAACCTAGGTCTTGCAATGTTAATAACTGAATGTTGGGAGAAAATCAACAAACCAATTATACAAGAGGCATTCAGCAGTCTGCCAAAGTTTAATGATAAAAAAACCCCAAAGCTCATGGTTCTTTATGTACAATGATCTGAGGAACCCTGGAAATACGATTTTTAAACCATCAGTGAACCATATAACTTACTGGTACAAAAATGAGTTAAGAAATACAAGTGATAATGTAGCTCCAATAACTATGGAATCTGTCTGGAATTCCTTCTGTTTCTCTTCACAATTTATTTCTTAATTTTAGCGCTGCCCTTGAAAAGAGGAAGGTTGTTGTTGTTGTTGTTGTTGTGTGTGTGTTTTAGTACAAATGGCAAATTGTTTGACTCCTTATTCCCTTTTTATGGTGCCTCTGGTTTTACATGTTATGTCTTTAGCAATTTGAAGATTCTCTACTTTAGGATTATCATAAGAGCCACCAATTACTTATGGCTTTTAGAGTCACTGGTAGAGTTCTCCTATCTGTGGGGTATGTTTTCTTCAAAAGTGAGCTGTTTAGGGGGTGAAATTTAAGGAGAAAGAGGACATTTGAATAATTTCAAAGTATCTCTTACTAAAAGTAAATGAAGACTTAATCACAAGGGGAAAAATAGGTGATCTGTGGTGTGGACATCTGGCAGACACAGGCTTAACCAAGATTACCATCACCAATATGACATATCCACATCATGTACCTTCTATCACGGTAAAGTGAGTATGGGCACGTCACTTTTCTGGTATTCTTTCTAATAATGCATAATCTCAGTCTAACAATGAGAAAACATTAAACAGGGGCGCCTTGGTGGCTCAGTTGGTTAAGCGTCTGATTTTGGCTCAGGTCATAATCTCACAGTTAGTGAGTTTGAGCGCTGTGTTGGGCTCTCTGCTGTCAGCATAGAGTCTGGAGTCTGCTTCAGATCCTCTGTCCCCCTCGCCCTCTAACCCTCCCTTGCTCATGCATTTTCTCTCTCAAAAATAAATAAAATATTAAAAAAAGAAAACATTAAACAAACCTAACTTGAGGAACATTCTACAAGATAACTGATCCATACTCTTCAAAAGCCTCAAGGTAATGAAAGACAACAAAAGACAGAGGAAATGTTAAAGATTGGAGCAGACTAAGGATACATGACAAACAGTACAGTGTGGAATCTGAATTAGATCCTGGGACATAAAAAAGACATTAGTAGAAAAACTGCTGTAATGTGAATAAAGTCTGTAGTTCATTGCATTGTATCAATGGTAATTTCTTAGTTTAGAGATAAGCACTCTTATCTCTTTGGTTATGTAAGGTGTTAACATTAAGGGAAGCTAAGTGAAGTGTACATGGGAACTCTATGCGTTATTTTTCAACTCTTTTAGAAGCCTAAAAATTATCTTAAAATGAAAACGAGTTTTTAAAAAAAGAAAAAAGTGAGTTATTTATTAGCTCTTGTGATAAAACCCTGGTTTTATTTCCCATGCTAGGAAATAAGGTGAAAAGGTGAAAAATATAACAGATTATTCTTCATAAGCAAAAACAATTATGTAATGCAAACACAGGATAAAGTGAGGTCATTTATGGAAGACATTCAGCAAAATGGAATCCACTTTGTTTTGTTCTCTTTTAATGTGTAGGTGGGTGTACAGACATACTCTGTCTCCCCAAAAAGATTTTAGGACCTCCTACTCTATTTTCTCACTGTCTGGTTCAGATTTTGATACATACTAGATGTTCAAAAAATGTTTGTTTTGGTTGTTGAGAATGATAACCAAGTGTCCTCTGCAAGCTCAGATTGTGTGCATTTTTTTTCTGAGTGCTAAATATCTGATCTATAGACTTTTCAGTTGCATATTCAATTTAAGGTCTGAGCTAACAATTTTTCTACGTAAGCTCGGAAAAATTTTTTTTTCTTTTACTTTCAATTTGTAATTTCTTTCAGCATCACCAGTACATACAGTTAAAGAGAATTGCATAACACATTTTTTTTTTACCTACTGACAAGAAAAATGTTTCATTTCCACTACTCAATTATTCTGAATGTGCATGCTAATGAATTAGGGGTTGAAAGGGATAGGTGGGGTTTTTATGTTTATAGTGATATTTTTGAAAGACTGGGAAAAATACTATATTGATGTTCATACAAAGGAATTCTCATTCTGCTACTATCTCCTCCTTCAGATGTATTTTTCTCTTGAAACTTCAATACAGTTTTTCATCATTTCTCATCAGAAGATATATTTTAAGGATGTTCTGTCCATGTCACTACAACAGAGATGGACAAAGACATGTAGCCCCTGACTTCAGGATTTCCAATTTTTTTAAACTTTTTAATTTTAATTTTTATCTTAAATGTTTGTTTATTTATTTATTTTGAGAGAGAGAGAGAGAGCGAGAGAGCATGAGAGGGGAAGAGGGGCAGAGGGGGAGAGAGAGAGAGAGAGAGAGAGAGAGAGAGAATCCCAAGTAGGCTATGTGCTGTCAGTGCAGAGCCCGATGCGGGGCTCAGTTCCACCAACTGTGAGAACATGACCTGAGCCAAAATCAAGAGTCTGACTCTTAACCAACCGAGCCACCCAGGTACCCCAACTTCAGGTTATTTTATAATTGAAACTCTTCAGTGTCCCACCAGACACCTCAGCCTCTTCTTCTGAGACTTTAAGTGTGTAACATCTCCTGCATCAATCTGTCACTGATATCTAAAATTTCACCGCTCAAATTTCATTTGGTGGTTGCCTCCTATTCAAATCCAACCAAATCTTTAAAAGGTAATATACTGTAATTATATTATTAAATTCCTTCCAACATGGTAGCAGGTAGAAAGTCAATTTGAACAGGAGGAACTCAGAGAAGAGGGGGCAAAAAGATGCAAATAGTATGTTAAAAAGGATATGTTAAAAGGGGTTTCAGAATTAATAAGACCCAAGATCACATTTTGGCTTTTCCATTTACTAACTGGTTAACTTTAGATACATTGCTTCCTTTCTTTTAGCTCAGTTCCTTCATTTGTGAAAGTGGCAGTTAGCTCACCTCCCTGGAATGTTGTTGGATTTAAATGAGCTAAGAAATGTGAAAACACCTAGAACAGTACTCAAATTGGAGTAGGTGACGAAGGATCTCTCTCTATTTTTTTTAACTGAAGACACTCTTTGTCCTCTCCATAATTTTGACTACAGAACCAAAATTTTACTAACTCTCAACACTATCGACGGAGGCTTAAATACAGGACCAGAGGCATCCTTCAAGCCCATCTCTTCACAAGTTTGTCTTAGAGACCGAGTTCTGAATGTGCAGCCTGCCATTGCTCTGTCTATGCAGAAAACAAGTAAAACAGTTGCTCTCTCCTTCCCACAAGGTGTGAGCTCATTTTCTTACATCAGCCCTCTAGGCTGGCTTGACGTGGAAGGCTGTCAAGTTGGCTGATGGAAAGAATTCACCAATGACAGAAGAAAGTCTGTGTAACCCAGCACTGAGGGAGGAGTCCCAGGTGAATCACGAAGGATGCCCACAGTTGGAGAGGCCAGGCAAGCACTTCCCAGAGGCTAAACAGATTTATGGGAAGTAGAGTCCTATTTCCAGTGTCTCTTTTTAAAGTTTATTTATTTATTTTGAGAGACAGAGGGAGACGGTGTGCTCCCATGAGTGGGAGAGAGGAATACAGGGAAAGAGAGAGAGAGAGAGAGAGAGAGAGAGAGAGAGAGAGAGAGAGAGTCTTAAGCAGGCTCCACGCTCAGCACAGAGTCTGACACGGGGCTCAGTCTCACCGATTTCTGAACAGCACTCTCTTAGCTGAAGGAAGTTTTCCTTGAGAGCCACTTTTAGAATCCTATTTTGCTATTTTTTCAAAAGACAATTAAAAACAACAAAAAGGAATGCTTGTTTTTCTCAGAGGCTTTTTCATTGAAGTTTACTTTATTCATCTACTTTTACATATTTGCTTCAATTTTGTCTCATTATGTAAAAAACGCTAACCAGCATGCACTTCTGTCATCATGTGAGTGTTCTCTTCTTTTGGGATTCCTCTTAATGGGTATCACCTTTGGATAATCTGAAAAAACAACCACCAACTTGAAGAAGCCACCAGAGGAAATCCCACATTATCTTCCATTTGACTTCTATAATAGTTGTTCTCTATGCTCACAAGTGAGTATATATCTGTATTCCAAAGCCTACTGGCAATGTACACAATCAGTGTTATTACTTTACAGTCATATTATTTTAGCTTAAACAGCATCACCCAGTTTGATCACTGACCTTATTTACCAAGAACTAATACAAAATTACTTTTTCTTGATATTTTGGGGAATACAAAAGGTGAATTTTTAGAAAAGTGATCTCCAAGCTCAGAGTTTATAATCTATGAGTCAAAGTAGGATATCTACTAAGGAATTTAAGTGTTTCCAAAAATCAAGTTTTGTCAATTCTGAGTGTATTCAAAAGTATGAAATGTGGGATGCTGATGAATGAGTCAGTTGGAGACTAATTGGTAGTAATAAGAGTTTTAAAAAATATATATTCTCCCTTTTCCAGAAATTCTACCTCTAGAAATTAAAATAACTTCTAGAAATTGAAATTCTACTTCCATTGAAATAAATAGATGTGTACAAAATTTATATAAGTTATTCATTACAATGTTATTTTTAAAAACAAATCATGGAAAACATTAAGCTACACCTGGTAATGAATTATTATACATCTGTTGAACACTATGAACCTATTAAAAATGATCGTGACAATTACATTTAATGATAAGGGGAGATATTTATAACATATTAACTGAAAAAAATCAGGTCACAAAATGTACAGTATATTTTCCAAATTTATACATACATGCATATGTAGGTAAATAAGAAAAATAATTGTAATATATACCCACACTCTTTTATGATTATTTCTGAGTGGTAAGATTAACATTGATTCTGTAAATGTTTCATATTTTTCAAAGTTTTCAATAAAAAGCATGTATTATTTTGTATTTAAAAAACAGGCATACATTTTTAAGTGATTTGAAGTTTGAGGGTGATTACAATGGAGGAATTTCAAAAACATTTTGTTCACGTGTGGGTTATTATGTAAAAGCTTCATGCGCTGATCACTCAGGACTACCTCTACATCTTGTCAGTTTTCAAACACATTCTACAAAAATATATTTTACGTATTTGTTTAAATATGGAGAACATTTTCCCAAAGAAAATAGCAATCCAGATAATTGATAAAGAAGCCTCTGGGTGCCTACTCTCTACACAGCTCTCTGCTACACACTGTGAAGCATACAAAATGAGAAACAGCTAGGCTAACGGGGCATGCAGATTAGCTGACTTGTCCAAGGTCACCCATCTATGTTCAGGCAAAGCCAGAAATTAACAAACAAGACACAGCTGGAGGCCAAGGATCCTTCAGTACCATCAATGACTCCTGCACTAAGCCATGTGCCTCTGCTCTGCTCACCACGTGGGCAGTGACTTCTCTCTTCCCACATGTTATCGATACTGGAGACACTTGGAGATCTAACATTAAACCATCATCAGCCCAGATCTCTTTCCCTTGTATTCACTGATCCTGAGGCGGGTCACTGCCTCCACCACGTCTCCGCCCTCCTTTTCCTTTCAGTTTTTATTCATAGTTAAGGTCGATCATATACAGTATCTGACGACTCTCCTAGTTTATAAGGTTTGCTATGGAACACTGCATAACTGCACCCCTTCTTCAACTTTTGTCCACCCCAGAATTAATCATTTTCATCTCTTTCACCTGATTATGTTGTCATTTGGCTTCCTGACTCTAGTAGCATTCTTCGTTGCTCCTTTTCAAATTTTCCATTTCTGGCATTGTTAACTGACTTCCTATTATAGAAGATGAGACCATGTATCTGTGTTGCCTCTTCTTCCTCCCTTCCCTCTCCACATACGCATGGTCTTCTCATTTCCTTCTCCTCCAGTACAGTTATATTGTAGTTTTGGTTAAATTAATATTTACATGTTAATACATTGTTATGACTACAAAAATTCTGTTTCTAGATGAGACACAGTTTACACTATGAGCACTATTCTTTTCCTGCACAGCATTTTGTTTTCCCTAGAGTTATAATTGTTTTCATTTGCTTCGTTTTCTATGTGTGTAATCACTACTCAACCTCTTTCCTACCATTATCTAAATCTCTCAGGAGTCTTCCTGAAAACTCCTCTCTTTTCATTTTTAACTATAATATTTTTCATTTGTAAAAGGTCTTTTTTGTAATCTGACTGAACTGAATCTGTATTATAGCATCCTGTTCTTGCTTTTGGCTTCACGATCTCTCATTTCTGTAATATTAATGCTGTTTTGTTTTTATTTTTATGTTTCCTTTTTCCTGCACAGTCTCCATTATCTCCAAGTTGCTTTAAATCTGTTTGTTTTGGTTTCTAGCTTTCAAATTATATGCTAGTTTCCACTGTCTGGTAACCCCTGGTTGTCTTCTCATATTTTATAATATTTTTATATAATTATATATGCAGATGTATTATTGTCTTCTCACATGGGCATACATTGTCTTTTCATAGTTTCTAGTACTGAGTGCATTAATGTGTCTTATAGATTCTGAATGTCATTGGGGGGTAATCGGGTTGGGTTATCTACTTGACTGATTTCTGATTGCAGCATCTTTAGAACTTCCTCTTGAGTTGATATTGTTTACAAGACCTTTAATCTCTTCTCTGGATGGTGAAGGCCTGGCTACCAGCATATGGGAAGCAGAGTGGTGGAAAATGGCTAAATTTACTTAATTCTCCAATTTTCGATATAGTACTCATACCCTCAACTTTTTATTTTTGTTCCCAGACCAAAGATCCTCTGCCTTACACAATTCAGAAAATAAACCTCCAGTCCTCAATAAACATAACTGACGTCCATTCAGAAATCTTATATAAGAACAGAATTTGTCCAAGCGTGTCTGACTATAGTCTTGCCACATTTTGGGCAAAAGCATGCTTCAAAATTTCTAAGGGAAAATAATAGATTAATAAAAATGACAAAAATATGAAGTATCAAACATACATATCTATCATGATGGTTTGTATGCTAAATATATATTGTGTTAGTAGCAAACTTCAAATTAGATGGAAATGATGATGGGTATTGAAGCCCTTGTTTTCTTAGTATTCAATCCTGAGCATTCTATCCTTTACGAGAAGGTGGCCCAGAGTAACTTGTCTCCCATGAGCAGAATGACTCCATATAAATCACATTCAATCATCTATATTGCAATGTGCTCCTGCCCCAATCACTTAGGGTAAGTTGGAATGCCTTTTCAAACTACCTCTCTGAGATCAAGGTGAATGTTAAGGTAAAAATAAATATTTGCTGTCGAAACTAAAGTAAAATTCAATCCCTGGCATTTATCTATAGTAGTAGTGCCCCTAAAGCTCTTGGCTCAACAGAATATTTTTTTCCCTAGGGTCCTATTTATAAAGACGTCAAAGGGTTGAGGGAAAAAAATATTTCTCTTCAACCATCAACCATAGTGATGAGACTTCTTTCCTGTTTTGAAAGATCTTAACTTTAATTTGGGTTTGAGTATTGCTTTCTTTCTGATGACATCTGACATTTGAATAGGTCTTGTTAATAAAATATTCCATTTGACTAAGTGGGAATGATTAATTTCATCAATCAGGCTTTCTAACATTTTTCCCTGTAAATTAAGTTTGGAACTTTGAAAAATATGAAACAATCAAGTTACTGTTATTTGAAATAGATACCGTGTGTCATGCTGTAGTTGGTTTATAATTGGAACATATAACCATACTCATTACTGTGAATTATAGGAGTTTCCTGGCTGGCCTTCATTAACCATCTGGTTTTAAACATTGATTTGTGGTTATGTATGTTATTTTTAGGGAAGAGCACCTGAACATCTACTGCAAACATTTGTTTCATCTTGTTCTACATATTTTTAAAGGGCATGATTCTCGCTGTTGTTAAAATCTCATAGATTCTATTGTATCTTCATCTTTGACTTATAATCATGCATTATTTATCCAAAGAAAATGCCAGTCATGTCACCAAGGCTTGGCCCTTTAAGATTCTTTTCCTCAAGAAATTTGATAGAAAGTGTGACAGGAAAGGAGAGAAGATGGAAGACAAACCTAATCTTATAGGTTTCCATTCCAATGTAGTGAAAAGCTTTACAGAGTTTCAGGACTTGGATATTGGAGTGCTTTAAATTAGAGGATACCAATATCATTCATTCAATAATTTAGTCAGCAAATAGTCACTGAGAACCTTTCAGGAAATAGGTGCTGAGAATGCTGGAGATACAACAGTATCAACAAACACAGGAAAGGACAAATAATCTATAGATAAAAGTATGAAGGAGATAAATTAGATTCTGTCCTAGAAAAGAATCAGGGGAGGAAGGCTATTTTCGATTTGGTAAGGAAAAGCCTCCTTGAAAATATGAGAACACAGACCATGTGAACAACCAAAAGAATAAACTTCCTGGTATAAGGGGCAGTGAATTGCAAGGACCTCAGTCTGTAAAAAGCTTGATGTGGTGTGAGACAGGAAAGGGGCCTTTGTGCTGAGAGCACAGTTAGTGCCAGCAGGTAGCGGTAAGAGATGGGGCTGCAAGTGCTGGCAGGAATCGGATCCTATAGGAACATGGTTAGGAGTCTGGATTTAATTTTCATTGTGACTTACATTTAAAAAATATTATTATGATCCTGATGTAGAAAAACAACTCTAGGGAGGAGAGCATTAAAAGATAGAAACCACTTAGAATGCAACTTATAAGAGGCAGAGTGACAGATAATGATAACCTAGACTAGGGTAATGACATGGAGATGGAAAGGGATAGACAGGTGCGTGGTTTTGGAGGTGGGTCAAGATGGCATACTGATGGATGTCACTGGATGTGAACAGCCAGGCAAGGATGGGAAGCAAGGGTGGCTGCTAGGATTTAGGATTGAACAAATGAATGGATTAAACAAATGCCGTTTACCAAGATGGCAAATTTTGGTAGAGGAAAAGATGGGTGCACCAGGAATTCATCTTTTGACAAGATAAATTTTGAGGTATATATTAGACACAAAGATGTAAGCAGCAGACAGGAAGTGGCGTATGCATTTTGAGGGGTATAGATGGGTCAAGATTAATGAAGTTTGCCCAGGGCAAGAGCACAGACCAAGAGAAGGCCCAGAATAAGTATTGCACTGGTGACTTTCCAGGAAGGAAAAAGAAATCACAATAATTAGAATTAAATTGAACAATGCAGGGGTTAAGGGTGCCAATCCCTGTGTAGTCAAAAATCCACATAAAACTTTTGACTCCCCATAAGCTTAACTACAAATAGCCTACTGTTGAATGAAGCCTTATCGATAGCAATCAACTAATACATATTTTATATGTTATCTGTATTATATGCTATATTTTCACAGTGAAGTAAGCTAGAGAACAGAAAATATTTATTTTTTTATTAAAAAAGGTTTTTT
The DNA here is from genome assembly GCF_018350195.1 of Panthera tigris. Taxonomy (NCBI): domain Eukaryota; kingdom Metazoa; phylum Chordata; class Mammalia; order Carnivora; family Felidae; genus Panthera; species Panthera tigris. The sequence goes on from NC_056660.1 coordinate 168,650,693, forward strand.
TAAACAATTTATTCATTTTTGAGAGACAGAGACAGAGTGTAAGTGGGGGAGGGGCAGAGAGAGAAGGAGACACAGAATCAGAAGCAGGCTCCAGGCTCTGAGCGGTCAGCACAGAGCCCGACACGGGGGCTTGAATTCACAGACTGCAAGATCATGACCTAAGCTGAAGTTGGATGCTTAACCGACTGAGCCACCCAGGCACCCCCAAACAGAAAATATTATTAAGAAAATGATAAGGAACAATACATTTACAGTAATGTACTGTACTTAATGAAAAAAATCTGCTTGTAAGTGTATTTTGTGCAGTTCAAACCCATGGTATTTGAAGTTCAACTGTACAGGGAACTGGTTATGTGGAAGTTGGAAGGCTGAAGGAGCAAAAGGAAGATGCTGAGGTGCCTAGAAACTAATGTCAGTAGGAAGCAGCTACTACTCTCAAACTTGGAGAACTTAAGGAAGAGGCCATTAACCAGAGCTAGGAGGAGGGGCTCTACAGATCTAGTGGCTAGGCCTCTGGAATAAATCTCCATGCAGCTGGTGTTTGAACCCTAGAGGAGGGGCACACACAGCCCATTGGGTTCTCCCAGGGCACATGAGGAGTAGCACAGTTGGTAAGGAAATGCTGTGTGCCCCCTACGAGGACTGCCAAGTGTCTCAACTTGGCTGTTACCAGGCAGCTTGGTGAGAAAGGAACTCTGAATGCTGGAGGAAGGTAGCTAAGTATTATTGTGGGTTATTACTGAAGATTGCTCACAGAAAGTAGAAAGAGAAAATAAACCCCTCCTCATCTCCTTGTTGCCTCCAATATTCCTCTGGTGATTCCCATTGGTAGAACCTGACAGGAAGCCAGTTGGCAAGGAAGTCTTGGAGATTCAGATTGAGCAAGTCCAATTCACCAGGAGAGAAGGTAAGCTTGGAGCTGAGAAATGGCTTCTGAATATTCCTTGATTTTCAATGTGAGGTGACAACTCTGCTTTCACAGCAGGTACGCAGTTCTTGAATGAATATAAAGTGAAGACTATTAAGGAGGCATTATTACGATGGTCCTACGAGGGCAAAGTAACTTCTCCTAGCCTATTAGCAGACTTAGGTCAGGCATGCTGTCTCACCCGGTTTTTCTCTTATGCTGAAACCAGAACATGAGTTTCCTTCCTGATCCTCCCCTGGAAGAAGCAGACTAACATTTTCTTGGTACTTCCCAGAAATATTTTTTGCATATATGGAATCCCCTTTATTCACCCATTTATTCAACATTTATTAATAACCTACTCTCTTCGGCTGGGTGGCTCAGTCAGTTAAGTGACTCTTGATTTCAGCTGAAGTCACGATCTCAGGTTCGTAAGATTGAGCCCCATGTCTGGCTCCACGCTGACAGTGCAGAGCCTGCTTGGGATTCTCTGTCTCCCTCTCTCTCTCTGCCCCTTCCCCACTTGTGCTTTTTTTTTCTCTTTCTCCCAAAATAAATAAATAAACTTAAAAAAAAAATTATCTCTCTCCCCCTCTCTCTGCCCTTCCCCTGCTTGCTTGTGCCTGTGCACGTGTGTGCTGTCTCTCACAAAACAAAAAACAAAAAACAAAAACAAAAAACACAAAACCCTACTCTCTGTATTGGGCACAGTTCTGAATATTGGAGTCCTAGAGATGAACATGACAAAACTCCTGTCCTTTTGGACCTTAAATCCTAATAAGTTGCAGTGTGTGCAAGAGGTTGGTAATAACCCTATAAAACAATTTTTAAAATGAGATGTTTTTAAGTAGTGCTATGTTCTATGAAGAAAATCAAACCGGGTGACTCAATACAAGTGATGGCGTTGGGGCACTGTAGCTATTTATAGACTCTATTTCACAAACATACTAGTAATATCACACAGTTTCTAGCAAAATAGGCTAACTCCTTCAATAAGATATGGTTACTAGTAGGTAGAAGTTCTCTCTGTAGAGGAGGAATTTGCACTAAAACCTAAAAGATGAGCAGATGCCAACTATGTGAAAATCTTGACAGTCCAGATAGAAGAGCTAGCAAGTACAAAGGCCCTGAGGCTGAACTGAGTTTGGCTTATCTGAAAGAAAGGCCTGTCTCTCTTATCTGGGGGAAAGGGTGGAGGACAGTGAATGAAGAAGAGGAGCAGAATATCTGCCCTTTCCTGTATCTACCTTATTTCACTTGGCAAAATATCCTAAAAATCAGTCCAGATCAGAACCTCCCTCTCCTTAAAGATTGCATGATATCCTATTGTACAGACATAAATTTATTTTAGCATTTTGTTGTCAGATGTTTAGATTGTCCACATTCTTTTGTTTTTACAAATAGTATTTGTGCTATAATAAATACCATTGTACATATGGTTTTGTACATTAGGGTGACTGTATCTGTAAGAGTCCTAGAGATGTGTGTGTATTATAAGTTTTGCTCTGTTCATTTCACATTTTGGTAGATATATCCAAACAGACTTCCAAAAATTTTATCAGTTTCCATTTCCACCAACATGGCCTTCACCCCCATCTATCCACTGAAGCATAAAATGTTTGGGTCTTACTAAATCTGTCACGTGAAAATGGTATCTCACCGTAGTCTTACTTTGCCTTATTTTTCTTTATTAGAGAGATTTAGTTTATTTTCATGTGTTTAAAAGCCATTTGCTTTTTGCGTATATGTGAATTCTCAGCTCATGTTTTTATCCCATTTCCATTGGATTACTAAGTTTATTTCTGTAATGACTTCATTACTGGTTGTCCCCTCCAGCCAACCCATAGGATTAGTGATTATGCCCATGAATGGGAAGGAGCAATGAAGATCCTGATCTTTCCCCAAACCCCACCCCCAGTACACTGTTGCTTTTGCTACCAGTCTAGAAATTGTTGTGGTAACTTTGGATTCTTCCCTGTACTCTGGGCTAGGAAGTGTAAACAGAATATTCCTAGTGGAGGGGTGGGGGTGAGAACCAAGATTCTTCTATCTCTTTTCACCAACCACCTCCAGTTTCTAAAATTTTGGCACAGAGCTGAGAAACATTCCTCACCTACAAGGTATTCCGAGAGAATCCAAATGTGATCATAGAGACTTCTTCCCACTTCCACATATTTCTCTTCCCTGACACAAATTGCAGAGGTTCTTGGTGGCAATTTGCCTCATGCTTGTACTTGTGGCTGAATGAACATGTGAAAGTGTTTCTATCATGCATTCTGTGTAGTTATAGCCATGAGGAATAGAATACAAATATGTTAATCAGAAAAACCAAGAAGAGTATAATATAGTACCTGTCTCAAAATCCTTTGGCATCAGTACCCTCTCTCCATAATATTTACTCCCCTATTCAAACACCCATATGCAGTTTTGTATAGACATTGGAATTTTTCTATGCTCACCAAGATTTAGCAACAGTAATCAGAGAGATATTTTTCTCACCAGAAATGGTTAAACAAACCATAATTCTGGAGATCAGATAATCACACATATGGAATATTTTTCCGTGGTGGAGACCGTCCCTGCCCTCCCAATTGATGTCATTGTAAATAAGCAGGTAGTCTCAGGTTTACCTAAATCCATTCCCATTTTCCTCAACTACAGATCACATGAACTTGTGCAGAGAATCGGAATGGGGTGAAAATAACCTTTATAAAAAGGTAAAAAGTTATCTCCAGGGATTTCAAAAGCTTCCTTCAGAAAGACTTTAATTTGAGAGCCTCTGGAACAAGATAATCATGCTCCAAAATTTAGAAAAATTACTAAGTGTTAATTATAATATAATTTACTTTTGTAAGTTCTCCATTTTACTTCTTGTCTGTGTCTTACCTTTAATTAATGTTTCTCTTTAAGTTAAGAGAGCAGTAATTTTCTTGACTGTTTCTTCACTAAGAGATTTGCTATTCTTTCCACATCTTGATCTTCAGCTTCTTTTCTACTAAGAGCAATCTAAGAAAAGGTATGCAGAGTCAAATACAGGGATTCTACATTCTGAAATATTGTTAGAATATTGTCAATCTCAGAACTTCCCTGATCCAGTGCTGAACAGTCTTTTCTATTTCCCTCTACGGCTATCATTAATTCATTCATCTGTTTGATCATTGGTTCATTTATATATCTATTCATCCAATAAAGTTGTTGGGCACACTTTGACTTTCTATTAAGGCATTTCATTTATAGGAGAGACATGGGAATGAATGAGTATAATATAAGTACTTTATTCTATTCCAACATCAAACCAGCCCTGTAAGTTAGTGCTACAGTCTGAATGTATGTGTCTCTCCTCCCCCACCACAAATTCATATATTGAAATCCTATCCCCCCAAGGATGATAAGAGTTAGGATGTCAGGCCTTTGGGAAGTAGTTAGTTCGTAAGGGTGAAGCCTCATGAATGGAGTTCATGCCTTGTAAAAGAGGCTCCAGAGATCTTATCTCTTTATTCCATGGGAAGACACAATGAGAAGTCTGTGACATGGAAGGGGGACCTCATCTGACCATATTGGCACTATGATCTTGACTTTCAGCCTCCAGAAATGTGGTAAGTTTCAGTTGTTCAAAGGTCAACTGTATATTGATTTATCTGAGTTTATCTGTTTGCTTATAGGCCTATTTGCTTATAGGCCACCTGGTCTGTGGTATTTTGCTGTCGCTCAGTACTGAATGGACTAAGACAATTAAGTAGGACATATGTTGTTATTGTCATGATAGGTAAAGACATGGAGGGTTACATGAGGATTAAGTAAATTGTCCAGGGCGCTACAAATAGTAAGTGTAGGACCAAAACATTAATCTAATTTTATAATTTCAAATTTACATTTTTCTCATTGCCTTGCTACATAGTGCAAATGTCCTACCTACAGAAGCTTCTGGAGTCAGCATTGCTGATATGACCACCTTACTGACCCTTGCCATTTATGTCATGAATCATAAAATATGTTTACAAATTCATTAAATAGGCTAATATTATATTCACTTTATCTGTTAATAAAACAGAAAAACAAACTTATACTATACCCCCAAGTTTTCTATAGCTATGCTTCAGCAATAGCAACTTTAAAATCCAATTAAGTCCCATGCGCAGAGAAATCAGACTCATCCCTCAAAGCAAACTAACACACATCTTCCCAATGATGTTATCTCCAGCACATATTTTCCTTTCTTGCAACAACCCAAATTATCATGGTGTTCCCTGCAGAGCCAAATTTTAATATACAGCAAGCCAAGTTTGATAAGTTTAAGAAAGAGATAAAGCTAGGTGTGTATTGCTAGCATAACAATATAAGCTGACTGACTACTCAGAAATGACTTACCCAAAGGCAGAATTCAAACATGGTAGAGAGGCCGGGCCTGCACTAGAGGAAACACACATAGGTACAGTAATTGTAAACAAATAACATTAGGATTGGGTAGGACTTCACCCTTGACCTTGTGACCTCTGGAGTGGTATATGATCTAATATAGAACTGAACAGAAAGAAGCTTCACATCCTGGATGTCATTGGTCACACTACCCCAGCTAAATCACTGAGACTCAAATTTGGGACTTTTGTTGGGACCATGGTGGGGGGGGAGGGGACTCTTTATTCCTTTCATCTCTCCCTTCTCCCTCCCTTCCTTCCTTCCTTCCTTCCTTCCTTCCTTCCTTCCTTCCTTCCTTCCTTGATTTGAGAATGGAAGTATTTAAGTCTCTATAGAGCTTGTAAGGTCCACAGCACTGAAAGGGTCTGAGAGTTAAGCCAATACAGAGAAAATCTGAGTAAAGAAACAGAAGAAAACTGAATCCTAGTATTATGTCGAACCCTGGACCTGGCCATGCCTGAAGTGAGAGTTACATACAACTTAGATAATTAGGCCAATAAATTCCTTTTTGTTGTTCTTTCTCTTGTTCTATTTCTTTTTACACCACTTTGATGTGTGTTTCTGTCACTTGCTATTAAGAGTTCTAATTCAGGAAAAAAACAATCAACTTTTTTTCCCCCAGTGACTTTGTATCTCTTTGTCTGAAAAATAATAATTAGGGACAATGACCATTTAGCCCCATAAATCCTTAGGTGTGCAGTCCACAAGATTTAGTCTTGCCCCTTTTCTTGATGTTTAGTGAACAACTGAAATATGTTTTGGGGAACACATAGCCTACAATGATATAAAATTTTATTTCTTAATGAAAAGTAAATTCTATTATGAAATCCTGAGACCAGAAACAGTAATATGCTTGCAAAGTTAATGGCATTTTCAGTTGCTGTAATAAAGTGCAATCTTTTATTTTAAAGATCACAGACATTTAAAATGATCCAATAAACATGGTACACTGATTTCATCACAACACTCTAGTCTCTTACTCATAACCTCTTTGTAATCCTGCTAGTTTCCCTTGGAAACACACTTTAGGTTTTAGGGAGATTCCGTGAGAAGGTAGTTCTACATGGTTTACTTACTATTCAGAACTGAAAAGGGAAGAATGGTCCCTAAAAGTAAAGGTCTGAAATCCCCAGGATAGAAGCATTTTTTAAATGGTGTTTCTTTCTTTTTCTTTTTTTTTAAACGGAGACACTGTTTTATTTATTTATTTATTTATTTATTTATTTATTTATTTATTTATTTATCTATTTATTTATTTATCTATTTATTTATTTATTTATTTATTTATAAATATATGAAATTTATCGTCAAATTGGTTTCCATACAACACCCAGTGCTCATCCCAAAAGGTGCCCTCCTCAATACCCATCACCCACCCTCCCCTCCCTCTCACCCCCCATCAGCCCTCAGTTTGTTCTCAGTTTTTAAGAGTCTCTTATGCTTTGGCTCTCTCCCACTCTAACCTCTTTTTTTTTTTCCTTCCCCTCCCCCATGGGTTTCTGTTACGTTTCTCAGGATCCACATAAGAGTGAAAACATATGGTATCTGTCTTTCTCTGTATGGCTTATTTCACTTAGCATCACACTCTCCAGTTCCATCCACGTTGCTACAAAGGGCCATATTTCATTCTTTCTCATTGCCACGTAGTACTCCATTGTGTATATAAACCACAATTTCTTTATCCATTCATCAGTTGATGGACATTTAGGCTCTTTCCATAATTTGGCTATTGTTGAGAGTGCTGCTATAAACATTGGGGTACAAGTGCCCCTATGCATCAGGACTCCTGTATCCCTTGGATAAATTCCTAGCAGTGCTATTGCTGGGTCATAGGGTAGGTCTATTTTTAATTTTCTGAAGAACCTCCACACTGTTTTCCAGAGTGGCTGCACCAATTTGCATTCCCACCAATAGTGCAAGAGGGTTCCCGTTTCTCCACATCCTCTCCAGCACCTATAGTCTCCTGATTTGTTCATTTTGGCCACTCTGACTGGCGTGAGGTGATATCTGAGTGTGGTTTTGATTTGTATTTCCCTGATGAGGAGCGACGTTGAGCATCTTTTCATGTGCCTGTTGGCCATCCGGATGTCTTCTTTAGAGAAGTGTCTATTCATGTTTTCTGCCCATTTCTTCACTGGAATATTTGTTTTTTGGGTGTGGAGTTTGGTGAGCTCTTTATAGATTTTGGATAGTAGCCTTTTGTCCGACATGTCATTTGCAAATATCTTTTCCCATTCCGTTGGTTGCCTTTTAGTTTTGTTGATTGTTTCCTTTGTTGTGCAGAAGCTTTTTATCTTCGTGAGGTCCCAATAGTTCATTTTTGCTTTTATTCCCTTGCTTTTGGGGATGTGTCAAGTAAGAAACTGCTGCGGCTGAGGTCAGAGAGGTCTTTCCCTGTTTTCTCCTCTAGGGTTTTGATGGTTTCCTGTCTCACATTCAGGTCCTTTATCCATTTTGAGTTTATTTTTGTGAATGGTGTGAGAAAGTGGTCTAGTTTCATCCTTCTGCATGTTGCTGTCCAGTTTTAAATGGTGTTTCTTTTTTCCCTCCTTCCCTCCCCACTTCCTTCCTTTCTTCCTCCCTCCCTCCTTTGTTCCTTCTTTGTTCATTCGTTCCTTCCTTCCTTCGTTCCTTCCTTTTTTTCTAATAACAAAAATTTTCAAGAACTGCAGACTTGGTACACACAGCCTAGCAAGACATGTTCTCACTATCTAGTGGCAGAGAGGGGTGAGCAAGTCAATTTTTAGAGTGCTTTTTGTTTTCCTTACTCTAAAAATCTCAGTAATGTTTTTAATGTTTTCATTTGAAAACTCCTAAGCCCCCAAATTATAGAGTGAATTTTGGGGAAGCAACTTAAGCCAGAGACTAGTTTGTAAGTCACAAACAATTGACCCTTGAACAGTGAGGGAGTTAAGGAGACTAATCCCCCAGTGCATTTGAAAATCCTCATATAATTTTTGACCCTCTGAAAACCTGACTACTAATAACCTACTTGTTGACTGGAAGTGTTACCAATAATATAAATAGTTGATTATCACATATTTTGTATGTTGTATGTATTATATACTGTCTTCTTACAATAAAGTAAGCTACAGAAAAAAAATGTTATTAGGAAAATCATAAGGAAAAGAAAACACAGAGTACTGTACTGTATTTATCAAAAAAAATCCCATCTAAGTGGACCTACAACGGTTCAAACCCATGTTGTTCAAAGGTCAACTGTATATTGATTTATCTGAGTTTATCTACAAACACATATATCTAATATTGCCCTGATGGGTAGGTTAAGGTTTAAAATAAGACATAAAAACACTTTAATATATTTTTTAAAAGTAAATGTGTAACCTATAGTAAGTGCTAAAAGAGATAGTAAGAAAACCACCACTTATTATGTACTAATGTGCTAAGTACATTTTTTAATTTATTTTTTATTTATTTTGAGAGAGAGAGTGAGAGGAAGAGAGTGGGGGAGGAGGGGCAGAGACAGAAGGAGAGAGAGAATCCCAAGCAGGCCCCATGCTGTCAGCATAGAGCCCAACTTGAGGGTTGATCTCACGATCATGAGATCATGACCTGAGCCTACATCAAGAGTCTGACACTTAACTGACTGAGCCACCCAGGCACCCTGCACTAAGTACTTTTCTAAGTTTTTTCAATTAATCCTCAGAACATCAGAGATTGGCACATTTATCCCAAGGGACCATTCTGCTCTCTTGTTCCTCCCCAGGCAGACCCCATCCTCCAAGGCAGTTGTAAGAACCAGGAGATCCCTCTGGGAGGCCAGCATGTTCCAAACCTCTATGAGCAAGTGCCAGGAGGGGGGGCACCTGCCACTTCCCAGTCCTGGAACTCTGATTTCTGGAGTTTGCTTCCAAGCAGCAGTCTGATTAGACTAGGTGGCAAAATGTAGATGTGCAACTACTTGATCTATTATTTACCTCTGTCTCTCACCAAACTCAGCCCTTCAAAAGAAGCAGCAGGTCATCAGCAGAGCATGACAACCATTCCTGCCCAATATTCTCCATCTTGATATACATCTTCATGTGTAACCTAATCCCTTTCCAAACTCTCTCCCACATAATTCTTAAGGCAAAACAAATACAATTAGAAGGAACTGTTTTCCTTGTAATGTCATTATGTCAAAGCATAGATCCTATTGTCAGGGAAATCTGATGTAAAGTGTAATTATGTACTTTTGATCAAGACCTTTATTTCTATCTGGGCAGAGTCCTACTTTGCTCCTGAGATTTCTACTCTATGGTTAAAGGAATGAATATCGTATCATAGTTCTGCCTCTTTCTTTCCTTGTTTTGTCTTTGTCTCTCCCTGTGCTCTGGTTGATCTATGCAGTTCCTCTCCTTTATTAGATAAATGCTTGCTTTTTCTACTAGGTAGCCCTAGTTATCCTCCTATATGACAGATGGCTCCTCTGAGCTCTCTCAATAATTCTCGGTTTACAAATGAAAACAATGATGTTCAGAGAAGTTAGTTACATCACTAGTAACACCAGGGCAAAGATTTGAATTCAGAACTGTTTTATTCCAAAGCCCATATCCTTTGCTTCTTACTATGGCTTCTCTCATAATTGCATCATTTGTGATTGACTTAGAAAATTACATTGTAAGGGTATGGACTTTTGGATTATTTATCATGAATCATCCCCTATGGCCAATTATCCTGCTGTTGAACATTTTCAACAACATATAAAGAAAATGTATATGTTCACATATTATAATGTTTTCATTATTATTATTTCACTTACAGACATCTAAAATTGATTTGTTTTCTCCCCAGATTTTTAGCAAGAATCAATCATTTCATATAGCCTTGCAATTTTTAAGAAAATTATACTGCTTTTACAAAAATCTGATGGAAGAATAGTCTCCAGAGGAGAAGAAGGAAGTGATAAATAATATACAAGGTTAACTCTGGTTTCCTCAGAATAACTTCAGTTTGTATGATCTTATTTGGTGGTGATATGTATAATACAACTCTTGATGAAAGTGCTTTGCCAGGTTCCAAGCGGCCAACAATTACACTTAGCACTGGAAGTTGAGAATATTTCCAAGGTTATCTACGTTTTGCAGTTTTGCTTGTGGTTTATTTTCTCCAAAGTTCTTCTTACTCTAATGGATAGGATGTTATTTTATTTGAGGGATTTTAGGACAATTTAACCTCATAAACGACCATGTGATAGAATGTATCCTTGAACTTCTGTTTCTTTTATTTTTATTTATTTCTTTATTTTTTTAATGGTTATTTATTTTTGAGAGAGAGAGAGCACAAGGGGGAAGAGACAGAGTGAGATACAGAATCCAAAGCAGACTCCAGACTCTGAGCTTTCAGCACAGAGCCCAACGTGGAGCTGGAACTCATGAACCATGAGATCATGACCTGAGCTGAAGTTGGTTGCTTAATCGACTGAGCCACCCAGGTGCCCTTACTTCCGTTTCTTTTAGATCACAGTTTATTGTTAAAGTAGTTCTCAAGTTTCTCAAAGTCAATACATAATATGTGTATCAATGTTAGTAACTGTCATTATTTCCATCAAGTTTTGTTTTATTTCTAATTTATGCATTTAATCAGATTGATCTGCTAGCAATCCAGACTGTGAAAAAGTTTAGTTATATTCATTCATCTATTCATTCATCCAAATGATTTGAGCACCTACTATACGTTGGACATGCTGCTGGATCCTGAAGATAAAATAGCATTCAAGACAACATCTCTGCCCTCCTGGAGTCTAGTTAGGAAGACAGATCACAAGCTAGTAAGCAAATATTGCACCCACTACTTCCCACCTTGTGGTGGTAGTGGAGAACTTGAAAAGCAAAACCTAGTGAAAATAAAAACTGAAAGTCCAAGAGCCTAAACTCACAGGGTCTGATTGGTTCATGCTTCACAAATATGGCCTTTGACACATATTCCTGATTCTTGACCACAGCACTTTTGCTGTTTCACCAAAATAGCATTGTCTCCTTTCCCTTGCCCAACAGAGTAGAAAATTTAACTCAGTTAAGATCAAGAAGCAGGCAAAATCAGCATTATTTATTTATTTTCTCATTCCAACAAACACACGTTTCAGTTCTGTTAAACCCTTTAGGAAGTCAAGGGTTGTTGTAAATATTAGAAATGGTGTAAAGAAGGACTTCTGCTTCTGAGAAGTATAGTGCTAATAGCAATAGGCTGATACTCTTACTCTTAAACAAACAGAAAATATTACAAAAGTCATTTTCAGGAACATCAGAGAGCTGTGAAAGCAATGAAGTCTAAATGAATCAAACCTCGAGAGAGAGAGAGAGAATGATCTGAGGGGATCTGATGATAGCCAATTCCTTTTCTCCTGGGGCACTGGTCAGTCTGGGCGATGCACAGATCCTTGGGCTCCACCAAGGAAGAGGGGCTCTGCTGGAAGAAGAGCAACCAGTAGAGCTTCTGGCAATCTGGAGGAGTGCTGGATACTTGAGAAGCCTCAAATGCATGCCTGGTTCTCCCCACAGTATTGGAATTTCCCACAGTCTCCCAAAACTTAGAAAACAAATTCTCAGCAGGGAAGAGGTTTATCTCAAACCCATGGCCAGTCTCCTGCTAAAGACATTTGTCAAATATTAAAGTTGCATGTGACAGGTAGAGAAAAAGCTGAAAACTTCTGAAGGGCAGAAATGTATCTCCTGAAGCCTTTCAGCACTAAAGAGGCCAAGAGCCACCATGCTTGCAGTGAAAAGCCCCAGGTAGCCATGCACCAGGACCATGAGTAAACCAGAAGCAGACTGAATCTTACTAAAATGTTACCCCAGTCTAGTGCCTGATTGGATTAGGCCCCATTCTCTGCCTAAAAGAGGCATTTTGTCTGCTTGGGCTTCCATAATGCAATACTGTAGACTGGGTAGTTTACATAAACAGGAATTTATTTCTCATTGATCTAGAGGCTGGGAGTGCAAGATCAAGGTTCTGGGCAATTCAATTTCTAATGAGAGTTTTCTTCCTGGCTTGCTGGTGGTCTCCTCACTGTGGTCTTTCCTCAGTACATGAGAACAGGAGCTGGAGGGGGGGAGTTCTCCTTCTTATAAGAGCACTAATCCTTTCAGATTAGGGCCCCACTTTTATGACCTCATTTAATCTTAATTACTTCCTTAGAGACCCCATCTCTAAATACAATCACATTGTGTGTTAGAGTACCAATATATGAATTTTGGAAAGACACAGTTCATACACAAGCAGGAGCAGAAGGTGAAACTTTTTCTTGTGGAATAGAATAATATCTGGAACCTCTATGGGTCTTTTATACACAGTATCATACCTACAATCAAGAATTCCTACACATGTGAAGAGGCAAGGTCATATGACCAACAATCAAGAGGAAAAAAACAACAAAAGCAAACAGACAGATGATCTGCATAATTGCAGTTAGCAGACAAGAACTTTAAAAACACAGTAACTGGGGACTTCTGGGTAGCTGAAAATACTGACAGCTGCCTAACTACTTCCCTCCTGATATTTTCTCCTTGAATGATTCAAAACAACAAGAGAGGATATGTAAATCTACGCAAAACCGTACTCTTCAGCATTAACTTAAAGACAGAAAATGCCAAACCTTAAAAATTACTGTGACTAAATAGGGAAATGTCAACACATCCCAGCGCATGATCTCTCATTCTCTGGCTCAACCTCTGGACTGCTACAAGGCTATGTAGTGAGAAAAAGCACACTGAGAAACATCCCAGAAAAGCCAAAAAAGGAAAACTAGCAAGAGGGCTTAAGGTTCATCAGAAACCGCCATCAAAGAGACTCGGTTTGCCCTCTTTATGAAAACATGATAACAGTGTCCAGGCAGAGCATAATAGGGCTCAGGGAAAGGACTTCAGAGTATGCGTGATTAAAATGATCAAGAATTACTTAAAGGGCATCGTTCAAAACATTGTTTAAGGGGGGATAAAAGAGACAAAAAAGAAAGGAGAAGCACTCTGTAATTGGGTTGTGAATGGAAAAAGAAGCAAAAGGTGAAAAATTTAGGGCCCTGTAAAATCAATGAGAAAAGCCACATTGAAGGACTTAAAGCTCTTCCTCTGGTGACTAAAACAAATAATCAAAATAACCTCTAATGCATATGGATCTTGCTATATTGCTAAAAGATAAAACCATTAAGTGAGGAATCTTATAAGTCACCACAATACCATAAAAATGAACAGAGGGATATGTGGGTGGCTCAGTTGGGTGAAGTTCCGACTCTTTTTTTTTTAAGTTTTATTTATTTATTTTGAGAGGGACAGAGACAGTGAGAGTGGGGGAGGGACAAAGAGAGAGGGAGAGAGAGAATCCCAAGCAGGCTCCACACTGCCAGCGCAGAGCCTGACATGGGGCTCAAACTCACAAAACTGTGAGATCATGACCTGAGCCGAAACCAAGAGTTGGGTGCTTAACCAACTGAGTCACCCAGGTGCCCCTTAGGGTCCAACTCTTGATTTGGTTCAGGTAATGATCCCAGGGTTGAAAGATTGAGCCCCACATTGCACTCTGCACTGAACATGGAGTCTGCTTATGATTCTCTCTCTCTGCCCCTTCACCCCCCAAATGTCTTTTAAAAGGAAATATCAACAAATTCATACAGAGCCATTGCAAAAAATCATGTTATAAATTTTTACATATACCAACTGAGTAACAACCCATCTCCCACAAGAAGCAGAAGTTTTTAAGTCAACACTCCAAACTGAATCATATATACTCATTCACTCATTCAAAGATATAAGAAAACCCCTTAAATTAGAAATTCAAAAACTAAGAACAGAAAAAGATGAAAACTGGAAGAAATAAAGAGAGAAATGATTGAATTCAGGAAGGAAATGGATTAAAAAGACAAAAATATCTGCAATTTAAAAATGATACATTATAAGGTGGCCAAGGGAGAAAGACTCACATAAAAATTTAATAGGTGCAGAACAAAGGCAGGAAAATAGTAAGAGGATTAAGTAAAAAGAAAGTAAAAAAAAAAATCAGAGAGAAAGTAATGGGAATGGAAGAAAGGCAAAGGGCAGTGCAAAAAAAACCCCCTACAAACCAATATCCTTTTGGTAATGATCCAAAATACTAAATAAATATTAGCGAGCAGAATCTAATAACACATGAAGAAATATACCATGAGCATGTAGGATTTCTTCTAGGAATGCGAAGGTTTTTCAATAATAGGAAATCTATTAGTATATGATATAAAAAAATTTATCAATCACATGATCATCTCCATTGATACTGAAAAAACCTACCTCAAAATTAAACATCCATTCACAATAAAAACACTCAAAAACAGAAATTGAGGAATATTCTCTCAAGAGTATCAAATGTACATGTATGTATGTATGCATACATCCCTTTCTACCTTTCATGTAAGAAAATAGGGAATACATGCATGTATCCCTTTAAATTAGTATTTTTGTGTTCTTTGGGTAAATACCCAGTAGTGTGATTCCTGGATTGTAGGGTAGTTCTATTTTAAACTTTTTGAGGAACCTCCATACTATTTTCCAGAGTGGCTGCACCAGTCTGCATTCCCACCAACAGCGCAAGAGGGTTCCCCTTTCTCCACATCCTCACCAATATCTGTTGCTTCCTGAGTTGTTAATTGTAGCCATTCTGACAGGTGTGACATGGTATCTCATTGTGGTTGTGATTTGTATTTCTCTGGTGATGAGTGATGTTGAGCATCTTTTCATGTGTCTGTTAGCCACCTGTATTTCTTCATTGGAAAAGTGTCTATTCATGTCTTTTGTTCATTTCTTCACTGGATTATTTGGTTTTTGGGTGTTGAGTTTGATAAGTTCTTTGTAGATTTTGGATACTAACCCTTTATCTGATTATGTCATATGTCATTGTCTTCTCCCATTCTGTCAGTTGCCTTATACTTTTGTTGATGATTTCCTTCACTGTGCAGAAAGTTTTATTTTGATGAGGTCTCAATAGTTCATTTTTGCTTTTGTTTCCCTTGCCTTCTGAGACATGTCTAGTAGGAAGTTGCTGCCTGTTTTCTCCTGTAGGATTTTGATGGTTTTCCTGTCTTACATTTACATCTTTCATCCATTTTGAATTTATTTTTGTGTATGGTGTAAGAAAGTGGTCCGGTTTCATTCTTCTGCATGTCGCCGTCCAGTCTTCCCAACATCATTTACCAAAGAGACTTTTTTCCATTGGATATTCTTTCCTCCTTTGTCTAAGATTAGTTGGCCATACATGTGTGTGTCCAATTCTGGGTTCTTTATTCTGTTCCATTGATGTATGTGTCTATTTTTGTGCCAATACCGCACTGTCTTAATGATTACAGCTTTGTAATACAGCTTGAAGTACAGAATTGTGATGCCTCCAGGTTTGGTTTTCTTTTTCAGGATTGCTTTGGCTATTTGTTTTTTCTTATGGTTCCATACAAATTTTCAGATTGTTTGTTCTAGCTCTGTGAAGAATTCTGATGTTCTTTTGATTGGGACTGCATTAAATGTGTAGATTGCTTTGGGTGGTATAGACATTTTAACAATATTTGTTCTTCCAATCCATGAGCATGGGATATTTTTCCATTTCTTTGTGTCATCTTCAATTTCCTTCAAAAGTTTTCGACAGTTTTCAGAGTGCAGATCTTCTACCTCATTGGTTAACTTTATTCCTAGGTCTCATGATTTTGGCACAATTGTAGATGGGACTGATTCCTTGATTTCTCTTTCTGCTATTTCATTATCGGTGTATAGAAAAGCAACTGATTTCTGTACATTTATTTTATATCCTGTGACTTTTCTGAATTCATGTATCAGTTATACCGTTTTTTTTGGTGGAGTCTTTTGGGTTTTCCACAGAGTATCATGTCATCTGAAAAGAGTGAAAGTTTGACTTCTTCCATGCTGATTTGGATGCCTTTTATTTTGTTGTTGTTGTCTTCTTGCTGTAGCTAAGACTTCCAGTATTATGTTAATAATAGTCATGTGAGTGGACATCCCTGTCTTGTTCCTGACCAGAGAGGAAAAGCTCTCAGTTTTTCCCCATTGAGGATGATATTAGCTATAGGTCTTTCATATATGGCTTTATGATGTTGAAGTATGTTCCCTCTGTACCTACTTTGTTGCTGGGTTTTATTATGAATGGATAGTGTACTTTGTTAAATACTTTTTCTGCATCAGTTGAAAGGATCATAAAGTTCTTATCTTTCTTTTATTAATGTGATGTATCATATTTATTGATTTGCAAATATTGAACCACCCTTGCAGCCTGGGAATAAAACCCACTTGATTATGGTGAATGATTCTTGTAATGTACTGTTGGATTTGTTTGCTAGTATTTTATTGAGACTTTTTGCATCCATACTCATCAGCAATATTGGCCTGTAGACCTCTTTTTTAATGTAGTCTTTATCTGGTTTTGGTATCAAGGTAATACTAGCCTCATAGAATGAATTTGGAAGTTTTCCTTCCATTTATATATATTTTTGGAATAGTTTGGAAGGAATAGGTATTAACTCTTCTTTAAAGGTCTGGTAGAATTCTTCTGGAAGTCATCAGGTCCTGGACTTTTGTATTTTGGGAAACTTTTGATTACTGATTCCATTTCTTTGCTGGTTACTGGTCTGTTCAAGTTTTCTATTTCTTCCTGGCTCAGTTTTAGTAGTTTACATGTTTCTAGGAATTCATCATTTCTTCCAGTCCATTTCTTCTAGGTTGTCCAATTTGTTGGTATATAGAGGTTTTCATAATATTGTCTTCTAATTGTTTGTATTTCTGTGGTGTTGGTTGTTATTTCTCCTCTCTCTTTTGTGATTTCATCTATTTGGGTCCTTTCTCTTTTCTTTTTGATAAGTCTGGGTAAGGGTTTATCAATTTTATTAATTTTTTCAAAGAACCACCTCCTGGTTTAATTAATTTGTTCTAATTTTTTTAGTTTCTATATCATTTACTTCTGCTCTACTCTTTATTATTTCCATTCTTTTGCTGGCTTTTGACTCCACTTTTTGTTCTTTTTAGCTCCTTTAGGTGTAGGGTTAAGTTGTTTATTTAAGATTTTTCATGCTTCTTAATTTAGGACTGTATTGCTATATACTTCCCTTTTAGGACTCCTTTTGCTGCATACCAGAGGTTTTGGATTATTGTGTTTTCATTTTCATTTGTTTCCATGAATTTTTTTTTTGATTTCCTGGTTTTCCCATTCATTGTTCAGTAGCCTGTTGTTTAACTTCAAGTATTTGTAGCTTTTCCAAATTTTTTCTTGTGGTTGACATCAAGTTTCATAGCATTGTGGTCAGAAAATATGCATGGTATGATCTTGGTAGTTTTGTACTTGTTGAGGCCTGACTTGTGACCTACTATGTAATCTAATCTGGAGAATGTCCCATGTGCACTTGAAAAGAATACGTATTTTGTTGCTTTAGGATGGAATGTTCTGAATATATCTGTTAAGTCCATCTGGTCCAAGTGTGTCAATCAAAATCATTGTTTCCTCATTGATTTTCTGCTTAGATAATCTGTCCATGTTGTAAGTGGGATGTTAAAGTCCCCTACTATTATTGTATTATTATCAATGAGTTCCTTTATGTTTGTTATTAATTGTTTTATATATTTGGGTGTTCCCATTTTGAGGGCATAAATATTTACAGTTGTTAGAACTTCTTGTTGGATGTCCCCTTTATCATGATATAGCTCTTCTTCATCTCTTGTTACAGTCTTTGTTTTAAAGTCTAGTTTGTCTGATAATAGGTATTGCTACTCTGGTTTTCTTTTGATGTCCATTAGCATGATAAATGGTTCTCCATCCTCTCACTTTCAATCTGCAGGTGTTTTTAGTTCTAACAGGTGTTTTAGTCTCTTATAGGCAGCATATAGATGGAATAGATGGGTCTTTTGTTTTTTTTTTTTAAATCAATTCTGACACCATGTCTTTGGATTGGAGTGTTTAATCCATTTACATTCAGAGTAATTACTGCTAGATATGAATTTAATGCCATTTTATTACTTGTTTTTGTCATTGTTTTTGGAGATTTTCTCTGTTCCATTCTTGTTTTTGTCACTTTTGGTCTTTTTTTTTTTTTTCACTCAGAATCTCCTTTAACATTTCTTGCAGGGCTGATTTAGTGGTCATGAACTCCTTCAGTTTTTGTTTGTCTGGAAAATCTTAATCTCTCCTTCTATTCTGAATGATAGCCTTGCTGAAGAGAGTATTCTTGGCCACAGATTTTTCTCACTCAGCACATTGACTAGCCACTCCCTTCTGACTTGCCATGCTTCTCTGGAGAGATCTGCAGCTAGCCTTAGGGGTCTTCCCTTGTAAGTTAGGAACTTCTTTAGTCTTGCTGCTTTTAAGACTTTTTCTTTACTGCTATATTTTGCAAATTTAATTATAATGTGTCCTTGCAGTTCCTGATTCCACTTGTTACCATCTTGTGATTCAGTGTCTGGAAGAGGCTCATCAGCTTAGCCATGCTTATGTCTTGCGTATGTACACTGGCTCCAGGGTCAACTAGAAAAATGTGTCTCAGGTGTTTTCATCTTCTCCAAGGGGAGCTGAACCATGGCTTATTAGGTGGAGGTCTCCCAAATCACCAAGGGGCTCAGGTACTGCTCAGTCAAAAAATGACAAAAGCACACCACAGAATTTTAGGACATGAAGTAATCATTGCATGAGAAAATGAGGGTATGTTCTATGACCAGACAAATTGGGTTAATGCTCTTTTCCAGTCTTTCTTCCACCTGTGTCACACTGTTCTTTACCTTCACCTCACTTAAACTTTCTCAGTCTTTAGGCAGCTTCTCACTCTTCTCACTCAAGGGTGTAAAGACAGTCCTTGATTTGCAACGGTTCAACTTATGATATTTGACTTTACATGGTGCCAAAGTCGTACACATTTAGTAGAAACTGTAGTTTGATTTTTTGGATTTTGATCTTTTCTCAGGCTAGGGATATTCAGTAAGATTCTCTCTTATGCTGGGCAGTGGCAGCAAGCTGCAGCTCCCAGTCAGCCATGCTGATCACTAGGATAAACAACCCATACATTTACAACCACTCTATACCTGTGCAACCATTCTATTTTTCACTTTCAGTAGAGTATCCAATAAATTACATGACAACATGTCACTATAAAGGCTTTGTTGTGTTAAGATGATTTTTCCCAACTACAGGCTTATTTATATCTAAGAGTTTCTGAGCATGTCTCAAGTAAGCTAGGCTAAGTTATGATGTTTGGTAAGTTAGGTATATTAAATGCATTTTGGACTTACAATATATTCCACTTATGATGGGTCTATTGGGAAGTAACCCCATCTTAAGTTGAGGAAGATCTGTATAATTTTGTTAGTAAGAGTAATGGCATTAGGCCAAGGATAATCTTGAATCTCCTCTAATTTATTTTAAAAGGCAAATCAATTTTGAAGTTTGGTATGCATTACTTTTAGCAAATATACAGTTGATTCTGATACATTATGAGTCATGATACCATAATGAAAGCATGTTTTGGGACAATAGTATCAGAAAAACATTCTGCTCAAAATGTTCAGGCTGAAGTTTCCTCTATGAACAACATTAACACTGAACCAAGGCCTCACTGGGTTTTGTTGTGTCCTCCTTCCCTTCTTTACTTTCTATTGAGTACTGAAGGCTATGCTATTACTAATATCACTTTGTTGTAGTGTCCACTTAAATTTCCAGTATCTTTCCACATAATCTTTAATCAGTTCTAAATAATTACAAATTTAAATACAACTTTGTAACCAGCCAACATTAATTGCTGCTTTCCTCAATTACAAACCTACCCAAACGATTAAGTCCATAGGCTTGTTAATGTACAGTGCTTTCAATTTTAGCCTATTATGTCAATTACAAATCATTTTGTGGCATCTGGTAGAGGTGATTTGTGAGTTGTGCTATCACCTTATTGAGCTTTTATCCTGTTAATGACCCTGCTGCCACAATTCTCACATCATTCAATCTAAATGAGCTGTGCTTCCATGCCTTACTTCCATGGAATAATGTGTGTGTGTGTGTGTGTGTGTGTGTGTGTGTGTGTCTTCAGGAAAACAAAAAAATTTAAAAAACACCTACTGTTTTGTTAACATTTTAGGTGTCTCTTAGTCAACGGTTATATCCAGTGTATTGCCAGAGACCAACTGGTGCTTTTAACACCCTCGGGGGAATTCTACAGTATTTGCCATTGGCTCTCACCTCCAGAAAGATAAAGATATTTGTGTAAATTTAGCACAGAGGTCTCATGAGTACTCCTATCACCAATCTGGGATAGTTTTCTCCATTTTTTACTTATATTCTCTGATATAGTTTAAATTTCTCCTTTTCACTGGAATGGTCTGGGTACATCATTCTGAGTCCCCATTACCAGTCCCCTTCTTCTCATGACTCTGCTATGGGTGGTGAATAAAATTGACATCAAGTAGAGCATCCCCACTACTGTCCTAGGATGTCCCAGACTCTGCCTATCCCTTGTTTTCATTACACCTAGGGGGAGAGATGCCAAGCCATCTTTCACTACATCAATAGTGCTAATCTAGAGGAATCTGAAGTGCATCACCTCTACCTTTTCTCATCTTCTTTTCGATAGTGTTTCCAAAGTAAACAAAATGAAGAAAAGGGAATCAACAGAAGAAAATGCAAGTTGCTTGTATAATCCTTAGGCTACGTAATTCAAGCCCTAAATAAACAAAGGATGACCTACATGCATATTTACGAACCTGAAATAGTTCCTGTTTGCTTTAAAAAATTTATATTTATTACATTTCAAGAGGTCAGTTATAATATAATCAATATATAGATATAGTGCTATATTATACCTGAATATACAATATGACATAATGTAATATATTGCAATGTAACATAAATCACTAAATATATAATATATATACTAAATATGTGTAACATATATATACTAAATATATAATATACTAAACACACATATATATATAACACATCTAAGTACATCCACCTATATATAATTTACTTCTTAAAACAACTCTATGGTATAAGGATTATGGGAAATAGAAATTATCTGCTTTGAAGAAATCGATTTGACCGTCTAAAAAATTGGTCCCTGATTTGTATTTGATATTTATGTCTAAATTACTACTATAGGTTTTATTCTTTGAGATCCCCTAAAGGAATTGAATAATGTTAGGTGACCTACTAGAACGGCAGTTCTGCTTCTGGTAGCAGAAAATTAGGCTAGAATCCTCCGGAGATTTGCCAGCAAAATTAGCAGCAGAGGGTGTAAATGCAGCAACTAATTCTGCTAGAAAATGAACAGAAGGGACGGCACTAATCTTATTAGCCGCTATCTCATCAGTCAAAACAGCAAGAATGTAGGAATGAAGCTTTGAAGGCTATTTTCTCTTTAAGAGTCCTTGTTTCTCCTCTTCTTTTAAGACCAATGGCAGGATAAAGAATAATGGTAGCAAATAAAATTTAAAAGAGGTAAAAAGGCAGAGTTGTATGATTGTTCTGTCATATAATTCTGCAAGAACTATACATGGCTCAAGAGTGACTTTGGGCATGCATAGCACTGACTGCCCAGATGTTACAAGCAGTTGTCACTGTGTTCAAATTATACTGAAAGCTTTGAAGAATACTTCCTCTGTGTAGGGTTAGCCTGAGCGAGTAGGCTAATAGATTCAAATATGAAGGACATGTACCAAGCCCTGGTATTCTTCATAGAAGGCAGTCTGCCTTGGGCTGGCCCAGCCCACATAGTACCAAAGCATGAAGATGGACCACAGACCATGAGAATGAGTTCTGTTCATTGGCCTCTATTCATAAAGACTGTATTATTGGGTATGTGGCCCAGCAGGTGGGGCTATGGGGGCACTCATCTCTCCTTTAATTCAGTGTAAGGTTATGAGTCAACAAAAACCCAGAGTTTGGTAAGAAACCCATGTTTCTTAAAAGAAAAAGACCCAAAAACTATACATAAAAAAAGATGATCCCACACTTCACTAGTATGGTAGACCTAATCCTAGATCATGGCTAAATGCTCAAACTTAGTTTTTTACATTTAACTTTTCCCCTGCTGTGAGGTGACCTGAATTTTATTCTTATATTTTAGGGCCTCTGGTCTCTCATCTATAAATTCTCCAAGTCTCCTTCCACTGTTGACACTTGGATTTTGTGAATAACCAAGTCAGACTCACAATAACTGGAACAGTTACAACATGTAGATACAGGTGTTTACATGGAGTCTTGTAAGGACATTTAGAAAATGGGACTTCTGAGTCACCAAATCCCATGACATTATCTTAATTTCCAACTAGATATAATCTCTGGTGAATTGACAACAAGGGCAATATGAAATTCAAATTACATTTCCTTTACCATTTTCACATTTATTATTGAACTGATAAAATATTCATTTGCTTAAAACCCATATGGCTGTTTAGTTCTCCTGAACACAATTAAGGAACTCTAAGTATCAATACAGTAATTCAGGCTGAATGACAGAACAGCCTCATGTGATACTTTTCAAAGAAAATTATGGTAAAGTCAGAAGTAGTTCTGGGGAGGTGAACAAATACCCATCTAGTACTGTGTTTGGCACTAGCAAGCTCAAAAATGTACTTCTCTTCCCTCCTTTCCCTGTATTGTCTAGTTTACTCAGAGAAAACCATGGGCTAAATCTAAATTTTCCATAATGCTACCCTGCTAAAGAAATTTGCCCCAGTTTTTCAAGCTGAGGTGTAAAAACTGGGCTCTCATATTAGCCTGTTGTTAGTTTGTATCTGTCCCCCTTCCACTCCTATTTTATTTGATTTTTAAATTACACCTTGATTTTCTTTTGGGGAGCCACTCTTTGCTGGCTCTTTACCTACTAAAATTTAGGTGACCTGTGCCAAGATGGACCCATGCCCAACTAACCAGTAAATTCAAGCACAATGATTCTTACCTCAGGTTACCTGGAACTCATCCACACATGGACTTAGTGGTAATGTAATTTTATAACCTCCATTTCTTAATAGCCAAAAGAATTCTAGCCCTCTTATTTTAGAGCAAAGTCCTTTGCTTTCCACACAGGCAAATTCCATTTTGTGTGGTCAAAGTACCACCGCTGTCATGACATTTTTCATAGACAATGATAGTCCCATACTTGTCTAGCACTTTGATTTCTAAGCCCCCCGCAGATTAAAATACTATTGATTTTGAAGGTCAAAAAGGCTAATGCTTGGAAAAGAACACCAAGAAATGTGCAGTTGGGGCAGAGCTAGTAGAAAGTGGATGGAATATAGGAGCAACCTTTTATTCCCTCAAGATAAGGAACAAGAACTTTTCTAGAAGAAAGAAGAGAAGAAAACATAATCATCTATAAAAGCCCCAGTACGCATGGAAATAGAAAGCAATGGCTGCTGTCATTGTGTATGCCATAATCACTGAAAAAGAAAAAAGAACATTGAATGGCAGACAAATATCCTTCTAGAACTCTGACTTTTTTTAAGAGAGGTACTGAAGCATAATGGTCAAGGTCATAGCCTCTGGGGTCAAATTGTCTAGTTCCAAATTCCACCATGGTCATTTACTACTTGGGTTATCTTGAGCAAGTTACTTAACTTCTCTATGCCTTAGTGTCTTCATCTGTAAAGTGGAGATGAAAGCTATCACATAGGTTTTGTTTGTTTGTTTTGTTTTTAAGCAATTAGTGTATGCTAAATCCTAACAACCAGTGCCAGGCATTTAATAAATGCTAATTTTATTCTCATGAGGTAGCACTGGGCCCTTTTACAGGCTCTTTATATTCTCAAGTTTCAGGACCACTTCATAGCTCTTAAATCTTATCTCCATCTCACCTGACCTCAGGTCATCCTCTCAGCTACCATGTTTCTGACCGTGGTCCCTCCATTTTCAAGTCTAAACTCAAAACTTTCTGCTCATCCCAAGCATTCCTCCCTGTGCGATGAATCAAAGAGGGGTAACTACCAGATTCCAGCTGAGCCAGAAGCCAGGGGACAGAGACATGTCCCATAAAAACTAACAGTTGTGTGACTGTGGTAATGTTTTTGTGCTTCTCTTGTCTGGCAACTGGGTACAATTCCTCCTGTTGAATTTATGCAGAGCTGATGTCAGAGTCTGGTTCCTTACCAGCAGTCCCTCCTGGTATAAGGCTGCAGAAGTCCATGTGAATTAGTGGATTCTTAAACTGTGAATTCCCTGAGGTGAGGGCCAGCCCTTCCTGTTCACCATCGAATCTCTGGGCCCCACCAAAGGGTTGATACTGAAATACCTATTTGTTGAATAAATGAATAAGTGGTTTAAAGATAAGAACAACTTCAACTCTAGAGATGGCAATTGTTTAACTGCCTCAAGGTTAGTCACTCACAGGGATTGCCCCCAATAACCACTTGTCAGTGGGCAAAAAATTAGGCCAGATCAATTTCTGGGTCTCTAATGTTGCTAATCCCAATTACTAAGTTGTCCCAAGTGAAAGACACATTTTATATGTTTATAGTAATGCTTTCTTTTTAATTTTAGACTGGCCAGCTTTTTTATATCATGGATTAGTTCTGCATGAAGGCATAGGCTTTTTATTTATTCCTTTTCATGGAAGTTCATTTTAAAATAAAGGTAACTGAAATTGCTTGCATAGGGTTTAGTAACAAACCATGAAATCTTTTGGGGGGGGACATCCTCTGAGTGCTTTTATAAAAGTTCTTTTCTTAGGCAGTTGCATCGAGAAAAACATTGTTTTTATGTGTGACATTTTTCTCTGGTTTTAATTTATTGGTAAATTTTGAACAACTTTTGGAATGGTGACCACAGGTTATGTTTGTAAAGCAAGACTGATGTTTCATTAATCACTATATCATGAATTTACATCAGGTTTAGAGACCCTTATACACATTTATAACATTTAGTTTTTCAATAACTTTCTAGAAGGAAAATCTTGACTAATGTGTTACTTGAGACATCAGTGAAAACAGATTCGGTTTATTTACTAAGGAAACAGTTGCTGTACTCTCTCAGAACAAGCCCCTCTTCCCTGTTGTCTTTATTGTGATCGACTTGCAGCATGTGAAACTGAGAACTAGGCTGCTTAAGACTGTGACTGAGAAGATGGGACAATAGGCTGAGCATTCGGAGGTACCTCCTTTTTTCTTTAGTGTGAAGTTGTAATGGCAAATATTTGTTACTCAATTTGTGTAACTCTTAGAAGTAAATCCAAATCCAGCTTTATTCATGGCAGCAAGTGATACAACTTAGTAGCCAGGTGTAAATTAACTGGACTTTGGGACAATTTTTTTTTTTTTTGAGAACTTTAAAAACAAGGTCTCTGGCTTTAGATAACAAAAGTAAGTCCTTTTGTAAGTCTCAGAGCACCTCGAATCCATATTGGTTTTATGAAATTCAGAGAAGGGCTCCATTTTCTGTACAGTTGTACCTATGCACAATGCCACACACCAGGCAAGGAACAGCAGAATACTCTCAGGGGGTTCCCTGTGAAGAATGAATAACATACATACAACTAATTTGGGCACCCATTCCTCCACTGAACAAATATTAAATGCAAACTCAGTACTTGCAGTCCCTGTAAAAAACATAGAAGAAAAGGCAGGAACCAGAATACGGATGTTATGCGGTCCCAGTTTGATGTGCTACTGAATGTATAACTAAGTCCAATGTATGCAATACATAATAGGAATATGCATTCATTCAACTCACACTTATTAAACTCCTACCTACATCATTTTATATATATATATATATATATATATATATATATATATATATTTACATTATATAGAAATAATGTAAAAACAAACCAACAGTGTTAGTCTAAAAACCTGAATTACCAGATTGGTGAATCCTCCCTTCACCCCTTCTGTGCACATACAGTCCCAGCTGTGAAAGCTGCTGCCTGTCTGAGCAGTGCTTCCAATTATGTACTGGGGGCTCTTCAAGTTCACTCCTGTTTACCAGGCTTCCCTCCACGGTATGCCTGTTCTGCTGACATCCACCAAGGGCCTGCCCAAAAGGAGCTCGACTGCCTTTTTAAAAAATAGTCTTCAGTTTCCAAGAAGCCTAGGCCGTCCGGGTCTGTTTGGCAGAAATCCTCGCTGCGGCCTCCAGCTCTGGCCACGTGCCTCCTCACAGGTTTCTTGACTTCTCTGCACTCAGACGCAGCTTATGAACCACATCATCTTGCTTCTTTCTTCCTTTCTGGCCCTGCCTGGCCCTGGCAACGAACCTGTGCTGTGTTCCGTATCATTGTACTGCTGTCCACAGCATATTTGCCTTTCGCTCAGCTCCTTTGGCTGTCCTGATGCAGTGTTTAGTGTGGTGGGGTAGGAAGGGCATGGTTTGGGACTCAGGCAAGAGGTCTGACCCATCTTTGCTGTTTACAGAAGCTGTGTGATCTTGAACACAATAGTTAACCTTCCCAAACTTAAAAACCGCTGCTTTAACATAGATGATAGTTTTTAACTTCATCTGATTATTATGAGAATTAAATGAACTAATGTAGGTAAAATGCTCAGCACATAATTATGCTACATGCACATGAGTTAGCATTTTCTTCTCTTCCAGACCTTCACTTTAATTAGCCAATCTCCACACATGTGCACCTGAACAATTTATCAGCTTAGTTCCTGAATACTTATTTACCACATTTGTCAGCCAGGCTTCCTCAAGCCCTCCATGAAGACAGCCAGGTCCCTTCGCTACTGCCAGTCGAGGAAGAGGGCAATTTCCATTACCAGTGTCCATGAAATAAAGTCATTCTCATGCATCACTTTCTAAGCACAATTAGTGATGGTTCTAATGAAGGGATGATGCATATAGGAATGAAAGGTTTAGCTTAGTCCAAGCCCTGATATACCTCAAGAATCTGCTGGAAGAGGTCAGGCAATGACAAAAGGTTGACTTTATTTCCTTTGGGTCCTCATCCCATTACTCACAGCTAGGAGTAAGCATGACATTGTGCTTGGAGGCTGCCAGAAATTTTAGAGCCAGACTGCCTGGGTTCAAATCCTGGTTTTGCCACTTACAAGAAGATGACTTTGAGTGAGTTATTTAACTTCACACTTCAGTGTCCTCATCTGTGGTACAAGGATAGTATCTACCTCATAGGGTTATTCTGACAGTCATTGAGTTCACATCTACAAGCTGCTTACAACAATGCCTGGGATATAGTAAAGGCTATGTGTTTTAAAAAATAGGGACACCTGGATGGCTCACTAGGTTAAATGTCCAACTTCAGCTTAGGTCATGATCTGATGGTTTGTGGGTTTGAGCTCCGCATCGGGGCTGAGCTGACAGTTCAGAGCCTGGAGCCTGCTTCGGATTCTGTCTCCCTCTCTCTCTGGCCCTTCCCTGCTCACACTCTGTCTCTCTCTCACTCTCAAAAATAAACATTAAAAAAATTAAAAAATAGAACATAAGAGCATCTAGGTGTCTCAGGCAGTTAAGTGTCTGACTCTTGATCTCAGTTCAGGTTTTGATCTCAAGGTTGAGAGTTCAAGCCCTCAAGGCTGCAAGTTGCAAGCCCTCAAGTTGCAAGGCTTTTGGTCTTGCAACTGGGCATGAAGCCTACTTAAAAACAAAACAAAACAACAACAACAACAAAAAACAAAACAAAACAAGAAAACAAAAACAAAGAAACCCCACAAAAAACAAACACATTTAAACACATTTAAAAATGCAAGGTACTAAAACTGTGTCCCCAAAATGTGAAAAGCACATGCATACAGTAGCTCTCCTTTTGCCTTAACTGAACCCCAGAAGGCTCTATTGGAGGGCAAAAATTCAGCAGGTTCCTGCTCTTGTGTGTTTGCTCAAAACTGCACTGATCTGTGAATCCAGCCTCAAGGTGAGCTTCCAGTACTTCTACCAGTACAAGAATGATGAGGTCTTTATCAGGCTAGACCAAGTGATCTTTGACTGGATTATCGAAGACAACTACCCAACTAAAGAAACAGTGCTAGCTCTTTGTATATAAAACTTTTAAAAAATCTTTAAAATAAAAATACTACTTACTCCTGGGGAAATACTTGGACCTGTGACTATTTTTCCCATCTCCCCCTACAGAATACATTCTGTCAGTAATAACTATTCCTCAAAGTCTTTTGCTCAGGAGCCTTCTGACATGCGGCGTTCCTTGATCTTTACAACAGGTGAGCCTTCTCCCACTTCGTTTACTTTGTCTCCTAAGTTCCTTTCACTTAATATTCTGAGGGAGCACTTGCCATGTACCAGGCACTAAGCCAGATACTGAGCTACACCAATGAATAAGACTCACATGAACTTCGAAGTCCTGAAGCTTTTAATTTTGAGGACAAGAACTATGTTTTCTTTGCTTTGTAACTCTGTCTATACATCTGGTAAAATGGTTTTCACTTAAATAGACACTTGATCAACCTGTTAGACTCAAAGAACAGCTAACAGGGAGCCAGGAGAACAGGACTCTGCTGGTAACAAGACTGTCCTCTTGGGTAAGTGACTTACATGTGGGGTGAATTCTGATCCCTTTCCTGTGTGATAGTAGCATCGACCTATGTTGCCTTCAAAGACCCCTGCCTCCTCCAACTGTCACTAAATAGTGTTTGTGAGAGTTGAAGATTATTTCAGGTAAGTACCTAATGTTAGCTGTCTTTTAAGTAAGGCAGTAGGACTTTAAAAATAAAAATAACCACCATAATATCTCTGAAAGGAATATAAATTTCCAGGATCAGTTTTGTAGGTTGCTTTTGAGTTGTCATAACTTCAGTGTTTAGATTTTTGTTTTAAAACCAGACATAGAACAATGAAAAATGAGTGACACCAGGTAAAGGACAGAGTTAACACTGTGTTTTTTTTTAAACTGCTGATGTGAAATTTTAGTTTCTCCATAAATATTTGGTGACAAAGTCTCTTTTCTTCTTGAGTGAGGTAAATACACCACTCGTCCAAAAAGGACTACACAGGGGGTAAAATTATTCACAAAACTTAGCTCAGTATGAGTCTGAAGTAATGACTTCCAAGGGCAATCAGGCTTATGAATCCAGGTTCTCTGCAAATTGTATATATTTGTATTTACAGTTTGATTTGTATATATTAAAGGATTGATGAGACAAAGAAAGAATTGTTGTACAATTCATGTTCCTATGAGAAAAAAAGCAGCCTAAATCCCATCAGAGTAGATTTTACTGAATGCAAAATGTCAAGGAAAATATATTATAGGTCCAATACTTCCTTATATCAATATTTAAAGTTGAGTTACAGCCATACAAACCTTTAAGATCCTAAAAGATGATTTCATTAAAAACCTGCCATTTTGCAGAAGCCTAGAGAAAATAAGTGAACTTTCCAAGGCTACTCCATGAATTAGCTGGAATTCTAACACTCTCCTTTGGTCACTTAATCCCACAGACTGTCTCTGTATATGGAGCAAATGGCCACTGACGTCTTTGTTCCTCATCTTTTAAAGATAGTCAGTTTAGAAAGCTCATACTTTGTGAATTGGTTGTAGTCATTTCTCTTAGTCAAGCTGTTCCTTATTAAGCTAAATCCTTCATTTCTTCTTATAACCTAAACATTTCTTTTACCTTTAAGAGCTCCCCTTTTCTACCTTCTTCTCTTTTCCTATTTCTGTGTCTTCTGTAAAACTTCCCTTCACTCACTTTACTTATCATCTCACTGGAGTTGGTCCAACTGTCAGTGCAGCCCTGACAACATCTCCATTCAGGATTCTTAGAAGGATTTTACTTTCGATTTTGAAAGCTGGTGCATGTGCATTCATATCTGGTGTTTCTTATTTCAATTATTTTTGAGCTGCTATCAAAGATTTAATGTTGACTGTGGAAACTTTCTCTATCTTGTCTGACACTTTGAAGACAAATTCCTTCATCCTGGATCATCCTAGGGAACCACACTATTAAGTCCTGGATGGAATGCTAAATATTACTTGACACATTTGTTTGCTAGTGGTGCTATGCCCTTTTGAGGGCATAAGTGGGGGTGAGGGGGAGATAAACACATAAATGACTGAAGGAGAAAATAATTAAATATTTGATGCTACTTAGGCAAAGAAAGTTGTTACATGAAAGTGGTGCAGGTGGTTAAGTATCAGCTTCTCTCATTCCAAGTTGGTAAAACACATTCTCCCAGAAATATCAGAGAGAGAATCACTCTTCTTCACCTCAGCTTCTGCAGGGAAATGCAGTCATTTCCTGCGCCTAAGTGAACCTATAGGTTTATAATGTCTGAGCTCCCAATATAGCCTAATTGTTCAAAAAAAAAAAAAAAATCTTTGGGACTCTGACTTAATAATATGGTTCTAGAATAGTCAATGTCAAAAAACTGATAGGCTGGATATGTCAGACTATCTCATATCACAATAACCCTCCCATTGATTAAAATTATGAAAGCTGAATAAAGAAAATGTTTTAAGGCATCCAAGAACTTCCAAAAACTTTCTCTCTGTGCTTGAGGGGGCTACAGTGGATAAGAGGAGAGAAGCACAGAAAGAGCCTGACATTTAGCTGAACATTTCTCCAGAGCCATTTGCTGATTTAGAAGCAATGGCTAAAATCAAGAGAAGCTAAGTATAGCTTCTGGAAGGCTCACAAGGCTGATGAGACAAAAATTTGGACTTAAGACCCACCAATGAGGACAGCTGATAAAAACTTTAGACTTTTAATGCCCACCCCCCATGAAGACTTCAACTTTGGGGGCAAACAAGAAATATACCTGCTCTCACAAAAACTAAAACCAAGATTTGAATCATCTAAATCCCTAATTACATTATGATCTGCCTCTAACCTAATTGCCTGACAGAAGCTGAAGTATATTCTCTCCAGGCAGAAGCTAACATCATCTAGAGCCTCAACTTATCTCTACAATCTTTCAAAAACAATGTCTGGAATTTAATTTTAAAATTATCAATAAAGAAAATAGAAGAAAGTCTTTGTGAGCTTAAGTTAGGCAAATATTACTTAACTATGATATCAAAAGCACAATCCATCAAAGAATAAGTTGATATATTAGACTTGCTCAAAATTGAGACTTCCTGTTCTTTGAAAGATGCAGTTAATAGAATGAAAAGAGAAGCTACACTATGAGGGAAAATATTTTTAAATCAAATGGTAAAAACAAACAAACAAACAAAAAAAAAAACAAAACAAAAAAACTTTTAGCTAGAATATGTAAAAAACTTCCAAAACTCAGTAATAAGAAAACAAACTTTCCAATGAAAAAAATGGGCATAAGGCACATATGGATGGCTCAGGAAGTTGAGTATCCAACTCTTGATTTCTCAGGTCATGATCCCAGGGTCATGGGATTGAGCCCTGCATTAGGCTCTGTGGTGAGCATGGAGCCTGCCTGGGATTCTCTCTTTTCCTCTGCCCCTCTCCCCTGCTCATGCTTTCTCTCTAATGAAAAAAAGGGGGCATTAGATTTTAAAGGAGACTTAACCAATGGCTATATATATATATATATATATATATATATGACAACTAAACACACAGAAAATACTTAACATCATTAGTCATTAG
Source organism: Panthera tigris (assembly GCF_018350195.1). Taxonomy (NCBI): domain Eukaryota; kingdom Metazoa; phylum Chordata; class Mammalia; order Carnivora; family Felidae; genus Panthera; species Panthera tigris. The sequence goes on from NC_056660.1 coordinate 168,682,484, forward strand.
GGAAATAAAATCACAAGGAGAACCCACTCACTCTAGTTATAATGACAAAAAAAAAAGACAAAACCAAATACTTCCAAGGATGTGTGAAACTACTAATATTCATATTTTGCTGGTGGGGACAAAAAGTGGTACAGCCACTTGAAGAAATAAAGGTTTGCAATGTCTTGTAAAATTATATATACACTTAAAATAAGACTTAGCAACCCTACCCCTATTTATTTTCTCAAGACAAATGAAAGTTTATAGTGGCTTTATTTGTAACCACCAAAAACTAAAAACAACCAAATATCCTTCAACTGCAGAATGGCTATATAAACTATAGTGCAATAGAATACTAACCAGCAACAGGAAAGAACCATCTACTCATACGTACAACATTGCTGACTCTCAATGCATCATGCTGAGGTAAAGAAGCCAGTGTCAAAAGGCTACATGCTGTGTGATTCTATTTATACGACATTCTGAAAAAGGTAAAACTATAGGGACAGAAATAAGACCAGTTGTCATAAAGAAAAGGAAAGACAAAAAGGGGCTTTGGGGAACATGGAGGGATGGTGGGACTGAGCTAAATGTAGACACAGTGGTGGTTACATGATTGTACATGTTTGTGAAAACTCTCAGAACTGGACTCTCACTTCTGGGAGTATAAACATATTTTTCACTAAGTACAATTAAAAACTCTGGGCTTTAAACATGAAATAAACATAAGAAGACTCTAAAAGGTGAAAAAGAGCAGGCAGATCACCTAGGGTCCTTGGGCTCCAAGGAACAACACCAGAGGACTGGGATAAGTTATGTATATGTAATTTAATACTTAGACAACCACTAAAAGAGCTATAGAGACACTAAAAATACTTCAGAGAAATCAAAATGAAGCTCTAAAAAATGCTCAAGTAACCCACAAGGAGACAGAAAAAAGAAAAACAAAAAACAGAGTGAACATATAGAAAACAAAAAACAAAATTGTAAACCTCACCTCTCATGTATCAAAGATTACATTAAATATAAATGGTGTGGATACACCCAGTAAAGACAGATTGTGAGAGTGGATCAAAAAACATGACTTATTATATATTATCTACCAGAAACTCACTTCAAATATAGTAATATAGGCAGGTTAAAAATAAAAGGATAAAAGATATATCATGCAAACATTAATCAAAAGAAAACAGGAATAGCTGAGTTAATATCAGGTAAAATGGACTTCAGAGTAAAGAACAATAATAGAGACAGAGAGGGATAATGTATAATGATTACAAAGGTCAATCTACCAAGAAGACATAGAAATCATAAATGATATGAAGAGATATTTCACCAAAAAAGATACAGAATGGAGAATAAACACCTAAAATTTGTCAACATTAGCCATTATGGAAATGCAAATTATAATCACAGGATATCATTGCACACTTATTGAAATGACTAAAACAAAAATATACTGACAACACATAAATATTGGTAAGGATACAGAGATTGGATCATTCATACATTGCTGGTGTGAACACTAAATGGTATCATCACTCTGTTAAACAGTTTGGCAGGAGAGAATGAAGCAAAAGAATAAATGAAAAATGAATGACCATGAATTTTTAAAAAAATGGTGAAAGTATGAAGCAACAGATTCAGCAGGTGCTACAAAAACAAAACAAAACAAAAAACAAACAAACACACACATAAAAAAATACAGGATAAATGCAAAGCAAAGCACACCTAGGCACATAATTGTATGACTGTTGAAAACCAATGACAAAGAGAATTTAAAATAGCTATGGAAAAAAGACACCTAGAAAGGGGAAACAAAGATTTCAGCCTGATTCTACAATAGACATACAGGAAATCAAAAGACAATGGAATGACTTCATCAAATAGTAGATACAAGAGAACCACACAAAAGTAATCAGAAGAAAGCTGAAGTAACAATATTAACATCAGACAAAATAGAGTTTAAAACAGGAACAATACTGGAGACAAAGGAGACATTATACAGACAAGAGAGCAGTATTTCAGGAAGATTTAAAAACTATATGTGTATATACACCTAATAATGGGGGCTCATAATACATGAAGGATATATTCTGAAAGAAAAAAATAGATGATTCAAAAATTATAGTTGATGATTTCAGTATCTCACATACAAGTATTAATTTGTAAGCACGCATTAGCACAGCTTTGAAACTTAAAAAACAAAAATTAACATATATAAAAGGAGAAATGACAAACTCACAACCACAGAGGGAGATTTTATCACACATCTCTCAGTAACAGATTGAAGAAGCATACAAAAGTTAGCAAGAATACAGACAATTTAACAACATGATTTACAAAATAGAACTTATGGATATATCTAGGAAACTCTACTCTAAAACTGCGGAATATAAATTATGTTCTAGTGATTTTGAATTATTTACAAAATGAGCTACACTAGACCATAAAGTATGCCTCTACAAATTTCAAAGGAGATAATAGTGAGCGTATTCTCTCACTACAGTGATATTAAGCTAAAGAATTTATCCAAAAATAGAAAGTCACTAAATACCCAGAAATACATATAATCCATTGGTTAAGGATGAGATGACAATAAAAATTTAAAAATATTTTGGACTGAAATATAATAAAAATAGAAATTAACAAATCTTGTAGAATGCAGCTAAAACTTATGTTTAAAGGTAAATTTATAGTTTTTTGTGCATATATTGCAATGACGGAAAAACTGAAAATCAATGATGTAAATTTTTCAAAAGGTAAAGAAAAAGAAAACACCTAGTAGAACCCCAAAAAGTAGAAGGAAGAAATAATATATAAAAATGCAAAAAAAAAAGAATAGCAACAAATGCAATAATGAGAATAAATAAATGTAAAAGTTGGTCTTTTAGAAAGATTTAATGAGAAAGATAAACTCCTAGCAAGAATTATGAGAGAGAATGATGCAGAGAGAAGAATTTCCAATACCACTTGTGGAAAAGGTGAAATCACTACAGATTATTCATTTGTTACAAACACATTAGAGGATAGTATTAATAACTTTTTGCCAAAAAAAACCTTTTTGCCAGTAAATTGAAAAACAATAAAATGGGAAAATTGATAGAAAAGCCCAACTTTTCCAAAAATATTGTAAGAAAAATTTGAATTTGAGTATTCTTATATCTGATTTAAGTAGCCAAATTTTTATTGAAAAACCATCCCTTAGAAAACTCCAGTCACAGATAGCTCCACTAATGAATTCTTATAAACATTAAAGGACAAAATAATATTAATCTTACATAAACCCTTACAGAGAACAGGAAAAAAGTCAGCTTATTTTTGAGGCCAGCAACATCTTGAGAGCAAATTCCTATATGACTATCACAAAAAAGAAAAATTACTTCAATCTCTTTTATGAACATAGATACCAAATAATCCTACACAAATGCTAACATACCAAATCCAGTGATACATAAAAGGAGCCAAACAGTATGACTAAGAATGTAAGTTTGGTTTACTTATTCAAGAACCCATCAGTATAATTCATTACATTAAGAGAACAAAGGAAAAAAAATATATGATTAATTCAGTAAATGAATTAAACACATTTGATGAAATTCAATACCCAATAAAAACTCACCAAAATAGGATTAGAAAGAAACTTCCTTAATCAGACAAAGTCTATCTACCAAAAAAGCCTACAGATAGCATCATACTAAATAGTGAGAGACTAAAATCATTTCCCTGAGGTTAGGAATGAGACAAGGACATCTACTACCAATACTTCTATTCATCATTATCTTAAAGGTCCTAACTTGGGCAACAAGTCAAGAAAAATAAGCAAAGGATAGTGTAATTCTACACTATTAGAATTAATAAGTGAAAATAGCAGTTTATTAATACAAAAGCAGTATACAGAAACCATTTTATATTTCTAGATATAAGTGGCAAGGATTTAGAAAATAAAATTTTAAATAATATTTCAAGGGGCATAAAATTCTAATACCTTAAACTAAATCTAATGACAGATGTACTCCTACACACACACACAATAAAACATTATTTAGGAAAAATAAATTATGATGTAAATAAAAGTAGGGATTTATCACATTCAAGCATTAGAAGTCACAATATTTATATTTATATAAATATAAGATATATAAATATATATTATATATTATATTATATATTATTTATATATTTATATATTCTATATTATATATATTTATATGTTATATATATTATATATTATATATTATATATTATAAATATATATTTATATAAACTGAGAGCTTTCCTCCTAAGGTCAGGAACATGATAGGAATGTCCACTCTCACCACTGTTATTCAACATAGTACTAGAAATCCTAGCCTCAGCAATCAGACAATAAAATGGAATAAAACACAAACATATTAGCAAGGAAGAAGGCAAACTTTCACTCTTTGCAGATGACATGTTACTCTATGTGGAAAACCCCAAAACTGCTAGCAATGATACATGAATTCAGCAAAGTCTCAGGATATAAAAATCAATGTACAGAAATCAGTTGCATTTCTATATACCAAGAATGAAGCAGCAGGAAAAGAAATCAAGGAATCGATCCCATTTACAATTGTGCCAAAAACCATAAGATACCTAGGAATAAATGTAACAAAAAGGTAAAAGATCTGTATGCTGAAGACTACAGAAAGCTTATGAAAGAAATTAAAGACACACAGAGAAATCGAAAAACATCCCATACTCATGGATTGGAAGAACAAATATTGTTAAAATGTCACTACTGCCCAAATCAATCTACATATTTAATTCAGTCTCTACCCAAACAACACCAGCATTCTTCACAGAGCTAGAACAAACAATTCAGAAAAGATCCCGAATAGCCAAAGTAATGTTGAAAAAGAAAACCAAAGCTGGAGGCATCACCATTCTGGACTTCAAGGTGTATTACAAAGCTGTAATCATCAAGACAGTATGGTACCAGCAGAAAAACAGACACATAGATCAATGGAACAGAATAAGAGAGCCCAGAAAGGACCCACAAATGTATGACCAAACTAATCTTCAACAAAGCAGGAAAAAGTATCCAAAGGAACAAAGACCTTAGCAAATGGTGCTTGGAGAACTGGACAGCAACATGCAAAAAATGAAACCAGACCACTTTCTTACACCATGCACAAAAATAAATTCAAAATGGATGACAGATTTAAATGTGAGACAGGAAACCATCAAACTCTTAGAGGTGAACATGGGCAGCAACCTATTTGACCTTGGCCACAGCAACTTCTTACTTGACATGTCTTGGAAGGCAAGGGAAAAAAAGCAAAATTGAATTATTGGGACCTGATCAAGATAAAAAGCTTCTGCACAGCAAAGGAAATAATCAGCAAAACTAAAAGTCAACTGACGGAATGGGAGAAAATATTTGCAAGCAACATATCAGATAAAGGGCTAGTATCCAAAATCTATAAAGAACTTACCAAACTCAACACCCAAAAAACAAGTAATCCTGTGAAGAAATGGGCGAAGACATGAATAGATTTTTCCAAAGAAGACATCCAGATGGCTAACAGATACATGAAAAGATGCTCAACATCACTCATCATCAGGGAAATACAAATCAAAACCACAATGAGATACCACCTCACACAAGTCAGGGTAGCTAAAATTAACAACTCAGTAAACATCAGATGTTGGCGGGGTTTTCCGGAAGATGGCGGCGTAGGAGGACGCGGGGCTTACAGCGCGTCCGGCCGATCACTTAGATTCCACCTACACCTGCCTAAAGAACCCAGAAAACCGCCAGAGGATTAGCAGAAGGGAGTCTCAGGAGTCAAGCGCAGACTAGAGGCCCACGGAAGAGGGTAGGAAGGGCGGCGAGGCGGTGCGCGCTCCACGGACTGGCGGGAGGGAGCCGGGGTGGAGGGGCGGCTCGCCGGCCAAGCAGAGCCCCCGAGTCGGGCTGGCAAAAGCGGAGGGGCCGGACAGACTGTGTTCCGACAGCAAGCGCGACTTAGCGTCTGGGAGGTCATAAGTTAACAGCTCTGCTCGGAAAGCGGGAAGGCTGGAGGACAAAGGGAGGGAGAGCTGCTGAGCCCCCGGACAGCAGAGCTCAGCTTGGCGGGGAACAAAGGCGCTCACCAGCGCCATCTCCCCCACCCATCCCCCAGCCAAAATCCCAAAGGGAACCAGTTCCTGCCAGGGAACTTGCTCGCTCCGCGCAAACACCCAACTCTGTGCTTCTGCGGAGCCAAACCTCCGGCAGCGGATCTGACTCCCTCCCGCTGCCACAGGGCCCCTCCTGAAGTCGATCACCTAAGGAGAAGCAAGCTAAGCCTGCCCCTCCAGCCCCCGTGCACCTTGCCTACCCACCCCAGCTAATACGCCAGATCCCCAGCAACACAAGCCTGGCAGTGTGCAAGTAGCCCAGACGGGACACGCCACCCCACAGTGAATCCCGCCCCTAGGAGAGGGGAAGAGAAGGCACACACCAGTCTGACTGTGGCCCCAGCGGTGGGGCCCCGCAGCGGACTGCGGCCCCGCCCACTAACTCCAGTTATACACCACAGCACAGGGGAAGTGCACTGCAGGTCCTCACCACGCCAGGGACTCTCCAAAATGACCAAACGGAAGAATTCCCCTCAGAAGAATCTCCAGGAAATAACAACAGCTAATGAACTGATCAAAAAGGATTTAAATAATATAACAGAAAGTGAATTTAGAATAATAGTCATAAAATTAATCGCTGGGCTTGAAAACAGTATACAGGACAGCAGAGAATCTCTTGCCATAAAGATCGAGGGACTAAGGAACAGTCACGAGGAGTTGAAAAACGCTTTAAACGAAATGCAAAACAAAATGGAAACCACAATGGCTCGGCTTGAAGAGGCAGAGGAGAGAATAGGTGAACTAGAAGATAAAGTTATGGAGAAAGAGGAAGCTGAAAGAAAGAGAGATAAAAAAATCCAGGAGTATGAGGGGAAAATTAGAGAACTAAGTGATACACTAAAAAAAAATAATATACGCATAATTGGTATCCCAGAGGAGGAAGAGAGAGGGAAAGGTGCTGAAGGGGTACTTGAAGAAATTATAGCTGAGAACTTCCCTGAACTGGGGAAGGAAAAAGGCATTGAAATCCAAGAGGCACAGAGAACTCCCTTCAGACATAACTTGAATCGATCTTCTGCACGACATATCATAGTGAAACTGGCAAAATACAAGGATAAAGAGAAAATTCTGAAAGCAGCAAGGGATAAACGTGCCCTCACATATAAAGGGAGACCTATAAGAGTCGTGACTGATCTCTCCTTTGAAACTTGGCAGGCCAGAAAGGCTTGGCACGATATCTACAGTGTGCTAAACAGAAAAAATATGCAGCTGAGAATCCTTTATCCAGCAAGTCTGTCATTTAGAATAGAAGGAGAGATAAAGGTCTTCCCAAACAAACAAAAACTGAAGGAATTTGTCACCACGAAACCAGCCCTACAAGAGATCCTAAGGGGGATCCTGTGAGACAAAGTACCAGAGACATCACTACAAACATAAAACATACAGACATCACAATGACTCTAAACCCATATCTTTCTATAATAACACTGAATGTAAATGGATTAAATGCGCCAACTAAAAGACATAGGGTATCAGAATGGATAAAAAAACAAGACCCATCTATTTGCTGTCTACAAGAGACTCATTTTAGATCTGAGGACACCTTTAGATTGAGAGTGAGGGGATGGAGAACTATTTATCATGCTCCTGGAAGCCAAAAGAAAGCTGGAGTAGCCATACTTATATCAGACAAACTAGACTTTAAATTAAAGGCTGTAACAAGAGATGAAGAAGGGCATTATATAATAATCACAGGGTCTATCCACCAGGAAGAGCTAACTATTATAAATGTCTATGCGCCAAATACCCGAGCCCCCAGATATATAAAACAATTACTCATAAACATAAGCAACCTTATTGATAAGAATGTGGTCATTGCAGGGGACTTTAACACCCCACTTACAGAAATGGATAGATCATGTAGACACACAGTCAATAAAGAAACACGGGCCCTGAATGATACATTGGATCAGATGGACTTGACAGATATATTTAGAACTCTGCATCCCAAAGCAACAGAATATACTTTCTTCTCGAGTGCACATGGAACATTCTCCAAGATAGATCATATACTGGGTCACAAAACAGCCCTTCATAAGTTTACAAGAATTGAAATTATACCATGCATACTTTCAGACCACAATGCTATGAAGCTTGAAATCAACCACAGGAAAAAGTCTGGAAAACCTCCAAAAGCATGGAGGTTAAAGAACACCCTATTAACGAATGAGTGGGTCAACCAGGCAATTAGAGAAGAAATTAAAATATATATGGAAACAAACGAAAATGAAAATACAACAATCCAAACGCTTTGGGATGCAGCGAAGGCAGTCCTGAGAGGAAAATACATTGCAATCCAGGCCTATCTCAAGAAACAAGAAAAATCCCAAATACAAAACCTAACAGCACACCTAAAGGAAATAGAAGCAGAACAGCAAAGGCAGCCTAAACCCAGCAGAAGAAGAGAAATAATAAAGATCAGAGCAGAAATAAACAATATAGAATCTAAAAAAACTGTAGAGCAGATCAACGAAACCAAGAGTTGGTTTTTTGAAAAAATAAACAAAATTGACAAACCTCTAGCCAGGCTTCTCAAAAAGAAAAGGGAGATGACCCAAATAGATAAAATCATGAATGAAAATGGAATGATTACAACCAATCCCTCAGAGATACAAACAATTATCAGGGAATACTACGAAAAATTATATGCCAGCAAATTGGACAACCTGGAAGAAATGGACAAATTTCTAAACACCCACACTCTTCCAAAACTCAATCAGGAGGAAATAGAAAGCTTGAACAGACCCATAACCAGCGAAGAAATTGAATCGGTTATCAAAAATCTCCCAACAAATAAGAGTCCAGGACCAGATGGCTTCCCAGGGGAGTTCTACCAGACATTTAAAGCAGAGATAATACCTATCCTTCTCAAGCTATTCCAAGAAATAGAAAGGGAAGGAAAACTTCCAGACTCATTCTATGAAGCCAGTATTACTTTGATTCCTAAACCAGACAGAGACCCAGTAAAAAAAAGAGAACTACAGGCCAATATCCCTGATGAATATGGATGCAAAAATTCTCAATAAGATACTAGCAAATCGAATTCAACAGCATATAAAAAGAATTATTCACCATGATCAAGTGGGATTCATTCTTGGGATGCAGGGCTGGTTCAACATTCGCAAATCGATCAACGTGATACATCACATTAACAAAAAAAAAGATAAGAACCATATGATCCTGTCAATCGATGCAGAAAAGGCCTTTGACAAAATCCAGCAAACTTTCTTAATAAAAACCCTTGAGAAAGTCGGGATAGAAGGAACATACTTAAAGATCATAAAGGCCATTTATGAAAAGCCCACAGCTAACATCATCCTCAACGGGGAAAAACTGAGAGCTTTTTCCCTGAGATCAGGAACACGACAGGGATGCCCACTATCACTGCTGTTGTTCAATATAGTGCTGGAAGTTCTAGCATCAGCAATCAGACAACAAAAGGAAATCAAAGGCATCAAAATTGGCAAAGATGAAGTCAAGCTTTTGCTTTTTGCAGATGACATGATATTATACATGGAAAATCCGATAGACTCCACCAAAAGTCTGCTAGAACTGATACATGAATTCAGCAAAGTTGCAGGATACAAAATCAATGTGCAGAAATCAGTTGCATTCTTATACACTAACAATGAAGCAACAGAAAGACAAATGAAGAAACTGATCCCATTCACAATTGCACCAAGAAGCATAAAATACCTAGGAATAAATCTAACCAAAGATGTAAAAGATCTGTATGCTGAAAACTATAGAAAGCTTATGCAGGTAATTGAAGAAGATATAAAGAAATGGAAAGACATTCCATGCTCATGGATTGGAAGAATAAATATTGTCAAAATGTCAATACTACCCAAAGCTATCTACACATTCAATGCAATCCCAATCAAAATTGCACCAGCATTCTTCTCGAAACTAGAACAAGCAATCCTAAAATTCATATGGAACCACAAAAGGCCCCGAATAGCCAAAGTAATTTTGAAGAAGAAGACCAAAGCAGGAGGCATCACAATCCCAGAATTTAGCCTCTACTACAAAGCTGTCATCATCAAGACAGCATGGTATTGGCATAAAAACAGACACATAGACCAATGGAATAGAATAGAAACCCCAGAACTAGACCCACAAACGTATGGCCAACTCATCTTTGACAAAGCAGGAAAGAACATCCAATGGAAAAAAGACAGTCTCTTTAACAAATGGTGCTGGGAGAACTGGACAGCAACATGCAGAAGGCTGAAACTAGACCACTTTCTCACACCATTCACAAAAATAAACTCAAAATGGATAAAGGACCTGAATGTGAGACAGGAAACCATCAAAACCTTAGAGGAGAAAGCAGGAAAAGACCTCTCTGACCTCAGCCGTAGCAATCTCTTACTCGGCACATCCCCAAAGGCAAGGGAATTAAAAGCAAAAGTGAATTACTGGGACCTTATGAAGATAAAAAGCTTCTGCACAGCAAAGGAAACAACCAACAAAACTAAAAGGCAGCCAACGGAATGGGAAAAGATATTTGCAAATGACACATCGGACAAAGGGCTAGTATCCAAAATCTATAAAGAGCTCATCAAACTCCACACCCGAAAAACAAATAACCCAGTGAAGAAATGGGCAGAAAACATGAATAGACACTTCTCTAAAGAAGACATCCGGATGGCCAACAGGCACATGAAAAGATGCTCAACGTCGCTCCTTATCAGGGAAATACAAATCAAAACCACACTCAGATACCACCTCACGCCAGTCAGAGTGGCCAAAATGAAGAAATCAGGAGACTATAGATGCTGGAGAGGATGTGGAGAAACAGGAACCCTCTTGCACTGTTGGTGGGAATGCAAATTGGTGCAGCCGCTCTGGAAAGCAGTGTGGAGGTTCCTCAGAAAATTAAAAATAGACCTACCCTATGACCCAGCAATAGCACTGCTAGGAATTTATCCAAGGGATACAGGAGTACTGATGCATAGGGGCACCTGTACCCCAATGTTTATAGCGGCACTCTCAACAATAGCCAAATTATGGAAAGAGCCTAAATGTCCATCAACTGATGAATGGATAAAGAAATTGTGGTTTATATACACAATGGAATACTACGTGGCAATGAGAAAAAATGAAATATGGCCTTTTGTAGCAACATGGATGGAACTGGAGAGTGTGATGCTAAGTGAAATAAGCCATACAGAGAAAGACAGATACCATATGGTTTCACTCTTATGTGGATCCTGAGAAACATAACAGAAACCCATGGGGGAGGGGAAGGAAGGAAAGAAAAAAAAAAAAAAGAGGTTAGAGTGGGAGAGAGCCAAAGCATAAGAGACTGTTAAAAACTGAGAACAAACTGAGGGTTGATGGGGGGTGGGAGGGAGGGCAGGGTGGGTGATGGGTATTGAGGAGGGCACCTTTTGGGATGAGCACTGGGTGTTGTATGGAAACCAATTTGACGGTAAATTTCATATATTAAAAAAAAAAAAAATCAGATGTTGGCAAGGATGCAGAGAAAGGGGAACCCTTTTGTCCTGTTGGTGGGGATGCAAACTGGTGCAACCACGCTGGAGAAAAGTATGGATGTTCTTCAAAAAGCTAAAAATAGAACTACCCTACAACCCAGGAATTGCACTACTAGGTATTTATCCAAAGGACACAGGAGGGCTGTTTCTAAGGGGCACATGCACCCCAATGTTTGTAGCAGCACTATGAACAATGGAACAATAGGCAAATCATGCAAAGAGTCCAAATGTCTATCAACACTCTCTCTCTCTCTCTACACACACACACACACACACACACACACACACACACACACACACACTGGAATATTACTTGGCAATCAAAAAATGAATTATTGCCGTTTGCAGTAACATGGATGGAACAAGAGTATATTATGCTAAGCTATATAAGTCAGTCAGAGAAAGACAAATACATGATTTCACTCATATGCAGAATTTAAGAAACAAAACAGATAAATATAGGGAAAAGGAAGGAAAAGTAAAATAAGACAAAAACAGGGAAGCAAACCATAAGAGATTCTTAAATACAAGAACTGAGGGTTGCTTGAGGAGAGATGGTTGGGGGGATGGGCCAAATGGGTGATGGGCATTCTACTCCTAAAACCAATACACTATATGTTGACTAACTTGAATCTAAATAATAATAATAATAAAAAGCTACAATATTGTAAACATTCCCCATCTTGTCTTCAGATTCAATGTAATCCCAACCCCAGTCTTTTTTTTTGGTGATGTTCTTGGGGGGTGAAAATTAGCAAACATATTCAAAAATATAGGTGGAAATATAAAGGGCCTACAGTAGCCATGACAATGTTGAGGAAGGCCAAAATTGGAGGACTTATGTGAGCAAATGTCAGGATAGTAATTAGGACAGTGTGATACTGATGCAAAGATAGACAAATAGGTAAATATGTGGACATTTAATTTATTACAAAGTTGTCAACATGCAGCAATGGGGGGATATAATCTATTCAATAAATAGTGGTGAGTCAATGGATAGGTCTGAGGAAAGGAGTCTTTACCTCCGCCTCACATCTTACAGATAACAAACTCGAGATGGGTTATTGGTCTAAATGATAAAGGTAAAAAAAAGAAGTTTTAGGATAATAATATTAAAAAATACTTTTATGGGGCGCCTGGGTGGCTTGGTCAGTTAAGCGTCAGACTTCGGCTCAGGTCATGATCTCACGGTCCGTGAGTTCGAGCCCCACGTCGGGCTCTGTGCTGACAGCTCAGAGTCTGGAGCCTGTTTCAGATTCTGTGTCTCCCTCTCTCTCTGCCCCTCCCCTGTTCATGTTCTGTCTCTCTCTGTCTCAAAAATAAATAAACGTTAAAAAAAATTAAAAAATACTTTTATGACTTAGAGGGAGGCAAAGACTTCTTAAAAAGGACAGAAGAAAGTACAGTCTATAAAAGAAAAGATTGGTAAACTTGACTACATTAACATAAAATTATGTTCATCAAAGGAAACCATTAATAGAATAAATAAGCTCACAGAGTGGGACAATATATTTGCAGTACATAAAAACAAAGAATGATTTGTAAGAGGATACACACACACACACACACACACACACACAAGTCCTACATTTCAAAATACAGACAAACCAATTTTAAAAACTGGACAAAAGCTGAAACAGGTAATTCACAAAAGTGGTTATGTAAATATGGAAAACTGTTTTGCAGCATATACTAAACCTGAAAAATTTCATATCCTGACTCAGATTCAATTCCTAGATAGGTGCCTAACAGAAATGCATAAATATGTATGATAAAAACATAGTCAAAAACATTACTAGCAGCATTATTCATAATCGTCCAAACCTGAGATAACCCAAATGTCCATCAACAGTAGAATGGATAAATACATTGTAGTATATGTACATAGAGAAGTACTATGTCGCAATAAAAAAGAACACTTGATGTTATATTTAACAACATAGATTAATCCCACAAGCATAATGCTAAGGAGAAAACACACAAGAAAGTAACCACTATCTAGTACTATTTATATAAAATTCGAAAACAAGACTAATCTGTGGTATCACAATTCTGAATAGTGGGTATCTTTGGGGTGCTAAAGGGCTAGTATCTGGCAGGGAGCACAAAGGTTGTTTCTGTTGTGCAGAGAAGGTTTTGTTTCTTAATTACAAGAGTGTGTTCATACTATGGAAGTTAATCAAGCCAGACATTTATAATTTTTACATGTTATTTCTGTGCGTATTCCATAAAAGTTTATTTAAATGAGACTAATAGGGAGACCTAAGTAGAAGCACTTTCCAATTAAAGGAATAACAAAAACAGGTTATTTTCCTTTGTATAAAATCCAAAATGATAAACAGCATTATCTAGATAAAATTAATTATTTCTTTCATAGGAAAGGCAGGTTGTAAGGTAATAGCATGTTATAGGAAAATACTTTTTAACATTTACAGTGATTACATTTCCTTTGTTTTTTATTGTGTCTCTTAAATTGTATTTAAGGAAGTGGCAGCTATTTCCCTGGGAAACACCATGTTCTTAAAAAAAAACTGAAGTATTTCTTCTTCAATCACATTTGTGCTACTACTGAAGAGGGCACAGCAGATATAACTTTACAGTGTCCCCTGTAGGTCAAAGTGTTTGCTTTGGTACAAAACAAATATATTGTTAGATTTGGGAATTAGGGTTTAAACACCACTAAAATTAGTGGGAGTTTTTAACAACTAGTTAAAAATAAATAATGAAAACTGAATATAAAGACAGGAATAAGGCCAGTGAAAAAAGGTCTTGAGGAAGCATAAAAGACAAAATGACCTAGGAAGACATGCATTTTATTGTTTACTAAAAATTAAAATAAATACATTTTTATTCTAGAAATCTTAGAAAGTACATGGAGTAAAAAAGAAAAGTAATTCATGATCCTACTACCCAGAGATAAAAACCCATGAGTTTGGCCCTATTCTTACCATTTATTTTCTGAGTCTATATTTCAATAGGTTTTAATGTATTATAACCAGCATTCTGCTCCTACCATGTTCCCATCTTGTTATACATTGTCCTGTATTTAATGGTTTTAAATTCTCCATATAATCACCTGTGTGCATTTTTTAAAAAAATACAGAAACCTGGATATTACTCCTGGCTACTGATTTGACTCTCATTGGAGAGACCTAGGCATAAGTATTTTGAAAAAGTTTTAACAGCTGATCTCAATGCAGAGCCAGGGTTGAGACTATCCTTTTGACTATTCTTTTCCCTTTAACTGATGCATAGTAGTCATCATATGCATGTACCATAATCTATTTAACTTGTTTCCAGTATTACCAGACATTTATGTTCTCTTTTTTTTTTGTGGGGGAGTGGGGTTGGGGGGCAAAGTATCAGATTATTTCCTACTATTAGATTCCTAGTAGTAAAGTTTTGGGTTCAATTTAACTGAAGCCTTTTTTTTTTAAGTTTATTTGTTTTGAGAGAGAGAATCCTAAGCAGACTCTGTGCTGACAGCATGACGCCCAATGTGGTGCTTGAACCTGCGAACAGTGAGATCATGCCCTGAGCCGAAGTCACTTAACCAAGTGAGCCACCCAGGCTCCCCTGACTTAACTGAAGGCTTTTGACTGTCACATCATCCTCTAGAAATGTTTTGTCAAAGTATTCCAGCACCAGCATAGTATGAGTTTTCTTGTTTCCCTGTACCATCACCAAATAATAATAAAAATTACAATTTTAAAACATTTTGACCAATTTTATTATTTTGATGTATGCCTTTCTTTGCCTATTGGTTAATAAAATTAAGCAACTTTTCTAATGTAAAGAAACAATTCTTACATGGAATGAGACTTGAGGAAAAGCCTAAAATTTTAAAGTAGCAATGAAAATGACTAGGTATTCAATGTTTCAAATCAGGAACTAAAGCAAAATTTAAATAGTTTTTATTGTGAAATCTAAGGTTATCTTATGTATGTTTTTCTAAATTAAAGTTAATAGAATAAACTAAAACACCCAAGGCAAAATGGGTTGGCATTTATTTCTTGTAAGTGTATTCAACTTTGAATCAATGTCTATAAACTCACTTTGTAGATTATCCATAAAAAATTAAAGTCCAGGGGAGCCTGGGTGGCTCAGTCGGTTGAGCATCCGACTCCAGCTCAGGTCATGATCTCACGGCTCATGGGTTTGAGCCCCATATCAGGCTCTGTGCTCACAGCTCAGAGCCTGGAGCCTGCTTCAGATTGTGTCTCTTTCTCTCTCTGCCCCTCCCCCACTCACGCTCTGTCTCTCTCTCTCTCTCAAAAATAAATAAACATTAAAAAAAATTAAAAAAAAATTAAAGTCCATGTGTATATATATCTGCACCATCATTGCATCTCATTCCCGGTCTAAACATTTATTGAACACTGTTATCAGTTGGAGTTCTAACAGGAAACAGAATACACATATTAGCATATTTTGAGGAGGGTTTACTTATAGAGGACTAATTACAAAGATATGGGTAGAGAGATGGGACCGGTAAGGGATAGAACAAGAAGGGCTGCTCCATTCCCAATCCTGGACAAAGATAGAGTTTGTTATAGGGTACACCAGCCTGAGAGACGGGTGATCTTTGGTGGAATAACGTAGCCAGTCCACAACCACTTCATAGCGAAGAAGCTAGAACACAAATTCCCTGACATCCGGGTCCTGTACAACCTCACCTACATTCTTCAACATCATCGCCCACCATGCTCTCTCCAGCTTTTTGCATGCCTCATTCCCTCACAGGTGTCAGATCTCTGGCCAAGCATTACCTCCTCAAGAGAGGCCTTCCCTGCTGTGCAAAGTAGCCAGAACAGCACTGTTCTCCCTCTCCCTAATCTTTCTCCTTTCCTTAACTATTACCACCTAACACAGTGCCTTTGTGTGCTTACTTCTCCACTGATTGCCTCCACCACCAGAAGGCAAGCTTTATGAGGGCGTGGACTTTATCTATATCATGTGTAACTGTATCTTCAGTGCTCAGAATGGTGTCTGGCTTGCAGTCAGACTTGAAGGAAATGGCTAGTAAATGCCCACATACCATAAAAATGTGAAATGTCATCATACAACTGTGTAAATGCACACATCTTTTTGGATTATCCATTTTCACTCAATTGCCTTTTCTAGCACAAATAACTCATTTTCTATCTAATTATATTTATGGTAGATTTTACCTCCAATATATATTTCTAACCTGACCATGGTTTTCTGTCCTTACTGACATTATTCAAGACTCAACTACTATCTCCCACTTCAACAAATACAATAGCCCCTTGGTCTCTCGTTCTTTCCTTTCCTTTCCTCTTTCAATCTTTGCATACAAAGCAGCCAGAGCAGGCTTTTTAAAAAACTGGTATTTCTCCACTGCTTAAAAAGCTTCAAAGGCTTCTGCTTTTGTGAAAGAAACTAACATGTGTAGCCTAACCTAGAAGGACCTGCATAATCTCACTGCTCTCCTCTAATCAATCCTTCTTTTCTTACAAAGCTGTGGCCACTCACTCCTGTTTCTCAAACATCCCAAACTCTTTCCTGTCTGAGGGCATCTCCACTACCTGCAACTCTCATTCCCCTTGCCCGTTCTATTTAATTTCTACTCAGTCCTCACATCTCAGCTTACAGGTGCCAGCTTACAGAAGCCCTTCAGGAAGGGCTTCCCTGGTCTTGACTGAGACGGGCTATCATAAGCTCTTAGAGCACTTAGTAATTTTACTTCTTTTTGTTTCTTTATTCTGAGAGAGAGAGAGAGAGAGAGAGAGAGAGAGAGAACAAGTGGAGGAGGGGCAGAGAGAGAGGGAGAGAGAGAATCCCAAGCAGGCTCCGTGCTATTGGTGCAAGCCTGATGAAGGGCTCCATTCCAGGTATCCAACAGAGAGATCATGACCTGAGCCAAATTCAAGAGTCAGAGGCTTAACTGGCTGAGGCAGCCAGGTGCGCTGGCAATTTTACTTCTTAAGGTTTTTACAATTGTAGCCCTATAATTATTTGTGCAACAATTTGTGTAGTGTGTCTTTTCCATAGACTATAAACTCCCTGGAGGTGGAGCTGCGCCTATTTTGTTCCTGCCGTCTCCAAAAACTAAAATAATGTCTGGAATGCATGGACTTAATTTTAGAGTTTCTCTTTTGAATGCATAATATGGTTTATCTCTTTAAAATTCTTTCCTTTAACGTTTCAAAATGTAGTTTCCTTATATGTGAAACTGGCATTTAAAATTCAAGCCCGTGTATCAACTGCTTCTATTTCCTAGCACAGCGATTCTTATTAATAGACCTAGAAATAAACATTTTGGAAGAATTCATGAATGTCCCATAATGGGAAACTTATTCTTCACGTCTGGTTAAATTCTTGGCTCCTCAGGATAAGGGGTGGGGAGGATAAGCCCCAGGTCTCCACGCAAAGTAAAAATACACTGGATAAAGCAACATTATTTTTCTTATGGAAATCTTTTGTCATCCCAATGTCAGATGGTGACATTACACAACTTTCCTGATTGAAATGGGGTTCTGAGCCTTATAGCTGGTGGGAGAGGGTCCCAGGGCTGCCGCTAGCTCTTGGAACTCCTGAGTGGTTTGGAAAATGGTACCTCTGCTCAGGAAACTTCATTTCTATCTGTTGGCACATGTTGTAATATGCTACTGATTTTGTTGAAATTTTACTGCCCGAATTGTTCTAATCAGTGCACAAATCTGTAACACCCACAGTGTGAATGGTATGGTGCCACTGTACCTGCCCAAATGTTCATGGTAGCCCTAGGAGGTGCACCAGATGTAGAATACAACACCAAAATGCATCACCCATGGCATACTTGTGCAGTGGTTTTTCTTCAGCAGTGTTTCAAAAGCATTGTAAGTGTCAAAAATTTTTCTTCATGCTCGTTGGGATTTTTCTGAAGAAAGACTATAGCCATATACATAGGCCTTAAATATTTGATTTCTCATTTCCTCTCAAACCCCATCAGTTTTTCTCAATTCCATCTTGCCCCTTGTCACTGGCTGATCTTTTACTTCATTTCTGGGACAGACCTTTAAATTCACTTCTTAAATTCATCCCAGAGGGCATCATCTTTTCTGCCTTGAGGCAATGACAACAAACACAGGTAGTCTCCTGGATAACTTACAGGAAAAGGCAATTAAATTTTAAAGTAGCTTCTTTGTTGGTATGAATTTTCTCAGTTGCAATGAATTTTATCCTTTCATCTAGTATATCCTAAACTGGTATTCTGTAGGATGGTGGAAAAAAAAATATTCTATGCTCTAAAAAATTATGAAACTGCCTGTTCGGCACATTTAACATGTTTTTGGAAGTTGTTTTTTGTTTGTTTGTTTTGTTTTGTTTTTTTATCCCCCAAAGCTTTTACAAAGCTGTGGTCACTCACTCCTGTTTCTCAAATACCCCAAAGGGGTGTTTTTCCCCCCAAAGGTTTCACCTAGATCTTTAATTAAGTTAATGTGTTTGTGGATTTGAAGAGTTTTAAAACTTAGTTAACGATGTACCTTTTGCATCACTTGCTAACAAAACCTTGAAAACAGTTCTGGAGAACACAGGTTACGGAAATGTTGCTTTAGTGATAAGTCCATTTGTGTGTGCTCTTGGGAAGCAGCCTACTGAAGCAGAAAGGCATTGACAACTAGGTGATGTGGTTTCCAGGCTTCTTTCTGTTAAGTAGTTAGATACCTTGGGCAATAAACTAAATCTTTCTTATAAATTAAAAACAATGTTTTAATATTTATTTTTGAGAGACAGGGAGAGAGAGACAGAGCATGAGCAGGGAGGGGCAGAGAGAGAGACAGGGAGACACAGAATCTGAAGCAGGTTCCAGGCTCTGAGCTGTCAGCACAGAGCCCAACACGGGGCTCGAACCCATGAATCATGAGATCATGACCTGAGTTGAAGTCAGACGCTTAACCAACTGAGCCACCCAGGTGCCCTTAAACTAAATCTCTCTAGGTCTAGCTTTCCTCTGTTCAAAATTATACAAAAATTATACAAAATAATATACAAAAACAGTATATTAGTTTCCTAGGGCTGACATAACAAAGTACCAAAGACTGGGTGGTTTAAAGTAACAGAAATGTATGGCCTCTGTTCCAAAGGCTAGAAATCAGAAATCAAGGTATTGGCAGGGCCATGCTCCCTGATGGCTCTAGGGAAGAATCCTGCCTTGCCTTTTGTAGCTTCTGGTGTTTGCAGGCAATCCTTGGTGTTCCTTGGCTTATAGATGCACCACTCCAGTCACATGGCCATCTTTTGTGTGCCTTCACATCACCTTTCTTCTGTGGGTGGCTATCTTTGTGACCAAATTTTCCCTTTTTTTTTTTTAAAAAAAAAAAACATGCTTATCTATTTTTGAGAGAGAGAGATGGGGGGGGAGGGGGTGGAACAGAGAGAGAAGAGAGAGAGAGAATCCCAAGCAGGCTCTGTGCTGTCAGCAACGAGCCCAATGTGGGGCTCAAACTCACAAACTGTGAGATCATGACCTGAGCCAAAATCAAGAGTCAGATGCTTAACCGACTGAACCTCCTAGATGCCCCCAAAGTTTCCCTTTTTATAAGGACACCAGTCATATTGGATTATGACCTCATTTTAACTTGATTACTTCTGTAGAGACTCTATTTCCAAATATTACATTTTGAGGTACTGGGAGTTAGGGACTTCAATGATATCTTTTGGGGGGACAATTCAACCCATAAGAGGCAGCCATCAATAAAATTTGCTTTTTCATCTGAAACACATTAAGTTTGCAGATTGTCTTCATTAGAAACTACACTTGCTCCCCAGTCCTATACTCCTCACCAGAACCAGCTTTCCATTTGTCTGCTTTGCCTGTTTATGGGCTGGCTTAACACTCAGCTGTACAATATGTGGCTCCCAGAGCAGCAGCAGCAGCTAGACCCTTGTTAGAAATGGAGGCTGGTGGGCTTCATCTCAGACCTCTTGAATCAGAATCTGCATTTTAAAAGATCTCTAGGGGATTCTATATGCACATTAAGTTTTAGAAGCGCTGAAGAATTAACTCCCAGAGATCAATGGACTCAATTTCCTGAGGTAGGAAATTGCTTATTTGGCCCTGAAACAGAGGGACCTGGCTCTCCAGGTATTCTCTTGCTGCCTTACCACTTTGTTGTCATTTGCTCCCCCAATTTGTCCTGACTGTGTGGACCCCTGTTCATGTCAGCCAGTTTCACCCCTGTCTTGGTATTTAGCTTCCTCATTAGTCCTTTCTAAGTCTGTCCCCTTTCCTGCTACCTACCTTGCACTATATTCTGCTGCCTAAGCGCCTACATGCTGTAAATAATTGTAAGTGCCAATGCACCTGGGGCACAAAGCATTCTAACAAAGCATGTCAAAGACCATCAAACAGACATATTACCATACCCTCAAATGACACCAGACTGTTGGTCTCATTAGTTTCACAATGTATATGGCATCTCTTTCCCCCATTACTAATATAATCCACAAAACTAAAACAGAAGTTGCCCACCAGCTGGGAAAGTGTGTGATGTAAAGCAAAATCAAAATATTATGATATTGAAGTTATAAAAGTATGTATGTAATTATGCTGGCTCTGTTTTGCATTGGATTCTCTCCGAGGTAGAAAATGAAATCGCTTTCCTTTGATTAAAAAAGTAAAGTTCCATTTACGACAGGATAGCATTTGTTACAGAAGTTTCAGTTAATGAAAATCAGAGTGGCACAAAAGCCATCAATAAGCCGTAGGAGGGAGACTTGCCATTTTTATTTAATGTGCTGATTCTAATTCACTAATAAAAGGGAAAAAAAGGAACACTAAATTTATTATGCTTCATCATTATTTAAGTGAAGTGTTATTTTAAATAAAATTTTAAGATAAATTTCCAGCTTCTCTTTTTTTTAGAAATTAATTTGTATCATTAAGATTTTACTACCTGCTTATGAAAAGGCATTTTTTTTCCTATTGTCATTAACATGTGAATCTTTACGTCTCAGAGCTGGATTTTTTTTTAACTAGCAATACTTATTATCCTTTTTTCCCTATTTTTTATACAAAATGAAATAATGTCTTATTTTTAAAGGTATGTTGCCACTATCTATATGCAATGACATGAAATTGTTTAGCTTTCTTTTAAAATTCTATATATGGTTCTTTTCCCCAAAATCATTTTTTTTTTTAATGTGGGCAATGTTTAAAATGGAGCTGTTTGCCTGAAACTTGATCATTAACAGTCCTTATCAATGGCATAGCGTTAGATTGAGATGTTGAGATCTAAATGGGAATCACTATCTTTTTTTATATAGCTCATATCATTTTCTTCCATTAAATGTGTTTTGGCTAGGCATACTAGAAAGAAAACATTTATGACCAGGGAAGTGCAGGCATTGAAACACAGAGCGGGCTGGAAGGAGACTGACATTTTACACTGAGAAGGCAAAGATTGGCTCAGAGGAAATAGAATTGGGGCTCAGTGTGACTTGTTCTGCTAGTAAATCACTTATATGGCTCTCGGCACTTAATTAACCTCTCTGGACCTCATTTTCTGTCTATACAGGTAGGCTTCTACTTATGACAGGAAGGTGCTTTTGATATGAAATATGGAAATGAGCTGAATGAAAACAATTTAAGTAAAAATACTTTCCTATTCACTTATTTAGTCATTAAACAAGCAGTTTGAACACCAATCTATTTCCAGGCAACCTCGCTGACTTGAGGAGTTAAGTCCTAATCTAAGGTATATATCATATACTTGGAACTATGGGCAGTGCAGGGCAGGAGAAAAATCTGATGATGTGTAGCTGGAAGGTCGAGCCTTAACTCTTACTAGCTGGGTGAACCTGGGTACATTACTGAACTCCTCCCCCTTAGTTTTCTCATCTGAAGAAATGAAATAATATTCTTGTCTGTCTGGCAAAGACAACTGTGAATTGCAAGTGCTGTCTAATCATTAGTTGTTATTATTTTCATTAATTTGTGGAAACTTAAAAAGTGCAAAACTGGGGCGCCTGGGTGGCGCAGTCGGTTAAGCGTCTGACTTCAGCCAGGTCACGATCTCGCGGTCCGTGAGTTTGAGCCCCGCGTCAGGCTCTGGGCTGATGGCTCGGAGCCTGGAGCCTGTTTCCGATTCTGTGTCTCCCTCTCTCTCTGCCCCTCCCCCGTTCATGTTCTGTCTCTCTCTGTCCCAAAAATAAATAAAAAACGTTGGAAAAAAAAAAAAAGTGCAAAACTATGTTGCCAAACTGTCAACTATAAGAATGACTATAGCACTTTAAACTTTATCTTATAGTTCAAAAGGTACAGGATGGAAATTGGAATAATTGTAAATATACTGCACATAAAATATGATATGGAAATCCATAACTGTAATTTCTCAATTCCAACACAGAATTTGATATAAATCTGGGCAATCACTCATCTCTTAACTACAAAGCCCTTTCAGATGAAAGGTTCCCTGTGAATTGAAAGTAATATTGTTGACAAGGTTTTATCATCAAGTCTCAATCCACAGACTGGGTGATCAGCCCCTGAATAATATCAGTTCTCTTCAGTACATGCAATTATTTTGCATGAATATTGCTCCAACAGGAATCAGGATCTATCTGCTTATCGTGCAGGCAGAGATAAACTTCTACATCCAGAGAGGTCTGCTGTATGCTCTAAAATCCCCCTTACTGACTCTGGTTGGATAGGGAAGGGTATACATAGGTTGGAGATTTATAAGTGAGGTGGAAAGAAGGGATGGAGAAGCTTTGACACAGAAGTGTCCCAAGTGAGAGAGGTTAGAGGAATTACCAAACCACAGGTCACAATCCAATAGCGATCTTGTATAAGTCTGTTCACCTTAGTAAAACATTTGTAACAACAGTCTCCAAGAATCATCCAGAGGAGTAAATGAAATGACAGATAAGCACTGAGCAAGGTAGCTGCTACATACTAGCTGCCCTATAAGGTAACTATTCTCCTCCTCTTTCTCTTCCTTCTTTATCATCATCATCTTATTCTCTTCCTTCCTCTAGGATCAAATGCCTTGGAGCTGTCCTCCTTCCAGAATTCTGTGGTTAAAGCTGGCCCTATAGCCGGTTTTTCTTCCTGCCAGGATGATGGCTTTAATTAATGTTCTAAATTTCTCAAAGACAATAATCTCATGTTAATTGTTACCTACTGAGCCTCTCTGGCTCTCTCAGCCTGTCCCTATCTTTCATAGGGAAACACGTGGCCATTTTTTCCTATTTCCCTTCAATAAATAAAATTATTTGCAACATTTGTGAGTCTGTTTCCCCTGTCATGAACTATTATTTATGTATCTTTGCATGATTTTAATGTCATTCTACCTTCTCAGTCTTGCCATTTATTCTGAGTGGAATTTCTACCTTTTGTAACCAGCCTGTATCTTCCTAATTTGAATTTCTTTTGGAGTCATTCTTCAACCAGCCCCTGATTTTTCTTTATGACATTTAAACACAACAGAGCACAGCTCTTATTTTTCCTTTTCACATTTAGAAAAAGATGTTTCTTGTAGAAGCTAATGATTTAATAAAACATTTGCCTTTTATTTAAGTAGTGTTTGTCTACGCCATCCTTCTGTACTCGCATAATGAAGAGATGATTATGAATTTGCCACTATTTACATTTTTATTAATTACAGAAATTATGGAAAATAATCTACGTTCTTGTCATTGTTGTTTGTGCCCCTGCTAGAATAAGCAGTGAAATTTTGAAAGAATAAATAAAGGGTTTTTATGCAGGAAAAGGATTTCAGTAATTACAGGCTTATTTATGGTTGAGAACTTGTTAAAAAAATAAAGTGAAGCTGTATAAAAGAAAATATCTCAGCAAGCAAGTTAGACATTAATCTTCACATCATAATTATGACTTAAACACCAATATATCCAGTGGCCTTATCTGAGAGCATGAGTACTGTTTTCTGTAGATAAGGTGGCTGTAACAAACAAGAGTATTTCTTCTGCTGTAGAATTCTGCAGTTAAAATGCTAAGAAAGAAAAGCTAGGTACCATAATGTTCCTTCCAGAATCTTTTCTTGCAGGATATTTAGAGATAATTCTCTTAAAAGAGCAAAACCAAATTATATGCAAAGAAGAATGGAATGTTAGACTCTTGAGGGAAGACATCCCATCGAGAAAGCATTTGTGAGGGTCTTGGCTGCACTTTGAAGGGAAATTTTTAAATTATTGTATACAGGTGGATGATAGCTACTGCAATAATAGTGAGTCACTGAGAAACGAGAGCCAAAGAGGTGGAATTTCTTGGAGTCATTTACTTAAGTCAATACCACTTAACCTTCAAAATTAAGATAAGCCAGGAAAGGGGCCCCTGGGTGGCTCAGTCGGTTGAGCGTTTGACTTCAGCTCAGGTCATGATCTCACGGTTTGTGAGTTCGAGGCCCGCGTTGGGCTCTGTCCTGAAAGCTTGGAGCATGGAGCCTGCTTCGGATTCTGTGTCTCCTTCTCTCTGCCCCTCCCCTGCTCGTGCTCTGTCCCTCTCTCTCTCTGTCAAAACTAAATAAACATTAAAAAATAAAAATAAAAAAAGATAAGCCAGGATGTGTTCACCAGGTTATGAGTGGTAGGGATTGTATGATTTTGAAAGCATGTTTATTAGGAACTCTTAACTATAAAAAAGGAAATAACAGAATTAGTTTTCAAGATATTATTTTCTCCAGTCATGAAGTAGATAAATACAAGGCAATCATACTATAGACAAAAATTTCCAGATAATCATGGAACCCCCCCCCAAATTCAATCAAAAGGATAAGGAAGAAAGACAGGATACTTGCAATTGAGACAACAAATAATGAAAAGAGCTAACAGTTACTTAACAGCTTATTAACAAGATGTAAAATGATAGCCCATCACAAAAATCCTATGAAGTCAGTGCTATGATTGTGCTCATTTTACAGATGAGAAAACTGGTGTAGAGAAGTACTGTAACTTGCTCAATGCCACACATCTGGTTAATGACACATATGGGATTTGAATTCTGGCAGCTTACACTCAGAAACCAGACTCTTAAATTCTACAGCATACTGTTTCCCAGAGAGCAAAACTCCAAAGAACTGTTCATTCTGAAAAAGATAAATGTTTAGAGGATTGGTTCACAACATGAGGCATTTCCTATAACATACTCACTTCAGTTAACAGCATTAACAATTCTATTTTGAGAAATCCCAGTTCACATTAATTAGATTTGGCTTTTCAATAGTCTTTGCTGAATGCCTCCGGCCTGGGGTCACACCATGATTATTGTGTAGAGCAGTAATGAATGTTCAGACCACCTGCAAGAACCAGTATGCAGGGAAATTTTCAGAACTTGCCTAGAAAACGTCTCCCCATGTTGTCTGGGACTAGGTGGTCCCAGGTGTCAGCTACCTTGCAGTGTTTCTACATGGGGCCAAATCTCCACAGAGATCAGATCAGGAAGATTTACAATCAGTCACTATGCCTTCAATTTTGCTTAAGTAATAATAATAATAATAATAATAATAATAATAATAATAAATACTACTACTAATAATAAACACTATCTGGGGCACAACAAAAAGTCCAAAGGTAGGGATGCTCCAGGATTAATTTCCGTGACTCAACGCTATCATTATGGATCCAGGTTCTTTCTCTTTTGTCACTCTGCCATCCATAGTGAACTAGCTTTGTC
Organism: Panthera tigris; assembly: GCF_018350195.1. Classification (NCBI taxonomy): domain Eukaryota; kingdom Metazoa; phylum Chordata; class Mammalia; order Carnivora; family Felidae; genus Panthera; species Panthera tigris. The sequence continues at coordinate 168,708,749 of NC_056660.1, forward strand.
TTGTTATGAGAAAGGAGTTGCAGCCAAGCTGATAATGTCCAGAGGAAGAGGAAACTATATTTCTTAGAAGACCTTTTCTCATGTTTTATTACTAGGTCACATGTTTACCCTGGGCTAATCACTAGTAAGGGGAAAGGAGCTACTATGATTGGCTGACAGAAACCCTCTAACTGGGGAAAGGACTTTAGTCACTTGGAAAAAGGATGGACACTCAAACACCATGATCCGCCAGCAAAGAGAAAGGAAAACGATCGTGGACGAGCCACCAATAGTGTGCACTACAGAAAGTTTGATTGCTCATTTTGAGACTGTTCACCTGTAAGTTAAAAAGAAAGAAAAGAACAACTCTGCCCTCAGTTCCAAAAGGTATATTCATAATACTGTCCATCTTTCTGGTTATGAGAAAGTTTCACAGGTGTTTCCTGCATTCGGAGACATTTTTCATATTCCCAGTTCTAACTTTGCAGGAAAAATATTATGCAAACATGATACTTAAATAGAGAAAGCAGAAGTTTGATGCACTGACTAATACTTTGGTCACTGAGGAGGGAGAGAAGAATCTGAAGTCACTCAGTACATGGGTCGAATAAATCTTAATGGCTCATCTTCCTTTCCCATATAAGTTCCAGACAGGGACATGAGAATGGTGGAAAAAGCACAGAGTGTTTGGGATTTCCAGGACTCAAGTCCTGGCCCACCTTTTTCTAGGTGTGTGCTCTTACGTGACACTCCATTATCAGTCTCTTTCTGCATCAGTAAAATAGGAATAATGACAATCTATGACAGGTTTGCCATGAAGCTCAAATGAGATATTGTTTATAAAAGCACTTTATCAGTTAGGAATAACATATTTTCAGTTACAAGTAACAGAAAAATAAAAACAGGAGTTCATTTTTTTTTCTCATCACAAGACATATCTGCAGGTAGGCAGGCAGGTGTAGCAGCTCCGTGCCATCAATGTCTCAAGATCCTTTTATCTTTCTGTTCTAGCTTCCTTAGCAAGTCAACTAATTGCTTCATTATCATAACATGGCAGCTGGATCTCTAGATATCATTCCAGAGTTCCAGGCAGAAAGAAGTATGCATGAACTTTGTCCATTCCCTTTTTCTCAGAACTCTTTCAACAGACTTTCACTTGTATCTTATAGCCTCTAGAACTGGGTGACAGGGCTTCATCTATCTGCAAGGGAGGCTAGACAAGCAGTTGGCTTTTCAGCCTCTATCGTGGGAGACAGCCAGGGAGAGAAGGAGGTTAGATGAGATAATAAGTGTCTGCCACCAGCATTTTGTAAAGTGAAAACTCTGGGCAAATGTCCTAGTTGAAAGTTTCCCAAAAGTAAATCAGTCACTAAATACATGATGGATGAGAATGAGTAGAATATATAACAAGAAGAGAAGGTTAAAATGTTAGCTTAGAAAGATGCCTAGTTTCCATCACATCACTATGGTAAACACCACTAGGTCAGAACTGTTACCTTCCTCACAGGAAGACATGTCCAAAACAAGCCTCCAAATGAAATGTTACAGAAAGCATGGATTAACTGTGCACTGTTACCTATTCTTATCATCATGTTTTACAAGCAGATGAAATCACTTGTGCCCTTTCCCACCCCCTGTTTAGAATTTGTCAGTAGAATGGAGTGTCAGAAGGGACTTACAATGCCTAAAACATTTAGAAATTAAAATAGTGTGCTAAGGTAGCATGACCTTTTCAATATGCTAGATTTTCAATTGTTCAACCATTCCTCTTGTTCTTTTCCCTGAATTTTCTTTATGGAAGAAAAAGGTGAATTGGCACCTAAAGTACGGAGTACTCACAGGAACAAAACTGCACATCACTGAAACAATTCAGAGGTGATTCTGTACTGCTTTAGAGTGGCAGGGCAACAAAAGAGGGGAATTCTATTAATTGTGACGGGGCCAGGGGAATGGATTTAGAAACCCGCCTTGCCAATTTTCCTCTAGTGTGCTTTAGAGGGTCTGCATGCAAACATCTGTTCATGTTCAAAATGTGACCCTGTCTATTCCAAAGAATAAAAACTAATAAATCCCCGATGGTATTGCCATTCTGCTTTTCTAAAGGAAAATGGGTGCTTCATCGTCATTTCAGTTCATGACGTTTCTTGGAATAACTCTTCTGGGGACTCCCAAGTGCCTCCTCTGGGTTTCCCTAGCACCCTACATGGTGTTCCCATGCAGAAATGATCGCATGGTATTCCAGGCTTCTATTCATTCACTTCATCTCCCAGATGATGATTTCCTGAAGGACACCTAGCACATGCCTGGTGCACAGGAGGAAGTCACAAAATGTTTGCTGAATAAATGCCATCCTGTGCCAAGAAGCAGGCCAAGTCTGCAACCAGAGGCCTCTCCTGCTCATCAGATGTTCTGCATCTCCGAAGAGCCTGTAGGAAACAGCAGGCACATTGTACATGTTCCTGGTTTTATCCCAAAGCTGACTTCAGCTTTTATCCCAAAGCTGACTTTGGTATAGTTCTCTCTATACTACAGAAGATTGGGATGACTACCTAAGAATTCTACAGATGCAAGTCAGCTCTAAAGCCACTCTGTTATCTTCTTACAATGAAAGAAGAGACAGGTGTCACTCTCGGATAATATCGGTTGTTTTAGAAATCAAAATAAAATTTAGAAACCCAGTTTCTTAAACATGTGTTTTTATACTTCTCCTTTCTTGATTCATTCCACAGGTGGCTAGTTCCAGAAACTGATAGCCAAGGATAGTTAGAAAGAGCCAGTCTATAAACAGATGTTTGCACATCCACAACAGACAGATGTCTGAGCAGAGCAGGTTCTGGCATCTGAGACTGTATGTTTATATTTAGGAAGGGGGGGAAACACTATTTTTGTACATGATTCTGTTAAATAAAAAAGGGTAATGGGTAAGCCATAATATATGTGACAGTGAATGATAAACCATATTATATTGGCTAAGAGTGAGGCCTCTGGAGTGGAAGGGTCCCAGCTCAAATCCCAGATCTGCCACATTGTGGTTTTGTGATCATGGATCATTAACTTCTCTAATCCTTAGTTTTATATATATATATATATATAGTTTATATATAGTTTATATTATATATATAAACTATATATACTTTATATATATAGTTTATATTATATATATTTTTATAGTTTATATAGTTATATTTTTATATAGTTTATATAGTTATATATATAGTTTATATAGTATATATATATAGTTTATATATATATAATGAAGATAACAATAGTAGCTACATCACATTAATTTGTTAGGAGAATGAGATATGATATACAGGGCTTGGTGACTGATGGGTTCTCAGCTATGTGACAATGACCTGCCATTGCTCTTCTAGGAGACTAGATATTTAGAGTAAAGGAGCTGCAAGGGTCAGCTTACCTGAGTTATAGACTGAGATCTGTGACAAACTATACACACAGTGCTGGGAAGTTCTTAGGGCCTTAGTTTTCTCATCTAATAAATGAGAAGGGTTTGGATGAATTATCTTTTAACTGATCATTCTGGAGTCTGTGGCTTCTAGAAACCAGTGAAAAAGAATCTCAACACTCCTTAAAGTATTTTCCATGGTATTGGCTATAGCAAAGATCTGTTTGCTGGGAGCATCTCTCAACAGGTACAGGCTTCAAGCCTATATGTATGAGGTCCATGCCCACAAAAAAAGGAGTATGTATTTCCAAAGCACAGCTACTAGTCTTGTCTGTCAGCCCACAAATGAGCACAAGACACTGAGAACAACTGTCCTAGCTGGCTCCTACCTCTCCACATCCTTGAGAGCCACTATTTTGGGACTCCTGGATCCAGTTCCAACATGGTATGTGGGGTGGGGGGGCAGGGGGTGCTGCCCACACAACACCAAGCAATCTTCAGACACCAGAAGGGTGTCTGAGTATTCAACTCAATTCTGACATTATCAATCCTGAAATAGCATCAGGTTCCATAGGTTAAATGTTCAGTCCTACAAGACTCCCTATCCCCTACCTTCAGACACCAGTCCTAAGCCCAAGGTAGTTACGTATAGTTCTGATGGTCTGACTATAAATCAGAGATTTCCTGGACACCCTCCTCAGGTTTAATTAATTTCCTAAAGCAGCTTATGGAGCTGAGGGAAACACATTTACCAGTCTATTAAAGGATATGATAAAGGATACAGATGAGCATGGAGATGGAAGAGATGCATAGGGCAAGGTATGTGGGAGGGGGTACTCCTAATTCTCCCAGCACCTCCACATGCTCACCAACCTGGAATCTCTCCGAACTCAGGCCTTTAGGGGTTTTATGGAGTGTTCATTGCATAGGCATTACTGACTAAATCACTGGCCATTGGCACTTGATTCAACCTCCAGCCCCTCTCCCCTCCAGTCCTTCTTCCCTCCTCCTGAGGTTGAGATAGGACTGAAAGTTCCAACCTTCTAATCACGTGGTTGGTTCTCCTGGCAACTAGCCCCACCTTTGGGTGCTTTTAAAAAGTCACCTCATTACCATAAGAAAATATGCCTTTATCACTCTTATCACCTCAAAAATTCCAAGAGTTTTAGGAGCTCTGCCAGAAATAAGGACAAAAACCAAATACATACACATATCTCTTATTATTCATCACACTATCACAGCCACTTAATTCCTCCCATTCTCAAATGCCTCTTCTTAGTCACTACTGAGGGACATCTTTTTTTTTTCTTTTTAATTTTTTTTTTTAACGTTTATTTATTTTTGAGACAGGGAGAGACAGAGCATGAACTGGGGAGGGTCAGAGAGAGGGAGACACAGAATCTGAAACAGGCTCCAGGCTCTGAGCTGTCAGCACAGAGCCTGACGTGGGGCTTGAACTCACGGACCACGAGATCATGACCTGAGCGAAGTCGGCCGCTTAACCGACTGAGCCACCCAGGTGCCCCATGAGGGACATCTTTAAGAACATCTTTGTTCTTATGCTTTCTTCTTCTTCCTGATCCAATCTCACATTCTCCCATTCTTCCAAACTCTCTCCTTTAGCCTTTGACAACTTCTTTTCCATGGTCTTGAATTTTCCCACATCCTCAACTTCTTCAGGCAAGCTTTCCTCAATCTTTTTACCTCTACAGACTTTTGGCTTATAATCACCTTATCCACTTGTTCTGCAAACTTTTGAGTGGAGGTTGCTTTTTCTCTCCCACACTTTGTGTAGCTCAGGATTGGGAAGGAGAGTCCTTAGCCCATTACTTCTGCCTGTAGTCTCTTACAAATTAAAACTCTTACCTCCATGAAGCTCCTGACAACTAGACACAATCCCCGTCTATAGCTTCCCCTCACTCATTAATGGGTGACTTTAGCAACTAGCTAACCCGGCTCCCCCTCTACCCCAATTCCTGTCACCATTCTGCAGAATTTAAATGTGCATGTGGCTACCCTGCCCAGTACACAGCCTCTCAGGTCCAGGACTTCTGTTTGCCCAAACATTTCCTTCTCTCCAGCTGAGTCACTAAGCTCCATTTTCACATCTTGTACCTTGTTATGACCTGAAATTTTGCCACTTCAGAGATTTCTAATTAAACCATCCTGTGCTTCAATGACAACTCCTTATTTTTTGAGATTCACTATTTATTTACTTTCTTTATAATTGATCATCCAATTTATCAAAACAGCCAGTCCCTTGACCTATCTACTTTCTCTTTACTCACAGGCCTTTCCCTGCTTGACCTCCCTCCCAATCAAGCTTTAGATTTCATGGTCCAAAGTTTCAATCACTCTCTTGAGAAAATTCTAAGTATTTTTGTTGCAACCACCTGGGAAAATCCTAACCTCAGATAAATTCACTAACTGCAGTCTGTATCTATTCTTGAGCTGCTCAACACAGCTGTAGAGAAAGAAATGATACAACCAGAAAACTGATAGCAGCATAAACCCACGCTTTCAATCAGGAGAGACTAGGTTATGCTGCGATAACAAACAAAATGAAACAAGAAGCAAAGCAAAACATTAATGACAATCTCAAACATCAAGGGCTTGATGCAGTTTATTTCTTGCCTATGCTGCAAGTTCAGAATGGGTTGGCAGGGGGTTCTGCTTCTCTTAGTCATTTAGGGACTCAGGGGGATGGAGGCGCCTTCTGAGCTTGTGCTTCCACTGTCACTACAACAGGGGTGTGGGGACACGGTGATAAGTGGACTGGCTTTGAAAGGCTTCTGTTCATCTTATATTGGCCAAAGGAATTCAGGTAGCCGTGCCCGAGTTTAAGGGGCTGGAGAGGTGCCTCTTACTATGTGCCAGGAAGGAGAAGAAGCAAATACAAGTATTTATGAATAGCCAGTGACTGTCACAGTCAATCTCAGCTACTCCTGGTATTCTTAATGTTTCTCCAACTAGCTTGCTCTCTCCATGGCAATAATTTTTTAAAAAAAGTTTTTATTTAAATTCCAGTTAGTTAACATACAGTGTATTATTAGTTTCAGGTGTACAATACAGTGATTCAACGCTTCCATACAATACTCTTGTGCTTATCACAACTTCCTTTACTCTATTCAGTCTCTGACCCCTGCCTGGTTCTTATCCTCCCAAAACTGTATATGGAGAGAAATAAGACTGATCCTAGGACAGTGTCTGTGAAAATCTATCATCATTAGTTTCCTCATCATTACCACTGAAATAGTAACAACTATCAAGCTTACTTTGAGGCCAAGCAAGTGTAAAATTTAATTGAGAATGTATTTGAAAGTACTTTGAAAAGTTAAGCACTACATTTTATTTGTACTGTAAGATATTATTATTATTAGTTCAGAATATGTAATATGCAAAAAATGCAAAATGGGGATATTAGCATTACAGTGATTTAGAATTTAAGCTCCACATGGGCTGACTTTTTTTTGTTTGTTCACTGATATATTTCCAGTGCCAACAGTGTCCAACACTAGTTGGCACTAATAAATATTATTTTTTAATTTATTTATTGTTTAATTTACATCCAGTGTAGTTAGCATATGGTGCAACAATGATTTCAGGAGTAGATTCCTTAATGCCTCTTACCCATTTAGACCATCCCCCCTCTGTTTGTTCTCTATATTTTAGAGTCTTTTATGTTTTGTCCCCCTCACTGTTTTTATATTATTTTTGCTTCCCTTCCTTTATGTTCATCTGTTTTGTATCTTAAAGTCCCCATATGAGTGAAGTCATATGATATTTGTCTTTCTCTGACTGACTAATTTTGCCTAGCATAATGTCCTCCAGTTCCATCCACGTAGTTGCAAATGGCAAGATTTCATTCTTTTTGATTGCAGAGTAATACTCCATTGTACATATATACCACATCTTCTTTATCCGTTCATCCGCTGATAGACATTTGGGCTCTTTCCATACATGGCTATTGTTGATAGTGCTACTATAAACATTGGGGTGCACTAATAAATATTGAATGAATGAATTTTTATAAAATATGTGATCTGATTTATAAGATAGCATTACCATTGTAGGATGTTATATTAAAAAATGTTTTTTCCAGATATATTGAGAATTGATACATATCACTGTATAAATTTAAGGCATATAACATGATGGTTTGATTTACATATTTTTTGAAATGATTATGGATGTAAATATTTTTATCTAAGTTCATGTACTAGGGACTGTTACCTACTTCTGTGTACAATTGAATATTTTCTTTTTATCCACTATAATATTAGAACTGTGGGTTGGGAAGTAAGGGGGCTTGTTATCTCAAATAAATTAAATCTAAAGCCCTATCTAAAGGCATTTTGGAAGTAAAGATTTGCTTGTTCACTTATCCATATTCTAAATGCTGTTCAAATTCATATGAGCTTTATATGTGCATAATAAAATATTGTCATTATTGTAAATTTAAAATGCATTATTAAACATATGGCAAATGTTTGCCAAAAATGTTTTCATTATATTTTAAACAATGAAATATATCAAGCAAATACATAACTTGATGTATGGCATGATAGTTTACCAGGAAATATTTATAATTGATCTTTTTTTAATTAATTGGGTGCAACTCAGCAAATTAGTCATTTTTTAGCTTACATAAAATAGTTGTCTTCATTTTTTAAAGTTACGTTATATACAGTAGTATACATGAATAGATGCACAATTATTATTTATTTGGTTTCCCTTACAAATGCACTGCTTGCTACTATTTGTAAAAAATAACTATTTTTGAGTTATTAATCTTTGAAAGCATTTATAACTCTGGGCAATTTTTTTCAACTTGCAAAATTCAAAAAGCCCATTTTCCCTTTTATTGAAAACCTTTTTCATACATTATGGTTCTGCTCAGTGTGGACATTTAAAGCAATGTTTAAAGTGACCACCATAAATGAGCAGCCTTCCTAAGAAGTCACATCCAGGAGTGACAGCCACAGAGCTGCCTGGTTATTACAGAAGCAGAGCCTTGTGTCTCATTGTCACTCAGGCCACAGATATCAAGTCAGTTGGATTTATTGTGTCACCAAATCCCCCAAAGTCTCAGGGTTCTCCCAATCACCCACTCTTGTGCAGAGATCACTGAGATGCTATATTACACCTGCTGAGGGCAGAATTGATTATATCTCTTGACCTAATTCTCCTTATCAGATCATCTGTCTTATGTTCTCTGCCCTTATGCCTTAGGAGGAATTTGGTACTCATCTAATGAGCAAAATCAAACTAAGCTGTTAATAAACACTTGATGCATTTCTCTCTAGCAACTCAAACACGTTTGAGCATCTATGTGGGGTATACATAGAAGGAGTAAGAAAAAGATCTTCAAGAGTCTCTATCTGTAGAATTAGGCAGTATACACTTGTATTAGATTTTTTAAAATCTATCTAAAGGTAACCAACATTTAATGAGAAAGTGTTATGGGTCAATCATTGTCCTGGGATTTGTATATACACAAGTGAATAAGATGCATTCTGTGCCCTCCAGGAACTCAAGGGAACTGTGAAGCATAAATTGCAAATTGGTGCCTGCAGGTCCATTCCTGCCTGTAGGTTCCTTCTGTTTTTGATTGACACGGTGCTTTAGCAAATTTGAGACTAAATTTGACATTGAGATTTCACATAAAATCTGACTTTCCAGTTTCTACTGAAAAATCATAAAGTCTGTTACCGTTAGTCCCACAATTCCTGCACACTCACCAACGGCTCCCTCATTTCACAGAGTGTCAGTTTTCCAGTTGTTGCTGCAGTCCTCACCAGTCCCTCTTTCTTCCTCAGGCAGAGGTTGAATCTTGGTAGGCCTTATCAATGAGTTTCAAAAATACTTGAGAAATATTTTTATACCTATGTCTGTATCAAACATGGAAAATGAAAGGCCCCAGGGACCACGTTTCAAGAAAAATGGAAGGGAGCATATTTCTAATTTTTTTTTAATGTTTATTTTTTGAGAGAGAGAGAGAGTGTGTATGAGCCCGGGGAGGGGAAGAGAGAGAGGGAGACACAGAATCTGAAACAGGCTCCAGGCTCTGAGCTGTCAGCACAGAGTATGACGTGGGACTCACAGACTGCGAGATCATGACCTGAGCCGAAGTCGGAGGTTTAACCGACTGAGCCACCCAGGTGCACCTAGGGAGCATATTTCTTTAAAGAAGTAAATATAACCCAATGTATTTAATGTGCAACTAGTAGGCCTCTGTCATTCATTTAAGCCACATGCTTTGCTTCTTTAAGTATTTGGATTTGGGAACCCTGGTTTAGGGGATACCTGTATAAAGTACAAGATGGGAGAAAGAGATAGAAGAAATTATATGGGGTTATGGGAGAGAGGAAGAGTGATAAGGAGTGAGAAGTCCAAAAAGGCTTCAGTCAGATGGTGGCATTGTGGGTAGGGTGGGAAAGGTCACTCAGAGAGAAACAGCATCTTGAACAAAGTCTTAAAGGTGGGACAGCATTTAGTGAATATTGATGAAATAAATGGTAGCCAGACTTTGCAGCCAGGGAGGGGGGTGGTGAATGGGTGATAACCCTGCAATTGTAAGCTCTGATACATAAATTATAATGTTTTATGTGGGTTTCAGGGAGACTAACATGGGAATCTCTTTCTTATCCTTCTGGTAGCTCCATCCTTTAACCATCATAGACCCTTTTCATTGTATTTTTTAGGCCATCCCCTGAATAAAGCTGAAATACCACTCCATTTTTGGGTGGTGCCAGTATACAATGCAGAATCATCTTAAAATCAGGCCCAAGATGTGTCTTTATCCGCCAACTGGTCATCAAGAATTCAGATGACAAAGCAGAGGACTAGGTGCTGTGGAAATCAGAGCCAACTGCTCATGTAGCTCATCTGTTTTCAAGGCTTGCTTGAGCATGATCTTGTTTATAAAACTTCCATTTGATTATGGAATGCTGCTGCCCATGCCCAAGTCTGTAACTCAGTGAATTTTACAATTTCCAGTTCATGTTGGGCAGCTCAGGATATGGTTGGTTGATGGACCATGTCCAGTCATTCTGTTTCTATGAGGGTCCAGTTTTATTTCAAGAGTTATTTCTCAAAAGGAGAAGAATTATCTGTGGAAGAGAATATGGTTTTGCCTTAAAATCCCAAGAGTTGCATTGTTATTCTCTTATCTGGATTTGTTAGAGGCTTAATACAGCATTTCCATTTGCAACAAGTGCTCTTTATGAATTGATATAAAGAAGAAAGAATTTGCCAGATCAATAGTGGCATACCTGATGCCAGAGGATGAATTAATTTGCTCCAGAAAAAAAAAAAAAATACATTTGAGGCAGTAGTTGTAACTGGTGTCACAAGCTGATTAAGTTTATGATAATCCACTGTTTTTCTCCAAAATTCATCTTTCTTCTGAACAAGACAAAGAGAGGAGGTTTATATAAATGTGATAGGAATAGCCACCCCTGTATCTGTTGAGCTTTTGGTGATGATATTAATCTCTGAAAGTCTCCCAGGATTATAAAATTATTACTTGTTTACTACTTTGATAGAAAGTTCCAGGGGCTTCCTTTTGGCCATTCCTATCATAAAAAGCCCTCACTTCAAGGATCAGGAAGTGAAGTCTGATCAGTTGCCAAATATGCTTTTGAAAACTGGGGGAAAAAACCACAAAGCTATGTTTACAGACCCTCTGGACCCTGTGCAAGATGGATTCAAGCCAAAACTCCATCTAGTATTTGACATCCCTAAGTCCCTACTCTCATTGGTGAATCCTAAAATTTGGGGATTAATTTCAGAGCCAAAAATCTTGAACTGTCTGGGTATTTTCCCTTCCCCAGAGTATACAATCATCCTGATGAATGGATGCATTTCTTTCTGGAAAAAATTAGAAGGAAATTTTATAGTACATTCTTGTTGTAGTCTCATTGGGTCCTTCCTCAAAGGGTGCCAGTCTCCCCTTCTTGTAGGGCACCCTGTTAACTAGCTCAGGCCTGAGAATTGGTGAGTCCATGACTCTCTACGTGGCTAGTTAAGATATCTGTCCTGTAATTTTTTTTTTTATTTTATAAATTAAGTTAAGACTTTCTTAGGTTGACAATCCATTTCAGTCCCAGAGACACTATGAAAAGTCACTGCCAAAGATCTCTGTAGATAAAACTACTCAGATTAGGTCTCTGGCCTGTTGTCTAGTATAATAATCTTGTCTGCATGGTGGCTAAATGCTATCTGCTGGACTCTGCAACTCCTGATAGCCCTTCTGAACAGTGTTATATTATACTTCCATCCCTAATATGAAAAGGGACAAATATCACTGAGACTTTCAAGGATGCTGGTGCTCCGCTCACTATTATATTCCTCAATGCCTTCATGATGAGAGTGTCTTCTGGGCTCTCCTTAGGGACATGGTAAATGGTGGATGAGCCAGTCACATATGATGGATCCATGCCAACAATTTTATTATTCCAATCCTTTGAATTTCCTCTTACTATCTCAGTTTCACTTAATGAAGGCTACTGTTGAGTCCTGGTTTTAGCCACCCAAACAAGCAAACTCAATAGGGTTGTTCAAACCACTCAAACTAAACATTGAATCTATAATCTATGGTAACTGTACCCATATTAACAAATTTGTCTATTACCCAAATTATGTTTCTTCCTCTCTTGTCTAAAACCATGAGATTCCTTTCCAATAATGTTTTCCAGGTTTCTGATATCCTCCCAGGGTTTGTTGAGCTCTGACTCTAGTTACAGGTCTGGTGGCAAATAAGTGGTGGAGGTGGACCATAGAGAGAATCTGCATCCTCATGAAATTGTATTGGGGTCTTCAAGCTAGGGAAAGCTAATGTCCTCAAACAGGGAAGAGGAGCAGGTCAGTGTGATTTAGAAGCTCATGATTCTCAGAGTCATTGGAATCCACCCAAATGTCTTCATTCCAATTTTGGCTCTTTCCTAATCAATGCCCTAACTTTTATATAAGAGGCCTGGCAAGTTTGTGAATTCCATTTGGGTTATAATTACGCAACCTACAGGATAAAAAAAATGTATACATTAGCCATATGGCTATAAGAGATATTTTTAGGGCAGTCTTAGAAGTTGTCTGGCTCTCTAAGTATGCCTTGAGCTAAGAATTTGAAATCTTAACCTTTTATTTAGAAGCAGCCAGCCCATACCACCGTCCTAACAATTCTTTTTTTTTTCCTCTTAAAATACTACTGTAATAATTAGTAGTCTCTTAAAAGCTTTTCTACAGTAAGCACTTTACTCTAGAAAACTATAGATAATTATTTTGTTACTGCTTTCTATGGACTGCTAGTATCACGTTTTTCATTGTCTATGAAGTCTTAACTGCTTTCCAATCTAAGGAAGTTAGATAACTGATCCCAGATTCCTGTCTTTGAGTTTCTGTATCCTGGAACCACTTCTGGAGCCAAACACTGTTATCAGTCAGGGTTTTGCCAGGAAAGCACTTACCTCTCCAGTTTATAGAGGAAGGGATGATTAAATACAAAGGGAATTACAAACTTACAAAGCTGTTGGGAGGACTGGGGTAATTAAAGTTCATGGAAACATACTGCTGGCTTTGAGGAAATTTGGAAACCCAGGGCTCAGAATTAATGACTGGTGATTACAGCTCTTGAAGTTTCAAGGCAGGTAATTCACAAGAGCTCACCCACAAGCATCATGTAAACTTCATGCTTGCTGTCAAATCAGCCACTGCTATGGAAGAATAATGGCTGTCCTCTCTTCTGCCTTCCACATTTTGTGCAAGATGCCTCTTACTGGCAGAATCTAAATTAGGCAGTGAGGGAGCTGAAGCAATGTATTTTTCAGGCTTCCAGACCCTACTATATAGGGAAAAGTTTGGAAGGGTGATGATGAGTGCAACAATAAATATTTGGCAGAGTATATGATCATCAGCTTCTCAAAAATATTTAAAATGTGGCAACAACAAGTAATATATAAACATGCAAGTTTTCTTCTATTGCCTTTCCAATAAGTAGAAGATCATGGTTTTCCCATGATCTGTTTCTGTTTTTCCATCACATTTTAGAAGCAGTTATTTTGAGTCTTTAAAATGAGACTAAGTAGGTAAAAAACCTTGGACAATGATTAAGGAAGGAGTTTTAAGAAGGTTGGAGAGAAAAGCTAGAGTAGCTACAATATTGAAGCTTTGGATGGAAGGGGAAAATGACTTTCAAAAGCACTGCTGTGAACTATATGACTATTTCCTGGCGCTCAAGAAACACAAATAGATCCGATTTTAGTCATTTTGAAATTCCTTTCGTTGCTGCACTTTGTATGTTTGTTTACAGCAGACATTCCACAGATCCTTGAGGGTCACTGAGAGTCTTTCAGGGGCTTCTGAGAGGTATGGTTATTTTCGTAATAATATAAAGACATGATTTGACTTTTTCGCCATGATCAAATTTCTACTGTTGTGCAAAAGCAATAATGGGTAAAACTTCTGGCAACTTAACAAGAATCAAAGCAGTGGTACCAGGCTGCACTAGTCTAGGTCTGCTATTCTTCACAACCATGCACTTGCATCATCAAAATAAATTAAAATGGGGCACCTGGGCAACTCAGTCCGTTAAGTGTCCAACTTAGGCTCAGGTAATTATCTCGCAGTTCCTGGGTTTGAGCCCCACGTCGGGCTCTGTGCTGACAGCTCAGAGCCTGGAGCCTGCTTTGGATTCTGTGTCTCCCTCTCTCTCTGCCCCTCCCCTGCTCACACTCTGTCTCTCTCTCAAAAATAAATAAACATTAAAAAATTTAAAAAAATGAAAATGCCATTTCACTTACTAACACTCTTGATAAAGTAGTGAAAATTATTATTTTATTAAGTCTTAATCCTTGGGTATACATCATTTTAATATCCTTTTTGACAATACAAGAAGTACATATATAAAGTGCTCCTGCCGCATACCAAAGTACAATGCTGTCTTAAGGAAAGGCACTTCTGTCATTGACTTGTAAGCCGAACTAGGCAGTGTTTTACACAGAAAAATATTTTTGCTTGAAAGAACGACTGACAGACAAACTATCATTATTCAGACTTGGATATCTGGCAGACATGATCTTTAAAATGAACAAAATGAGCCTGTCGCTTCAAGGAAAATAATTTACACTCTATGTTGCCAATGTTAAAATCCAAGCTTTCAAATAAAAATCAACATTTTGGAAAACTTGTACCTACACTATGAGCTTGACAGCTACCCAATATTCAAAGATTTTTGTAATGAGACTGTTCGTGTTATTATGTGTGTGATGTTTTTGTTTTTGATAATGAGATGTGTCAACATTTGAAAGATCTGCATAACTCAGTGAACAAGTATTTTCCAAATGATCAATACATGATGCTGTAAAATCACGCATGGGCCAAAGATCCCATCAAAATGCAAGACAGATCGGTGGGTTTTAATATTACAGAGTACCAAGAGTTTATTGATATAGTGTCCAATGCTACCTTGCAACTCACCTTAAGTAGCTACCACTTGTTGAGTTTTGGTGTGGTATCAAAGAAGAATATCCACAACCATCTGGAAAGGTTATTAAAATGTTTCTTTTTTAAGCATATATCTGTGTGAGGTTGGATTTCCTTTGTATATTTTAACCAAAGCAACACACTGCAACACTGAATGCAGAATTCAGATGTCTTATTAAGCCAGATGTTAAAGAGATTTGCAAAATGTAAAACAATGCCATTGTTCTAATTTTAATTGTACTTTAATACAGCTATTTTTAATTAAAATGTGTATTTATGGTAACATGCAATGGGTTTATCATTGTTAAATAAATTAATAATTTTTGATAGTTATTATTTATATTATTATTTGATATACATTTGCTTCAAAAAGGAAGGCAAGGACAACCATAAGTATAAGTGGTTGACATTTGTCTTAAATGCCACAGGAGTGCTCTCTTCTCTCTCAGTTACTTGATAATTGACACTGAGATGTGAGATGACAGGTTATCTTTCTCAGGGGTATTTTACAAGTTGAGAGGAGATTCTTAATGATAAAACAGTTAATTTTTAAATAATTTTTAAAAATTCAAGTATGGTTGACACAATATTATTTTCAGGTGTCCAACATAGTGATTTAACTGCTCTATACATTATGCTACATTCATCCCAAGTGTAGCTATCATCTGTCACCATGCAATGCTATTTCAAGATTATTGACCATACATTCCCTATACTGTGCCTTTTATTCCTGTGACTTATCCATTCCATAACTGGCAGCCTGTATCTCTCACTCCCTTTCACCCATTTTGCCCAGCCCCTACCCCTTAAAAATGTCTCTGTTTCATTTTTGAACAGAATAAGCAAGATTAGATATAACTCACATAAACAAAATATTCCTGGGGTCCTCAATAGGTTTTTAGTGTAAACCTTGAGACTAAAAAGTTTGCGAATCATGGTCTCACAAGGACAACAGTCTTAGACTGAGAGCCCAATGGACTATGGCATTACATATATTACGTAGAACACTGAAGTACCTTTTTATAGAAGTTCTTTCCTTAAGTTAGTGTGTGTTTCACAAACTTATTGGTATAAAAAGCCTAGGATACTTCAAAACTTTTTTTGATTTCTTTTTTAAAAAATACATTGAGTCCTGTCACATATACAAATTAATCTAGGAATTTAAAACAATAAGGCAGAGTAGGAAAGTATATGACTTTAAAAAGCCAAATATAAACCTAAATCCTAGTTCAGCCACTACTTTACTTGTATTATCTTATGCTTTTATACTTATGTTTAAATATACTTTTATTTAATCTCTTGATTTTAATTTCTTTATTATCAACTAAAGTTAATGATACAGAATATCCTTACTTTAAAAAAGGATAACAACACAGACCTCTGTGACTTGGAAGCAGAATTACGTTTAGATATTACTTAGAATATAAGCTGAAGTTCTGTAAGAATGAGACCAAAAACTACAGCAGTCCAAACAAGACATTTTTTTTTCTTTTTCTCTATCTTTGCTAAAAGTTTAGTTGGTCAAGAATAACCAGATATTTCTGCACACAGAGAGTGAGGAGCCCAGGTAATTTTCATTGTGTTGCTTTTCCATTACCTGGGTTCAAGTTCTACATGCATGGCCAAGCTAGTTTATGGGCACATCTGCATTCCATCCAGTAGAAAAAGAGCAAGATAGAGAGATAACCTAGGATAAGAAATTTTTATTCAAGTGACGCAGAAGTTGCATGTTATTCTGCCCACATTCTTTTGAAAAGCAATCAGTCACATGACTACTCACCTACAGGGTGCGCTGAGAAATAGTCTCCAACTATGGAAAACCATGTGCTTGTCTGAAAATCCATTACCATTGAAGAAGGAGAGAATACATTGAAAAGTCAACTATCAGTCTGCCATAGTTAATGTGTGTTAAATACCTTGTATAGTACCTGCTAATTTGTAGGTGCTCATCAACTGATATTTAGTTTAGTTTAATTTTTTAAATGTTTTATTTATTTTTGAGAGAGAGAGAGAGAGATAGAGACAGGGTACAAGTGAGGGAGGGGCAGCGAGAGAGGGAGACACAGAATCCAGAGCAGGCTCCAGGCTCTGAGCTGTCAGCACAGAGTCCGATGCGGGGCTCGAACTCGTGAACCGGAAGATCATGACCTGAGTCAGACCCTTAACTGACTGAGCCACCCAGGCATCCCAGATATTTAATATTATTTTAAGAGTAATACTATAGGGGCACCTCGGTGACTCAGTCGGTTAAGGGTCCGACTTTGACTCAGGTCATGATCTTCCAGTTCACGAGTTCGAGCCCTGCATCGGACTCTGTGCTGACAGCTCAGAGCCTGGAGCCTACTCTGGATTCTGTGTCTCCCTCTCTCTCTGCCCCTCCCTCGCTTGTACCCTGTCGCCATCTCTCTCTCTCTCAAAAATAAATAAAACATTTAAAAAATTTAAAAAAAAAGAGTAATACTATACACAAGTGTATGCTTTGTCAAATAAATTAAAAGGTTTACAGAAAGGTCTTCTGAGAGCTTTACAACAAAGTCGGATTTTTAAATGGAAGAGTAAGTTTGGTACGAATATATTTTTCTTGGTTTAATATAAAGGTTCATGGCCTCAGGTTGCACTTCTTCCACTCTGCTGCAATGTCTGAAATTTTTGCTCTGCTGCAATGTCTGAAATTTACAAAGAAATTATGGTCTAATTTCTTCGAATACACTGGGAATGAACAACCATTATTAGTATGAGATATTACTATCTCAGAATAAATTTATTAATTTCTTATCTCCTGTCCCACTCCTCTTTCTCTTTTCTTGTATTATAAAAGTTCAGAAGAATTGATATGGAGAAGCAAGGATTTCCTACTTGAGTAGAAGAAGAGAGAAAACTAAGCAAGGAAAGCCGAAACCTTCATTATAAACTCAGGGAAGATACTTGTCAGGATAAATGAGGGGAAAAGGTGAGTTTTAGTAGGAAAGGGAGAGTGTGGTTCTGAGCCAGGGCCCAGCCCTGAGAGGTTATGTCTTTGTGAAACTGTAAGAGGATTAGGTACTCCTGAGGGGTAGAAGGCAGCCCAAGGGGGCACCAGCAGTGCTAATATCAAAGCAGCTATTTCACAATTTTTTCCCAAGGCCAACCATACTTCAGAGACTTGGTTGCAGCTACATTTAGCTAGAAACAAGTAAGGTATATGAAAACTCTCAGGGCTTCAAACTTTTAAAAAGCTCAGTGCAATTTCTGGGCTTTGCAGTTATTTAATCAAGGCAAGCAAGAGGGTTATAAATTCAACAACTTTGTGATTGAGATTAATGTGCTCGGAAGTTAACTCTTGCTTTCACTCAGGCAGCTGAGGAATCAACATTAGACATGAAACAGTCTTTAAATTAAATCTGCCTGTTTGGTGGCCTAGAACAAAACATGGCTCCTAGAATTTAACCTCTTCATGGTTGGCACCAGAACTGGATTAAATAATGGCCAGTTAGCACACATTACCAAGAGTTGCAATCTATAAAGAGTGATAGAGTGTCACTAATAATGTAACACAATCGGTAAACACGATGTGGTTTTTAACCAGAACTTCTTTTAGAATTTACTGGAGGGAATAATTTGAATCTGTTATATAGGGTTGATACTAAACCAGACAAAGAGTTTGCTTAGAATTCTTTCTGTCTTCATTTAAGCCTGGGCTTCAAAAGCTGAGAATACCATAATAGGTTATAGGTGTTGAGTTGTGCTTACATTCCAAAACGAAGCGCTAAACCAGGCAAAGAAAGTTGATCAATTTTTCAGGCTCAGGCAAATATTTGAGGATATAAACAGGTTTGGGTTGAAGATGTTGGGCAAGGGAGGGTGTTTTGGGAGGGAGGTGTTGGAGTACTGTGGCTAGCTCATCACTGGCAATGTTGACGTGGTAGGGTGTGTTTACATCTATCTCAAGGAAAAAAAGCTTCAGAAAAACTACTTAAAAAATGTGACTACATTCCTGAAGTTTGTAGCGAACAGAGCCTGGAAAAGTACAAAGATGAGAGACTGTGGCTGGTTTGCTGCTTTCAAGTGTGTAAACACCCTCTATGCAGCAACAAGTGGGTAAGAGTCACAAGGGTCACTGTAGAAACTGCTAGGTAGGCTTGCCACACTCCCAGAGATTTGGCTGGCGATGTGACATAAGCCCAAGTGGATTCAGGTAGATTCTGACTACATAGCAAAAGCAAGGTCACCATGGTGTTAGCTCCCCATGTGTCTCTCCCACAGGACAGGTATGGAGGTGACACCAAATATGAGGGGTGGTATGGGTAGCAGCCAGTCTACTGCTGAGAAGCCAACTCTAAACTATAGCCAAGAAGTTTTATGGACTTGCACAGGAGACTACATCTGTATCAGAAGGAGGAAGGGGAGAGGGAGGAAAGCCCTGTGCTCAGCAGAAATTAGGAAGGTAGATGAGAAATGGTCTGTGGCAGTCTCTCACAAGATAGAAAGGCATATGAAAAACTCATTGGGCAGGTCTTCCCTAGGCTGCTTATCTCTCCTTGTTCTGGGAGGAATTGCAGGGTCTTTAGCCAAGGCTTGAATCAAACTGGTCAAGCCTTGCCTATGTGGCCTACATGGAGAACAAGGCTGTAAGTGTGCTGTAGTAAAGCTGTCACCCACGTCTGCCTTGATATGATAGATAAAAGAAGGTTGCTTTAGGAAGTGGCTGCTTTGGATTATACCTTAACAGACAGGATGGAGGACAGATGGAATTTCCAACAGTGGGGGATCAACGAGTTGCAAGTGACCAGAGGCTGGGGCAGGAATCATGAAATGCAAATGTAAAGAGATACATCTCCAAATCATATGAAATACAGTTGGATATTCCCAGTTGGTAAATCTCAGAAAAACATTCAGAAACACACAAGACAGAGAGAGCCTTGGGACATACATTGAGCGCAGAGAGCACTCATGCCTTATTATAACAGCATCACCAAGTACGGCCTCTCCTGTTGCCTAGCTTTTCTGTGTAACCCCAACTAGGGCAGAAGTCTGAGCCAGTCTAATAAAAATGGAGTGCTCTAGAATAAGTACAAGGCAGAGAATAAAGAAGAGGCTGAGAGGAGCCTGACTGTACATCCATTTCACCATTGAGCAGTCCCCCCCACCCCCACTTAGCTATGGTTTCACTACGCATGGTTTTGCTTTCCATGGTTTCAGCTGCCCATGGTCAACTGCAGTTCAGAAGCAGATGATCCTCCTTCTGAAGTATGGTCAGAAGGTCAATAGTAGCCTAACACTATGTCACAATGCCTACGTCATTCACCTCACTTCATCTCATCACATAGGGATTTTATCATCTCCATCATCACAAGAACAAAGATGAGTACAAGGCATAAGATATTTTGATAGAGACCACATTACATAACTTTGATTGCAGTATTTTGTCATAATTATTCTATTTTATTATTAGTTACTGTTGTTAATCTTTCACCATGCCTAATTTATAAATGAAATTTTATAATAGGTATGTATGCATAGGGAAAAAAAAAACATAGTATATATAGGGTTTTGTACCATCTACAGTTTTAGACATCCACTGGATGTCTTGGACTGCATCAGTTGTAGATAAGGGGAGATAAGTTTTGGCTGAAAGTAGCCCGATATACAGGAAGAAAGAGGCTTTCAATTTGATTGCAGTTTGCGATTTTGAGTACTATATTGGAAGGACGTTTTAATTACTGACATTGTGCTTTGCCTAGAAGCTCCTGGAGGACTTTTAAAACATTATCTACAAGTGCACATAAAAGCTAAGATTTCATCCATTGGCAAGGAAGGAATTAATCTATAGGAGGGATTTAAGGAACAATGAAGAAAAGAATTACAGTTTTCTCTTTGCATCATATTGAGTTCTACTTTTCTAACATCAAGGCTATACCAAAAAGTATGCTTGAGTAATAGCAGATGGTAAGAAAATGACTTTAAAACCTAGATGGGTGTCCTTATGCTTAGTGGGGGCTGCGGGCACAAATTTAGGCTGGAGATGAGTTGCCTAAAGAAACAGAGGAAGGACCCAGGCTGCTCCTAGCCCCTCCTTTTCTATCTCCCAGCTTTAAATAAATATTAAAATAATATTTAAGAAATACAGATTTGAAGGCATGTCAAATTATTAGTCTGTTTGTGACAGCACATAGATTGGTCCAACCCTGGACAACATCCTAGTTAGACTATGAATCAGTTTAGTTTCAATGGAGATAACTCTAAGTGAAATAGATTTTCAGTCTGACGAGATGAACAATTCCTTGCTACCTTTATGAACAATTCACATGGGCTTTCAAAAACTCATCAGAGAAAAGTATTGTCTTCCTGGGCAGGCCACAGTTTCAATACAGAGATGGTTTATGTTTTATTATTAGGACAGATCTAGCAATATTAGTATCCAGCAAATTTCAGTGCTTTTGAAAATATGAAACAACTTTTATATATAACTAAAGGTTTCACATGAAGATATGGTTAGCATGCTTTCAAAAGATAATTTTTTTAAACAAAGAGAAGAATTTGTTATAATCAGACACCATTCAGTGGTTCTTAGCTCTGAAAATTTTGTCCCTAGGTAAATACTGGCAGATGATTCATGACTGAATGGGAACTAGAGCATTAGGCCACTAAAAGTAGTGCTTAAGGTAAGTTTCAAAAGATCTTATCATTGTCCTAGTGACCAATTAGAATGTTTTCTCTTCATTCCATATAGCCAAAATAAGTATTCAACCTTTGTTTTCTAAATGCCAAGACTAGTATACCTCTAATCAAATAGAAGCTACATGGTGGTGCTCAGATTTCATAGTATGAGGGAACTAAAAAGAACCTGGAGTAATTTTTTGGTTCATTCAAATGAATGCCCCTAAATCAGGAATTTTCATGTATTTTTGGGACTTAATTCAGGGAAGCACAAAGGGGCTTTTAAAATACCCAAACTTGGGGCACCTGGCTGGCTCAGTCAGTAGAGCATGTGACTCTTTTCTTTCTTTCTTTCTTTCTTTCTTTCTTTCTTTCTTTCTTTCTTTCTTTCTTTCTTTCTTTTAAGGTTTATTTGTTTCTGAGAGAGAGTGAGCATGAGCAGGGGAGGGGCAGAGAGAGAGAGAGAGAGACAAAGGATCCAAAGCAGGCTCTGCACTGACTCATGAACCAGAGTCAGATGCTCAACCGACTGAGTTATCAAGGTGCCCCCAAGCTTGTGACCCTTGATCTCAGGGTCATGAGTTTAAGCCCCACGTTGGGTGTGGAGCCTACTTAAAAACAATAACAACAACAACAACAACAACAACAATAACAACAACAACAACAAAATACCCAAATTTAGTTTAATTAACTTTAAAGGGATGTGCCTTAACATACACTTAGCAGGATGATTAGGTATAATAAAATAAAATTAATAGTGAAGGTATCTTCAGTCCAAAAGGTTGGGTCTTAGCATCTGAAACCTGTCAGAGTGGAAAGTTGTCTACCTATGGTTTCCAGAAATCGAGAGCCAATAGGTTCCCTCAGCAACCCATCTCAGTAATGTATTCCATGTATGTTGCATAAGCAGATAATCTCTATGACTGACACTTCATCCAGTGTCCCAAGTACTGAATGAAAGAGAATTCATATATTCCATGTGAATATGATGGAGATGAGTTGAATTTTGTGTAGAGTAGAATGACTCAGGGCAATTACCATGTTCTCATAACTGGGGATGAGTGGGTCATGATGGTGATGGCTGGACAGAGGGCAGGTAGAAGGATCCCCCTCAATTTGTGCTCACAAAGATAGAGTTTTATACACATAAGATCCATTCAAAACTTTTAGACTCCTATCAAAGCAAAACTCAAGAGAATCCCTTTCTTTCCTTATCTCTAAAGTCAAATTGCCCACATGTTTCTTTCAAGGGTGTCCTTGGTGTTAATTTAAACATTACTGTTCCAGTGTGAACATTGTTTTCAGGCTCTGAGTACCTGGACAGTTAGTTCCAGATCTACACCCACTTGGATGGCCCTGGACCTCTTCCCACCTAGAAACAGTGACAAAAATAAGAACAAAGAGCCATACAAACCTCTCTTCAAATAAAGGCTTATTGTCACTGCAAGACATTTGTAACCTATCTTATTACCTATCATCATACTCACAGTCTGGGTACATCCCAGCTGTGTTTCTCCAGGGATCCTTTGTGTTTCCCCGATGAATCTTCCTTGGATGTTTACAATCTGCTCTCTGAACCAAATCCTCACAGAACCGTTCCCTCTGACTTGCATGAGAAATGCAAACGCAATAGTTTTATCATGATTTTTGGAGTTTCCCTGAAGATTTGTGTCATTGCATGAAAGGATAACTTTAGACACCACACAGCATTTTGGCGCCATCTGCCTAGACCCCCTGTTTGCTTCCGCTTTCTCAGACTTCCCTTTAGCTGTCATTTGCTGCCTTTTCAAAACCTGTGTTATTGCCATGTGACACTCTGTATCCTGTATGGAGCCCGCAGGTTACTTGTAGAGTCCTTCAGACCTGTTTTGGCTTATTCTCAACCCCTTTCTTTTATTAATAGGGCCTAGATTTTCCTTCTCACACCCATGGCATGCCGTTTTGGGCAAAGTGTGAATCAAGGTGCCCTGGAGTCCCCAGTAGAAGGGCCTTCAGACCTAGACTGGACCAATCAGCTGTTCTATCCCAGTCTTTGAATCAGCTGAAATTGATTCATCCACAAGGTTGCACCCCCAAGAAACTGCCTATTTTCTTTCTAAAGCTTTTCCTTCAATTCTCTCGCCTACACCATTTATTTCTTTTCTACTTAGTGCTAAAGCTGCAACCAAAGGGCCCCAAGTGATACCAAAATATTGACTACTTTCTTGCCTCAATTGCCTTGGAAAAAGCACTTTTTTCTGGAATTCTAGCAAGTATTTGTTTTCATCTAGTTATATAAATATCATGAAAATTCTCACAGTTCTCAAATATTGTGGGTCTTTAAAAAGGGGTCAGAAGAAGAGAAAAAAAGATCCTTCAACTCTTTCCAATGGATTTTCCAGGGGGGAAGGAGTCTGAAGTTGATATACAAACTACAAGCCAATACACTTGAAGCTGCCCACAAAGGCTTTAGTATTTGTCCAATGTGGGCTGAGATGTGCAACTGAGATGTGTTCTAAAGGCATAATTCACTGAATGATGGAAAGATTTTCCTGGAAGTTAAATAGTGGTTTGAAAGTAATTGTTCCTTTTTATTTGAGGACTCAGACTGCCGGCACTCATTGTGGTGTAGAGTCTTCCTATTTGTCATGTGATCAATCAGAACAACTTAATTGCACCTTCTTCTCAGCTAGGAAAGTGCATTGTTAGTATGTTAAATATTTTATTGTCCTAGAATTTCTCTATATATAACTAGATCTCTGAGTTGAAATTATCAATCAGGTTCACTGAATATCGAGTTCAAAGAAAATATTATGCAGGTCTCATCAAATGATCATCCAGCGTTTCTTGCAAATGTTAGAATATTAAGCCAGATTTTCATTTGGTCTTGCATCAAAAATACAGTGAAATTTAACAGTATTCTAAAATGTTGGTCCAATAGGTATCTTCAAGAAAATATTTCAGAGAAAAGAGATGTTTAAGAGATAAATATTTACATATGAGATATGCTTAGGTGTAAATGGTAAGATAATTATGAGGTGGAGCAGGTGATTTGTGTTTTCACATAAGTTAAAAGGCATACTATGAGAAAAGATTATTATATAAAGTATGATGTTCTCAACAAAAATGACAATTGGTTTGAACTAAACTTCAAGTTGGCCTAATATTGTGATGGATTATCATGACTGCAACAGAACTGAGTCTTGAGGACTTAAGGCAGTCTAAAGTGGTCTATGGGTTGCCATGGAAACTCCCCAAAATGTATTCTTACACCATTTGGGGGCATTTCCACTGGACTGGATTGACAAATGCCTGATAGAGATAGACTGTTCAGTTGGTGCCTTACCAGAGTAGTTTTGGATTGGACCTCAGAGGAAAAGATAATTATGAGTTAGAATGTATATGTTACATTGCATTTTCCAAACTATTTTAAACACTCGAGTTTGGCAATGCTTATGACATCTATAAAGTAGGTCAGTATTATGACTGCCCTTTTTATTTAGCTGAGAAAACAAAGAATTGTGGAACTAGAAAGCATTTTTGGTAGGGCTATAATTAAGCCATCAGGAATAAACTGTCCTGCATTTTATTCTGAGAAATCTTTAACTTATTCACAACATCCTTGCTGAAAATAATTTCCCTTCATTCTTCAACCTATATCTTTCCAAGTAAAATTTAAGCACATTTATTAACAACAATCACAAAAATAAATAATAAGATTTCCATGTATTGAACAGTAGGTGTGTGCTAAGTACTCTAATAAACTCTTTCTGTACCTTATATTACTTTTCTTGCACGCGGTTCTGCAAAGTAGGTGTTATTTTCATTTACAGAAGAGGAATCTGACGCTGAGAGGTTAGTTAACTTGCCCAAGTTCATTAAGTGACAGAAGCAGAATTTGAAACCAGATCTGTTTGACTCCTAAGCTTGAGTGCTTAATCATTTTGCCACACTTCCTGTTGCCATTTTACATTTGCATCTACCATGGATTTGTTTTGCCTAGCACTGTATATAATATACGTAACATGCATCTGAAGTAGTAGTGACTACAAAAACAGAAGTGCTGGGGTCAGAGAGCCTTGGGTTCAAACTCAGACAGGAAGTGGTTTGTAGCTACTGCTCTCTTTGATCATTGGAAGGATTTCATGACATTAAATGACAGCGTCAGCCTCAGGGCTTGGTACAGAGGCACAGAACAGGCAGTCAACCCACTCTCACTAACTCTCACAAAGAAGAGTTGTTCTTGCTTAATCCATTCCCCTCACTTCAAGTAGTTAGCCTATCCAAAATACAAATAAACATTCATTCATTCACTCCTTCATTCCTTCATTCCATAAATGCTTACTGAATTCTTACTATCAGACACTGCCCTAGGTGCTGCTGATGTAATAGTTAATACAGACTCCAGCTCTTTGAGTGCCATTTTCCTGCTGAAACCCTTCAAGAATGCCACATTACTTATTGGGATAATAGTCACATCCCTTACCAGGAAACAATTAATCATTGTTGACTAGGCCTCTATAATGGAGGAGTTTACCATAGAGTCTGCAGGGAATAGGAGACCTGGAATGATAGGAGAAGATAGGGAGGATGTGAGACAGCAAGAGACTGAAAAGCTCTGCAGGACCATGGACTGGAATTCAGGAAGCATGGATTCTGGCTCCAGCTGTGAGCTCTGTGTAAGTCCTCCTCTTCTCTGCCCTGGCTCGCCATCACCTTTTAAGCACCATGGGGGCAGGAATGTGGCACCCTTATCTGTGTATCCCTACTGCCTGCTCCAGGCCAGGAACATAGTAGGAGTTTAATAAATATTCCAACACAACCATCCTAAGTGTCTGTAGAAATTTAAGTTTCTAAATCTTCAACTTTGGGAAAGATTTTTTTCTTCCGTAAATGAGGCCATATAGATCCCTGCAACACAAAGTATGGCCCCCAGAGTCACATCATTGCCGATACCTGGGAACCTGTTCAAACAAAGAACCCCAGGCCTTGCCCAAAATAACTGACTCTGAGTCTGCTTTTTAACAAGATCCTCAGGTAATCTGCATGCATATTAATGCCTGAGATGGGATGGGCCACATAATTTTTATAAATGATTAATAATTTTAAGGTAAAATATAAGCAAGTCTGTAATACTACACTCCAGCAGCGTCTGCTGTTTTCATAAAAATATCATGGGGCAAATACAAGGCCAGGGCCTCAGTAAGATGCAACAGGATAGATTCAGAAATCCTGTAAACCTCCTTGGAAATTTTGGCACCCAAGAGAGAAGGACTTTATAGCAACTGACAAAGTTAGGAGGCTGTAGACAGAACATATTGCATTTGTCAACCTGGAAACATTAAAGAAAGTTTGTTCTTTTGTGCAATCATTTAGCAATAAGGTAAGGCTTGCCAGCTAGATTTATTAGGATATTGGATTTTATGTTTCTTGTATCGAATAATATTTTTTACATTGTTTATGTCTAAATAAATCTGTCTTCTATTTTACATCACCCTGTCGTATTGCTGCTTACAGATAAAGGGTTCAGGTAGCATAATTTGCTCTGCCCTTGGGATATGCTGCCATACATTAAAACCCAATCACATGGCGACTACAGTAGAGAATTCCAATGTGTTCTGAAAAGTTACACAGAAACAGTGAATGGAAAAAGCTCAATGAAGAGATGTGGTTTCTGATCCTGCTTTATCTAGTCTGTGCCTGGCAGAAACTGATTATCAGCAGATTCAAGCTCAAAGATGGTAATTTCAATGTAAAATCTATGCCCTAAATGTCCTACGTATGATCTAGTCCTTGCAATAGCTGTTTGGTAACACCCTGACTTTGTGCAATCAATATCTATATGATTTTGATTATTTTTATGGTGCGTGTGTCAGATATACATAGACAGATATACATACACAAACAAGAATTGAACCAGTAAGCAACAGTAAAGAGAAAAAACACAATCAGATTAGAGCTTAGAAATAAATAAAATTTTGCAAAGGAAATAATGACTATTATAAGGTAAATTCATGTAGACCCTTCTTTGTGCTTATAAAAGAAGAAATGTACTCTCATTTTGAACAGGCAGGATAAAATATGTCCATTTGTGTTACAGTCTTTATCCATTAGTCTGCTTTATGATTTGATTTCATGTTTTCATTGTTCCAAAGCAATTTTCCAGATTGAATCTTAAAAGGATTATAAACCACAAAAGTCACTTTAAATTCTACATGGAGTTAATATACCTACTGCTATTCTGTGCATTTATCTTTTAAATTTTATAAAGAAATTTGTTGACACTTTCCATTTCACTTGTTTCTTACCATGTATTTTGTGTAAAAATTTGTCAAACACTGATGCCTGTCTTATCTGATATGTTTTAAAACATGCTAGCCAATCAGCATAACTTCAAATGTCAAATATGATAGTTTTAATTTTTTCTGCATTAAAATACTACCTTAAGTTGAAATCATTTGGTGATACAACATAAATAAATAAAAGCTTAAGTTTAGAAAACAGTCATTGGAGGTTGTTGTTGTTGTTGTTTTTTCTCTTCTAAGTCTCTTTTTCTGACAAAGGGATGATTGTGTCTTTCTTTTCTGCTCTAATATGGAGCCACAGTTGATGGCATTGGGGAACCTAACAGATCAGCCTTCTTAGCACCTCTGAAAGAATCTGTGTTTGAAATGGAAAGGAGGAAGGGAATAAAAGAGTAATGAATCCTTCTAGCTACAGAAATAAGAGCAGGTATAATTGTTCTTCAGCAGACCTAAAACATTCAGGTAAGTTGGCTAAGAGGAGCATTAATTTTTCAATTAGAAAGAGCCTTTTCAAAGAGAAATGAGTAGTTGCTGATATCTCCTTCAATTATTCTCCTCTTCATAATTCAAGTAGAGGAAATGGTTCGTACTATTTGCCTGAGATCCCAGTGTAAGAGCTCAGACCAGCTACCAGGAGTATTCAGCCAGGCCCAGGAAGTGAGTAGATTTTCCAGAAGTAATAGAGGAGCCTCATGGGAGTAACTTCACTGGGAACAGATGAAGAACAGAGGCTTCACAGGAAGGAGTTCACTCAAGGGGGTCAGAGTTAAAGGAGACATATCACCTGTAAAGACAAATTTTACTTGAAATTGTTCATGTGTGTAATCTGGCTTCTCCTCTGGCTCTGCATCCATTCCTTTCTGTTGTTGGGTTTGTTCCTAAGTTTGAGGAAACAGACAGCCCAGAAAGCACGACATAGTCCCGCCTCTAGCCTATGGAACAGAGGAGCCACAAATGGAGAACAAGATATTTCACACCCTTCAGTGAGACTAGTATTGAAGGATGGTAAGGTTTGAAACAGACCATTGGCTATGAGTTCAAAGTAGCAACTCTGTCTTTGTCATGGCCCAAATCATGTCATGTAGCCACTGTCAGAACCTCTTTTTTTTTTTTTTTTTGAGAAGAGAGAGACAGAACACAAATTGGGGAGAGGGACAGAGAGAGAGAGAGAGAGAGAGAGAGAGAGAGAGAGAGGGAATCCTAAGTAGCCTCCGTGCTTGGGACATGATCCCATGATCCTGGGATCATGACCTAAGCTGAAACAAGAGTCGGACATTCAACCAACTGAGCCACCCAGGCGCCCTTGTCTCATCTTAGAGTTACATATTTATATCTCTTACCTGATTGTCAGCTTGTGGAATACAGAGATGTAATAAATTAGACAAATATTCAATCTGCACTCTGTAGTTCTCCAAGCTAATATTGTACATGAGGAATAGGTAGGCTTTAGGCATGGCCAGTCCATTATTGATTTCTGTTATATTCTGTTACCCTTGGAAAGAAATCTATCAGGAATAGTGTTAGGTTCTTTTTTTAGTGATTTTATTGGCTTTTGTTTAGACTTCAACTCAAAAGACAGCAACCAGCCTGAGGCATAATGTAGACACCTGATTATCAATACAGTATCTGCATGTTAAAACTGCTGTGAGGATCAGAGTTGGTAGAAATGATCTGTACATAAAATAGTTAAAGATTTCCAGTGGAGTAAAACAGACTTGTGATCTATCCTCCTCTCTTTCTGTCTTTTTAGCTTTTAATTATGCAACACCACTTTGGGAACAATTTATTGCAGTCCATGTAAGAGGATATGCTTCTCTCTGCTAATACTGGGGGCAGGCAATTATCAATTTCCAAATTAATGCTCCAGTTGCCTGACACACCCCAGAAATGGGCTTTCACCCTTTCTTGGAATAGGTGGTTCCAATTCTTCTAGTGTCTCTGATGGCCATTTTCACACCAGTGCTACAAATGGTGTCTAAATAAATCCCAACAGATTGCATAACTGGAGAGGCAATGCTTGGGACATAATTACCCAATTAAGTTTTTTTACTTGATAAAGAGTCTCTATAAATAGGCAAAAACCAGAGCTTATTTTGTACTTTGAATTTGTACCTACTGAAAAACACATTGATTTTTATCAGATACTAATCCAGGGACAGAATATATCTCAATTGTTTAAAAAAAGAAAAAGGTAAAATTAAGGCAATTATAAAAATAACCTTTGTGATAAATTTCCACAAACCATATTAACAAAATTTTTCTAGAAATGTATTTGGTCAAAACCTTGAATTTACTATTCACTTTCCTATATTCCCACACTATTCCACACATGTTCACAATTCAAAATTGCCCTTTCTCCACAGGGCAGATGTAAGGGTATTCAATTTCTTTCACTCCCTGGTATGCATGGTGAGTGACCAAAAGTGAAGATCTACTGGGGCATGCAACTGCCTGTCACACTTCTCTCAATCTCTACTGTCCAGCTGCTAACGTGAAAGCAGATGCCAACATGCCAGTCCCAGGAGTATTGAGAGGCGAGCCTCTGTGCAAGTAGGGAGATAGTGAAGAGAGTTGCCCCTGCTACAGTTGATAGGGAAAAATTATGTTATGAGAGGGCTGACAGGACTGATAGGGAAATTCTAGTCCCCATCCCAAGACACCCCTTCCGGGTTCTTCTTCCTGCCCCGCTTGCCGCGAGCACCAAATTACTACTGATGTGGAATGCTGAAGTAACAGACTCTAAATTGTCCCCCCATGCTTGCGCTGGGGACTCAGACCTCTGGAGAGTGATTTCCTCTGAGCCCGCCAATGTGAAATAAACCTCCTGCCTTCCAAGATCTCAAAGTGTCGCTTGGTTCTTCCACTGGGTGGTCCAGACCAGATTCCATAACATTTGGTTCCCTGACAGGGAAGCCCAACCATGCTGGCCCATTGTTGCCACTGGTTTGGGAAAATGGCAAGGTGATGGCACAAGGAGGAATTGCAATGGAGAAGGCGTGCCCTGCCTGATATTCGAGACATTGGATACCGGTAAGGTCTGGGGCCCCTAACCCGGGCAGACCCAACTGTCAGGGTGGAAGGGGAACCAGATCACCTAGTAGAGACCTTTTTTAAAGGTCTCACAGGTAGGGATTCCCAGGAAGGGAATGTATTAACCTCTGGTCTGAATGTGTGAATGAATGTGCAGCCCAACCTAGTCCTCTAGTTGGGACTGAATCTGTGGCTCCACGGGTGGGCACCCTAAGGTCCCCCAAAGCCCACAGAGTCTGAATGGGCCTGTCTACGATTCCGTGATGAACGGCATACAGTCTATGGCGGCATTGGAATACTTTCTGAAGAATCATAAGTCACAAAGCTGACACTGCTACAGCTAAGGCTAAGCGTCACCTAAGTTCCTACAGGACATGGCCAGATAGGCCATTACAGGAGGCACCTCTACCCCTCTGTCTGTCTTTAGGATTCTGTCTCACAGGAACATCATGGGGTCAGGACAGAGTAAAAAAGGGGTTTTTGGGAGACTATGGAATTAAGATGACCCCTGGCAAGTTAAGGACACTCTGTGAGTTAGAATGGCCCACTTTTGGTGCAGGATGGCCCTCAGAGGGAACCTTAGATGTCCCAATGGTCCGCTGCGTCTAGAGTGTTGTCACCAGGGACCCAGGTCACCCTGATCAGTTCCCGTATATCAACT
This sequence comes from Panthera tigris, assembly GCF_018350195.1. Taxonomy (NCBI): domain Eukaryota; kingdom Metazoa; phylum Chordata; class Mammalia; order Carnivora; family Felidae; genus Panthera; species Panthera tigris. Next base: position 168,740,226 of record NC_056660.1, read on the forward strand.
CCTGGTTAGAGATTGCCCAAACCCTCCCCTCTTGGATGTGATTTACCTGCAACAAACAGGGACAGGCTAGGGTCTCAGTCGCCTCGACAAAGTGGCCCAAGGAAGGTCGACAGAAGTCCCGACCTCCACAAATTCTCACCAATGATCCAGAGGAAGAACCAATCTTGCCCCCAAACCCCCCGGTTCCCAATACTCCATCACCTTCGTTCTCCCCACCACCTCTGGACTTGGCAGATCCTCTCTCCCCTGGACCAGCAGCCAGATTGCACCCTTGGCCAGGCCCAGGCACTCTCCAGATGCTGGTCCACATCCACTAGTACCAAGAGGCTCTCCTCCGGGGGATCCAAGCAGGGACTAAGAAGCCCATGAATATGCCCAGCAGCAAGGGGAATCCCCCAGGGATTACTATGAGAGGCTATGCGAGGCTTACACCCCATCTGATCCCAAGGCACAAGAAAGTCATGGACGGGGAAGGTCTAGCTACCAAAAGGGGGGAGGCCCAGAACCTCCTTAGCAAGGGATCAATGAGCCTACTGCAAGAAGAAAGGACATTGGAAGAATGAATGTCCCAACCAGGGAAAGTCCCAGAAGCCCTGCCAATATCGAGGGGGACCAGGCTCACTTCTTCTTGGCCCCCATGAGCCCACGGTCAAAATGAAAGTAGGGGGCCAAACTATGGTTGACACTGAGGCTGAACATTCTGTGGTCACCTCCCCATGGCCCCCTTTAGCAAGAAGACCGCAACCATCTTTGGGGCCACCAAGTCTTCTGCCAAGACTGTCCATGTGAACTCAGGGGCCACATGGTACAGCATGATTTCCTCTACCTACCTGAGTGTCCTATCCCTTTCCTCGGCTAGGATATACTCTCAAAGCTGGGGGCCCAAATAACCTTTGAGCTGATGGGATGTACCAGCATCCAAATGGATCCAAGACAAGAAGAATCAGGGCCCCTTATAATGGCAATCACTACACTAAGAGAGAAAGAATGGAGGCTGTTCTGCGCCCAGGCCCAACCGAGTGGCCTGCCCAAATTCAGGACTGCCTTCCCCACTGTATGGGCCAAGGAAAACCTCCCACCCCTGGACTTGCCCACATCCGGGTCCCTGTCATTGTAGAGTTAATCCCAGGGGCTCAACCACAGAGACAGCAGCAATACCCCCTCCCGCAAGAGGCAAGGGCAGGCATCCAAGAAACACCCCACTCTTGCCAGTCAAGAAGGATACCGACCAGTTCAAGACCTACGAGCTATCAACAAAGTGATTGTCTCCTTGCACCCAGTGGTCCCGAACCCGTACACCCTTCTTAGCCAGATCCCAGGCTCTGCCAGCTGGTTTGCCTTAGAATGGACCAAACCAGACACAGGGCATCAGATGTAACTGACTCGGATGCGCCTCCCACAGGGGTTTAAAAACTTGCCTACTGTCTTTGGGGAGGCACTGGCTGGAGACCTCGCCGGCTTTCCAAGGGAGGCCATGCTCTGCACCCTTCTCCAGTATGTGGATGACCTCCCCCTTACCAGCAATACCCGAGAGAATTGTACAGAGGGCACAAGGGCCTTCCTCCAATTCCTGTCAGACTCAGGGTTTCGGCTCTCATGGGGAAAGTCACAGATCTGCCAACAGCAAGTCCAATACTTAGGATTCCTCCGCACCCAAGGAAAAAGGGGCTAGGGCCAGAAAGAAAGAAGGTCATCACCTCCCTACCCCAACCCCAAACTAACAGGGGGCTACGAGAATTCCTGGGGACTGTGGGATTCTGCTGAATCTGGATTCCTGGATTCTCAGCAAAAGCAAGATCCCTCTATAATCTCTTGGCAGGGCTGGATCAAGAACCCCTTGTATGAACAGAGGAGGCTGAAGCTGCCTTCCTAGAGATAAAGGCCACCTTGGGGCAGGCACCAGTTCTTGGCCTGCCAGATATAGAAAAGCCTTTTAATCTCTTTGTGCTTGAGAAGAAAAAGGTGGCCCTCAGGGGTTGTCACACACACTGTTGGCCCTTGGCAATGGCCAGTAGCATACTTGTGGAAGAGGCTGGACCCAGTGGTGGCAGGATGGCCACCATGCCTTAGGGCACTAGGGGCCACAGTTCTGCTCATTAAGGAGGCAGATAAGGGGCCCCTGGGTGGCTCAGTCAGTTAGGCGGCCAACTTCGGCTCAGGTCATAATCTCGCGGTCTGTGAGTTCGAGCCCCGCGTCGGGCTCTGTGCTGACAGCTCAGAGCCTGGAGCCTGTTTCAGATTCTGTGTCTCCCTCTCTCTGACCCTCCCCCATCCATGCTCTGTCTCTCTCTGTCTCAAAAATAAATAAACGTTAAAAAAAAAAAAAGAGGCAGATAAACTTACCCTGGGACAAGAACTAAATGTCAAGGTCTCTCATGCTCTCATGTCTCGCATAAACACTAAAGGATACAGCTTCCTCTACAACTCTCGGCTAGCACAATACCAGGGGCTCCTCGGTAAGAATCCACGGGTCACTCTTGAAACAGTGTGGACGCTGAACCCCACAAGTTTCTTACCTTCTGAGGAAATACTAAAGCTCTTCGAGGCCATCTGGCTTCCAAAAGAATAAAGAGGTGGACATAGCTCCCTCCCTTACTGTGGCTCTGATGCTCACAGAAGAAAAAGAAAACAATTGGGCTGAGGTCAAAGGTGCCACCCAGACCAAGACCCAGTTGAGCTTACTGGCCACAATCCACAGCAATAATGGGCCTGAGTTTGTGGCAGACATTACTGCTTACCCACCTCAAAGCTCAGGGAAAGTAGAGAAGATGAATCGCACTCTTAAGGGAACCTTAGCCAATCTGTCAGGAAACAGACCTCCCATGGCCGGGACTGTTGCCCCGGCCATTGCACACCAGGAACTCAAGGTTTCTCCCCTTTTAAAGTAAGATATGGGAGGCCCCCCTCCATGTCTAGGGAGCCTCCCAGGGAACCTACACCAAATAGGGGATAAGGGAATAAGAGAACAACTTCACCCTAAGTTACAATGATATACCATAGAGAGGGCCCCAATCTCTTTAGGATCCCCCATACACCCCTTCTCACCAGGGAACTCAGTCTGGGTCAAATATTGGAAAAAAAGACCCTCTCAAACCACAGTAGACTGGGCCTCATACTGTTATTCCGACCACCCCTACTGCCCTCAAGGTCACAGGTATCATTCCATGGGTCCACCACTCCAGAGTCAAAAGGGCCAATCCTGAGGAGCCCCAGACTTGAAAGACTGACCCAAGTCCGATGAACCTGCTCAAAGTGACCTTCCAGAGAGTCCTGGATTCTTAGGATCTTCAGCTCTTCTCCGGCCACATCCGGAGGCTGGCTGGTCTATGCACAGCAGAAGCTTGAGGAGATCGCCAAAAACACTGTCACAAACGGGGCTATGGCCCAAGTGTTGGCCCTGCAAGGTTATTGGCCCATAATAAATAAAGATGATGCCCTCTAAAACAGCCTAGATCTGTTTAAAGGAGCATCAAAGGGGGGGAAGATAGGGAAAAATTATGTTATAAGATGGCTGACAGGGCTGACAGGGAAATTCCAGTCCCTGCCCCAAGACTCCCCTTCCGGGTTCTTCTTCCTGCCCCACTTGCCAGGAGGGCCAAATAACTACTGATGCGGAATGCGGAAGTAACAGACTCTAGATTGTCCCCCATGCTTGCGCTGGGGACTCAGACCTCTGGAGAGTGATTTCCTCTGAGCCCGTAGGTGTGAAATAAACCTCCTGCCTTCCAAGATCTCCCAGTGCCACTTGGTTCTTCCACTGGGTGATCCAGACCAGGTTCTGTAGCACAATCAGACACTCAGGAGAGCATGTGGTTGGTCTCCACAGGACACCTGAGCTCACTTTGTTTTATATGGTGGGTTTCAGGAGAAGCCAATTCACATTAATGTAAGAAAGTCATTCGTCACCAATTATCGGTAGCCTCACCGCATTTAACATTTGAGAATAAGTTTGTGACTATTTTCCAGGAGGCAGAATCATGTACTACAGAGTCTCCATGATAGAAACCACATGAATAGATACTAATGTAATTGTCCAACACCTAGAGGTATCATGCTTGGCCTCATCCAGGGCTCGATGTCTCTCACAATATTATTTCAGTAGAGGTAGCATGGATGGGCTAGGATGGGAAGGGGCCTAGAGCTTATCTGGTTCTATCTTCTTATTTTACATCTGAAGAAACTGAATTCCATAAAAGGTGTCTATGGGCTGACAATTCAGATAATTCACATGTGCTGCTTACCACACTACTTAACACATATGTATTTAATAAATATTAGCCATTATTAGTATGCTGGTCTGTAATTTGCTTTCTCTTGAAACATACATGCTTAAAATATATAAATCGTGTGATGGGGGAGCGTGGGGCTGAGGACAAAATGCAAGCTAGTGCACCTCCCACCCAGGTGGGGTATGTGTGATATTCTTCAGGCACTCCTGGCTGCCCAAGGACAAGGGAGAAGAAAGAAAACAAATGGCTAACTCATAATCACAGTCATCAGGACATGGGTCTCCATCAGTTTGCAAATATCTTAGTAAATTACAAGAAAAAGGCAATCTTACCAATAGCCTAATCTCCAGAAACCTATAGACTCAGTTTCCTGGAGACCCGACATCACTGTGCCTCCATAGTGATATGGGGAACAAAGGCAAGAAGGAAATGACAGGTAAAATTAAATTTCCTTATAACCTGCTGCCCACTGACAAATACTTGAGGCAAATACAGAGTATAACATTTCTCCAGGAAGCCCCTACCCTCCTAATGTTAATGATTTGCTAGATGGAAAAAACAACCTTAGCTTGACAATACCAAGGCCTCAGGTATCTTAGGAGTCTTCTTTAGTATATCAAAGTCCCTAGGAAGGCCTCCCTTTTGACTTCACCTCCCCAACTCCATAGTATATAAGGAGCCACTCTTCACAATCTCAGTGCAGCTCTTTCTGCCCCCAGGGGCCCGTTCCCATTCTTTAATAAAATCACCTTTTTGCACCAAAGATGTCTTCAAGAATTCTTTCTTGGCTATGGGCTCCAGACCCCACCATCACCCCCAGAAACCTCATCATCATGAACTTCTTTTAGATCTATTCAGTAATATGGATGTATTACTATTTTTTAAGTAGCTATCAAATGATGGACAGTTAGGTTATGGCTAATGCTTTTTCCCTTTCAACCAATGTACAACAAACAGCCTTAAATACGTATCTTTCCAAACACGTGTATTGTTTCTGTAGGCTCGAGCTGAGAAGTGGGATTGCTGATTGTGTATATTAAATTTTAAAAACTACTGCCAATATTTTTCTAGGGCTATTTTACTAATCTCTACTCTATCAGCCACATATAGGAAGATTTCCCCAAAGCCTTGCCTGCACTGCACTGATCAGCCATTTAAATTGGAAGGTTAAAACAAATTGTATTATTATTTTAATTTGCATTTTTATTATTAAGATAGAGCCTCTTTCCATGGGAGTGCAAACATTTACTTTTTTCTGTGTATTGCCTACCATATTCTTTGCTTATTTTTCTATGGAGTGCCTTTTTCTTCTTGATTTGTAGAAGTGATTTATTCAACAAATTCTAATTGAGTGTCTGTATGTACCATTTGTTGTTCTTGCACTAAGGATGTAACAGTGAACAATGGCTACCATTTATGGAACATTTACTATAAACCAAGGACAACCTAAGTGATTCTCACAAAAATGCTATGAGCTGAGTACTGTTGCTATCCCCTTTGGGCCATTAAAGCTGAGATTCGGAGAGGTTACATGACATGTCTGGTGTCATGTAGTTTGTAAACGGCAGAGCCAGAACAGTAACCCAAGTTTGGTTAACTCTCTTCAGGATACTAGGAACTCCAGATGACGACAGACCCAAGGACACTGCCAGAGGGAAGCTGGCCTGGGAGACAAAGCTCCACCCAGCAAGCACCTCATTTTGAAATGCATGCTAAGAACCATTGGGCAGTAATGCTGAGGATGGCCCCATTAAGAACATGAACGCTTCATTACAAGGGTCACAAATATTTCCTCCCAGTTCTGATGCTTGAAAAGGGTTTTTCTGGAGGTTTTGAAAAATGTTGGTACAGATGGAACTAAAAAAATTATGTCATCATATGTTATTTTCCTTTATGGTTTCTGGATTTTGTTTCTTATTTATTAGAAATGTATCTCCCAAATCCAGATTTTAAAAATTATCTCATATTTCATTTTAATACTTTATGACTTTGATTTTTATTCTTAGATATTTAATTCATATGGCATTTATTTTGGGGCTGACTGTAACCTTAGATAATCCAAATAAACCTTTCTCTAACTAGAAACGAACTTCATCTCATTCACTGCCTCTATTACTTGTAGTTGTTAATTTATGTGCTGCTTAAAGGATTTCAGGTTGAGAGAAGGATATACAAAGGGATTGATAAAAATTCTACATGAAAGGATTTTGATATTTCAGTGCTTTTGAGAAGATTTTAAAGTGCCTTTGTATAGTTGGGCACACTAGTGAGCAAATGTGGACAAGTCTCACAATCGGCAACAGGCTAATTTCTTCTTAGGCCAATATGATGGAAGAGAAAGAATTGGGACTTTGGGATCAGACAACCTGAGTTGTCCTGGTTACATTACTTATCAGCCCAATGCCTTTTAGCAATTACTAAACCTCTATGAAATTCAATTGCCTTGTCTGCAAAAATGGGGTAGGAGATATCTAACTTATAAAATATCCACCTTATAAGATTAAGATAATGTGTGTGTGTGGCGGGGGGGGGGGGGGTGGGGGGAAGGGAGATCCATTCAGTACTTGACCAATAACAGGTTCTCAATAAATATCAGTTTTAGTTACGCTTACTGTATTTATTGTCATGTTACATGTGATTCAGTATTTTGTCTCCTAATCCACCAGATGTCCTTATACATTAGAGAACATCAGCGATTACACAGTTAATCAAATAAATGTTTTCATACATATATTTCTCACTTAAGTGATGACAAAAATCAATAAAAGCTTAAAAGTTCTGGTGCTGTGAACAATTAGCCTAGTTGACACGCATGTAACAAATGTAAGGGAGGAACCCATTAGAAGAGGGGCATCAGCTAAGTGGTGAAGGAAAGAAACAAAGACCTTAGAGGAATGAAACACATTCTAGATCCTATTGTTAATTTCTAAAGTAACTCCCAGAGGTCCATACAAGAGCTAAATGCAAAAGACCACATTCCAGGCACTCAACAGATTGTACCTAATGGTGGGAGACTAGATTATATGTCATCTAAATGCAAATAATCAGAGTACATTTAAGGAGAAAAGGGGTTTCACTTTCACCCACTATAGAATAACGGAAACCAGATTTACTCTCCTACATGAAACAAACAAATAAAAAGGGGACAAAATGATAGTTTGCAGGATACTGGATACAAGACAACAAAGGACAGTAACACGTGAGAGATGGGACGCAAATAGGTGAGCTCTATAATTGCCCCAGCTTCCTGCCTTCAGGGTGTTTTCAGGCCTTGGTCAGGGAGAGGAAACCCATTTGGATTCTCGTGGCTTCCTGGAGTTGAAGAGATGGAGGTGGGTATCCAGAGACATCAAGGCCACTAACTGGTCAGTGGACCGAGATTGCTTCACAGAGCAAAACTGTAGTGATATGCAGAGGATCTGCCTCAGTTGAAGTCTGGGCAGAGCATGTGTGTGCAAAACTACTTGATGTAAGGGAAAGAAACATTAAAAAGACAAGTGGCAACTGCCTGGTACTCACACAGGGCTGGGAATAGGGTCTGTTCTAACCAGCCAAATTGGAAAACCTCATGGTTTTCATAACGGAACTAAAGACAGTACACAGAAAATCTTACCTCAGTGGTAGAAAGCAAATATCCTTAGATTGAACATTATTCTAGTTCTAATATTAAATATTAAATATCTAACATTTCATCCAGATTAATAGATATCTAATATCTATATTAAGTATTAAAAATATTAAAAGCAAGATATTAAAGGGCCAAACTATTTCCAAATAACTACATTCCAGAGTAAAGCTTAAGTGTATTTATAGGCTTACAAAAATATCCAGCACCTAAAAAGGTAAAATTCATAAGAGCTTGCATATATAAAAAAGTACCAGGCATGCAAAGAAGTAGAAAAATATGAACCATAATAAGGAGAAAATTCAATCCACCTAAACTGACACAGAACAGACAAAGATGTTAGAATTAGCAGATAAGGACATCAAAACATACATAACAGTATTATATATGTTCAAAAAGTTAAGATAGAAAAAGATCCAAATCAAAATTCTAAAGATTATAACTGTAATTGACCAAATGAATCTCAAAGTAAACAGAAGAAAGGACATAATAAAAGATCAGAGCAGAAATAGATAAAATAGAAAACCAAAAGTGATAGAAAAAAAATTGCTGAAATTATAAGCCATTTCTTAGAAAAGATCAATAAAATTGATAAACCTCTAGCCCCATTAATCAGGATTAAAGGAATGTAACCAATGAGTACTAATTATCAATACCAGAAATGAAAGAGAAGGCATCATCATAGATTCTATAGATATTTAAAGAATAATAGGGGAATATTTTAAACAGTTTTATGCCAATAAATTAAGAAACTTAGATAAGACAGACAAATTCCTTGAAAGACAAGGTTTTCCTTTAGCCAAGAAAAAACACATAACTAGTACAGACCCATATTTATTACAGAAATGAAGAAATAGATTCAGTAATTTAAAACCTTCCTCACCCTACCCCTTGTACCTTCAGTTCCAAATGCCTTGACTGGTAAATTCTACTAAATACATAAAGAAGAAATAACACCAATTCTATAAAAACTCTCCCAGAAAACCAAAGAGGAGCTAATTTTTGCCAACTCATTCTATGAGGCCAGCACATGATTTTGATACTAAAACCAAAGACATTGCAAGAAAAGAAAACTGCCAACCCACACCCCTCATGAATATACATGCAAAAATTCTAAACATAATTGTAGCAAACCAAATCCAACAACAGATAAAAAGAATAATACATCAAAATCAAGGGCAGTTTACCCAGGAACGTAGGCTTGGGTTAGCATTCACAAGTCAATGTGTCTTTTTAATGAACTTATTCTGTGTCACCTCAATAAATGCAGAAAAAGTATTTGACAAAATCCAGCATCTATTCTTGATAAAAATTCTTTAAAAAAAAAATTAATGTCTATTTTTGAGAGAGAGAGAGAGAGAGAGAGACAGAGCATGAGCAGGGGAGGGGCAGAGAGAGAGGGAGACGCAGAATGCGAAGCAGCTCCAGGCTCTGAGTTGTCAGCACAGAGCCCAATGTGGGGCCCGAACCCACAGACCGCGAGATCGTGACCTGAGCCAAAGTCAGATGCTCAACTGACTAAGCCATCCGAGCACCCCTATTCTTGATAAAAATTCTTAACAAATAAGGAGCAAAAGAAAGCTTCCTTAGAGGGCATCTATAAAAAAAATCCACAGCTGAGGTGAAAGCTTTCCCCCCAAGATCAAAAACAAGATATCTGCTCTCACCACTCCCATTCAATATCATACTGGAGGTCCTAGCCAGTGCAAGAAAAAAAAAATTAAGTATATACTGCATTATTCTATTTATACAAAGTTATAAAAAAAAAATCCACTAATCCATGACAGAAGACAGGTCAGTGATGGCCAGTGACTGCCCAGGATTCTGCCTGAGACCATGTGAAGTAGGAGGGAAGGATTACAAAGGGGCATAAGGAAAATTTAGGGGGTGATGGACATGACAAGTTCATTAACTTGATTGTGGAGACAGTTTCAAAGATGTCTGTGTATGCCAAACTTATAAAATTGTGTTTAAAATATATGCAGTTTACTGTATATCAATTATACCTCAATCAAGCTGTTAAAAAAAATAAAGGGATGGACAGAGAGGAAAAAAAAAGAAAGGGTTATAAATTCATGGATGAGTGTATGGGGTAAGCTTTACTGAGGTAGTCTGGATTAGGAAATGCAGAAATGACCTTATTTATTAATGAGCCAGATTGTCTCCCATGTCTAAGTAATTCTCTAATAGGAAGTTAGGTGTATAGGTTTGAACATTATCTTTTTCTAGTCATCAGGGTGCCATTTAGCAGCTCTCTAGAAAACCAGCTATAATTGCAGTAATGCAGTAATTGCTCAGAGAGGAGCCAGTGACTCCCTGGGGACTCAGCAAAGCTCTCAAGACTCAGAGCATCTGACGCTCAGACAGAGGTCTCAGCAACACGCAGAGACAGTGACACAGAATCTTCAACGTCCTGTCCTAGGGAGAACCTGGCCTACCCCCAAAATAGTATCAATTTCCCAGGTTTTCCCCTGTATCCAGGGAACTTTCTAAATCTGCCCACTGGGCAGAATGAGCAAAAGTGAGGGAGGTGGCAACAGCAGTTCTCACTGCTCAACATTTACTGAGCACCTGTTCTGTTCCCAGCTTCTGTGCTCAGAGCTTAGAGCCCAGCCCCTCCTGCACAGGCGCAGGACAGCAGATAAGACTCTCTGCTGTGGCCTCCGAAGAAGAACATACTCTTTACCACAGCTGGCTCTGGGCACTTGGTGAAGTTTTTCTTAGCCAGGTCTTTCTCAAGGTTAAAATATGGAAATAAGCACCAAACTTACCTCTTATCTCAATAAATCTTATCCATTAAACTTGACTTCGTGGCTATTTGTGTGTGTGCATTTTAGATAACATTTCCTGAGTTCTTCCATGAGTCAGACACTGTTCCAAAAACCTTACGTGGATAGGGGCGCCTGGGTGGCTCAGGTGGTTAGGTGTCCGACTTTGGCTCGGGTCATGATCTCGCGGTTGGTGAGTTTGAGCCCCGCGTCAGGCTCTGTGCTGACAGCTCAGAGCCTGGAGGCTCTTTCAGATTCTGTGTCACCCTCTCTCTCTCAAAAAGAAATAAACATTAAAAAATTTTTTAAAAACCTTACATGGATTAACACATGTAATCCGAGTAATCTTGTGGGGTAGGTGGTATTATTATCTTCACTTAAAGATGAGAAAACTGAAGCATGGAGGGGTTAAGTAACCTGTCCAACTTTTCAGTTAGCAACAAATGATGGAGCCAGGATTTCAACCCTGGTGTTCCAACACATGAGCCCACGCTCAGGGGATCACAACACTAACACGACTGAGTGAGGGCGAAGATATGATTGGCTGTGAGCCAGTCTACTCTTCAAGTGAAAAGCATTCTGTTTTGTGGTCACAGATGACTTAAAATGTTTACTTGTTGGTGACAAGCAGTATCAAGTGAAAGAAACAGAATGGCTCATTGTAAAGCCATTCTGGTGACTTGAAAAACAGCCCACTGCTCAGTGAGTGCCAGCAGTGCCATGTCACCCAGAGGGCCTGGGTTTTCCTCCCTCTCATCTCTGCCCAAACTTTGCTCCTGCAAGGAGTGGGGGCTGCAAGGTCAGGGAGAAAGACAGGCATTGGAGCATCAGCCAGGGGAGAACTGCTGCCCATTGCCCGAAGCTGCCAGACAGTGGAGAGACGGAGCTGAGCTTTGTTCTCTGAGCTCTGAGGAAGAAAGACACAGGAATCAGGTTTTTTGTTTTTAAATTATTTTTAACTTTTTTAATGTTTATTTATTTTGGAGACAGAGAAAGAGAGACAGCATGAGCAAGGGAGGGACAGAGAGAGACAGAGGGGCAGAGAGAGAGGGAGACACAGAACCCGAAGCAGACTCCAGGCTCCGAGCTGTCAGCACAGAGCCCGACGTGGGGCTCCAACTCATGAACCACGAGACCATGACCTGAGCTGAAGTTGGATGCTTAACCTACTGAGCCACCCAGGTGCCCTGGAATCAGATTTTTAAAACATGATAAGAAAGAGGCCTTGGGGTGGAATAGTCAGTTGAGCGTCTGACTTTTGATTTGGGCTCAGGTTATGATCCCAGGGCTGTGGGATGGAGCCCATTATCAGGCTCCATGCTGAGCATGGTACTTGCTTGAGATTCTCTCTCTCTTTCTCTCTCTCTCTTTCTCCCTCTCTCTCTTTCCCTCTGCCCCTCTCCCCCACTCACACTCTCTCCCTAAATAAAAGAAAATAAATTAAAAAACACAATAAGAATGAACTAGAAGGAAATGTTCCAATATTTCAAGAACAAGTATGTCTAGTTGGTAGTGTTAGGGTTATAGGTTTTTCCTTCTCTCTGTATATATTTTCCATATTGTCTAACCAAAACCTATAGTTAATACAATAACCTTTAAAAAGATAAATGATAGAAAAACATGCGTAAGAATTTTCTGGCAGAACTGCCAAAAGATAGAGTAGGCTAGAAATATCAATAGCAGGGCTTGGGAAACACACATACACACACAGGTGTTTAACCAGGAGGGATAAAGTTTGAAAGGGCCCCATCAGAAGTAATGAGATTTCTTTCACAGGACATAATCAAGTATAGGTTAAATGACTTCCTGGTAGGGATACAGAAGAAAAGATTCAAGCGTCTGTTGGGGAGTCTGTCTAGGACCCTGCTACCCAAAATATGGTCCATGAACTGGCAACATAGGCATCTGCGGGGAGTTTTGTTAGAAATGTAGAGTCTCAGGGCACCTGGGCGGCTCAGTCGGTTAAATGTCTGACTCTTGATCTCGGCTTAGGCCATGATCTCAGGGTTCATGAAATCGAGCTCCACAATGGGCTTTATACTAACTGCATGGAGCCTACTTGGAATTCTCTCTCTCCCTCTCTCTCTCTGCTCCTCTCTCATTCATGCATGCTCTTTCTCTCTCCCTCTCTCAAAATAGATAAATAAATATTTTTTAAAAAAGAGAGAGAAAGGGATGTAGAATCTCAGGTCCCCACCCCAAGCCACAAGAATCACCCAAGAAATATTTAAGTGTTTGGCCTGGCTCAAACCTGGGGGATTCATATTCAGTAGTGCCATGTCAGGGGCCGTGTTTAGGAACTCCTGGACTAGGTGACCTTTCGGAGCCCTTGAAAGCTGAAGAAGACTCTGAGAATCTCAGCTTCCCAACCCCAGTGGGCCATGCCCTAAGAGCCAGTAGCCTGCTTCTACACTAAATGTCAGAATTCTGCCAGCCCCGGCCACCTTGGGCATCCTCTGCTCTTGGGGCATATTTGGGGCTTTCATACTTGCTAGGTGGGATATCCAACCTCTACTCTCCTCACAATGTTTATTGTCTTCTCACCTTGCCCTCTCTCTCTCTGCGTGCCAGCTACTCACTCATTGGCTTACTGATGACTTCCTTTTGTGTGCTTAGTTCTAGTTCAGTTCCATCTTAAACCAGCATTGTTGGAGCAGGAGTGAGAGCTATAAGCATAGCTCCAAGGTCTGTGGGAAGGAGGTGTTTAGTTACATCTCCCACCTAGTTCATGACATTGGACCGAGTTACCCTACTGCTCACCAGAGGGTGCTAGGGGTGACCTATAAATATTTGTGTTGCTCCTTAAAGTGCATCAAGTGCTAACCTTTTCTCTCTTTGGTCCATATGACTTTTCTGTGTCTGGTCCTGAGTTCTGATTTATTCCTTTTCTTGGTCTACTGCAGAATCTCTCTAGAACCCAAAGGAAACTAGTCATATTGGAAGACCTATCCTGTGCTGGTAACTTTTATGTTTTATCACATATACTCTTTACCCTCACATTAAGGAGAAGTTATTAATGGTCCTATTTTTAAGATGAGAAAAATCAAGGCTTAGAAAGATTAAAGAATATTTCCAATGTAGTACAACCGGCAAGGGGCAGAAATTTGACCCCAGAACTGCCTGATCCCAAATTTCTATGTTCATCTCATTGTCCCATCCACCATCCTAAGTTCCTGTTGGCAGCAGGGTGGCCTGGGGACCTGCGAGTTCTTGCCAGTCTAGCTCCATAGATTTAGACAATCTTGTGTAACAAGACAGAGACATTTTTGTCTGTTAGAATTCTAAGGCTGGGGGACTGTGAAAGACAAAGCAACCTGGTGGGGCCATGAGGTCACGCATCAGAGTATGGTCTTCAGAAAGCTACAGAGCATGACACAGTGGCTCTAGTGAAAGAGGAGGGGTGGAATGACTAGGGAACAGGAAGCTGGCAGGTGGTTACACCCTTCTTGGAGTTTATTATCTATCTGTCTCACTGATGAGAAATTGTAGGGAGATAGGAATTTCGTCTTTTTATCACTGTTGTATCCAAAGCACTTATGACAGCAACTAAAACACAGTAGGTACTCAAGAAATGAGTGGATGTGATTGCCCCTTGCCCTCCACAAATATTCAATAAAACTACAAAAATTATGATAGAACTCTGTGTGATTGGATTTCATGTGAGTTGATGAGGGATAGGGTTTGCACCCAAGTTAGATCCATGGTTTGGTGAGGATCGATGCAGGAGTGGAGTCAGAGAGAGCCATCAAAAATAAGCCTGGAAAAGTATAGTAGTTGTGGGCCCTCAATAATCCCTAGTTGTGAGGGTGGATATTTGAGGAAAGTTTACCTAAATCTCAGAGGGTAGAAAAATCCCCAAGTGACTCATGAGAGACCTCAAACAGACATGACAACTATATTCTTCCTAATTTTTAAATACCAACCGACATCCTCACCCTACATGTATATTGGACAAATAACAAGTTTCCAATATGGGACAGAAGCAATTTTCTCTTGGGCACTAGGTCTCAGATTCCCTCTTGTCCCAAATGATGCCCATTCCTCAGAAAGACTAATTTAGTTCAGTGGCTACATAACTCTGGTTCATAGCCATAGGGTCTTGTACTCAAATCAATGTTTTCTTTCTTATATCCTTTAAAATAGGTACACAGTGATGACAAGCAATAGCAATGTTAATGAGATTAGGTGTAAATGATTAACTACTTCGGACTATTACTACGGTTATTGTGATTTGCATAGCTCTACTGTTGACGTCCAGCAATTAAGAGATTCAAACTAGATCTTAACCATAAAGTGTGGAGTATTAAGGAAGAAAACCACATACAGGAAAGCAGTAAAGAGCAATGTCTTGAGCCCAAAAAATCCAGGACTATGACATGGACCCGTGTTCTTCTCTGGCTTTTGTCTTGGCTCCCGCCGTCCTCATTGGTGGCCCATCTGCCTCATCTGCTGCCCGTGGCCAGGTTACAAAGTACTGCTAGGGCTCAGGGGCACAAGCTGCAGGTCCCCCATCTTCCATCTTATCTCACAATCATCATGGCACCAGGCTTGCCCCTCCCCCGGCCCGTGATCTGCCCAAGGCTGGTGTCAACCCCCCTCATACTCTTCACACTTTCTGTGCATACACATAACATGTGCTCAATAAATGTGGCTGACTGAGGAGATGTTGGATCACTCTGATTTTTAAAGTCCTGTAGGGCAGCAGTTGTATCACCTAACTTGACTCTAGGTAGGGGAGTCCTCACGGGATGGTAGAAGCTCTAAATTTCCTTAGTTATGCTTCTGCATAATTTTGGTGCTACAGAGTTTTTCTTTTTCTTTTTTTTTTTCTGCACCAGAGATTCTACTGTCACTGAAATTCAGTGAGACCTCAGTAAAAAAACAAGGCTATAGAGACACATTCCAGAGAGGATGAGAAAGACAGTTCCTGACTTTGAAAAAGGAAAAAGAAGTCATTATCTTTTTTTTTTTCCTTCTTATATCCTTAAAATAGGTACACAGTGATAACAAGCAATAGCAATGTTAATGAGATTAGGTGTAAATGATTAACTGTTACGGACTATTACTACGGTTATTGTGATTTGCATGGCTCTACTGTTGATGTCTAGCAATTAAGAGATTCAAACTAGATCTTAACCATAAGGTGTGGGATATTAAGGAAAAAATCCACATATGGGAAAGCAGTAAAGAGCAACTGAGTTTTTAAATTATGGAGGGTCTTTGAACAGGTGTGCTTGCTGAGGAGCTATGCAGAATTTGTATGTGGGGAGCCACAGGGTTCTAGCAAGCATGGTGATGCGGCAGAGGGTCTTGATGATGACAAACAGTAGAGTGCACTAAATACTGTTCCTCCTCTTGCAGGGACAGAAGGGGGAGATTCCTGTCTTCAACCTGCGTCATCCTCATCCTCCATCTCTTGGCACCTTACGGCTACTTTGAAATCCTCTCTTTACAATTTGCTCTTTCCATTCCTGCTGTGCCCCATCCTTTTTCTCGTCCACACTATTCTCAGCCCTCTGTTCATTTCTTTCTGTACCTTCCCTCAGAGACCTTATTCACTCTCAAGGGATCAACTGCCGCTTCTGAGCTATTAACTACCAGGTCTTTATTTCTGCCCCTAGTGCCTTTTTCTAGGCAAGGGCACACATTTCCTACTTGATTTTCTACTTCGTTTCCAAATGATGTGTCACTTAAAGCTCAGGATGCTTCAAATTGAACTCTGTCCAAGCTAGTTCCTTTTCCCAAAGTTTCTCTTTCCAAGTACAGTCTCACCATTCCCTTAATTCCCAGCTGTGCCTCGCCCTCCATATCTAATCAGTCCCAGAATGGCATGCATTTGATCTTCACACTTCTCTCATCCAGCCCATATATCCAGGCCCATTTGCCACTGCCAGAGTTTGGGAGCTGAGCCCTTTTCTGGACTATTAAAAGAGCCTCCTATTGATGTTCCTGCCCTTAATCTCATACTGCCTCCTTCCATCCTAAAATCTGCTATCATATGAACTTTTTTCGTATACTGCTGGGATTGTTTCATTTCCTTACTCAAAAATTCTTATAGCTCTTAATTCATTGACGAAAGAACAACTCATGCAATCACTCACTGAACAAATATTTATTGAGCACCTAATATGTGCCATGTTGGGATTTGACAGTGAACAAGATAGAAAGGATTCTTGTTCTCATGGCTTTTGATAAGATAGGCAGTAAAACAAGCAAATGAAGAAGATAACCTAGTGCTATGAAGGAAAAGAAGTGTTGTAATGGGTAGAGAGTGAGTTGCTGGATAGAAAGGGAACTAACTGCTTTAACAAGTTGGTCCAGGTAGACTTTTTAGAAGAAATGACTTTGATTAAAGACCTACATAACAAGCAGAACCTCATTATCTGGAGATCTGTGGGGAAAGCATCTGAATAGAGAAAACAGCAAGTACAAAGGTCCTCAGGAGGGAAGGTGAATTATTTGTCATTCTTGGACCTTACCATGTTGATCCAAGCTAGTTTTTTAGTCTAATCTTATATAACAACTCCACACAGTACTTAGGCTCTGGCCAAATCATCCTTTGTACTGTTCTCCAAACATGCTTTGTGTTCCTGCCTCCATTTTTTTTTTTCCATTTTTCCCTTTCATGTGGAAAGCCCTCCTCTTTCTTATCTATGACTGTTGATAACCAGCAAAACCCAGTTCAGAGGCCCCCACGTCTGTGAAAGCATCACCGATCACCCCCAGCAAAAGTCCACTTTTCTTTATTGAAATCTTATTGCACATGTTGAAACCTCAGGTTTCAATATCTTACTTGCCACATCCAGATAGTGCCTTAGGGGGCTGAATTCCTGGAAAAGGCATGTAATTGAAATACAAAAGATGAATCTGGATTTTGTCATGGAGACTGTGTCATGATAATGCTTATACTCTTGGTCAAGGACCTGATTGCTAGAATATAGAGAAATGTTCTGGAACAATAAATTTGAAGAACTCTGTCTAATAAATCCATATGCTATCTCAGAGTCATTCAAAATTTATTTTTAAGCTCCCCAATAATATATGCTCATGTTTTCCACTATATAAAGTATGCAAGAAGAGCCAGTCTGGTCAAATCAGGGAAAGGAGACCCAGGAGCCATCTTGCTCAGCTTCTTTGCCCTCTGCAAGGAAGATCTTCCATTTTCACCCAGTTTTCCAACCCCCTAAGCCCCTGAGACCCCTGAGCATGATTCAGTGATGCACAAGCTTACCAAAATAAAGCATAGGTAAGTCAGTTCATTACCCTCGTATTTTACTTTTCTTTAGAAGAAATGTACTGGAGGCTTTGAGGATGTAGGCATCAGGGAAGGCCATTGCTGTAAGGCTCACAGAAGACAGCTGGCCAGAGTATTCACAGGACAGAGTTTCTGGGATCCTATCTCCATCTTCTATTTTTAGCCAACTTGTCAGTCTCAAATTAGGGGTCATTTATTCCCAGAAACTTCCTCTTACCCCACACCTAGGTTATATTCCTCTGATATGACTTTGTATATCACCTTGTGCTTTCCTAACCACAGCTCCCTATTGCAATGGCTTGTTACACAGTGATTGCAACAGTGGCTCCTCCACTGTTCTGTGATGTAAGCAGCGAGTGTGCCCACCTTGTTCACTCCAGAACTCCCAGTGTCGCCAATACATGGCACAAGGCTGGTGCTCTGATCTGTTGGGTGGATGGGTGGATGGATGGATGGATGGATGGATGGATAAAAATAGGAAGGGAGCAACTGAGGGCAAGAGAAGGCAAAGAATAGGGCCTTACCAATCAGAGCCCATGTGCTGGCACCCTGATCCCATGTAGACCGTAAGCAATCTGCTGCAGTGTTGTTAAGAGATGTTGTTGAGCACCTTAGACTGTGGTACCGCATACGTGTTTATCTTTCCTTCTAAATTGTAAGCTTGTTGGGAGGCTCCATCTACAGTTTCTATCCATAACCCTTTAGGGAACGTGCCTAATATCCATACCCTCTTCTTTTAAACAGTCCCTTTTGGTAACTACTCCTGCACCCTTGTCAGCCGGGTGCTGTTAATGGACTGACCAGACTCTCAGCTCCAGGGTGGATGCTAATAGCTTCAAGCCAATCAACATGCTGTTCCCAGCAGCCCATAGTGATTGGTTCAAGAAGAGGTACATAACCCAGAAACAATGACCTGTTGGCAGCTCTTAGTTGAGGCTTCTTCAGAGAAGTTATAAGCACAAAAGTTAGCTCTAGACTGGGTCTGAGTCTCAGTTGCACGACCATCTAGCTGAAAAACCTTGGGAACATTACTTAACCTCTCAGTGTCTCAGTTTTTGTTTTTTTTTTTTTTTAATGTTATTTATTTTTGAGAGAGAGAGACAGAGCATGAGAGGGGGAGGGGCAGAGAGAGAGAGACACACAGAATCTGAAGCAGGCTCCAGGCTCTGAGCTGTCAGCACAGAGCCCGATGCAGGGCTCCAACTCACAAACCATGAGATCATGACCTGAGCCAAAGTTGGAGGCTCAGCTGACTGAGCCACCCAGGTGCCCCTGTGTCTCAGCCTTTTCTTGTGTAACATAGACACAATGAGACTGTAGAAGTATATACAATACAGATATACTCCCATATATATTTGTATCTATTTCTGTACCTGTGTGTATGTATTGCTTAGAAAGGCACTGGAGATGGATATTACTTTGATTGTAGTGAATACTTCACAACATACACATACATCAAATCATTAAGTGGTACATCTTAAGTATATACAATAAGGAAAAAAAGAAAAGAAAGAAAGAAGAGGTACCTAGTGCACAGATCAGTAGACAGTAGCAGCTGTTGTTTCCAATGTTGTCGTTGTTATTATTCCACAGACTATGGTGGTATGCAGATGCCAGGCTTTGGGCTGTAACCCTCCTGCTGCCTCAAGGGAAGCCAGCCAGAGAGTGAGGCAGGCACAGAAAACATTGAAGTCCAACACACAGAGAACTGAATCCAAAGCCATGATTTGAGTCTCTGGACTAAGCCATGCCTGAAACCAGCCTTATCCTTAGACTTTAAAGATGTGAGCTAATGAGTTCCTTTTCTTATTCAAACCACTTAGAGTTGTATTGGCTATTATGTGGAGTGAAAAGATTTCTTATCGATACACTGTTCTTTGGTGGCTAGTGAATAAATAGCTTTTTGAGGACAAATGTGGGAACCAGGTGACCTTCTATCCTCTGTTAGTCAGTTTTGGGTGTCTTATATCATTTAACTTTCATTATGACCTTTAAGATAGATATGTAGGGTAGGTTTATGCCCTTTGTATGGATGTGCACACTGAGGCTTACAGGGATTAAGTGATTCTCCCAAGACCTAGAGCTAATCAGGGGTGGATCTGAATCATCTATCCTTTGACACCAAGGCCTGTGTTCTTCTGCAACAACCTTTACCCCTCCTGAGGGAGGAAGAACAGATAAGACCTCAAAGGAGAAGTGTTCTTTGTTTAGGTACTTGGAAAAAACTTGGAGTGAAATTCAGTTCTTCCTGATTTTGATACTTCCTCAGTATTATGCAATAAGACTCAATCCCAGGGACAAGTGCTATTTAGCAACCAAATGTTTAGAGAATCAATAATCTAATTTTTAGAAAAAGAATTAATGCCATATTTAAATTTTTAGGCTCAGAACTCATTTTCTTAGAGCTACTTTAAGCCAGCTGAGCATTAAAAATACAAAAGATCATGAAATTAGCATGCAGAAGTTTTTTTTGTTTTTTCTTTTTGTTTGTTTTTTTGTTTTTTTCCTTTCCTTTTTTCCCCTTCCTTCTTTTAACCCCAGGCTCTGGAAAGGAGGCAATCCTAATTAGGAAATGATTTCCTTTCAATTAATTGTAGACAGCCACGGTCATACTAAACGTTATAATCTGCAGCTCAATATTAGTACCTTGGGCCAAAATTTTGTGTTGGCAAATGTTCCTGTGGTGAATTGTGATTGTCCTGTTTTTAATAGTTATTTCCCTCCTGCTCTCTGTAGAATTAACCTCTTGTGAATCCACTTACAAACTGTTAGCAAGAAGTTTTAATTGTGAAGAAAATTATATGAATTCTGTGCTCCTTCATGACACTTACTCCACACACTCAGTTCTCCACCTGGTGATGGAGGGCCCTCATTTGAGAGCAAAGCTTCTCCCCCATACACTGGGTTGAAGGCTGCTAGTAGAAGGAAGGCAGTTTGTGGGAATTCTAACCCTTCCATGAAAAATCCCCAGGATTTCTGCCATTACAGTTTAGTGATTCATTATTCCTGCTGCCACTTATAATATTTTCTTTTTTTAAAAGGCACAAGTTACAAACCCTCGATCATGGCTAGTGTAAGTTCTTTACCCCATAGTATCCCTAGTGAAGAAAAGATTATCAAAGTTGGTTTCCGAAATACAAACATCATGAAACAAAACATAATTTTAAAAGTAATAATTTATAAAAAGGAGTATTGATAGGTGCATGTTTTTAAGGATGTGTAATTAATTCTTTCAGCTCACCTTTTCTGATTATGCTTGATGTTAATTTTATCTATGTCTATAGTTTAAAAGAATTGATTTTGCAAGAAAAAGCAACAGAGGATGAAGAAATCTGCCCCTGAAGTTGCTTTGGGGGCATTTATTTGGAGATAAAGTGAATAATACTTTTAGTAACTAGTTAATGTATATGTTTTTACCATCGTCAGAATTCTTCCTTCCTCTAGCGCAAATGAGTGAAAGGGTTATCAACCAGGGACGGTGGCAGTGGAAAGTTGTTGGAGAGGGTTTCTGGGATACTTTATACCATTTTCTTACCTGGAGTTTAGGACAATGAATGTCACTTCACAGTGAAGGCTTTGGAAGAGGGAGACCTGAGGAGTTGTAGGCCTTCCCCTTTCCCTGTTGAAGTTTATACGTGAGGGATTGCACACTGGATGAAGGAAGTATCATGTTTTGGATGCAATTCTAATGCAGATAAAAAACAGTATGGTTTTATCATAATCCACTATGCATGTTCACCAAAAGCAAGCTTGCTGTGCAAACAGTACAGAAAGGTCTTTGGGCAATCCATCAGGAATGGTCGCTGAAGGTAAATTTGTGAGGTCATGCTCCCTGGACTCTTTCATCAGACCAACTCCTCCGGCTGTCGCACACCCTATGCTTAACAGGCGTCCACATCTCTGTAATATAGCCCTTCTGTCCATCCAGGGTAGGAAGCAGGTTGGATAGTCACACGGCCTTCTTTACTGGATGGTGGGTTGGTTGATCCTTCATGCCCTGCCTTGACTCCCTTTACCTTCTACTCTGGAAGAACTGAGTTTGTCTGCAGAGCAGGGATGGGGTGTGGAAGGGCCTGTAACTGTGTGGCTGATCCCTTCTCTCAGCCAGGCCAATGTTACAAAGAAATCCTTAAACTATTCTTAGTTCCTTACCTCAGATTCATGTAATATAATCTACTGGACATAATCAAATTGTGGTAGGTGTCTCTAGTCTGGTTAATTTGTTCCTATGCCTTGTCTACAGGTATGGGCACACATTTCTAGCCCTCTGGAGAGCTACACATGCCTACCATATCAATTGCTGGCAAATTCTCCATAAAGTCCCTCCTTCACATTGTTTTAACCCCTTCTCCACCCCCATCCCAAGTGTCTGCTTCCTTTATTCCCATACTGTGTTTTCTGGCATCAGGTTCAGTCATTCTCAACACAAGACAGAGTGGAGGGGATACATAGCATATAGACCTCAGAGGGGGAATGGGTCATCAAGTAACCTGAAGCTAATGTATCTTTCCAAAAATCTTATTTTTCACTTTGAAGGTCACACAGACTCTCCCCACCCCAGCAACTACCAGGCTATTTTAGCACACAAGTATATATCTCTCTACATGTCCAGTTAGCACAGTGATGGTCTTTGCATATTTCTGCTGCTATCCTGTATAAGTGTTCCTATCTATTTTCATTTGTAACTGTCCCATTTTCTTGCCTGTGTATTTTTTCCCTCCATTAGATTTCACACTCCTAAAAGAAGAGGCCATATCTTCTGTTTCATTTAATACCCTAAACTCTCTACAAAGAGTCTTAATGGATGCTCTTGGCTGCCTGATATGCCTTAACAAATAGCTTTGATTCTGCTGGTGCCCTGGGCTTTTCACAGGAAGCTTGTCACATGGAGGTGCCCCCTTTGACCTTGAGCAAATCTCTAAATCCTAGTCAGCTGTGTATTTTCCTTTCATCATAAAAATGCTGCTGCCAAGGAACTGTGGCCCAGCACAGACTCAGGAATCAGACCCCAAATTTGACCCCACTCTCGATACTGAGAACAAGAAGACCACAAGTCACACCCTGAACACTGGGTTTCTAGCTCTAGGGAAATTGTCTGTAATGAATAGTTCTGCTGACACAGATTCAACCACTCACTTCCTCTGAGAAGAGAATGCTTGCCTGACAGGCTCCTGATGAAATTCTTTTTGTCCCTTTCTTGTATTCTAAAAAATAAAACCAAGGCCATCCGCAGAATAATGACATCAAAATAATACGAGGCTTGTGAATGAGTGTAATGAATGTAGAGAAAATTGCTGGCAATTAAGGCTGAAACATTGTCTCTGTCTTTCTAGGCATAGCAACGCCTTTCCCAAACTGCCTTCTTCCTCCTCCATCCTGCCCAGGTTTTTTGAGGACATTTAGACATTTGGTCATTTTAGCCTTTGCTATGTTTTCCCCTTGTGATTTGTTGAGGAGTTTGTTGTTTGCTCTTTTAGTGTTAAAACACCTTTCATGCATTAGGATGTTCAAGGAGGTTGTGAATGATTCCATGGAAGATAATGTTTCAAAAGCTCCTAATTTGACAGATAATGAAGCCACTAGGGTGAACCAGTAAACAAAGAGAACAAAACCTAAGCTCAGGGTTTGGGGAAAACCAGCGTTGATACAGAAATCTGAGGTCATTCAATCAGGCACTCAGAAACCCAATATGGGTTATAGTTAGTGTCAGATGATGTGGAACACTGGTCAAGATACAAATGGCATCATGCTTGATGATGGGGGATATTGGGCTGGATGCTTTTATTTGGACTGATTATACTTTGTAACTAAAGTGGCAAATGGTGGACATATTGCTTATCAGATAAGCACTGTTTAAGAAAGTTGGAGACACATTTCTTCTAACTCTGAATTTGTCTTCCGGATTAGGCTCCGGAGCTTCATTTTCTGTTGATCCACTGAAAAGTGATGGATACCCAAAGTTATAATTTCCTTTTTGTTGTTTAGAAGAGCATTGCCTTCACTCTGCACCTCACTTTCAAATTTTCCTTTTCATTTCAGTATAATTAGCTCTCCCTTGTTTATGTGTCATCTTAAAGGGAAATTCAGCATATATTTATGAGAATCAGTTCCCCCAGTAAGGAGGAAATTCAGACTTAGTCTATGTTATCGAAGGCCAGAGAGAAGGAGTCCTATTATACACTAATCTTGAATCCACTTTAAACTTCATTGCTCTTATTTTCAATGTATGGTGATATCCCTTGACCTACCTTGAATCATAATTTTTTGTTTCCATGCCCTTACCTGCCTTGACGTGAAGATTCTGTGCTTTGGATTTCTTTTGATACCCCTAATGCCTGAAATCATGCTGGGAATCTTTACAATTTAATAAACAGAGAAGTATGATGTATTTACCCTGCCTCTGTAGATACTCAGGTCTATATCACAAAGAAAATGAATTCATCTCTAAGGTTCAGGGCTTCCTAACTGCTTCAAAGTCATGCACTCATATACACTGATGTGAATATGTACATATACATACAGGGCTTAAGAAATAGAGTCCCCTGCACACTGCTGCAGCTGGGTTCTGGACTAGTGAAAACGCAGCTGGGAATTCTTTTCAACTCATAATGGGCTCTACTCCAAGCTTCAACCATCACACTGCTTGTTTTAAAACACTTATTCAACTCCTAGGGAACATACAAATTCCTGCAGGAAGTAGTGGGAAAAGAAGAAGGCACAACTCTGCCTGCCAAGGTCTAGAGGTCATGAGCCAACCTCTTCTGAGAGATGAGTTAGAGCAGAAGAAAGAGTCTGGCATTTTCTTCATTTGTTCTGCACTTACTCTCTGGCAGCTGCTAAAGTCAGTACCAGAAAAAAAGTTGGTCGAAAGGAAAGGCGGGGGAGAGGGTAAAGAAGGTAGTTTTGATTATTTGGTATTAATAAAGACATCCCAAATCTTTCCCCCTCCATTTCCATTGCAAAGAAAAGATTCAACCAAGAAAGAACAGTGAAGTTAGTTTGAATACTTCCTTTCAAAGGGAAGAAAAATTCCACACACAGTGAGAGTTGAGTAAATCCTATACTGAAACCGACACACATAAACATTAAGCTTTTGAACAAACTCCTCCTCTTAGGAAGTCAAGATGTTCTCAGTATAGCCAAGGATTTGTCCACAAAATGTCTTTTCCCTCCCTAATATATTCTTTTTAATTATAAAATCAGATGTCAGAAGGGGCTTATAAATATTAATTTTTGCTCTGGATACTACAGCTTTTATCTACCGAGGTCTCTCTCTCTCTCTCTCTTTTTTTTTTTTCCTGACCATGCCTGGAGTCATTGGTCAGCCATATACTCACCAGCTTTTGGGGGAACAGCAGCCAAACTGGGCAGCGTGCATGTGTACACACACATAAAATTCAAGTATTATTGTGAGCACTAAAGTTTGAAAGGATGAGAAACTGGCTCCATGCCCTGTCATGACTTGCAATTGGTCTGTTGATGCGTAAACTTTAGTTGGAGGAAAATAGGTCCTCTGACAATAATTCTGAACGTTAATTTTAAGTGCTCTCCCACAGATTTATTTAATTTCCAAAAATACCATGCTTCAAATTAATGGCCCATTTGTTTGAAAAGAACGGACGCAAAACTGGCAAGGATCGCACTGCGACACTCTGCTCAGAGGCAGGGCTCCTGGTTACCTGCTAGATAACCCGCAAGGGGAGAAGAATGTGAACAGAAGTTACTGGTAACACTCCTCCCTTCACGACAAGTGATGACACTTTTACAAACACAAAAACGATGTGTTTAGAGTTATCTTTTGATGAATTTACATTCTAATGACTTTGCAGGGTTTATTTTATTTTTAAGAAATTCAGTGTCTCTCCACCTATTCTCCCTGCTCTCCAAAAATGAATTGAGAGCTTGTACTGGGAGCATGGTTTCCTTATTGTGATTTAGGAGTGATCTTTGATAACAAAATGCCCCATACTCGCTCATTCGACAAGTATTATGAGTGTAAATTACTGGGCAGGTGCTGCGACAGATGATAAGGAAACAGTGAGTTAAGACCCAGTCCTTGCCCCACAGGGAACTTGAGGAGTCTTGAGGAGTCTTGAGGAGTCTTGAGGAGAAAGTGAAGTTAACAGGTGATTACAATACAGAAGGATAAAGATCGTTCTGATGGTTAATAAGGGGTACTTGGGAGCACACCCCAGGTGCTTGGGGAAGGGATTAAGGCATACTCTCTGGAGGAATAGATGGGTAGGCCAAGACCAGAAGAATCAGGAGTTATGGGAAAGGAGTTAGTTCAAAGTTGGAGCATGTGGGAGAATTTTTCAAGAAGACAATGTGTTCAATCCTGGCTGGCAGTGAAGAGGGGTGAGTTTCCCATCAACTAAAGCTGCCAAACTCCAGTCATCATTTTTGCTTACATTCTCCAATATAGGAGAGGTCAATAATGAGTGTTTCCACAGAGTAGGTAAATATGGAAAACAACTTGGTTTTGAACTTGGCCATAGAGGCAGACATACCAGGGGACCATTTTGCTTTAGGATGGGATTTCATTTGGTTGATGATAAAAAAAAAACAAAAAAAAACAAAAAAAACAAGCCACAACATAACATCATATATGTATACACATTTATACATACATACATACATACATACATACATACATACATATACTATTATATATATACATATGTAAACATTTCTATATATACATATATATAGAAATATGTATACATATTATATACGTGTGTGTGTGTGTGTGTGTGTCTGTGTCTGTGTGTACTTTGCCTTATTTCCTCAACAGGAGGTGAATATCATCCCTAATTGGTAAATTAAACAATCCCCCAGGTTTTTTTAATGGCTTCATAGTATTCTGTGTTATGGATATAACATATAATGGCTTTACTATACAGACATTTGGCTTTATCCAAATTTTGATCTCACAAATAATTCTGCAGCAGTAACCTTATATATTCCTGCAGGTTAAATTTCCAGAAGGCAAACTGCTAGATCAAATGCGCATTGTAATTTTGCTAGATATTGACAAACTGTCATCCATAGAGCTATGTCAACTTATACTCTCATCAGTACCGTACAAGAGTCCATGTTTCCTCCCAGTCTGTATAATTTTTGGATATTTACCACTATGAAAGATTTTTAAAATGATATATCAGAGTAATTTTAATTTGCATTTTTTAATAAGTGGGATTAAGCATTTTCCCTCTTTTCTAAAGAGCTATTTAGGTCGTTTTTTTGTAAACTCTTTACATAACCTTTGACCCCATTTCTGTAGTGTTTTGAATTTTCTATTGGTTTGAAAGAGCTCTTTAAATAGATATGATATGGATGGCAGATAGTTTTCTTTTACATGGCTTAGTGTGGGCCTAAATACTTTTGGGGCCCAAAGTTATTTTAGGTTACACTCCAGTTTAGTAAATGGGGTCTTAAGCACTGGTTCAAGTGATAAAAGGAAATCAGAAGTGTTTCCTAAGAAATATCTTGACTTGGATTTCAAATACACCTGCCCTTCTACATAGAGAAGAATATGCCTTATTTTCATCATAAAATACCCTTACCCCTCCTCATCTACATGGTTTTCAAAGCCAATGAATTAGCAGTGACAAGATCATTTCATTCAGGTATTCCTAAGGAAGTAGAAATTTGGTGCACATAATACCAGCTCCCAGGAGGAGCTGTTTAAAGGTAATATCCTCAAAGTGTGAGGTGTGATGAGGTGTAGGGAAAATGCTATCTGATTACTCCTCCAGTATGGTATTCTAAGTTCTGTCTATGTGTCATTTGAAGACCTCAGGACTACAGACTAAAACCAGAGCCCTATAATTCCTTAAAGAACTGCCTTCATTGGAGTGATAGTTGCATGGGCATATATTTACCTCCAAACACATCAAATTGTATACATTTAAACATACAGCTTTTTACATGTTAATTATACCTCAATAAAGCTTGCATACCATGGTTAAAAAAAAAACAACTGCCTTTAATTTGTCCTCAAGAATGAGAATTTCAGAATTTGTGCCAGGGAAAAAATCTGTTTCCTAAAGCACTAGTTTGTTTCCTCCCTTTAGGGAAATAAAATTCGAATTATACCACTCCAACCTCTTCTATGTAAATGCTCTTAATTATTGTTATTGCTATTTATGATTAATTTTATTTTTTATGGAGGAGTTATCCAGCTAATTAATAACCAATTCCATCAATATTTCTCAACCCAATTTATACATTAAAATAACCTGGAGAGATTAAAAACCTCCCCACGTCTCAGACAACTCAATCAGAATATCAGAATAAAAGATATCAGAATATACTTAGAAGCTGCCCAGGTGATTCTGATGCTCTGTGAAGCTTGAGGATAAGTGAACTAACTACACAGGTAAAATTATAGAGGCAGAGTAGAAACTGCCCAGTGGTATCATTATTTCTACTCTCTGTGTGATTAGTAAAACGAATAGCAAATAGGTATTGTATTAACACTCATAAATTTGAAATGACGTTGGGGGTGCAGAGTTGGTTTCTTTCTCTCATATTCACCCTGGAGTGCTGGAAAGTAAGCTTCATGCAGTGTTTTTCTACAAAACAAGAACATTTCCTAGAAAATCTGACTGAAGAACTAACATTGTCCTGGGCCTTTTGAGGTGAGATTTTGTCATTTTTTCTCCCTCCCGCTTGGTAGAGCTCATTAAAAGCAATAATCATGTCTTAACCATTTTGTATGCTCAGTGTCCTACATCTTGCCAGGCATACAGTTTGTACTTAATAAATGTTTGTGAAAGGAAAAAAGGAATTAAGTTTATAATTGTTGCAATTACCCATGAGTATATTGAACATTCCATAACTGTTTTGTCATTTTATACTACATTTAATCACTTAACTAGAAAGCCTGTTATGAAAAGGAACTGGTCTTTAAAAATTACCTAAATAATTATCTTATGAAACAGGCATTAATGTATACACAGAATAAAGACACTGTGTTCAATAACTGTGTTCAATAACTGTGTTGTATATTCCATCCCACTCCATATATGTATTTATCTGTTGTACCTCATTCTCATCTCTTTAATGTTCATGTCTGTAGGAAGAAAGTGAATCAGTGTGGGAGGAAGGGTTTCAGAAAGAAAGATATGGGAGTGGAAAGAGAGATGCAGAAAGGAAGAACAAGAGGAGAGAGATAAAGAGAAAGGTACAAAAATACAAAGTAAGGATTAGGTCTACACACATGCTATTAATAGGTGAGAAGCTGAAAATAATGATCATGACATTTTTCTATAGGAAGTGACCCTTCAGATAGAGATCAGGAAGGAGGTGGTGTAAAGGGGCCTTCACCTATAGGAAGGGACCGCAAACCAACTACACAGATAGCATATCATTTAAAGCCATTCTCTCAGCATCCTTTCCATTATGGCTCCACAGCCCACCCAAACACTATTAATTCAGAAGAAGTTCACTGAGTACTTAATATTTGCAAGACATGGTGTTTATGTGAATATAAAGAATGAATCAAGATGATTGCAACAGGAATTCTGTCCTCAGAGACCCTATGTCTGTACCTTCAACTATAACTTAAAATAGAAAGTAATATTTGCCATAAAAAGGTACAGATATAATGGATTTTATAAGAGGGATAGCTTCTCCACTGATTCTCATTAGCAATCCTTTTGATGTTTTCTTTTCAAAGTTTTCTTTTCATTCATCTCTAAATGTCTTAACTTCCTAGAATCAATTTATTAAGCCTAAAAGGAAATAACTCCTTATTCTCAAGTTATGGACAAGGTAACTCCCAATTCCTAAATTCCATATAATTATCATTAAATAATGTTTTCTAAGTGACCAGATATATATGTCATAACCCTAGACTGTTAAACACACAGCCCTTGTCGTTAAGGAATGGATAATCTCAGTAGGACATCAAACAATATATGAACACACATATGTATTGTATATATGATGGAGTCCCCTGTTTATTTGCAGGAATGAAGTAAGAATTGACATAGACATCTTTGGAGGTTCTTCCATTAATGGGACCAATCAATTGGAGTATAATACAGGAGAGTTAGAGCCAGGCTTGACACCAAAGGAAACCTTACAAAAGAGTTGGGATTTCAATTGATAGAAAGGACAGAACAGAGCTAACTTCCAAGTACCAGAGTACCTCAGTTAAATGAAATAAGATGGGAAGGTTCATGTTCAGGAGAGATGAAAAAGAAGGACTCTTTTTTAATCTCAGATTGGAATAATACCTGATATGTTTGTAGATGTATAATTTTGTCATTTTAAGATTAATGATAGACTTGGAAAGGGCTTCTCTTGGGCTCATCTTAGGAATGCACTAAGGAGATGCACTTGGGAGATGAGTGGAACCTATTACTTTGATATATGGCAATCATCTTTTCTCACTGTCTGAAAGAAATCAACTTCTGTGGCCATTCCAATAGGAGACACTGATTCTGAGGTAGAAAAGGCCAGGACATAGAGGTCTTCAACTTGTCAGGTTCTATGCTTTGGTACTTGTCTGCTCTTCACTTGGTTTTCAAGTGAGAAATTCCTTTTGAACAACAACAGAAAAAGAAGTGGTGCTTATGTTTCAGCAAACCAATAGCCTGGAGACTGATTGATGGGTCTCATTTCAGTCAGCTCAGCCAGGGAGCAAGATGGGGCCCAAGGTACACAAAGCTGGATGATTGGAAGAGGAGGCGAGGACACTGACTTTTCTTCACCTGGGTCTATCCTTTGCCAACATTAAGCTGACCTGGGCTAAGAGAATGAGGAGAATCTTAAGAGGAGCCATTAGAGGTGACTGGTTCATCAGAGCACCTTGGTCAAGGACTTAAGGATGATATAGTTAAGAAGGCATGGGTGGGCTCTGGGGAACTATGGTTAAGGAGAAAAGCAACATGGTCAAGGGTGGGGAGAGACATCCTCCCGGATGTGAAAGCAGTCTCCTAAGGCAGAGCATGCAAATTCTGTGAACTGCTGCCATGAATCCAGCTGAGCTGGCTCCTAGCCCTCCATATTGTACATGTCATTGTCAATTTGGTAAACCCGTCAGTGACGGAAGCCACCATTTCAGGGGCCTCATAAAGCGAAACTGCATTATAACACTCAGCAGTGTTAAGAGAAACTGAAGGTTTCAACAAAATGAAAGCCTGTAACTATAGATATGAAGCTCTATCTTCCCTGAAAACAGCTTTATAGCATATAAAACCAACTTTCCTTTCTACAATTAAATCAGGACAAGATAAATGTGTCTATTCCTTGACATAACGGCCTTGGAGCATCTTAATGGAAACACTCTAATAAAAGTTTATCTCAAATACTGACCAAAACCTCAGCACTGGCTGCTCTGAGAACAGTGAGCAACAGCCCCAAGGATTCAGCCTTATAAAACAAAAAAGAAAGGAAAGAAAGAAAAGAAACGTCTGTGTCAAAACTTGGCAATGAAGAGATCAGGATGAATTGTGAGACATGTGGGACAAGAAAAATACAGTGACATTGGGACCGAACCCCTCCCCTTATGATCTCAGAGAAGTTATTTCAGATCTCTCAGTCAAAAGGTCTTCTGAAGACCTCGTGATGCCTCCATCCACCCATCTACAATGGCTGGGAGATGAATGCAATGGTTTCCAATCTCTTTTTCCCTGAAAGCCGCCTGACCGAGAACAGGACATCACTGGACTTCTCACGCTGGAACTGAGCTCTCTAAGAATAATATCCCTGATTAATCTCTAAAAGAAAGGAAAAGAAAATCTTTGAGCAGCCATAAAGGAAATCCTAAGATGTGCTCAGAGAGAAAAGTACTCCTAAGAAATGCACCTCTTAGCACTAACACAACACCTTCAACATAGATGGAAGGCTGACTGCAATTCCCTTGTACAGTTTTCCATTTCCACAGGAATCATGATGTTTCCAAGCTTTGCCTCCCATAATTCCACAGCATTCCACAAACTTCAGGCCCCATTCACATGAATAGCCCACTCCCCAAACTTGTCCCCTCAGCAGGGAACTAGGGATTGGATTGATCCTCATTTCAGTCAGTGCAGTCAGGGGACGAGATGGTGCTTGAGGAACAGAAGCAAACAGTAATCAAGCCACTTTAATCTAAAAGAAGCTATTACATTGGGATAAGCTGTGTAGTCATTTTCATGTCCACAAAAATCATTTAGTATCTTTAGCTTTATTTACTGAAGGGGAAAGCCAGAACAGAAATTGACCCTGTAAACTGACACTGAAATTTAGCAGTCAAAAATGGAATTCAATTGCTAACTTGATTTCCTATTGTTCACCTTTGCTTAGAAATACCACGTTGTACTAGTGCTGTGTTCCGACCAGAGTGCTGGGAAAAGCCATCACTTTAAATGACAGTTACTGTTCTTAGACTGTAGAAACTCACCTAGTCATAAGTCAATGGCATGTGATGTAGTTTTGGAGTGATGGTGGGGTCTGGAGTAGACGGCCAACAGAGAATTCTTGAGATGTCTTTTGTGCAAAAAGGTGATTTTATTAGAGAATGGTGACAGGACCTGTGGGCAGAAAGAGCTGCACTGGAGTTGTGAAGAATGACTGATTATATATTATGGAGTTGAGGGAGGTGAAGGCAAAGGGGAGGTTTCCAGAAGAACTTTCATAAGCCTAAAAGGACTAATAAGATACTGGAGGCCTAGCTATTGTCAAGCTAAGGTTGTTTTTCCCTCCATTAGGGCATTAACATCAAGACAGTAGGGAGTTCCTGAAGGAATGTTATACTCTGCCTGCCTCAACTATTTGTCAGCCAGCTGCAGTTTATAAATACATTTAATTTAATCTACCATTTCCTTCTTGCCTTTGTTCTCCACATCACTATGGAGGGGATGGTGATGTTGGGGCTCCAGGAAACCGAGTCTTAAGTTTCTGGAGAGTAGGCCACTAATATGATTGCCTTTGTCTTGTAATTTACCAAGACATTTGTAAATGCCTTGTTTATCTGAGTAAAATAAAATTAAATAGAATTCTTTATCACCAAACCTCCAGAGCTTTTAATATGCTGAGGTACCTTGTGTACAGCATTTTCAAAATATAAATATGTTTGAACAGAGGAGGACGGGGATGTGGGAAGGGAGTGAAACAACGATAGGAACTCATGTCCTTTATGACTGGATCTCTATCAGTTGGCCATTGGTTTTTCCCTCTCCTTTGTTCTTGGGCAGCCAGGAGTGCCTGAGGAATGTTACACATAGTACACCTGGTGGGGGAGAGGGGGTTTGCTGGGTGTCAGCTTGCCTTATGCTCCCACATCACATAAGACTTTCCAGTGAGTCCCTGTTTGTGTTTGTCTCAGTTCGAGTCTCTGTCTCATAAACTATTAACTCTATGACCTTGGGCAAATTACACACCTCTCAACATCTCAGATTTTTCATCTGTAAAAAGGCAGTTACTTCCTACATGTGTTGGGAGGAGAAATTCAGATAAGGGTTATAGACAGCGGTATCTGGTACAGAGTAAGCGCTCCATAAAGGGTAGATGTTAGCGGTAGTATTGTTACATTCTCAGGCCAAGGACATATAAACCAGACAGAATGGGCCAGGGCTGAAATATTCAATGCATCTTCAGTTTTGTTCCACTTTCTGGGTATGAAAGGACATCAGTGAGGTTTTTGAGAAAATGGATCCAAATTTTACTCTGTATGCAACTGGTACCCTTTTTGTTTGGCCATGAACACATTGCCACTGTGAATAATGAAAATTCTATAATGTTTCACTCAACTTCTGCCTCTTGGCAGCCATGACCAAAATCACCCCGCAGCTGTCATTTACAACAGGGATCCCCAGCCAGTCACTTGCAGCTACCCTGCTGTGAAGGGCAGCTGCTCAAGAGTATTTCAAGCAGGAAAGTGACAGAGCCAGATGCTATCAGGAATCCCTCAATGAGGTCAGAGCATTAGAAAAACAGTAAGCCTTGCCCCCCCCCCCAAAAGGATGGGGACTCCTGCTTCCAACCCATGCCAGGCGACTAGCCATCTGATCTTCCTGAGATCTCCTTAATTACAACAAAGGACCAGACACGATACAGTGCTTAGAGATCTACAAAATTAGGTGGAAACCAGTGAAGCGAAATGATAGTTTCAAGGAAAGGTGCTCTGTTATGACAATCCTTTAAACCTTTCCTGGAGGAGTTGAGAATTTTAAAAAGCAATTACATAAGTGATAATAACACATAATTTGAACTTGCATACAACTCTTTTAAATATATAATACACCTTCTTTCCTTAAAATGCTCTGAATTCAATAAAACGTATTTGGGTTTTAAGACCTTAATGTTTTTCTCGAATTCTTCCGCCAGTAGATTGGGAAAGATGTTCAGAAAAACATTTTTTATTCGTTGTTTGAGAAATGCTAGTTTCTTGGGCCAGCCACAGGTATTACACAAAAGGTGCATTTAAATTTGTCTGAGTAAAATAAAATTAAATAGAATTCTTTATCACCAAACCTCCAGAGCTTTTAATATGCTGATGTACCTTGTGTACAGCACTTTCAAAATATAAATATGTTTGAACAGAGGAGGACGGGGATGTGGGGAGGGAGTGAAACAACTATAGGAACATGTCTTCTCTGCAACATACTTAGGGAAATGTAGTCTCAGACTATAAATATCTTGAGAACAGGGACAATATTTCATTTTTATTACTCCTAGACCCTAGCACAATGCCTAGTAAAAATATTTGTTAAACGAATTAATAAATGCTAAGTTGATTCTTCAAATTTATTGATAAATACTTATGCAGCAAGGAGGAGAAAAATAGTTTCTGGTCAGTTTCTGGCCCAAAAGAATGGATGCTAAGATGTGTCACCTGATGAAGGTCACAATCAATTTTGTAGTAAAACTGAGTATATTGAGTAATATTAGAGTAAATTGAGAATTCAAAAAAGAAAAGACATTGATATGACAGGGAATCAGAATATAGTCACATATCTAGCAGATCAGAGAAATTATTTTAATATAGGAAATTCAATAAATGATGATTTTTTTGCAAACGAGTTCTATAGAACATTGTCTTCTACCTGCCTATGCTCTGGTGATGGCAAAGAGTGACCTAAAAGCCTGCCATGGCCTAAGGTAGGATACCCCCTTGTTCATCTTCTCTTATTTCACCTGCAGCACACAAGAAAGTTGAGGCAGCTTCTGCAGGTGTGATTGCTCTATAACCCCTAGTGAATAGACAGGTGACAGTGGGAGGAGAGGAAACAATTTGAAGGAGGTACATTTCTCCACCCAAGCCTCCCTTTCATGCCCCAACACACAACAGGGCTCACACCACACACCTGGCCACTGCTGCCCTGTCTGCAGCTCTTCCCTCACCCACATGGCAGTGTGAAAGCCATCTGGACCACTGCTTGAGGGTAGTGCGGATAATGAGTGCCCCATTGGGTAGCTGCACAAATGATAATGAACCCCATATCAGCTGCCAGGGCACCGGTTGCCAAGCCTAGCACCTGCTTCCCACGGAGACTTACAACCATGCTGGAGAGGATTGCTGTGGACCTTCTCACACCTGGCAGCATGGTTGATACAGGGAGATACAATTTTTCACCTATCAGAAGGGAAAAGATCAAACAGTTTGATGATCAACTATGCTCACTCATTTTCTTAAAACTGCATATTGTTTATTCTGAGAAGACTAGGCTGGTCAAGAGTTTCTGGTAGACTGACAAATTATCAGCATTTTGTGTTGAAGGCAAAAAAGGTGTTATTTGGGTACAGTAAGATAATTAAGTTGCAATTCTTCAGTGTGCAAAAATACCTTTAAATCTCTGGCAGAATATCTATAATCTAATATCTCCTCTTCCTATGCCAGCAGCTGCTGAATTTTAAGTGCTTTCCTAGGGATTCTATGTTGCCAAAAAATACAATTACTTTTCAGTAACTTCAGAAAACTTTTAAACAAACTGTCGGAAAAGGTCAGAATCCGAAATAAGAATCTGCAAAGAAACTTGTTTCAATCACATCCATTTTGGCTGCAAGGTGCAAGCTTGGTGATTCCATCTTGATAGATTGTGTTTCATTTGCTTTGTAAGCACTGTGTAATTTATGTCTAGGGTTGAATTCTATCAGTGGAAATCTGAGCTCTGCGGGATTTGCTGTCGGGCTGCTCGCTGTGTGTAAGTTAGCATGTAAGACCTAGGATCTGTCTTCAGGTGGAGCCTAGTGTTCTGTTAGATTGGCAGCATACAGACCGGTAAGGACAGTCAAGTCTCCAAACTGCTCTCATACGATTAGAAAGTGACAGTGGACATAAGGAACTTCTAGCAAACCTTTATGATTTCTGAAATGGCTGTAGACTTCTATTTTTAAAACTAGAAGACCACCATCCTTAAAAAAAAGCAAAGGGCTGTGCTTAAAGAACCAGGTTGTCCCAAGCCCTTAGTTGATCTCTGGAAAGGAAGGAAAACCTTTGACTGATTGAATGCCTATCATTTGCAATTAATGCGATTTCAAATGATGACTTTGATGATCCTATTTAATACTCACAAACCCCTGCGATGTTGGAACTATTCTCCCCATTTCCCAAGATGGAACATCCAGATACTAAGAAATTCATTCATGTGACGTAAATCATACAACCAATGTATTATGTGGCAAAGCCAGAATTTGAGTCCAAATGTGTCTAAATCCAGGCTTCCACTAAATGACATTAATCTGGTCAGTTCAGTAAGATGGTATTTGAGATGCTTTTGAGCTATTCTGTTCGAGAAAGTTCTCAGAACAGTTTATCGACTTTCTTATTACACACAACTTTAATTGTGGACCAGACAAGGGGGAAAAGTGTACAGGACTGTTTTTGTGCCCACAATTCTAGTACACTTACACACCTTGAAATGCAGTGGGATGGAATTTAGGCAGCCTCCACAGAAGCCCACCTTGAAGCAGATAATTCTGTTGGCACTGGGAAAATGTGGCCCATTCAGGTGAAGCCCATCTTCATCTTCCATGCTACACCACAGAGAAATAAGACGGATTTCTCTTAGTCCCATTGGTCCTCACCATGACCTGCCTCATCCATCAACTGCCCTGTGTAGATTCCAAGAGCATGGACTGCTTAATTTCATTATCAGGGGAATGCAAACACTAGTTGCAAGGGAAGAAGGTGTCCTCCTTGTCCCCTTGGAGTCCTGGAGTTCAATGGCGTGCACAGTCTTCAATAACAAGCCCAAGGTCATAGTGACGGAACCCGAAGCTCATATCGGGCTTGAAGCTGGAGCATCCTGTCAGAGGGGAAACTTGAAATGTCTCAGAAAAGTGAAAAGGATGGAGTGATTCATTAACTCACACTTTGTCTCACTAGCAACAACTGCTACTCAGCTCTACCTGGATCCAGTTTAGTAAGAAACATAGTGTATCCTTTTAAAGAACATCTGGGCACTCTGACATGTCTGCCATCCTCTATTAAAGTATTTATTTCTTCCACTTACGATGTGCCAGGCACTGTTTTAGGCACTTACTGGGTATTCAACAATGAAAAAAAAAAAGACAGTAAGTAATCACTAAAAGACATTCATGAAAATAAACTAATACAAATTTGAGTGCATGCTTCAATTGCAACTACACCTCAAGCTAAGGAATACAGCAGCAAATGTACAACTGAAAATAACTATATTGGTATGCAGGTGACAGTTGATGTTTAAAACTTTTTTTCATATTTTTCTTTAATAGTTGTTTTATACTTACAACTTAAAGCATAAAATAGGAAAATAGTTAAGTTAGACACTAGAGTTAACTCGTTTGTGCTGCACTTTTGTGGGTTTCTGGTTCTTTAGGGATTTTTTCCTAATTTTAATTGGGAACTTAAATTCCTTGAGTACTGAGCTTTTAGATCAATGTCATTTGTGATAAAGGTTAGAGATGGTGTGGCTGTAAATCTATAAAGAAGAGAAAAATCTAGCTTCTAAAAGAAGCACCTGCTAAATCTTGATATCCATTTGTTACGTTGTCAAACTGTAATTCCCAATGACAGGAAGGGGGAGATGGAAAGGAAGTAGATCTTATAAGCAAGAATTAGAAAATAGACAAGGTTATGAATTAAAGTATATTCACATATACTTTTGTCCAAACGAATTTATTATTTGAGATATAATTTTAGAACCACCATAGTTTGCCTAGAATATCCTACAATGTATTGTTTCAGAAGAGCCTGTGTGTGCATAGTAGTTGTGCTCTTTAGCAATGTGCACATTAAGTGGACGTTATTGGCAAAAATATGGTGATAAAGTATTGCAATGAAATACTAAGACCAATAATGTCACAGTGAAACTGCACTTTCTCTCTTTCGCCACCATCTTTTCATCTGTGTGAATAGTACTTTCTGTTATAGATATGGATCATCACTGAGGTGACCAGGCAAAATAAAATCACATCCAGGTTGTTGCTTTTTTTTTTTTGGTGGGGGGGGGTATTATTTATCAAGTAAATGTCTCAGAGTACAGGTCTTATTTATACATTCTGTATTAATGAAATAATTAATTATATCATTACCACTAACTCATTTGGCCAATTTCTTGTTATGAACTTGCAACATTTTCTGATTATCAAATACTTTCAAGCATTACATAAATAATTTCCAATTGAGCAGGTCTTAAGGAACTCTGATGCAGTACCAAACATCACTTGTAATGTTTTTTCTTCGTTAGATGGGTAGAAAGTTTTGTGCTATTGCTGAAAAGCAACCTGGTGGATTCACTTTACTGCATCTAGAAAGAATTCAGCCTCATACTGTGGTTTTAAAAATATAAAATAAATAAAATGCACAAAATGAGAAGCATTTCCATGAGTAATTTCACACATGCTGCTAAGTACTGCAGAGTATTGCCAAGACTGGCCTTTAATCTCTATGGGAGCCAAAACAGCTGTAAACTCTCATTTGCTGTCAAATGTCTTTTTCAGGGTTATTAGCAAAGACAGGAGATAAGAAATCCTTCCAAGTTATCTTACTTTATTTTTTGACCTGTTTTTATTATCATCACCACTTTATATCTGTTGATAGCTCAAATGTGCCTATTTCACCAGGCCCAAGCAACATTATGAAGTGGGATTCATGAGGTTTTGGTGTTTTCCTCACTCTGCTTTCTAGGTTCTCACCTACATTTTCTCCCAGCAAGTTTCTGGCCCTCCAAACCCAGCTCCTGCCCTCTCTGTCCAAGCCACTTTTTAACAATTTTAAGGACATATTCTCAGCAAAATGCAGACCAGTGTGATCTACTGACCCACATTCATGGGTCCTCATGTTATATCTCTCAGGTAAGGATCTTACATGAGAGACTGGACCTAAAAGAGTAAAGCTAAGCTGTAGAGAAATCAGACTTACTAAAGTTGTCCATCTCCTGAGTGGGGGTCCACTTCTAGATCATTAGCAGGCTCTGAGTGTATTCTAGCTTTTCTTCCTCTAGAGCTCCCCAGATATGCTTTGCAGTATTACTGGATTCCTGTACCCTCACTTGCATCACCCTGGGCAAAAACCGATTCTACTCTACAGTGTACCAACTTTACTGATATCCCCCTAGTGCTGGAAACACCCTCCTAGTTTTAAAACCCTTTAGAATTTGTAAGGAATAATAATTCCCACTGTTAACTGTGTGAGGGTAGGATGGGTGAGGTGGGGGGGGGGGCTAGTATCAGTGGTCTGTTGGGCCTGGAGAGCTGATTGGTAAACTTTCAGGAATTTTGAGAGCCAAGTGACATGACCTTGGCAGTTTACAATCAGCCACAGGTGGAACAATTTACACCATGAATTGGCAAATGCAATACCAATTAGTGTCACCACCCCCAGCTGGTGTGGAAAGAGCTGGGATTGGCATGAATAATAAGCAGCAGTAGTATTTCCTCACCATACCATAAACTTTGTGTGTCTAGTTGTTCTGTATCTACATTGCTCATTCTTATATCCTCCTTGCCTGGAGCATGTTAGGTCTTCACTAAGTGTTTATTGAATGAATGAATGAATGAATGAATGAGCAAGTTGGAGACATGGGATTTTTTATATAGTAAGTACATGTTCTGGTGTTTGCTGAAATGTCAAAAAAAGTCCAGGCCTAGTCCATCCTGACCCCTCTTTAACTACCAGTTTAGAGGTTCCTATGGTAACTGCCTCCTAGCCTACTCCTCCTGTCACTTTTATTCTTGTAACTAGAGCTCCGACCATTTCCTGTACTCCCTACCTCACACCCATTACCTCACCCATTTTTTTCTGCCCCACAGGTTCATGGATATCCTACAGATATGTTCCCAAAAAGTTAGGAAGAAAGAATAAAAGAACACTGTCTTAGTCTGTTCAGTCTACTATACTAAATTACCACAAATTGAGTAACTTATAAGCAACAGACATTTATTCCTCATGGTTCTGGAGGCTGGGAAGTACAAGATCAAGGCACCAGCAGAACCCTGAAGGGGTCTCTTTTATAAGGGCTCCACCCTCATGACCTAATCACCCCCCCAAAGCCCCATCTCCTAATGCTGTCACACTGGGAATTACATTTTGGGGGAATATAAACATTCACTCCATAACATTAACTTTTCATAAAACCCGACTTTTAGTCTCAGCTCAGCCACATGATATCTATGTAACCTCAGGAGAACATGTAATCTCTCAAGTCTTTGGTATTTCCATGTGTGAGTTATTAGTACTACTATACCTGATTCAGTGAGTTCATGAGGATCAAAGAAGGTGATGCACATAAGAAGGCTTTGCAAACTGTAAAGTGCTCTATAAATGTAAATTTTTGTTAAAGGTAGCCAGATAGAATGAAATAATTGTTGACTTCAGAAACAGCAAAAATTGGATTTTAAACCCATCTCTGTACTTCCTACCTCTTTGACCTTAAGCAAGAGTTTTAACTTTTCCTCAGCCTGTTTTCTCCTCCATAAAATGAGAACAATGACATCTAACAGGTTTATTGTTAGTCTTAAACGAAATCATATGGGAAAAGGGCCTATCACAGTGTCCCAATAGTGTCTCCTCCCTTTTCCAACTTTCTAGCTCACATGTCTTTGGGAGGATATTCTCCTTGCTATTAGTCTACCTTTAAGTTTCCGTTGCTGTCAAGGGACAAAAATTTAGATCTTATTGGTCAAGAGAGAAAGGTGTAGTGCCAGGTCACCTGGCTTGAAATCTTGCCTCAGCTACTTGGTAAGCCTGTGATTTTGAAAAAGTCACTAAACTTCTCTGGGTCTCCATTGTTTTTTGTTTGTTTGTTTGTTTGTTTGTTTGTTTCACTTATTATAGTACCTATCTGGCATGGTTAACCATCCCAACTTCTTTGAGACTAAGGAGGTCACTGGGACACAGGATTTTCAGTGTGTAAACCAAGAAAGTCGCAAGCAAATGATGATGAGCTGGTCACTTCCATATCTGCCTCACAGGATTGTAATGAGGATGAAGGGAGCTGTACATGTGAACTACTTAGCTGCATGCAGTTAGTAGGTACTATGCGGGACCTTTAGTTATCACTCTTATTTCTCCAGATACATTCCTTTGGTTCAAAAGTTGAAAAGAGAGACATTTTTTTTTAAATTTTTTTAATGTTTTTATTTATTTTTGAGAAATAGAGCGAGTGGGAGATGGGCAGAGAAAGAGAGGGAGACACAGAATGTGAAGCAGGCTCCAGGCTCCAAGCTGTCAGCACAGACCCCAATGCAGGACTTGAACCCACAAGCCATGAGATCATGACCTGAACTGAAGTTGGACGCTTAACCGAATGAGCCACCCGGGTTCCCCTGAATAGAGAGATT
The DNA here is from genome assembly GCF_018350195.1 of Panthera tigris. Classification (NCBI taxonomy): domain Eukaryota; kingdom Metazoa; phylum Chordata; class Mammalia; order Carnivora; family Felidae; genus Panthera; species Panthera tigris. Next base: position 168,781,860 of record NC_056660.1, read on the forward strand.
TGAGGGCACAGTGACACACTGTTAGAGATGTTCAGGAATAGAAAGCTGACCGCAGCTGCCTGCCCAGGCCTGCTGCTGACTTGTTCTGAAATATCCTCAGGTTCACAAGGTGAGAGGCAAAGGGGGGCCACGCCAACCATTGATCTCATGACTGTCCTTCTCGTCACTTTGAACTTGTTGCTTAAAGGGAGGAGAGAGGTCAGGGGAGAAAACAACTACCTGACTGTCGATTCTTCTGGTGAGGACTGACCAAGGCCTGGATGGTGAGGGGAAATGAAGCCGGGGATGGGTTTCAGTCCAGCTTTCCCTATCCTGGCTCTGAATAGGGCCAGCAGGGGCCCTGGGCTGTATTTTTGATGATGGATATTGGACACTATTGTGGAAACTTATTAATTCTGAGCTTCTCCCTGGGTCTGAAATCAGGCTGCCTGGGTTCCTGTGTGCCTCTGCCCCCTGCTAGGTTGCTGACTTTGGATAAGTGATATAACTTCTCAGTTCCTTCACCTGTGAAACATATGATTACAGGATCAACACCATGAAAATGTTGCAGGAATTAAATGAGATAATCCATGTAATGAAGTTTGCTCACTGGCGTAAGGGAAACTCTTGATCATTATTCCCCTCAGTGACCATTTACATACAGGGGTGTTGAGGGGACATGAGGACTCTGTGGTGTTGTTTCATAGCTATGCTTATATCTGCAGATACTAAAGGCTTCTATTTAGCTAACGAAACTAACATATATTTACTCACTCATTCTTAGCCCATCTCTGAAATCAGAATGTTAAAAGTGAGACTAAATATTTTTCTAGGCCTAATGCTAGTTGAAATGGAAGTCATGTGTGGTTTCTCTGCCTTGTTAAGAGTTTGTTTGCTTTTTGTCAATAACCAATACGAATTTAAAATCTGTGCTTCTGAAAGCTGGTTCCAGGAATTGGGGTTTTGTGTGTCATCAGTTCTCTCAGAAAGAATGCCAGAAATGAACATCAAACAATAAAATTATATCTTGCAAGTTTAATTGCTTACATGTTTACTCAAATCACGTTTCAGACCAATAACATTCCCAATCCCCCCTCTTATCAATGTTTCAGAAGCAGTTTTAATGGTGATAAGGAAGTCAAACAATGCCTTAAAATCCTGGTTCTATTTTCCCTTCCTTTGTGCTCTACTGGGTTTGGCTGTCTGGCATTCTCTAGTGTTTTTCCATGCAGAAGATCTTGTTCTTGGAAGCACAACGCAAGGCAAGCCTTCCTCCTTCAGACAGACTGGTGCTGGCAGAATTCCCTGGGCTGCTCCCTCTCTCTCCTACATGCTCCGTACATAACAGAACAAACTAAGGGTCTCTAGTAAAGCTCCAGGGCCCAGATCATACTACCAAGAATAGCCCTCTGCACTCTTCTCTCACATAATACTACTCCTCCATAACAGGCCTTCAGGTCACATCACTGGTGGTGGCGGAGGGGGAAGGGTTTGAATCACAAAAGGGAAAAATCTTCTGGCCTTATGCTGCATGGTCTTCCCAGAGAGCACTGATACGCATCGTTAATTTGATGTTCCAGTATAAATAGCCAGGGAAAAAATATAAAAATTTTGTGTATTATGATCCTTGCCAAACTGTACCCTCTGAGTAAATGTAGCCCAAAATATATTTTAAAGGTAATTTTAATAATCAGTCCCATTTCTGTCTGAATTTCCTCTAGCCCCAGGGATGCTCAACTTGTGGTCTGAAGGTCAAAGACTGTCTCTGAAGTTTATGGCATCTTAGTTTTAAAAACTAGATCCTAAAGTCTGGGATTGTGATGCTTCCTGCTTTGGTCTTCTTCTTCAAAATTACTTTGGCTATTCGGGGCCTTTTGTGGTTCCATATGAATTTTAGGATTGCTTGTTCTAGTTTCGAGAAGAATGCTGGTGCAATTTTGATTGGGATTGCATTGAATGTGTAGATAGCTTTGGCTAGTATTGACATTTTGACAATATTTATTCTTCCAATCCATGAGCATGGAATGTTTTTCCATTTCTTTATATCTTCTTCAATTTCCTTCATAAGCTTTCTATAGTTTTCAGCATACAGATCTTTTACATCTTTGGTTAGATTTATTCCTAGGTATTTTATGCTTCTTGGTGCAATTGTGAATGGGATCAGTTTCTTCATTTGTCTTTCTGTTGCTTCATTGTTAGTGTATAAGAATGCAACTGATTTCTGCACATTGATTTTGTATCCTGCAACTTTGCTGAATTCATGTATCAGTTCTAGCAGACTTTTGGTGGAGTCTATCGGATTTTCCATGTATAATATCATGTCATCTGCAAAAAGGGAAAGCTTAACTTCATCTTTGCCAATTTTGATGCCTTTGATTTCCTTTTGTCGTCTGATTGCTGATGCTAGAACTTCCAACACTAAGTTAAACAACAGCAGTGAGAGTGGACATCCCTGTCGTGTTCCTGATCTCAGGGAAAAAGCTCTCAGTTTTTCCCCATTGAGGATGATGTTAGCTGTGGGCTTTTCATAAATGGCTTTTATGATCTTTAAGTATGTTCTTTCTATCCCGACTTTCTCGAGGGTTTTTATTAAGAAAGTTTGCTGCATTTTGTCAAATGCCTTTTCTGCATCGATTGACAGGATCATATGGTTCTTATCTTTTCTTTTATTAATGTGATGTATCACGTTGATTGATTTGAGAATGTTGAACCAGCCCTGCATCCCAGGAATGAATCCCACTTGATCATGGTGAATAATTCTTTTTATATGCTGTTGAATTCGATTTGCTAGTATCTTATTGAGAATTTTTGCATCCATATTCATCAGGGATATTGGCCTGTAGTTCTCTTTTTTTACTGGGTCTCTGTCTGGTTTAGGAATCAAAGTAATGCTGGCTTCATAGAATGAGTCTGGAAGTTTTCCTTCCCTTTCTATTTTTTGGAATAGCTTGAGAAGGATAGGTATTATCTATCTCTGCTTTAAACGTCTGGTAGAACTCCCCTGGGAAGCCATCTGGTCCTGGACTCATTTGTTGGGAGATTTTTGATGACTGATTCAATTTCTTCGCTGGTTATGTCCATCAACTGATGAATGGATAAAGAAATTGTGGTTTATATACACAATGGAGTACTACATGGCAATGAGAAAGAATGAAATATGGCTTTTTGTAGCAACATGGATGGAACTGGAGAGTGTTATGCTAAGTGAAATAAGCCATACAGAGAGAGACAGATAACATATTTTTTCACTCTTATGTGGATCCTGAGAAACTTAACAGAAACCCATGGGGGAGGGGAAGGAAAAAAAAAAAAAAAAAAAGGAGGTTAGAGTGGGAGAGAGCCAAAGCATAAGAGACTCAAAAACTGAGAACAAACTGAGGGTTGATGGGGGGTAGGAGGGTGGGGAGGGTGGGTGATGGGTATTGAAGAGGGCACCCTTTGGGATGAGCACTGGGTGTTGTATGGAAACCAATTTGACAATAAACTTCATATATTGAAAAAAATAAAATAAAAAAATAAAAAATAAAAACTAGATCCACTCATAAAACAGGAGACCAAAAATCTGTGTGTGTTCCCTATGTAAGTTAAACCTAAGCTTTAAAATAGAGGGATGAAAGTCCCAAAAAAGTTAATTCAGGACTTCTTGGTGGTAGACCTGAATATGAATGTATTTTTCAAAATGCTCCAGGTGATTCTAATGTGCAACCGGGGAGGAGAAACATTACCTTCTAATAGAGGAAAATCAAGGGCAGTTTGGGTGCAGGGTTTAGGGCATATCTGCATCTCCTAGTACTAAACTCCTACCCTCAATCTCTAATAGTATGCTACAGAAGCTTCAATAATGCCATTCTCTTCTAATCTGGTTGGCACACCTTGCCTTTTCTCATCTACACCTTATAGAACCTTATGTATGCATTTGTGAAGGGTATTTACAGTCTTGTTACTTGGAAGCAATGACTCTAGATTATCTTTTCTCATTCATTCCCCCAGTATGGACATTTGCCTTACTGTGAGATCTAAAAATGCAATGAAAAGTTGAGCTTATTCTGTTCCTTTAATCAGGGAGTAAAATTATTATTTTAATTCCAGTATCATTAGTTTGCATCTCTCCTTTTCTTTGCTCTACCCCCCTTTCTCGTCAGCCACAGAAGCACTGCTCCATGACACTTAGAACTAAGAAGAAACTGTGAGTTTCACATAGGAAAGAATAGAGTATGTCCACCGTAGACCATAAAAAACATAACTGGCAGCTTCCTGGCCCAGCCCAGAAGCCAGAGTGTGGCTTGCACTGGAAATGACAGAATAACTGGTATCTCTTCCCTCTGTACCTACTGGCAGAATATTTTTGAAAAAATGACATTGAGCATCCCATGTCCTTGATCAGAATTTTCCAGTGTTCCTGCTGGTTGCAGGACAAAGTGTAGCCTCCACGGTCCACTACTAAATGTCCTTACTCCTCAGGCCCACAGCTACTAATTCTAGCCTTATTTTCCACTACGTATTAGCATTACTCCTTGTTCTTCCCAAGCAAATTCTTCCCTTTCCACCCCATTTCCTTCCCTGTGCCTTATCCCTGGAACACCCTCTCCCCCATTCAACCAAACCTCAAAGTGACCTTTTCCTTTCCCCAAAGTATAAATAAGATTGTGTTCCTACCAGAATGAGTATGGACTTTGAACTAAAACAAATTCACTTTAAAATCCCATGACCTTCGGTAAGTTTTTGTCATTCTTTATAAATATATGTATATATATATAAAAGGGAGTGATAGTAATACTTCTGGGGGATGATTGCTATAAGAATTATATGAGATCACATGTGAGTGCACTTAGATGATCAATACATATTTCCCTTCCCTTTACCACTCAAATAGCATTGCTCTCTATTGTGGGTTTCTGAGAGCATGTCTTACTGTCTCTGTAACAGCATAGGGTCCTTGAAAGCAAGGGCCTTTTCTTAGACTTATTCGAATATTCTTTAACACTAAGAAGAGTGCCTTGCACATAGAAAGCTCCCCATAAATATTGCTGATGGCTGAATAAATTAAAAAATGTATTTTCTGACCCTCTGTTGGATAAAAGTTAATGGCATGGAGAGAGATGTGGAGGAAAGAGCCAGCTCACATAAAATAGAGTGCCCTGACAAATGTTATGATGATTAGCATTAATGATAATTATGGAAAATGCATTAAATAACATATCCAGTCAAATCCCACCCTATTTAGGCTTCCTGGGCATGGACATGAGGATTCTAACTTCACAAAGAATCATTAAGCTTATGTTTCATACAACAGCAAAGAGGTACCCAGTATCACACAAAAATAAATTCACTGACATTTGATGTCCTTACACTTGCAACGTAAAGAATAAAATAGGCGCTTACAGTTGCCTATTTAAAACTTGCCTTTAATAAACTGCCTACTGCTGTGTAGTCCAGATGTCTATTTAGTATATCAATGTACAGAAATGCTTTAAATTCCCTGAAAAAAGGGAGGAGTCCAGGCAGGGGTAGTGTCTCTTTCATAATAGGGACAAAACACATTTTTTTAAAATGATTCTGTATATAGAAAGGTTGTTGCTTCACTATGAGATGAATAACTGTTTGACAAAGAGATGATTCCAGAAAGTTTCTATACCTTAGGAGAAATATCTTTGTCTTCTTTCAAGAAAGAAAGAAAGGAGAACTAGATGTGATGCTTTTGAGTGTTTACTGCTAACCCTGCTAAAAAAAGCATTCATAGTCTTATTACATGACACAAGAACAGACTCAGTTTTGTATTGCAAGGTAGGAATGAGCCACTTATTGATGTTTAGGATCCATCAAGACTTGCAGGTAAATTGAGACTCTTGACAGATGACCTTGAAACAAAGCAGTGCTGTGTGATATTTCTCTACTACCAAGAAGAAAAGACATTTTTGACAGCTGAGAAATGGTGACCAGATCTTGAAGTCATTTTTTTTTTTCCTCTTAAAGGTATTTGAAATATAAGACTTAAGAGAGAGGTCACATCTTTGCTAGGCTTTTCAAGAGCTTAAGGCAATATCAAGATCCCGTAGATAAACAATGACTTCTAGTCATTAAGTTTTTTAAGAAAAAATAAATAATAGGATTTAGTGAGGATTAAATTGAAAGCACAGTTTAACAAATGCTGTCTCACAATTCACAAGGACAGATATTTATGCAGTTGGATCTTTATGTCATATCTAATATTAGTGGGAAAAATACAGGTTCACATAAAAATTTCTTGGGGTACATGTATGATAATAGTATGATGGCTCTTTCCCCAGCTAACACTCTATTGGGTGATAAGTATGACAGAACTTAAATAATGCTGCATTTTATCAGCCCCTTCAGGATGTTTTTTACCTATGTTATTCTTTCAAGTGCCATAAAACCCTATTAGAAGAGGAAAAATCACTTTTCATATTAATGAGGAAAAATCACTTTTCATATTAATGTCTGATGTTATAACTCGTAGATAATCAATGACATATGATTATTTTTCTAATAGGCTAGATTGATTGACTGATTGATTTTTCTGAAAGGTTAGATGTAGAATGGAAAGGAAAAAAAAATAAAATTCTAGGTTCTATCACTCTTACCATGATACAAGACATTTAACAAAAATCAAGTTATAAATAGTTAATGTTACTGTTATCTTTATTACCAAATAAGACTGCTATGCTAGAGATTTTTTTCCAGTTTCTTTCTCACGTAAGCCTAAGAGATATAGGTGAAGAAAAATATGCTACAATTACTTACTTCGCTGTCTTATGGAAAGAAAACTTTTGCTGACACCATTTCTGAAATGGATACCCTTTCTAAAGAATCAGCTCTGTTTCTGAACTTTCACCTTATAATGTGCAAGTAAACAGACTTAGTAAAGAGACAGAATACAAAATGGGAATTCATATTTTAATGTTGCTCTTTTATATATTTTTCATCAATCACATAGCTGTCATTTTGAGGCCATATTGTTTCCCTAATCAATAAAAGTGAAAGTGGAAGGATTTTCAACAAATGTTATACCCAAAAGTGATCTAAATGTATTAGTTTTTATTTAACCTTAATTATCCCAAATCAACACCTTTGTCTAGAAGTTTCTATGTATTTTTTTGCTTTTAATCTCCCAGGTACTCTAATTGCCTCCACTTTGTAAAGAATGAGCATTGTCATGACAACTAAGAGGAAACTTTGCCACCATAAGTTTTTCAAAATACAATGAAATACTTACTGTTGGGCTTTCTAGTGTTGGCTGAGATTATAGAAATGTGCTTTATGCCTCCTACCTCAATGTAGATCAAAGTATTTTGTCTGCTTACATCAGGGAAAGAGTGTTTGCTTTTAATTTTTGTGTGGGTTTAGTTGGATATATTTTAGTTACAGTAATGGTACATGGAAAAAAAGACCATTTAAAGCAATAAAACCTAGTTTTCATGGGCTGGGAAGGTAGTGAAAATGCAGCGGAATAAGTATGTGGCTGGTCTTAAAGGACATGGAGCTTCAAAGACATATGCCAAGTTAAAAAAAAAAATGGGCAAGGCTAAACAGTAGGTAGGGTCTAGGTTTGCACTCTTGGGTAATAAAACTATAAAGCAAAGCAGTTGGGTATAATTATAAAAGTCAAGGTAGTGATTGCTTTGAGGGGATTGCTTTGGGGTTGAGACAAGTCATATGGACAGGCTTCTAAGGTGATGTGGGAGGTGTTTACAAGGGTGTTCGTCTTATAGTTCCATAAGCTATACATTGATCTAGCTTTCTATATCTGTGTTTTGTTTTACAATAAAGAGTTTTTTAAAATGTAAGTGTATGCAGCTTTATTTTATTTTTAGTTTTTGCAGCTTTAGATTATGAGCATAACTGTAGGCTACTTATAATTGGGAAGAGTTTTCTTGGACTTTAAGCAATACCTCTTCCTTTGTATGTCCCAAAATTGCACAGAGAGGTTAGAGCTCAAAGAGAAGGATCAAGAAGAAATGTCATAAAGAGAGGGAAAAAACCCAATTATTTGAAAATAAAATTTTAATTTAGAATTGCTTTTAAATTATTATTAAATTATTCAGTGTAATTTTTTTCAAAGAGATACATACTGAAGTATTTATAAGTGAAATGATATAATATCTGAGATTTTCCTCAAAAATGATCCAGTTGGATGGGATATGAAAAAGTGGGTTTACAGGTGAAACCAGAGTGTCCACATGTTGAAGACTGTTAAAGCTAGGTGCATGGGGGATTATTATATAATGTTCTATGCTTTTGTCTATATTTGAATACTTTTGTAGTAAAAAGGTTTCAAAGTAAAATAAATTATGAGGTATACAGTGAGAATATATATATATATATTTTATAAAATGCCTTCAGATACTGTAGTCTGTAAGGAGTTTGTAGCATTCCAATCAATTTTATATACTTGAATATGACTATTTGTAAAAATTCAAACAGAACTATTTTAGTTTTTAAAAATTTTTAATGTTTATTTTTGAGAGACACAGAGCATGAGCAGGGGAGGGGCAGAGAGAGAGAGAGAGGAAGACAGAATTCAAAGCAGGTTCCAAGCTCTAATTTGTCAGCACAGAGCCCGACAGAGGGCTCAAACTCATGAACTGCAAGATCATGACCGGAGCTGAAGTTGGATGCTTAACCAACTGTCACCCACGCGCCCCTCAAACAGAACTATTTTAAAGTTCCTTCATTTGGAACTAGATCCATTACAAATCAGTGCTTAAAGTAATGATAATCCAATGGCTCTGAAGCTGAAATAAAGTAAATCCAGGTTTTTGAGCAGGTACAGAGTTTTGCTGTTCCAGGCATTCAGAAAATTGCTGCATTACTGCTAACCCACAATGAGGAGACCAAGGGAGACATAACCAGGCTAGAAGGTGCACAATCAAAACCAAGTAGAGAATGGAATTAATTCCTTAGCTAATCCAAAGAGGAAAGAACTAGGCGACAGCAATGATTTCTAAAGAAGCGTTGTAACCTTTGCTTTTTTCCTTCTCAAGAGACCATACCTGTTCTATGGAAATCAAAGCAGTTTGTTCTCCCTTCCATACTGTCATTTATTTTCACATAAAATGTTAAAGCTATAAATAAATTTGCTATAACTCACAATCTTATATTCTTCCTGTTAAAATTTTGTTCATTCTTGAGCTAACAGTTCCTCAGTGTAAGGAAAAAACTATCTTCTCCTGGATCAAAATAGTAGTCATAGCCAGCTTCTTTAGCTGCTTTCCTAATTTCTGCCATCTTCTCTATAGATCAGTGTCCTCTAAAGGACAGGAAACTGGCTCACTGTAAGAACACCCATTCCTAAACAGGAATCTCTTCAGATGAAAAAACCCTTTTCTTAGAACATCTTCCCAGACATACAAAACAGATAAACAAGTCCTAGAAAACAAACCAAAAACCCCTTTAATCTGGAAATAATTTCAAATGTATATAAAGATGCAAGACAAAGAACATTACAGAAAATACTAGTATATACTTTACCCAGTTTCATCTATTGTTAGTATTTTACTCCATTTATTTTATCATTTGTCTTAGGTATCTATCATCTATCTATACACAGTGTGTTTATATATATATATATATATATATATATATATGTGCATATATATATGTGCATATATATATGTATATACATATATACACACACACACACATATATATAATATTTTTCCATGAACAATTTAAAGTAACATGTATATGTTATGCTCTTTACCCCTAAATACTTCAGTGTATATTTCATAATATTAGGGAATTTTTTTTACATAAATAATCACAATATAGTTTTCAACTTCAGTAAATATGGTAATACTGTTACCTAGTCCACCATCCATATGTGAGTTTTGTCCACTAATAATAGCATCTTTTTTTAACTTTACGTATTTATTTTGAGAAAGTGAGTGAACTAGCATGGGGGAGGGGCAGAGAGACAGGGAGGGAGAGAGAATTCCAAGCAGGCTCCATACTGTCAGCGAGGAACCCAAAGCAGGGCTCGAACTCACAAACTGTGAGATCATGACCCGAACTGAAATCAAGAGTCAGATGCTGAACTGACTGAGCCACCCAGGTGCCCGTAACACAACAGCATCTCAATAATATTTCTTTCCCTCCAGTATAGGATCCAAATATTGCATTTAGTTATCAGCCTTTCACTGGAAAATTTCTACAGGCTCTGTTTGACTTTCATGTTATTAATTTTTTTTGAAGTATAAAAATATACAATATTTTTTATTTGGGCTTGTCTGATATTTCCTCACGATTTAAATCAGGTTATACATTACTGGCCAGAATATCACATAAGCAATTTGTGTCCTTTTCAAGGTATCACATCCAGAAGCACATGATGTCTATTTATTCTTCACTGTGATGTTAATTTTGATTACATGGTAAAGGTGTCCTGCTATTTGTATACTACATAATTATTATTTTTTCCCCTTATAACTAACAAGCAGCCTATGGGAAATTTCTTGAAGACTATGAAAATATTCTGTTCCCCATCAAAATTAGTCCTATATTTAGCATCCACTGATGACTCTTGCCTGGACCAATCTTTGCAAATTGATATTTATCTAACTCTAGCCTTCCTTCCATGTTTGCCATTTGACATGCAGCATTATACTGTAAGCAAGAACCCTTTTTCTCCCTTATCAATCTATCTTCTATATTTTTAATTAAACAATTTTTTTAAATATTTGTTTTTGAGAGACAGAGAGAGAACACAAGCAGGGGAAGGTCTGAGAGAGAGAGGGAGACAGAGAATCTGAAGCAGGATCCAGGCTCTGAGCTGTCATCACAGAGCCCAACACAGGGCTCGAACCCACAAACTGTAAGATCATGACCTGAGCTGAAGTTGGACACTCAACCGAATCAGCCACCCAGGTGCCCCTCAATTTATCTTGTTATCAGTATGAACGCATGGATTCCTATCTTATTATTAATTTATAATTCAACGAAGAACTCAGTTATTTTGGTAATAACACTGTCCCCAATTTTGCCAGTGTTAGACCCTTCAAACTAGCTTCTATCATTTTTTAAAATCACTTCCTTTATTTCTGGCACAACAAAATGCCATAGGTTCATCTTGTACCCATTCTGCTCCAGTCTTCTGCTATTTCTCTAGGAAGCCCTGCTTCCTTTTGATAAAAGAATATTAGACACCAAAGTATGGGTAAGTGTGCTCCTCTGAGGCCTCTCTACTTGGCCACCCTCTTACGGCCTCTTTAAATGGTCACTCCTCCGCACGCTCATGCTCCTGCTATCTCTCTGTGTCCCAGTCTTCTCTTCTTACAAGGACATCAGTGAGATTGGATTAGGGCCCACCCTAATGGCCTCATTTTAACTTAATTACCTCCTTAAAGATCCTACCTATTCTTAGGTAGTGGGGGTTAGGGCTTCAACTAGGAATTTTGAGGGGACACAATTCAGCCCATAACACCTTCCTATGTTTCCTTTTGTAAAGATAGGTAGGTACGTGAATGCTTTTTTACTTCTTTTTACACAAATGGTAGCATAGTATTTATAATCTTTTGTACTTTTCTGGCTCACTTTTCTCAGAGGCATTTTTATGAAACACGGTTTTGAATTTTAGTATCCATTATGTAACCTCTGTTACATATGTTCAATAGATTTCCAAGAATTTTTATGCATTTACAATGACTGCATGGATTTTAGTCTCCTAGAAACTGTGTCCAGACTAGAGAGTAGGGAGTCATTTTGGACGTTTGGCCTACTAAGAGGTCTTGCAAAACAATAACAACTAGCTGCAATGGCTTAATCCATTAAGGTTGATATGAAATAATTAAATAACAAAATTGTCATGGCTGCAGCCAGGGAGTATTTGATGGTGTGACAAAAGAAGGAGCACTGTAGCCAGTTATTCTTGCTCAGAAGGAGAATCTTTTTCAGGTATGAATTGATACTTTCTCTCCAAAAGTCAGGATGATCTGTATAATCCTTATTGTCACCACACATCAAAGAGAGAAAATATAGAAATATAAAAGATATTCCTCAACCCCCTATACCCCCCCCCAAAAAAAAACTCTAAAAGCAATTATATTGCAGATTAAATTTGGATTGGTACAATAAGAAATTAGGAAAAGTGGTAGCTCATTCGGTAGAAATATACTTGCCAAAGGCCCTATCACTACAGACTAAAGATACATCATTGACACACAGACACCAAGTTATCTTTGCAGAGGAAACTATCTGGAATAGTGAAAAGTGTGCAGGGGTTTTAGAGTCAGATAGCTGCATATTTGTTAAGTGTCAATGGCCACCCAGCTAAACCACCTTTAGGTGTTTGGAGCATCTGCCACTATGTGTATGAGTCTAGTGGAAGTCAGGGACTAGGTTCCCATGATGAAAGGAAAAATAAAGAAGCTGCTTCATGGGGCACCTGGGTGGCTCAGTCGATTAAGCATCCGACTTTGGCTCAGGTCATGATCTCATGGTTTGTGGGTTCAAGCCCCACGTCAGGCTCTGTGCTAACAGCTTGGAGCCTGGAGCCTGCTTTGGATTCTGTGCCTCCCTCTCTCTCAGCCCCTCCCCCACTCACATTCTCATGGTCTCTCTCTCAAAAATAAAGAAACATAAAAAAATTTTTTAAATTGTTTATTACATGTACTGCACATGAATATAATTATGCAAAAATGCAGAAATGTAATCACATACACAAGCATGCTTTTTATTTTTTTGTTCTTGATTCTATTATCCCTCATCCTGCCCTCTGCCTCATTCAGCAAAACACTTCTGGTGACAAGCTAGAATATATCCTTTCATGTCTTTCTCCATACCATGTATTCATGTGTGGACAAATACATATTCATGTATGTGTATGTAACTATCTAGGCTCGGATGTTTTATAACGATGGGATCATATTATAGATAGTTATCTCCATCTTGCTTTTCTTACTCAGCAACTTCTTGTGGAAATCTCTCCAAGCTATTGGCAAGAGCTCAGTTCATCTTTATTAATGGCTGCATTATACTCCATTAATTCCATCATAATTTATTCAGCCATTCTCCTTGATGTGTCCATTTTGTTTTCTACTATGAACAAGTAGTATGACTTGGGCTAAACTCCTGACTGCCTAGCCTCCCCTTTGTTCCTCTAAACAGTTTTGAGCCCACTTCACCATAATATGACATCTTTTTTAAAGGGAAAAAATTAGGGGTGCCTGGGTTGGTCAGTTGGTTAAGTGGTCAACTTTGGCTCAGGGAATGATCTCGCAGTTCATGGGTTCGAGCCCCACATCAGGCTGTGCTGACAGCTAGAAGCCTGGAGCCTGCTTTGGATTCTGTGTCTCCCTCTCTCTCTGTCCCTCCCCTTACTCACGCTCTGTCTCTCTTTCTTTAAAAAATAAATAAACATTAAAAAAGGGAAAAAAGGAAAAAAAATAAAGAAAAACATTGTGAGGTCTCTGATATCCTTCCAGTAAATTACTGTTCTGCTTATGTTAACCAGAATCAGAATCTATCATTTGCAACCCAGAACCCTAACTGGTACACCAGTATTCTCATCTCAGCTTTGATACTATTAATTATAATTATTATTTATTATTTATCTATTTCTAACCATGTGCCTCCTTTGAGCCCTTACTTCCTTGTAGAATTATAAGAATTCGGTAAATATATACAATATGGTTGGTACAGTGATCAACCCATTCTAGGTTCTCAATAAACGGTAACAAGAATCATCATTAATAATAAGTTGCTAATAACAGTTAAAGAACATTAATGAGGATCAGTGGAAGATATGCAAGAAGGTGAGGGTCCAAATGAGACCAGGCTCGGGGTGCCTGGATGGCTCAGTGGGTCAAGCATCCAACTTCAGCTCAGGTCATGTTCTTATGGTTCATCGGTTCAAGCACCGCAATGGGTTCTCTGCTGTCAGCACAGAGCCTATTTTGGATCCTCTGCCCCCCTCTCTCTTGCCCTTCCTCTGCTTGTGCTCTCTCTCTCTCTCTCTCTCTCCCTCAAAAATACATAAACATTAAAAAATAATAATATAATAATATCCTTTAAACAAACAAAAATCAAATGGGACTAGGCTCAAGTCTTCACCAATCTTTTAATGAGAAGGATTTGGGGTTACTGAGAGAACCATAGAGTATTTGTATGCTTAATTTCCTATTTATGATCCCATGTACTAATTCCCCAGTCTGGATCCAGACATTCTTATTTTGTCCTTTCCTTTGTCACTACAAAGTTTTGCATTACAAGAATGCTTTGTGATATTAACATGAATACTGAAAGGAGTAGATGCATTTGATGACAATAAGCAGGATTTGGCCCAGAATGGGTAAAGCAAGGAAGCAGCTCCTCTTACCGCAAAGCCTATCCTTTGCAAGTGCCACATGTTAAATTACCACGTGACAAACTCCAAAAATGTATGTATCCCTTTGAATTTTTCCTTACCATGTAAGGGTATGGTTGCAGCAGCTATTCCAATGAAAAGAATGTCTACATTTAGATGTCGGTATTTTAGGTGGGTCATGAAATTAAATTTCCCTTCAGTAGTGAGCATATGCTGACAGTGCGTGGCAGAGCTGTGTGTGTGCGTGAGTGTGGTTAGGAAGAAGGGAAGAGGCCTTCTGTCTTTTAGATGCATATTCATGGGGAAGCTCATAAAGTTCTTTGAGAAAAGTTTCATTTATATATTTGATTCTTGATAATTAAAGCAATTGACTGAAAAAGAATCATTAGTTTCACAGTTTTCCTTATAATTTAGTGCTGTTAACACATGGCAACTAATGTGTTTAATGTATTGTTTAGCATTTATTTTCTGGTTGTTCTATTTTAGAATCGTGAGATAAATTTATTTTCACTGAAAATTATTTATCTCACTTTTTGGGGGCCAATAAGTGATTTCCCTTAATTAAGCTTTCAATAGTTTCTCTGATATATTTGACATTTGCCATTAACTGTCCTTGCAGTTTTTTATTAAATATTTTATTTTCAGTTTTAAACTAGTTTACTATTATAATAATTCATGCTCATGGCTAAAAATTCAAAGAGTATGATGGTGTATAAACCCAGAAGCACAAATATACCTCTCCCCATAGTTTTGTTGTAGAGGTAGGCACTATTTGCAATCTCTTGTGTATCCTTCCAGAAATAATCATAGGTATATATAATTTCCCTTTAAAAAAGATATGTATATGATGCCATTACATAACTAGAATTATTTTACTTAAAGGCTATCTTGAATATCTTTCCATATCTTGAATATTTCTCCACAATATATATCCTTATTGTTCTTGTGATTTCTGTATTTACATACATTTGTGCATATATGTTATTTTCATAGCTGATTAGTATTGAGTTGGATGTATGTAATTTTTAATTTTTAATTTATGAACATTTAAGATATTTCAAGCGTTTTGTTGTTACCATTGTTGTTAGCTTACTTTTAATAAATGATTGACATCAGTTCAATTGTCCATCCTATTATTGAGTCATGGACATAAACATGGACCAGAGGAAAGACTTGAAATTCACCAATATCCAACCCATGCCAGCTGCTGTCCCAACAATGATTCAAATTGTGCTTCTCTAGCAATATTGTGGAAACCAGTTAACTAAGCAATAACCTTCCTAGAAGCATTACTTTTGTCAGTAAAATTCACTTACACTTTCATTTCTGGGTGAGAATTTGCTAAGACTTAAGGAAGTTGATTATTTTAATGGTTGATTATTTAACTTTCTTTTTGATGTCAACGAATGCTTACCAGAAAGGTGATGATGGGTAAGATCTCAACTGAGCCTGTGTACATTGCCTAATTATTCACATGATTCCCATAAGAAATGTAGTAACAAAAGCAAGATAACTCAAAGTGAAAAAGAGAATTCAACAATTCTCCTATGATATACGCCAAGTGCTTCCCACTTATCTCATTTATTTTTGTAGTTTTTTGTTGTTAATTGCTTTTGAACCTTCAGCAAAAATTTTCGCAATTGCAATTGATTTTTTACTTTTCTATTAATGGACAGATTTCTCTCTTTTGGTTGAAAACCCATTTTGCAGTACCTACAAACATTAAGCTAAGAGTGAATACACATAATTTTATCTTTAAGTTTCAGAGCTTTCTTTTTCCTTCTCTCTTATTTCATGAATGGTTTAAATTTTATAACTAGTCTCTTTTTCATATCTGGATTGCTTATTTCTATTTATTTTGAAGTCATCACTATTGCAGACATCCCACAATGCATGTATTATGTGAATTCCTTTCATCCTCTTCTTTTTATTTCTTATCTTTATCTTTTCTGTGATATAGTGATTCCTAATGCAGGATATGCCTCTTTGAATGAACCCAGCCATTGTATATAGATTGGCCAGGCAGTCTCCAGTTATTTCTCTGTTTTACCATCAGCTCTGAAATATGCATTATCTTTGTTTCTTGCTATTCCTCTGTTCTTCTGTAGCAACATGTAAAAATCCTTGTGTTGTGGGAAGTATATGTACATATACATATGTGTGTGTATATATATGTATATGTATATATACACACTACCAAAACAAAAAACATATTTCATTTAGACTGTGAATTTTCAAGGTGTTTTCTTCTTTGTGTTCTCAGTACCATAGAATAAGGCCTGATACTTCACAGGCAATCAATAATTGCTCATCAGGGCATTTATGTGCTTTTGAATAGATCCAAACTGCTGTAAGTGTAACTGCAAAATTATGTTTGGTGATGGAGAAAATCAAAAAAGAATATAGAAAAATAATAATTGATTTGTTAGGGTGGAGGAGTAGTAGGTGGTTTGCTACTCATTTTTATTGTTTGGTACTATTACACACTGAATGAACAATAAAAATTTCTGTGAGAATTCATCTGTTACAGATCTGAGCCTGAATTTACCATTCCCTCCTCTTTTACAATGACAGAGCACATTGTGGGCCTTCCCTGACTCACTCCCAATACTTTTTGATATGATAAAATTGAAATGAAAAGAGGATCCAGATTGATGTTAAGGATAATTATAAAAATAAAAGCCAATATTACATATTCACCCACAGGCCAAGCACAGTATTTATCTCCTTGCTTGTACCACCTCATTTAATTCTCATGACATCATTAGGAGGTAGGGTTGTCTATATTTTAGAGATAAGGAGGCAGAAATCCTGAGAAATTAAAGAACTTATTTGGGAACTCCCAGTACCTTGGGTGTATCTCCAAAGTCCTTTCTAGTAACTATAATGGAGACTGTTTTAAGCAATTTAGAAGGGAAGCTGGTAGGCACATCTACTTTGCTCCAAAAGGGATAAATGGAGTTGGTTGACTATTATTCTTTGTTCAAGGATTGTGGCTGCTACCTCAGCTTATTTTAAAGTTTATTTATTTTATTTTGAGAGAGAGAGAGAGAGAGAGAGAGAGAGAGAGAGAATACCAACCAAGCAGGTTCTGCATGTCAGCACAGAGCCCAGCGTGGGGCTTGAACTCACAAACCATGAGATGATGACCTGAGCCGAAATCAAGAGTCAGACACTTAACTGACTGAGCCACCCAGGCATCGCTCAATTATTTGCATAAAAGACAAAGGTATGGGCTGGGGAAATAAAAAATAAATAAACAAGGAAAACAAAACCCACAAAAACCACACTCTTAATCTCAGTAATGAGAATCAAGACTGCAGGTTTCACTTAAGCCTCATCACTCACTATCAGAGGAAAGTACCTGTTCAGGTCCATAACACTCCCTGGGCCTGGGAACGATGGTATGACAAGCAAGAATGAAGGGGCTCTTTTGCACCACCTCTCTGAAGCTTTGACAACACCACTTTCCCAGCCACATAAAAAACGACATGTAAAGGGGTAAAGTGTGGGGCAAGGGACCCCTCACACTATAGCCTTAATTAAGAGTTTCATCACAGGAAGCCAAAACAAGCAAGAAAAAGAAAATGGAGATGACTTCTTTCATGGGTTCCTGTGAGACAGCCCTCGTGTTCATATTTGGACTACTCCTAGTGTTCAGAACTACCTTCCTTTCCTTCTGACTGCTTCCTGGAGTCATGCCCCACTGGATGAGGGTCAGCCCTACTAGAATTCACTATACCCAAGGAACAGCAATATTTTATTATTTTTATTATTAAATATTGTTGTTCTATGAAGATAGTGAACTCTTCAAGGGCAAGAACAATATTATTTTTTATCTCTTCAGGAGGGCTTAGCACAATGTTGGGCATAGAGCAAGCAGCTGATAATTCCTCATTAACCTAATTTGACATTAGTTTGGTTCTTATTGTAAGTAACTCAAAACTTTACAAGGTTGCTAAAAGGTATAAATGAAAAGAAGAAATCCCTCCTTCCTGGCTATCACCAAGGACAACATTGCTTAGAAAGGATTAAAACATTTTATATCTCTACCAACCATTTCCCTGGGAAGCCAAGCCAAGCCTGTAATGCTGATTAACAATGTTAATGTTCTTCTGTAGGCGGACAGGCAACTCAGAGGCTTGCTTCTCACCTTCCCCCTCTTCCTTAGATAGAATGACTTAACTCCTCTAATTTTCGGAAAGAGCTAGAGAGGAGAAAGAGACTGAGACTTATTTACAGTTATGTAGACTCTACCTGGTATACACATATCTTACAGGAATTTAGAAAGCAGTGAACTTTAAACTGTAACAACACACATACTCTAGTTTAACCCTGTCTACTGTATCAGAATAAATTAGGAACCAAGAACCGAGAAAAGACTTGATGCTTTAGGCCATTTAAGGGCCTTTTTTGCTGAAGTAGTGAAGTTTCAGTATCAGAAAGAGCTGCAGCCTCTCGATCTCAGTGACTATGAGAAAAGTAAAATATAACACACCTGGCAGATCAAAGTCTTTCAGTTCAGTTGTTTATTTATATGTTACCATGCACTTTCTTGACAAGGAGACCCCATCTCTCTAACTTATTGCCAGACCTTATCTACTGCCAGATTTCCCTGAAGATTGGGTGTTTGTTAGTTTGCTTGCCCTTTGGTGGAAGTTACATGGTGGGATGATTGTGTTTAAATAATTTTTTTTAAGTGTTTGTTTATTTTTGAGAAAGAGAGAGACAGAGCATAAGCAGGGGACGGGCAGAGACAGAGGGAGACACAGAATCCGAAGCAGGCTCCAGGCTCTGAGCTGTCAGCCCAGAGCCTGATGTGGAGCTCGAACCCACAAGCTGTGAGATCATGACCTGAACTAAAGTTGGACACTCAATTGACTGAGCCCCCCAGGCACCCCTGGGATGGCTTGCATTTGAAAACTAAGTTTAATAAAGCTGATTTATCCATGGCCACAAGGAGTAAGCCCTGGTCCAGGAGTCAATAAGTTTTAGCCTAACTGCTTTCTGATCTTCAGCAAAAACCTCATCTCTTGGGCCCCATGTCCTTGCCTTACCTGTAAATTAGCAGGTTGGACTAGATGACTTTGAGGATCCAGCCCAACTCTGATGTCCTGTGCTTTCATCTCTGAGAAAGTGGGGTGTGACAGAACTGAAAACCAGACGACATGTCTTGTAGTCCCTGCCTTGCCATTTAAGAGCTCGTTAAACCTTCCTGAGCCTTAGTTTCTTTCATCTGTAAAATCCATCCCAGTTCTTAATTCTATGATATTTATGATGTTGCTTATCAAGTTGAACAATCACAAACATAAGATCTCAAAAATTACCTTTAAGATTTTCATATTGTACAGATTGTAGCGTATCAACAACCCAATTTGATCATCAACCACCAGCATTTATTGTGCAAGCCAAGGTTTTATCATCAAAACCTTGCAGGGGTGAGAGGATGCATGTTTTGCCAATGTAATTCAGTAGAGGTGGCTTTACTTGCCCAATTGCAACCGAATTTTAAATCACTGTTAGTATTTAGCACTAATTACCGCCATGCTGTCTGGTTTTCATGAGGTTAAACACTGTGTCAAGTTGATAAGTTATGTATTTTTAAGAGTCTAGATTGCCTGCTTTCTATAGAATGGTGCCACTGGCAAGCAGCCAAACAAGCACAGATTGGCACCTTCGCATGATTGGCCATTGGAAAGCTGCATGCCCACGGAGGTGCTTATGTAGCCTGCTTCCTGTAGTAGGTTCCACTTTAGGGTCTGGCCAATTCGCCGCCTTCCTCCTTCAGGAAATAAAGCATCATTTTTTGTACTCACTTGATTATGGGCCAGGCAGTTGTCTGAGCTGTGAGAGTACACTGAGCAAAGAATGGCTGCTCCCAAAGAGATATCTATAAGATGCAGCTTGCATTGCTCTGAGGTGCAGACTGTGCTCATCATTTTCCATTCTGTCTTACTGGCTTTCCTCTAAAAGCCTGAAACACAAATGTTGGCTGCCAAAGATGGTTTGAATCTTTATCTGGCAGCTGCCAAAGTCAAAGAGAGAGACAAAGAGATGGGGGGTAGCATTAATTGAGCACCTCCTGTTGTTGCCAGTCACTATTTAACTCATTCAATGCTCATGAAGTGACATCAGACATGATGGAATCCACAAGCCCAAACAACATGGTCAGCACTCTGTCTCTATCTCCCAGCTCCGCTTTTCCCCACTTGACTGTTCTCACGTGGGCACTCTTCATGCAGTAGCAAGATGGCCACCAGCAGTCCCACTCTCACATCCCTCTAGGTTTGCAAGCCCATGGATGGAAGACTTCTCCTTTCCCCATCTGGACAGCAATCTCAAGGAGATTCAGATTGGCCTTATTCTTTCACATGTTCATGACTGACTCCATCACCCCTCTGCAGCATGGCAAGCTTGTTCAAGAGTCAGGGTGGTACAATGGTGGCCAGCCCTAGTGTAGAATGGGGAAGAACTTTCTGTAAGGAACCAAAAGAAGAGGAATGGCAACCCTTGCTAGACAGACAAAAACTCCGTGTCTGTCCAAATAGCTACCACAGACCATTGCAATGACCTACTTAAGAATAATGTTAGTTTGAGTTGTCAATTTGAATGTTTTCTCTAGTAGAACTATATCAAGAAGCAAAGGGGAAAGTTAAGAGCCATTTACCAAGTCTCAGTGAGAATGTATATTAATATACAATTTATCAGACAAGCTACATAAATCCCTTTTCATCTTTTTTTCTTCTTTTTTCATCTTTTGATGACTCTTGTGGAGAAATGGCAGTTAGCTTTCTCTTGGATACGTATGCAGTCATCTAGATTTAAAGGCATATGGTCTATCTTGGATCGTTTACAGATTGCAAGATGGCTCTGAAGCCAAACTTGCTGCTTATTTCATGCCCTGCACATTTAATTACTGCTTGATGTGAATGAAGCATTTTATCCGAAGATACGTGCTGCTGAAATTTTAGCTGGGTTGAGTCATAAAACAGTTTTCAACAGATTGAGGCAATCTTAGAAAGAAGTTTGTGAAGAAAGTTGGCTTGAACTATTGCACTGTAAATCATAAATGTTTTGAAATTAGTCTGATCATTGCTGGATAAGATGACAAATACAAGTGTTCCTGGTTTAGTATTTTTCTGGAAAATTCTGGGGCTAAAAAGCAAAAGTCTCCTATTGGGATTAATCAGTATTAGTAAATGGTTAACTATTAAACAGACAGGTTCTGTAAGAAAGAGGGCATTTCCCCTGGCCACCTCTTTCATTTTTGGGTTACACTTTACTTTTAGTTTGGTACAAACTAATTTTTCTGCAGCACAAGCTTTCTTATTTCTACTCTTTGGCTTTTCTTCCATGACTTCATGTGAGTGAAACCATTCCTCTAGCTGGTCATCTTAGGTGGTACTAGCCTGGGCAGGGAAGGAGCAATAACTGGGGAGACTGTATAATCTGGTGTTTCAGCAGAAGAGCTCACGAGTTCAGGTTGTTCTATCTCATGCGTCACTCTACCAATTTTTTTTTTAATTTTAAATGTTTTATTTATTTTTGACAGAGAGACAGAGTGCAAGTGGGTGGGGTGGGGGACAGGAAGGGAGACACAGAATCCAAAGCAGTCCCCAGGCTCTGAGCTGTCCACACAGAGCCCGAAGAGCGGCTTGAACTCATGAACCATGAGACCATGACCTGAGCTGAAGTAAGATGCTTAACTGACCAAGCCACCTAGGCACCCCCCAATTTTTAATTTTGTAAACATAAATGTAGGGAAGTGGCTAGGCTTATGGTAAGGACTGGGTAAAATAATGCTAGTAAACTGCCCAGCACAGTATCTGGCAAGTGTCCTTCATATAAAGTGGCTGCTGTACTGTTATCATCCAAGGTTTCTGTCCATGTACATTCTTCATACTGGAACACTTGAGTGGTACGGGGTAGCTACCAGCCACTTATGGTTCCTGGATGCCTACTCTGAACTGTCCTCTGCTTTTTGCTTCTCTACTGCCTTTCCTCCATGCAAAATAACTCTGTCAAAATGCGGGGGGAAAAAATTATCCAAGCTCTGATTCTAAGAAACAGGCTGGAGAAAGTAATTTTATTGACTTATTTAAACTCCCCCAAATCCCAGCAAGCATTATCCACACTTCTGAGTCTCCACACAGGCTGTTCATTCAGTCAGGAACACTTTTCCTCTTGGATGTGGTTCATGAGACTTCTCACGATCAAGATCATAGTTTACATTCCTTTCTCTCCAGAAAGCCTTGCCCTACTCCTGCTCCGAAGCCAGGGTTCGATGATGCATCTTCTAGGTCTTCTAGGCCTCCTAGCACATTAGACTCCCTTACCACAGCAGTGTTCACTCGGATGACTGATTATGGGAGTTCCAGGAAGGGCAGAGGTCATTTCTGCCTCATTGATCCGTATTGATCATTGTGCTTTTGGCATCTAGCACGGTGCCTGGCCAAGGCAGGCTCTCAATAATGTCCTTCTTTGGCAACACATGTCAGTTCCTTTTCTAGAAGGGGCTCAAGGATCATTTGCACTTCTGTATCTCCTCAGGTTATCTGCCTCCTGGAGCAGTGCTGCTATTATGGTGGAAATGTTCAATGGCTGTGCTGGCTCGCAGAGTAGCAACTAGCCACATGTGAACATGTGAAATGTGGCTACTGCAACTGAGGAACTTACATTAGTTTAATTTAAGTAGCCATATGTGCTATCATATTAGCCAACATGGTCCAAGAGCCTGAGGTTTAAAGGTTTGTTTCCAGGAGCTGTAACCTGAGGAACTTTCACTTTTTTGGGAAGACAGAATGATCACAAAATCCAGAAGATTGGCAACAGAACCCAAGTTTATCTAATGTTTGGAAACAGGTTCCCAAATAACACATATATTGCGTAACTTGATGGCTGATGTAAATAAGCATTTGGGTTTTAGGAAAAGCAGCTTAGTGCTTACCTGTTCTGATACCTTATAGCTGTGTGATTCGGGCAACTCACTTAACATCTTTGTGTGTAAGTTTCCTTATGTATAAAATGGAGTTGATCATAGTTTCTCCCTCAAATTGTGTTCAGTGACAGTGTGTGTCTGTGTGTGTATGAGCATGTAATAAAGTGTTGAGTATAGTGCCTGACACATATTATGTTCTCAAAAATGCTAATCACCATGATTAATTATCCTAGTCTTCCATTTCTAAATCAGTATGGCATTTGAGTATACAGAGGTATGTGTATGTGTGTATGTATATATATACACACCCCAATACACCCAGTACATTTGCCTCCTAAGTTTTAATCAGGCAGAATAAGAATGTGAGTGTAAAGTGCTAGGAGAAGGTCAGACATCTATCTATGTCTGATGGAATGTTAACCTGGACCATTAGTAGAGAAGGTGGCTCATTTTAGAAAGGTAAAGTATCTTGAAATGTTGTTTTTAAAGAGCAACAATGTTTGCAGTGGGAGTAGACTTACTGCTTGCAGAAAGGCTTTGTTACAAACATTTCTATTCTCCTTCTCCATT
Source organism: Panthera tigris (assembly GCF_018350195.1). Taxonomy (NCBI): domain Eukaryota; kingdom Metazoa; phylum Chordata; class Mammalia; order Carnivora; family Felidae; genus Panthera; species Panthera tigris. The sequence goes on from NC_056660.1 coordinate 168,805,667, forward strand.
CGTGTCACCTGTCCAGGTTGCCCTTTTGCCATCCTCCCAATAGGCAACATGTTGAGTAGGCAGCTGCCTTGTACCATGCACCAAAGGGACAGAAATGAGCTGAAACAGTAAGTCCAAAATCCAACCTTCGAGTTTTACTATTCAAATCAGTGTGGTATACAATGTTTGTATATTTTTGTGGCCCCTTAGCCCCATTATTAGGAAACTGTGTGAGCAAGGGTAGGTCAGGGACAAGGTTCACAGAATCAGTAGCTGATTTGCAAGCCCAAGGAATCTGCATGAAAGGCAGCAGTAAAAGTCAGTCATCAGCTCTGATATTTATAGTGAGAGGGAAGAAAGAAACAAGAGAAAGCCATGAAATGTTATCAGCAGGTCAGGAAAACAGAGCCATTCAATGTAACTCATACCTTACTACCCGTTCTTCACTAAAAAAAATGTGTATGGTGTATATGTGGGGTCTTCTTTTTAAGAAATGGAAACAAGGAACTGTCCTCCCTCTGAGCAATGGTGTATGGTAAGCTACTATATCCTTTTGATACAAGAAATTGAAATGAACTAACCACAAATGTCGAGTGAGGAGATATAAAAAGCAATATAAGTCTTCCTTTGTTATTTTTCCCCTGCTTTTTTATGTCAGAAGTTGGGGAATCATGCTGAATTTCAAATAATCTGCTTGGTCCCAATACCAAACTGTTGAGTATTATTTTGCAACTTGAGATACATCTTAAAAAACATCTTATAAGATATATTTGGTAGAGTGAGAAGACAGAAAAAAACATAGTGCTCACATGATATTAGAAGACTATCTAGTGGCTTGCAAATTAGGAACAATACAATATTGTACAAGCAGCAAGCATTCATTTTATTGTCAATACTCACAAACAAATAAATAGCAATAGTCTCAGGGGCTCTGAAAACTATTGAAACTCCTGAAATACCACAGAATTGGGGAGTTTTAACATGCCCTGATGGCCTGCCACTATGGTAAGTCCAGAATTACCTGGAGTTATTGCTTGTTTTTGTAACTTGGATTTATTATCATCCTGGGAGATTAGACCATGGTGTTTGGAGTTCTAATTGACCCTCCATGTTTAAAGATTACTCCTTTATACTACTGAGAAACTGGAAAGCAGGCAAGCCTTTTGGGGGTAATTAGGCTCAAATATAGATTTAAATGAAAACATATATGTACCCATTCTTAACATGTCTTCTTGGGTCTTGGAGAGGCATCTGTCTTAGCATTGAAATTGCTCCTTGGATTAGAATTAGGTCCCTTTGGGAAGGCTTATAAAAGCATTTGCTTTTGTGAGGTCATTGGTTTTCCACTGCAGTGAGTTAATGAAGCTAGCAGCAACAACAGAACATTAGGAGTCTGAAAGAAGAGTAGCTCTCTCCACCCCTCATTTTGCATGTGAGAAAACTGGAACCCCAGAGGTTGAAGGCTCTGCCCCGTTCAGCTCACATGCTGGTCAGAGGTAAGACTGGTCCTAGAATGGCACTTTCTAATGCTCGTCTCGTGCTCCTTTGACCCCAGCATGCTCCCTGGAATTCTATAGCACCCAGCACCAACGACAATGACTGGCACATAGTAGGCTCACAATAAATGTGTATTGACTAATTGAATGGCCTCCGAGCCTTATATTTTTAAAACATAATTTTTAATTAGTTACAAGTGCTGACCAAATCTGGTTTGGGGAGAGGCTGGCCAAATGCTAACAAGACCATTACGAATAAGAAGAGGAGCTAATTGGCTGCCTCAGTTGGTAGAGCATGCTACTCTTGATCTTAGGGTCATGAGTTCAAGCCCCACGTTGGACCTACAGCTTGAGTAAAACAAAACAAAACAAAACAAAACAAAACAAAAAGAAGAAGAATATAAACAGGAGGAAATAATTCATCTGTAGCCTATAGTAGTAGCTGAAACTTATCTCATGATGCAGAGAGGCTGGAAAGGTGGTAACCTGTGACTATATCAGAAGCGCTAAAACATTCTTGGCTATGATGCAGAAAAACATACTATGAGATTCCTTTGCTTTCTGCTGCTATTCAAACAGCAGGTGTGTGCTCAGAATGGTTCTTTTAGAGAAAACAGGGTGAAATTTTGACATCAAAAGGTCTGGAGATAACCATAGTAATAAGAATGACCACTGGGGAAAGAGCATCCCTCTTTTAGACTGAATTAGAATATAGCTATTTTGAGCATTTTTATTCAAAAAAAATGGAAATTTTGCTTAATTTCCATTTATCCTGCTCTAAGTCTACCAACCCTGCAAAGCAGAGGCATGATTGATCTTAAAATGTCAATCTCTCACCTAAGGAGAGGAAAAAAAAGATTTATTTAAAGAATAAAATGTCATAGGGGTTCTTAGGAAAAAAGCTCCTGGGTTTGGATTTTCTCTTGACAGCCAAGCTTCCAAGTGAGTAATTTTGCCTCTCCATCCATCTTGTAGCAGCTCCCTAGATAGCTATGAGCACAGACATCCAGACTAGCAAATGTTTGCATGTTTTAGGCTCCTTTTTGGCAGTTCATCTACCTGGGCACTGGCTTTTAGTAAAGAGTTCTTGGTACCAAAAGAAAAAGTCCTCAGGACTTTAGGGAGATAATAAAGCTCTACTCTTGAATACGCTCATGCCAATAAAAATTCATCCACTAGGCTGGGGTTGGGATAAAGGAGCTAGAACTCAGTGTCTTTGGTTTAGTCCTAGGGGATCCAGGAGGCAAGTGAAACCTACAATGTAAAGAGCTCACTTGAGTGCAGTTTAAAGTATGAGTGGGTACAAAAAGGTGAATGGATTCATCAGAGGGCCCAAATAATTCTCAGCATCTCTATGCAGTCTGCATTACATTGTATATCCAGCTTCTGTAGCAGTGCCTGCCTGGAAAAGAAGTGTTTGATGATTATTTGTTACAAATAATTCAGTATTAAAATTAGAGAAAATCTCCCACTGGTTTAGATATGGACAGAAATGTATATTGTTTGTAAAAAATGTATCCATTGTTTTAGGACCCTGTGAACTGAAAAATAAAACCAACAAAAAATGAATTTAAAAACACCTTGAGGTGTTGTCTAAATTGGCCTCCTATTTCAGGAAAAAAGTCTTACTCAAATCACTCTAGATGAATGAATTCCATTTCTGAAGACCTTTAGATGGACAATGGCAGTATATATAAGTCCAGGGACGGGGGCTTTGGTTTTCTTTGTGTGAGGGTAAACAATTCCTGTTCTTGACATTTTCTGTGTTTTCCAGATGGTGGGCAGATTAATGGTGCCTCTTATTATTGCTCTGGACTGGCTGCAGGTGGTCCCTGGTCATCCTGACAGCCTGGAAAACTAGTTTCCTCTCCTCATCCTTGCAGTCATTACAGAAGAGCAAAGGGCAGAAAGAAGAATCCCTGTCATAGCAGAAAACTGGACCAAGGAAGAACCACTCTAAAGATAGGAATCAATGGCCTGCTCTCACTCTTAGGGAGCTGAAGGAATGGGTCACTCTCTCTAAGGACCAGTAGGCTACTAGAAATGAAGACTTATTTGTCCTTTTAAAGATGGGAAGGGAGAGAGAGGCATACATGAGAACACAGATGCAGTTGGCTACTCTGAAATAACTTGGAGAGTATAGCTCCAAGAAAGAAAAAGGGGAAGGGAGCCAACAATGGCCTGAATGTTCCTGTGTCTCCCCATATTCATATGTTAAAATCCTAAGCCCCTAAGGTGATAGTACTTTGTGGTAGGGCCTTTGGGAGGTGCTTAGGTCATGAGGGTACAGCCCTCATGAAGGGGATTAGTGCTCTTATAAAAGACAGCCCTCTTGCTCCTTCCACCATGTAAAGACAAAGACATAAGAAGAAGTCTGCGACCTAGAAGACAACCCTCACACAACCTTGATGGTACCTAGATCTCAGGTTTCCAGCCTGCAGGTCTGTGAGCAATAAATTTCTGTAGTTTATAAGTTCCCCAGTATATGGTACTTTGGATAGCAGCCTGAACTATGACAGAGTCAAACTAAGAGTGTTCCTCATTAATTCTCTAAAGAATGAGTCTACCAGGAAACCACCTATTCTAACTTTCCATATAATGCAAGTTTCATTCATTTATTTATTCATTCAACAAATAGAGCAGCTCAGACCAAGATTATGGATTGGCTTGGGAAATATCTCTGCTTCTTAGCAGAGAATCATGCAGGAAATTTACATGTGATTTCAGATTATTTTAAATAACTTCCTTTTTTTAAAGTTTATTTATTTAAATAATCTCTACACCCAACATGGGGCTTGAACTCATGGTCCTGAGATCACAAGTCACATGCTCTTCCAAATGAGACAGCCAGGCACCCTACAGACTGTTCTAAATACTTTCTGTAGGTGACATTGTAACATGCATATGATCCAAACATACCAAGGACAAAGAGGATGATCTCAAAATAAAACCACCCTTCAAAAATTATTATTATTATTATTATTTTTAAATTTTTATATTTTTTTTGAGCGAGAAAGAGAGAATCCCAAGGAGGCTCCACATTGTCAGTGCAAAACCTGATGCAGGGCTCGATCTCATAAACCGTGACATGACCTGAGCTGAAGTCAAGAGTCGGACACTTAACTGACTCTTCAAAACTTACTAAAAAGGCTTGGAAGATGTTACAGTGAAGAGATAGTTTGGCATGAAGTCAGGGTCCGAATGTACCAGAACTGCTATATCTTAGCAAATTTACTCTCCTAGGGGCAACATAATATACATGAAACTGCAAATGCAAAGGCCTTCCACTCCCCAGTGGCTGTAGGGAAATACTTTGATTTATTTGGAATCTGCCAAGAAAACAGTTTACCCTTTCAGTTATGTCTCATTTTATGTTTTTGAATTTTTAATAAGTTTTATTGATTCTTGTTGACCATTTTTCTATGACACACTGAGAAAAGTAAATTGTTTTAGTATTTTCTCTCTAAACAACCTACATAAAATTTAATTATATTGCTTTTCATTTGTATAGTTCTTGGATGCTATTTTCCCCTCTTTGTATCAATGACTCATCATAGGAAAAAAAAAATATTCCCATCCATTTCATACTTGGTATTTATATGACTGTAAGGAAAGACATTGGCTTAATCCACAAACTACTGTAGCTAGATTGTTGCAGAAATATGAATTAATTAATGCAGAACTAAAGTACTGCTGTTACCAGGAACCAGAGAGTTAAATCCAGGATCCAAGGTAAGTGCTATAAGTGAAAGTGGCTGGGATTTGTGTCTGAATCACGGTGGAGGTATTAAAATGTAAGAGAGAGGGTGGGATGGAGAGACCGAGAAAACCTTACCACAGCACGTGGAAGTTTCTCCTTAGGAGAGCCTTGTGGCTCATTGTGCCTGTCAAGTAGGCTAATGTGCCTGTAAATTTCCTCTGACAGAAAACACATCACAGCAGCAACACCAGAAAACAACACAACCAAACTGTGGAAGACTGAAAGCCCAGTGCTTTCAAGGATGATCAGAATATAACACAGAAAAAAAAATACAAGGCATTGAAAATAAACAAAGGCTAGGAAGAAATGAGATCACTTTCTAAGAAGAAAGCATTTATCATTTATAGGCCAAAGGAAATGCTTCTCCCACATCCATTTTTTATATATTGTTTGGCGGTCTCAGTTCAAGGTCAAAAGTATCAGAGGACAAAAAGAATATGACTCAAGATTTAAGATTTGTCATGACTGGCTTCGTAATTGCATAAATATTAAATATGTAGAAATAATTGTAAGCACATTATCTCCACATCTCCACACGTTGCTTTAATTTTTAATGTAATCTTTTATCCGCCGTTTCCTTAGCTGGCTGTGGGTTTGTGATTTGCATAGCTAGAATGATCTGGTGCCATCAATTTGGTAATGAAGTCACTCATTGAGCAGAAGAGGCTTCTAAAGATTATACTAAGCTGTAGGAAAGAAGGGTGTGGAAATGAAATTTTATGTTTCAGGTAAATGGGAAGTTTATTTTATAGCACATTTCCCATTGTAAATTTAATATGGCCACTTTAAAATAAATTTGGAAAACAAAGAAGAGGGTGTACCCACATTTTCATCATCCTAACTTTTCAGTGTTTTATATTCTGGTCTTTTAAACCTATGTATATATATTTTTAACATAGATGTAACCACTATGTGTGTGTTCATATAATCTCGTATCCTGCTTTTTTTCTCTTACTAACATAGTTATCATAACTAACTTTTATGACTGTAAAATAATGAAGAAAAGAGAGGTCCTTAATTTACTCACCCCTTAAGTTTCCGGTGGCTAGTATAGCAAAGTGGTTAAGCAGCTCATAGTGGAGCCAGATAAATCAAATATCAGCTCTGCTACCTAAGTGTGTGGATTTGGGCAGGTTAGTGAAGGCTGTGTCTCAGTTTCCTCATCTATGAAGTGGGGATAATAACAGTGCCTCTATGAGGGTGTTCTTTTGGCAGTTTAAGGAAATAATCCATGAAAAGCACCTAGCCTGTCTCTATTATACAGTAAGTACTAAAATGAAGTGTTATTAAAGACAAGAAAGTTAAATACATGACACTGGGTTTCAAAATTAACAACAAAAAAAAAGCTTGAGTCCTACAAAACTGAGTCCCCTGAGACAATGCCACCACCCCAGAAGTTCCCATGTGCCTTTTACTGGTAACAACTCCCTACCTTCACTACTAACCAGATTTTGACGGTTAACATGTCCTTGTTTTGCTTCATACTTAACATGTAAGTATGCTTCCCAGAAAATATAGCTGAGTTTTGCCTGCTATTGAACTTGATATAAATGGAATCTTTCTCTCTCTCTCTTTTTTTAATGTTTATTCATTTTTTTGATGTTTATTTATTTTTGAGAGACAGAGACAGAGCACGAGTGGGGGAGGAGCAGAGAGAGAGGGAGACACAGAATGCAAAACAGGCTCCAGGCTCTGAGCTGTCAGCACAGTGCCCAACATGGGGCTCGGACTCAGACTGTGAGATCATGACCCGAGCCGAAGCCAGACGCCGAACTGAGTCACGCAGGCGCCCCAATGTTCATTCATTTTTGAGAGAGACAGACAGAACATGAACAGGGGAGGGGCAGTGAGAGAGAAAGAGACATAGAACTCGAAGCAGGTTCCAGGCTCTGCACTGTCGGCACAGAGCCCAACATGGGGCTGGAAGTCATGAACTGTGAGATCATGACCTGAGCCAAAGTAGGATGCTTAACTGACTGAGCCTGCCAGGTGCCCCCCACCTCTCTCTCTCTCTCTCTCTCTCTCTCTCTGTTACACACACACACACACACACACACAATATCACTTTGTATTTAGGAGGCATACAATTCAAGGCTTGATTTTGTTGGGATGAAGAAAGGTTTGGACAGGGAGCCAGAGAACTTGGCTTCAAGTCCAGTCTCCATGAGATCTCAGGCAAATCTTTGTGCCTCCCTGGGGCATGTAAAATTTTCGTATGTGCTAAGTGTCTTTGAAGCTTTGGAGTACTAAATTGTTAAGCTTTTCCTATTTGAGTACTGTGCTGGCATATGAGAAACTAGAGCCAAAGATAATCCAGAGGAAGACCTGGGGCCTGCTAGATATAAGCCTCCTCTTCCCCAAAACCATGCCAATCACAGTGTCAGCAAACAAAGGACTATAAAAGAATGAAAGTGATCCTACACCACAAATAATTTTCCCTTCTCTGTTATGTCCATATCTAGATATATTATTGGCCTTCATTGTCATGTGCATGGATGACATTTTCCCCAAGATAGCCATAAAGATTTTAATGTCAGGAGTTTGGAATTCAAATTAATAATTACGTATTATAAGTTTTCCTGGACAGAGTCAGTTTTAAACATCTTAACCCATTTCGTGTGTTTGTATTTCTCCTAATACTGCTGGTGGTTAAGTACTGCAGGTTGGCTCATCTAATGCCCATTCCACTTTCCTCTTATGGCATCTTTCATAATGCAGACTGGAAGCTTACAACGTTTCCTAGATTTCTTTGCACCTAGAGCTATGGATACTGTCAATTAGATATATTCATGCAAGATTTAGAAAACATAAGAGAAGACAGGACATCTTCGTGACCACTTTTGGCTGTATTTCTCTTATAATTAATATCACTGAAACATTTTTTTTTTTCTGAAGCAGTGTTCCATGGCCCATCATTCAGCCCCCTGATGACAATAAGTAGTTGTGGCAGTTGGGACAGCAATAGTTTTCTGGCTCTACCTGCCCTCATGGGTTATGTTATTGAAACCAGCATCCAAGAGTCCTCAGCAGTTATAGCTCCACTGAGAGGTCAACTCTGTACTGTACTGGAATCATTCATTCTTGGAGGCTCCGTCTATAACTCACTTCTCCAATCCTGACATTCATTTTTGCAAGCACAATCTATTAAATGCCTTTCTTCTTAAAAATAACTAAAATTGTTTCTATTTGTTCGCACCACCAAACCCTGACTGATACACATCCTGAAAATTACTTCAGAAAATCTATTCACTGTATACAAGGTATAAGATACCATAACTCTGTAGAATGCTGTATCAAAAAGACCAGGGGTTTGGAAGCCAGAAACAATAAGCCACACCATTTAGTATCTCTGTATCCCAAAGCAGATTGCTTAACCACTCTGTATCGAAGTTCCTTTATATATTAAATAGATTTTAACATGCTAAACTTCCAGAGTTGTGAGAATTACATGGGGCAGCACAAGAAAAGCACAACTGGTCATAGCACACACTGGTCATTCACTATGTGTAGTTTATTTCTATCTATCCCCATATTGGAATTCTCTTTGTAGTTAAGATAATTAGTAAAATAATTTGGGGAGAAATTCTATTAAAATTTTATACATACCTACATATGTGTATATTTATCTATCTTTTCTCTTTCTATCTATATAAACACCCTTATAGGAACACAAAGATTGAGTGCTGATTGATTCACAGTGACAAGAGGAGTAGGTTTAAATGCAGTTCAAGAGCAAAGAGACTTCCAGTATGAGCCAGAGCAACCCATTATGAGTGTTACCAATTCACCCCAACTGGTGCCTCAAGGCCCAAATAATAATTAATTCATTCAATGAATATTTATTAGGCCTTGACATTTGTAGACACTATTTTACTCACTAAGATACAGTGAGAAATCAAAAGGCCCCTGACTTTCAGGAGCTTTCATTCTATTGGAAGAGACACACAGAAGACAATAAGTAATTTCAAATAGTGAGAAACACTATGAAGAAAAGGCACTCTTCTTTTAGCTCTGTTTCCCTTACCTTCTCCGAAGTTTACTGTTACTTGACTCATCCTCTCTCTCAGCTTCCTTTCAGGGAAGGAAAAGCAAAGGGAGGTGAAGATTATGTCAACAATGTCAAGATTCTCTTAGGTAGGCGAGTAGTTTCAAGATCTGTGAAGGGTCTTGGCCTGTCACTATTTTATTGACACCAGCAGAAAACACGAGATGCCTGGATTAGAGACAAAAGAACATGTCAAAGCAGCATGAGCATGATGTTGGTGTTAGTTTCCCATGTCCCTCAAATCCCACAGGGTCTAAAGAAGGAGCCCAAGTGGGTGCCATATACATAGGAGATTTCTGTCATAGGCCAAGGAATACTGAACTTGGAGAACACACTGCTTTTATAGTTTTGGTAAGTAAGCCTACTCTTTGTTTGGAAGAAAGTATTACTTGGTTCCTCAAGGTTGCTGGCTGCAAATACAATCCTGAAAAATGACCCAAATAAAGAGCAGTCAGGGTCTCTTTTATTCTTGGCATACCCAGAAATAATGTGTAGAGATGCTCAGGGCCCTTGGCAGACTGATTTTCCCAACAGGTAGGAGATAAAAGGATTGAATCTTCCATCCTTTATGTTTTATGCAATCACAATTATAAAATTTTCTAAAAGTTATGAGTACTCAGAACTTTGTTCCTTCCTCCTTCCAAACTTTTACCTTAGATATGATGTATGTAGGCAACTGAAGAGTTCAGACAGACTTAGAGTAGCAGCTGGCAAGGGAAGAGATAAATTTTCCAGTTGTTACCAAATATAACCTCAGGATCTTCTGTAGATACAGACCTTCTAATCATTAGAAGCATGGAACTAGACCTCATACCTTCCAGAAACCTCACCCCAGGCTTTTTTCCTGTTCAATATTACATTGATTGCCCATTTTAACAAACCTCAGCTGCAAAAATATACTTATGTGGGTAGGGAAAATAGTATAATATGTTCCTTCCCTGAGCACTCCTCACATGGCCATTGCTCTTGAATCCTGCTACAAAGGGTCCTTGCTGGATCATCCTTACAGCCAACTTTCCTTGGATCAATGTCAGGGAGAGAAAATTGCAGACTTCCTCTATGACATACCAGTGCTGTCCAATGAGGGCTCCATTATCTGCTTCCTGTAATGGCTATTTCATATGTTCTGTACCCTACTCACTGCTTCCTGGAAACATTCTTCTTTCCCAGAGAAAATGGAAGGTGTCTGGGGAATGCTCTCCTAACATGTTATTTGTTACCTCTTGTAATCCTACAGTAAATGCTGAAAAATAGCTATTACTATCCCCATGTGGCATGTTGGAAAATGGAGTTTTGTAGATATCATGTAACTTTCCCAAAGCCACAAAAGCTATGTGTCCTGGAGAAGGAATCAGATTGAATCCTTACGATATGGGTCCTGCCCTGCCCTCATGCAGCTTCCAGATACAGTAAAATAAAACTTCTTTTTAAAAAAAAAATGTTTGTACAAAAAACCCTAGCTTCCTAAGCCACAGAAACATAAGCACTATAGAGAATATTTGCTTTTACTTTTCCTAATACATTTTCTCATATCATAAGGATGAGACCTTTAGCTGTCTGTTTCCCTAATAACAGAGTTAATTGCTCAGATCCAAAGGGAGAATAAAACTTCTCTTATCTTCCCCAGAGCAAAATATTATGTCCTGGGATAGGCACCTAGGTTAGCTCTGAAGGTGCTGGGAGACTGGATTATTACCTTTCTAGTTATTTAAATTCCAACTAGGAATGAAGTCCCAGAGCTCAGAAACATCTGGAGTAAGGAGGAGACTCTTTCAGGAGATGAGGAGGAACAGCTGTATCCTTTACCTTCATAAACACAGAAAAATCACTTCTTGTCCCCTGTCTGTAGAGTACCTGGCCACTGATGTAGAAAAATTTTCATTGTCTTTCATGATATTGCCCCAGGGGTAATACCTGGGGCAAGCTGGCAGGGGGTAGCATGCAGTTCTTACTTACTCTGGGGTAGTAAGAAATCTCTGATCCAGAGCACCTCATGTGCTCATTCAAGATAAAATGAATAAAGATAACTATTAAAAACACATCACTAGACAATTCAGAGAAGGGAGAAGAACACAAATACTTCTAGACCATGAAATAAGTAGTTATAACAAATACCTGGTAATGTATTTGAAGAGAGAGTGAGTTTTTTGTGTGTGGAATGAGTAGGAGTTTGCTGATGGACAAGGCAGTTGAAAGGCGTGCTAAACATAAAGAATTACACCAAGGATATGAGGTGCACCTTTGTTCAAGTTTTATAAAATTGGACCTTTATTCAGGGTGCTTTATTTCCACATATCACAAAATTGTCATATTATATTAATTTCATTATGATAAGATACTCTACTGCCATCTTCCAGAAGATAGTTCCAATAACTACACAAATTGACAATATCAGCAATATGTACAGCACCGCTTACAGGTGTCCTATGTATGGTCTATACAATTGTACATAGTGGCCCTGCGTCCTTGGCTCAACAGGGAGAAAGCAAGTTGTTTAGCATAACTTGGATGAAGATTGTGTGTGAAAGAGCGGGAAGAGACAAGGCTGGATAGAAAGGCAGGGGTCAGAACTGGAAGGAAGGAACTTAGGGTCCATACCAATGTGATTAGAATTAGATCTGAGAGTGCTGGGAAACTACTGATGGATTTTAGGCAAGAACATGTGATTGAAATTTTCACAAAGCTAGAGCATTGGGAAAGTGGTGACAATAGGACAAGATCAGACAGGAGATCCAGTAAGAGACCAGAAGATCACAGGAGCTCTATGATGGGAAGACAGGGAGGAGGCTGACTTCTTTGGTCTTAGAGGGAGGAGGGGAGGTCTTCTTCCTGCCAGAGTGATTCTCTTTTTCAGAGCTTTTGGTTCCCATCACTATACCTTCTTTGCTACCTACCACCGTGCTCTTTCACTTTTCCTTTTCCTGTGTCTTTAATCTCTCTCTCCACTTGCTTCATCCCTGCAGGCTTCGGTTACCGTAATATGTCAAAGTCTTGCTTCTGCCCACCCTTGTTTTTCTGCATGAGTATTTTCTGCTGCATTAGAGTGGCTTTATTCACTCTCCAGATCAGGAAAATCCTACGCTTCTAACCAACAAGTGGTTGAATACCCCCTATGCAGCGGTGTGGTAGCTGGTAGAACCACAAGGATCACTACTGAAGTTACTATGTTGGCTTGCCATGCTTCCAGAGATTCAACCATTAAGATGCTAACAGGCTCAACTGGCTTTAGGTAATTTATTACTTACACAGCAAAAACAATATCGGTGTGGTGTCACCTCCCCACATCTCTAGTTCCACAGGATGACAGTAAACTGGAGGGACCTGATGACAGAGAAGAGTTATGGGTTGATCTTCTCCTGAGAAGCCATCTAAACTATAGCCTGGCAGTTTCTAGACTTACACAGAAGCTTGAACTTACATTTGAAAGTGGGTGGAGTAACATAGAAAGTCCTGTGCTCAACTGAAACTAGGGAGTTTGATGAGAAAAGGCTTTAGAGCAGTCTGCTTCTCTAAAGAAACTTATCTCCCCTTGGCTGTGGAGGAATTGCAGGGCATTCCACCAAGACTCTGATCAGACTTGGCTTATGTAAAGACATGGAAAGTCATGTGGCAATAGGGCTCTATACCACTGATTCCACCCCTGACCTTTCATGTATCCAAGTAAGAACAATTTTCAAGAGTCTGGGCCACCCATTAGATTACCTAATTAATTATAATGATTGATTGTAGAAATTTGGACCAGATATTTTCCATTCATCTTAGGCCAGAGCAGATCAGAGTGACCATGACTATGACTCCTAGAAAGATGGTCAGTCTAACTTGAAAGATAAATTACAAAAAGGTTCCCCATCCACAGTCAAGCCAGTTAAGTACGTCTCAGGTGTTGTTGAGACTGAACTGAGAAAACCACACTGCTTTCTCTCTAAGGCAGAAGATAGACTGTTTCACTTTCCTGATTCATTAATCTAAGTGAAACAATAGGTGTTGGCATTTGAAAATATTCTCCCTTGACTGGCTAGCAGGAGGTCTGGGGCAACATGATTGTTTATAATCACTTGGATTAGAGAGTTTAAAATGGTTTATGTTTGTCAGGCAAGTAGAGGTCTGATGTCCACATGAGTATAAGTACACTAGTGGGGGCATAAACTGTATTAGGAATGTTAAATGTCCTTTATTACAATAAAGGTGAGTCAATTCTGTGTCCCTTATGGTGGGCAAACTCCTTGATTGGAGCTAAATAATTTCCTGCAAAGCAGGCTGCAATGCTTCTGAAGAGAACAATCTGGCTATGATAGCCAACCAGCCTAGCCCTTATGGTATGGACTGTTCCAGGTGAATTAGATTCTGCTAATATGTTTGTAGTGACTTCAGCAATGGCATTTTGCTGACATGGGTGTCAAGGTTTAATTCTCCAATGTTTGAAGGAAAAGCTGTTAAGTTTTTGTCAGTAGGGTCAGGAGGGAATGATAGATGCAGCAGTTAAATTCAGCTACTGCTGGTCTGGAAAAAACATACAAGAGAATTTTGTTTTTTTCCTTACATGATAGAGACCCCAAGGGACTGACAATAATACCAGCCTAGCGGGAATCTTAATGATGTTCAGAAAATTAATTTTGTTCTATCATCTCAGGTGGAGGTCATCCACCTGAAAGGTAACAGTCCTTAGTTTAAGATCTGAAAACTACAGATCTGAGTTTTAACATCTAAGAGCCCAGGATTTAAGTTAAGGATGTATATTCAAGCTTACAAAGGAATTCTGAGAGGACAGTCCAGGTCAGGTGTCCTATAAGTGAGAGCCAAGAGAAGCTTAGTGATTCTTTCCCCAACCCCTGACTTCCCAGGGTTTAGGGTATTCTTTTCCTACCAGCTGGGCTGTTGATTTCCTCCCATAGCCACATGATTGGTATGACCAGTCTCTGCAGCAATCACTTTATTCTTTTTCCCAATCCTCATCATTTCTAACCTATGCCATTTTATTGGATTCATCTCATCTCTCAGTGGCTTTTTTTTTTTTTTTTTGTAGAGCTTGTACCATCCTAGAACTTGTCCCACCCTAAAAGTGTGGGACATGCCAGGACCACTTTAGAGTTGTCATCTCATGCTCATGATTAGTTTCTCCTGCCCTCTAATTCAAATATACCATACCAAGACATCTGAAATACCTGCTACTTCCAGTTCATCAGATCCAATTAACATAATGTTGTCATTATGAACAACCAAAATGAACCAGTGTGATGCTTTGTGGAATGTCAAGAGGATCAACATTTCTGTAGGCTATATTAAGGAGAATTGATGTGCTCCCGAGGTAACCCTGTAAAGGCATTCCATTGGCCCTGTTAGGTAATCACCAACTGCTTCTGATGGTTTTTTATAAATAAGTATAGAAAAGATGGCATTAGCTGTATCAATAGCTGTATACCAAGTACCAGGTGCTATGTTGATTTGTTCCAGTAAAAATACTGCATCTGGGACAAAAGCCACAATTGGAATTACCTCCTGATTAAGTTTATAGTAATCCACATTTTCCAAGATCCATATGACTTTTGCACTGGCTAAATAGGTGAGTTAAGCAGGAATGTGATAGGTATCACCACCATTGCTTCTTTCAAGTCTTTTCTGGTGGTATTGTTTCTGGTTTGCTATCTTTGAAGACAGTGAAATATCCAGGAGTTTCCCACATAGGTCTTCTTATCATAATGACCCTCATCTTATGGGAAAAAAGCCAATGGGCGGGGGGTATTGTCAGTTCTAGAACTGAAAAAATAACCACACAGTTGTTGTGTGGATCAAATGAATTAACAGGACCAACTGTGAGTAGGACATGAGCTAAGACTTCATTTAACTACTGACCAAGATAAACTCCAACTTTGGTTGAATCATAAAAGTGGTGTTTTTTTATTCTTAGGGATTAGCATCAATTCAGATCCAGTGTCTAATAAACCTCAAAAGATTTGCATATTTCATTTTCTCCAATGTACTGTCACTCTAGTAAATGGCCACACAGCGCTTAAGGGAGCATTTACACTGTGTATTGTAGCAAAGGTGAAGGGTCCTTTCTGAAGGAGTCTCCTTCAATCAAGGGGTTTTTGAGTCTGTGAATTAGTTTAGGTGTGAAAACTGAGTGAGAAGCTGTGATTGTCCACTATACTAACTCAAGTTAGATTTACCTACCTGACTTACAGCTTTTCCTATTATAAACATCAAGCAGTACTCTTATTTGGTTGCCTATCTGTTTTGTTCCTAGGGTACCTCTGTGGGCCAAGGCAGTCTGAGTGCCTGTACATACTTGTCGTTGCCCTTTAACACAAATGTAGCCAAATTATATGTGATACCCAAGTGCCACTTGTCCCCTTGCTATTAGGTTCTGTCATCTCCACTGAAATCCAGATGCCCAAATCAATGGTACATCCTCTATAATCATACATGGCCTACAGTGGGGGACATCCATACAGATTTTCAAAGATTCATGTCTTCCTCTCACTTATTTCTCATTTTTTCAGCTTAGGGAGTGTCTCTGGGCCTTTGACAGAACACAGTTGAAGATGGGTATGCAGATTGTATATGATAAGTCAAGTATAACATTTCCCTAAACCATGGATTCCCTGTTCCACATGTCTGGGAAAGTTGGGCACCTCAACTTCACCAATTGTATGCCACCAATGAGTCCAAGTTTCAATCAACCAATCAACCACCTCTAGCTGCATAAGCTAAAACAAAAAATTAACATCCTAACAACGAATTTGGTTCAATATAGTGTTCTACTCCACCATCCATGGTCTGATGCGGTAGAAGCCACTCCTACACATGTTCAAGAGGTTTCTGCCTATGTATTAACATAGTAACCACATTGTAGTTACCTTGGTGTGAACCTATCCTCCAAGAGCATGCAGCGTTAAGACTATAGTGGCATCAGAGGGTGATTGTGGTGGGTTTTGAGGAGAATATATATTCCCTTTCAAGCATCGTCCCCAGGTGAGGTTGTCACAAAGCTTTCAAGCAGAGGAAATCTACCTCCTCAGACACTGGAGAGCAACCCACTTCCACTGGTAAGAAAGGCCCAGAGTGACTTAATGTTTCAAAATTGCCAGTTTCATCTGGGCCCAACCCATTCTCAGTTTTGAAGTCCTATAATTTAATAATCAATACCCTAACTTTTACATGAGAAACTTGGCACATCTGTGAATTCAATGGAAGTTGTAATTCAGTAACCAGAAATTTTTAATTTTGTGTTTAATTTTCAGAAATATCATTTATCTGAAATTCTCTTAGAGTTGTTATGGAAGCTCTCTGGTTTTCATGTCATAACTTTGATCTGTGCTTGTCGTTTCTCTTTGTAAGCATTCAAAGGAACTCAAAAGAATCCATATCACACCATAGTCCTTGTAGTCACCTTACAGCCATACCAGTCACCTTACAGCCACAGCTACTTGGGCCCCCAAGGCACATGGTTCAGTTGGTACTTCATCACAATCAGCCACAGGAAATTGATTAATTGGGATGCCCCGGGTGCCATGAATCACTAGCATCTTATTTCCCTTTGGCAGGGAGTTCAGCATCGAGCTCAAGCCAAAGACCCAATCAAACCAAATTCCTAACCTCATCTCTTGGGGTTACAGGTAAAGCTTAACAAAAAATAAAAAGCTTAAGCAAAAATATTATAAACTATAATAGATAATTAATGAGGGATTCACTAGGGGGAAGATAACCTCTAGAGTATATAGAAAGAGCAGTTTTAAGGAGCAAATCTTATAATTAACCCCTGGGCTGGGACAGAGCTCCCCAAAGAGGAGCTCGCCAGCCCCTCACAGGGCTAAGATCCAGACTTTATTGGAGAGGGCAGAGTTCTCAAACTCTGGCTCACTGAATGGCAGAGAAGTCACACCTACAGAACACTACCCTGTGGAACCTAATACAAATCTTGTCTCTACAGAGCCTGGAGAGTTATTCATGGGTAGTGGCTCACTTTAGGGCCTCCTCTACAGAACCACTAGAGTTAGGGATGATGGAGGAAATTTCTGACCTCCAACCACTAGTGGAGCTTGGCACTGGAGAAAGCCAGGAATGCTACAAGCGCCTGCGTACCCATATACCAAAACCAAGAAGCAAAACCCTTTTCTTCCTGCGATGTCTCTTCAGCGCCCTCTACTGACAAAGCTTCAGCACCTGCTGGCAAAGAAAAACTTACTTAAAAGGGCCCAGATCCATTTTCACGGTGCAGTCAAAAAGGGTGGATTTGGGATTGAGTGGCAATTAAACACTAACCCCCACGAGCATTACTTCTTAGGCTCCACTCATAGATTTTGTAGCCAGCTGTCGTTGGCAGTCTCCTTTCCTTCACGTTTCATCAGGAAGTCGCCAAAAGCAACAGAGGAAAAGAGGAACCTGAACATAATGAGAAGCCCCTTTCTCCTCAATTTCTACAGCTCCTCACCAAGTTGCCGTCCCAGACACGCCAGGCCCGGTTCCTCAAGGACAGGAAACCTGGGCACCAAAAAGGAAATGAGGAGAAAGCTCACACTCTGTGGAACGTGGGCTGCTGGCGTCTGAAGGCCTCAGAGGGCCTCACCTCCACCCAGGCTGCCTGCCAGTTCACAAAAGCCGTCCGAGGTCTTCTCTCCTCCTGGGCTCAGGAAGGAGGGTGCGGGGCGGGCCCGTTGGGCGGCGCACTGTGATTGGGCACCTGAGGCCCCGCCCCATCCCGGCGCGTCGAGAATGGGCGGGGCCAGCCGCCTGCTCTGCTCCAGGGCTGCGGGCGCGTATTGACCCAGCAGCCGCCTCGCCGCGGCAGTTTCCTCCTGCTCGTGGCGGACGTTGTAGGAGCGCCGAGTGGCGCTGGAGAACCGGCGCTTCGTTTCGCAGCTGCCGCCGCCATCTCCGCATTTACAGGGCGGGAAGGAGGGAGGGGACTTGCGGCTGCAGCTGGAGCGGGCTTCTCTCCGGGGACGCTCCTCTTCTTGCTCTCCTTTTCCTCCGCCGCGCGCCGCCGCCGCCCGCCCCCTGCGCCCTCCCCGCGCAGCCCGGGTCCGGGAGGGGAGAGGAAGGGGCGCCGGGGGGCGGGAGAAGCCGGCTGGCGGACGAGCGCTCGGAGGAAACTCCTGCCCGATCCGTGCGTCCCCGCGCCCGGGGTGCACCCTGGCCCGGCCTCGGCGGCGGCGGCGGCGGCGGCGGCGGCAGCAGGAAGGCGCTCCGGCGGGGGTGGCGCCGCGGGGGCGGGTCTGGCGGTCCCGGCGCTAAGTTGTGGGGCCGGGCTCCTCCCGACCCGATTCTTTTACCCTGGGCTGCTCAGACGCAGCTCGGTGCTGTCTACCCCAGCTCCGCCGATCCCGCATCTCTTGGGTGAGGGGGACACGCCTGCCCTCGTCTAGAAAACTTTTCCTGCTGACTCGGTCGGGGCGGCGGTGGCAGGAAGTCCGGACAGCGACCTCTTCTCCTCCTGCCCTACGCGTCCTGCCGGGTGCCGGCGCCGAGCTCGAGATCAAGTTTGCGGGGGCCCCTTCCGGGCTGCAGGCGGGTCCCGCCTTAGGAGGGGACGCCCGACCCCAGGGAGGGCGGTGGGCCCGGGCGAAGGCCGAGGGCGCGTAGTGGCGCCGGAGACAAGGTGCGGAGTGCGGTCGGAATCCGCACCCACAGCCGAAAGCGCGGAGAGCAGGAGCCCGGGAGCAGAGAGCCTCCGGCGGCCGCTTGCAGGAGTCCACAGCCCTCCTCCTCCTTTGGTGAGGACAGTGTCCTAGCCCCGAGTGTATCGAGGAAAATGAAGTTAAGCCGGCAGTTCACCGTGTTCGGCAGCGCGATCTTCTGTGTGGTGATCTTCTCGCTCTACCTGATGCTGGACCGGGGTCACTTAGACTACCCCAAGAGCCCGCGCCGCGAGGGTTCTTTTCCTCAGGTAAGCACCGGCGTGGGGCTCCACGAGCGTAGGCGTGGGGGCCCGTGTTCCCCGCTGCTTCGCGACCTCTTCCTCCCGCCGAGGTTCCGCGCCGGGGCAGGGCGAGGTCGAACTGGAGGAGGCTCCGAGCCTCCTACAGCCTCGGCTCTGCAGCGTTCGGACGACGGTGCCGGCGACCCGTGAGCCTCCTCCTCGCGGGCGCGCCGAGTTAACAAAGTGCCGGGCGGCATGCGGTGGCGGGATCGCGCTCCAGGGTAGTGGCCATGTTCCCGCACTCCCATTCGGGCCTGTTGGGGTGGCCTGGGGCACCTGCCTGTTGGGGAACCGACGCAGCGCCCGATTACCGCTCTTGGGCAGCCCCTCGGCACACACAGGGTTAAGCTGCACAGACCGCCCCCCCGAGCGCCCCCAGTCGCCAAAATTGATCAGACAGACCCTATCTGGTCTGTTTTATCACCCCACTGTCTCTCGAGTAATAAGCAAAAGTTTATTTCGTGTTGCAGACCTCTTAGATGTGAATCTGTAGGGTTGATTTTAGTGTCGTCATTCTTCAGCTATTACATAGGGTTTGTTTGGAGCAGACGTGGGAGCCCAGTAGGGAAGCGCGTGTTATACTCAAGCCGGAAGCTGTGGGGCGCTCAGTCCTGCGCCCAGTGGTCAAATTCTCCATCGAGTTGGGAAACCACCGGTCTTAAGTCTTTTATTTAAAGTTACTAAAAATAAGCAAACAGACAATCGGTTCTGTTTGTAAGGATACCGCGCCGCGTGTGCGATTTCAAGTTTCAATTTCTTTGCCCCTGACCTGTGCAGTTAAGAAATTTTAGTAAAACTGGGTGTTGTGTATACTCTGTAATGAATGAACTTGAAGATCTCAAAGCCGTGACAAGCTGATCTAACTACTCGACCCAGGGATATTGAACAGGTTAACGAGGTTTTTTTGTTTTTTGTTTTTTTCTTTTTTGACCATGTAAGTGCCAGAGAATATCCTTGCCATTTGTTCTTGTGTTATGCTAGGGCGAAAGGCTTGAATTTAATTAAAATTAAATTGTGAAAGTGAAAAAAGACCTCTTTGTGGATGCCGTCATCCATACAGAGCCCTCAAAATGTTTTGCAGGTGATAGGTATTAGAAATGCTGTTGCAAACATGTTTCAAAAAATTTAAAAGCTTCTTCTTAGGTAGTAAGCACTGTGGAGCATCTTTCAATCTTCACTTCAGAGTCTGTCCAGTGCCTGTTGATGAGACTGGATAAAAGTTATAAAAGGGGGTGGGGAGTTCACCCTGTGAAGCCATAGCAAAAGGAATTCTAAGCCTTGCTTAATATGTTGTATAATTTGGGGACTAAACTTGCTTTGATTTTTTTTTTCACCCCAGTAATCACATTTTCAGAATTTTCTCCATTACAGGAAAAATCATAAAAGCTGATATATTTTACTTAAGCTGTTATCTTGAATAATGTCCTTTGGCTTTGGCTTGATGATCACTTGGAAGTGATTTATGCAAACATCTGGGGCTGGGGTTTTCTGGCAACCTTGACATTTTACTGTTTCTAAAGAAGTGAGTGACTCATTCAGTTACTGGGAAATCTTCGGCAAAGTTAATTCCAATATTTTAATATCCAGCCTTAGTCCTCCTCAGGGGGCTGAAGTTCTGCATAGAGCAGAATGCATTTGATGGAAAGTGGCGGTGGTTGCTGGAAGAGAAGGCTCTTGTATGTATTCTGTTTTGTGTGCAAGGAAGAGGATTTGGAAGGTGGAGCTTTTTATACTTAAGGTTGCTGTTCTCAGATTTTCAGGACTGGATTTTCATTTCAGGAAGAAAGCACTTTTTACTGATTTGGTTTTGGAGAGCCACTGAATTCCCAAACAGGTGGACAGGATAAACACTCTGTAAGTCCAACTCTTATATGTCTGACATCAACCTTTGTGTCTTACAGGATAAACTCGATTCCCACCGCTAGTAGATGAGGAACCTGAGGCACAGAGAGATTAACTTGCCCAAAGTCACACAACTAAAAGCTGAGATTTGAACAGGTGGCCTGTGGAGTCTAGGTTCTCAGCCACTAATAGTATACTAGCTCATAGTAGTTCTTTGCCTAATGTTTAGGCCTCAGTCTGCCTGCAGAAAAGGTCTGATGTGGAAGATAGAGCATGTTGCTCTGTGGTTCCTTAGCTTATGACTTTTTTTTTTTTTTAAGGAACTTTCATTATGAAGCTCTAATGAATGTGCTCCTTTCTCTGAAACTTTAACGTTTGAGATTTGTGTCTCTCCCAAAATGTCTTGTTGCTCACTTTGCAGCTAAATATTGTAATGAAAACCATTATGCAGCACAGCATATAGTCTTTTGAGTTGCTTTTTTATTTTTTTTTCATTACTGCTAACTCCCATGTAAACCTTAATTTGATGAGAACACCAAACATAACAAAAGGAGCTTGCAATATATTATGTATCTTTGGTGAATTTGAAGCAAGCTAGTCTGTCACTATGCATCATTTTTGGTATCTAGTAGAATGATTTATCTATAAAGGGATTGATTTCCACTGAATTTTAGCTTAGGATTTAGGATTTTAGTTTCTTTTAGTCAGTGTGGAACCTTTAGTAATGTATATGGTCTCTTTGTAAGCAAGGTATGTTTTAAAGCCATCCTAAATTGAGAGCACTCTATTTGCTGTTCTGGCTTCATCCGTTTTCCTTCCTCCTACAACTCTGTGTTTTCTACTACTTGGCCAGACTCTGGGGCAGAAGTAGGCCCAACTCAGGGTACTTTCATTTGTCCCACCCTGGGACAGCTGCCTGCCTCTGACATAGTCTTTGGAAGGCTTTCCCCTGTGCTCCTGGGAGGAATTCCTTTGAGGATTGGAGGCAACAGGTGGTCTTACCTGTGTTAGCTTCTCTGTATATTTCAGGGTTAATAAATCTCAGCTAGAAAAATTAATTAAACTTACACTTCAGTTAAGAGGCTGGCCAGGGCCTAATGCCCTGAAAGATGCTTTGAGGTATTGCAAGAATTCGAGCAGCTGGAAAAGAGAGACTTCATTAAGGTCTTCCTGAAATTCTTCATCACTTCTTATAAGCAGATTTAACAAGTTGCTTACTGTCTACCTTGTATGCAATAGGATGTCTTATTAATGTCTTATGTTTGGATATGTAGAAAAATAGGGTGTGCCTTGCTTCTCCGTACTCTAGTGCAGAGAACCTCTCTCTAGGTTATAGCATTTGTTGCTAGGGCTTGTGCACTTGTGTATAAGGGATTTTGTTTCATTTAGCGGGCTGTACTCTTTGAGATCTGTGACTTTGGGGACGTGATGGAACTTTGACATTGGTGGCAAAAGGGCATTGAAGAGGAATGCAAGAACAGGAAAGCCCCTGGAGAGGCTGGTCTCCACCACCCCCTCTTAAGGTCAGCAGTTCTGCAGAACTCCTGCCCACCAGGTCTCACTAAGACCCAAGCTCACTTCCTATACACCACCTGGGGCAAGAGTGCATCTGGTCTGAAGACTTAAGTCTATTATTTTTTTAATTGAATTGAATTTGTTGTTTCCAGATCAGCACTGCTCTCAGTGCCTAAACAAATACTTTTGTTTGAGAGATGTTGTAATCCTATTTATCAGAAAGGCATCTTCTCTGTGACTCATTAATTAGCATTATGGGGTATCTGGGCTGAGGGCAAATTAACTAAAATTACCACTTTGTTGTTTTTACTTTGAGTCAGTTTTTTTTTTTTTTTTTTTTTTTTTTGATAGATGTTAAAACTTTGGTCTTTTTTAACAGACTGGAATAAGTGTTGAGATTTTTCCTGGAATTAGTAGTTCAGTAGCAGCCGTTTATCCCTTGCTTTATTCTTCGATCCCAGTGGTCCTAGTTTTCCCTTGTTGTTCCCTTGCTTCCAGAGAGACCTTTAGAAAGTGGGAGGATATTCAAAAGCATGGGATATGACCTCTGGATGCTGGATTGGAAGGGCCTTACTCCCTTGTGTCTTGGTGGTCGAGTTCCAGGTAGCATCAGCTTTTACAGTGCAGGTAGAGCTGAAGAGAGGAGGAAGAACTCCCAAAGAGTGGGTTTTGCTTCTTTTTATAGTTGTGATTATTAGGTTGATCAGGAATGCAGATAGACTATTTTGGCTAAAGTGGGTTTCTGTTTCGGGTGTAAATTTCAAGCCAGGCTGCTAATTTTAAGGTTGAAACCATGTTTAGGTTCAAACAAATTTGAGGGGTGATTATACTGGTGACCTAGGGCTTGAGTATTGCTATATTTGTCTTGTGATGGGTAATAAATAATCTGATTTGAATTAAATGAGTCTCTCAAGGGTACAACGTAACTTTTGTGAAATAGTGTATTTAATGTCATGTTATTTGTACTGTTAGGCAGACAAGCACATAGTTGGTATCCAGTAAATATTTTATGTTGTGTTTGTAAGTCTAACATACTGTTTTCTAAATAAAAGGTCACCTTTGAAGTACTTCAGCTGAAAACTCCCATGCCTTTTCTATTCTGTGCATTGTAGGATGCTTTGCAGCATCCCTGGCATCCATCCAGTAGAAACCAGAAACACCTTTCTTCTTGCCCCAGTTGTAGCCACCAAAAATGTCTACAGACACTGCTAAATCTCCTCTGGGGGAAGAAATCAACCCTGTTGAAAATCACTTGGCCAAAGGCCTGTTCTTTATACCCTTTGCACTTTGTTAGCATTTTGCTTTTTAGGAAGGAAAGATCAGAAGACTTAGCTCTAATTCTCAAAAGGAGAAGTAGCATTTTTTTTATATGAAATGAATCCTTTCTCTGGATGCTGAAAATTCACTTACATTTTTAGGATTCTAAATTGCAGTATGTTACTGAAAACACAAGCGTAGATATTATGTTCACATGCAAGTTAAAGAAAAAGTGGAAGATTATTGTAATGAAACTTCCTTTTTTTTAATTGAATAGACTTGTGCTGAGAAAAATGTTATGGCAGGTGATAGTAAATAGATCATCTTTTACTTTCCGTAGGTTGAATTAGAGGTTAAAAGTAGTCTAGGTATATTCCCCTTGTCTTTTTGCCTAGGAAGGTAAGATACATTGATTAGTATAGCAAGGTAGTATAAAAATCATACTCAAACATAATTTGAGGTGTGTGAAGTTTTCTCAGGCAAGCTATTTACTTTCTAAAGTGCATTTGTTTTATTTATGTTAATTTTGATGATTCTAGTTACTGCATTTGCTATTTCTTCTGGAGGAAAACCAGGAAGTGGATAGAGATTTCTCTCTTGTTCATTTCATTTTGTTTTAAGTAGGTTTCTTTTAAAGGAAGGATGATGGAAGTGGGGTAGGGAAATAATGAAGTTCTTGGCAGTTATTCCTTTCCTTTTGTGCCCCCAGATGTCTGGTCTTGAACTCAGTCTAAGTCAGCTAACTGTGGCCAAATCTGACCCACCACCTGTTTTTTGTAGGGCCATAAGCTAAAAATGGTTCTTATGTTTTCAAGTGGTTAAATATTTCATGACATAGCCACACTCGTTTTGCTACAAATCATCTCTGGCTGCTTCTGTACTACAGAAGTTGAGCAGAGCTGAGTAGTTGCCACAGTAACTCTCTGGCCCAAAAAGCCTAAAATATTTCTTCTCTGGCCCCTTACTGAAGAAGTTTGCCAACCCCAGGTGTAACCTGTGTTTTTCTATTATTAACGTTAGAGGCAAATAGTATGGTTAGATCTGTTGAAGCAGAGGTGTATGTTGAAAATAAAATTCTTGTTCTTGTCACCTGGTTATTAGATAAACTTAGTGAAACTTAGTTTGTGTTTTCAGAGTGTGTTTTAAAACTGGTGTTATATACATGTTTCACGGATTTCCGAGTATCCTTGGGGAACTTCTGTGCTGGAGCATGGACATGCTTGACATGTTTAATTTGTTTCCCTTCTATCACTTGCAGATTTCTCACTACAGGACTGCTCTGGGATGGAGGGTTCTGGGGCATGAACTGCAAAATTGATCCATAGTCTCCAGATCGAAAACCATGACTTTATTGTATTTTAGATGTGCTATAATTCACAGATAGGCTGAATTCTGAGCCTAATCAGACTGCTTGGGTTAGTTAGTATTGTGGAGGGAGAGCATAGGTCCGGGCATCTTCTTCATAAACTGTAGATCTAGGATGGAACTTGGCAGACCTCTCTGAGACCCTGAAGGCTACTCACCTCGGAGGCAGAGAACTACCAGCATGTCTGCACGGGCACCGGACTGCTGCTCTTCCAAGAGTAATTAATTCCTGCTAATTTTGATCCTTCTTCATGCTTCTTGAAGGTTATGTGTGACTTTCTTCATTCCTTTTGGCACAGGCCACCATCCCATTTGTGTCCTCAGAGATTGAACTGTCATCATTAAATTGCAGTACACTTAGTCTGAACAAAATGAGCGTAATGAACCTAACTGGTGTTGCGATTTTTAAGTATTTTCCCCCCTATTTTTAAATGAATGCATTTGTGCATTGTTCACATGCATCTGGATTTCTCACTGGCTTCCTTTGCAGGCAGTCAGTCACCTTTGGGAGTCAAGAGAAATGAAATTCTTTTCCAAAGGCAGAGCAGGCCTCAGATGTGACTTTTTGCCACCAGTCAGCCTCCTTGTCCTGAATGAGGAGTCTTGAGAGCAGGGAAATTGGCCAGTGATTGATTGATTGATTGATTTTTCTTTGTAAACACATGTTTTTTTCTAGGACAGATGGTGTTTTGTGATGGGAAGCACTCCTCCTCATTCAGGGCAAGGCTGTACTTTGGGGCTGAAGATAGACTTTGTAGCAATTCTCCCCTGCTCCTTCATACCACAAGTATGGAAGAAAGTGGGACTTGTGGGTCCTGGCCTTTGTGGTAACATTTTTACCTGTGGAACATTAGCAGATAGAAGCCAGAGAATGTGACTTACTCTCACATTTATTTTCTCCATAAAAAAGTCCTGGATCTGCATTTTGAGAGTCTATAGAGATAGTCATTCTTTTAATAGTCACGAGCACCCCTAGAAAAGTCATAATAGGAAGTCAGGCATAGAATTTTAGAGTAGGGAGGATCCTTCCAGATCAGGTAGTTTAGTCTTTGATTTTTCAGATAACACTGAGACACATAAAGTTAACCTCATCAGTTTGTCCTGGGTCCTGTAACCAGTCATAGCATACCTGGAATATGCATCCTGGCCTATAATTCAGTGCTTGTTGTTGTACTTTACTCAGCATATATTTGAGAATTACCTTAGAGTTTACTAGATAATGTTACTTGCTTTGCAAGAGCATTTTAGTTATTTGAAGCAACGCAACTGCTGTTTGTGAAACAATTAGAGACAGCTGAATGCTATTTATTCATCACAAGAGTTAATTTTTAAAAGTTAGAACGGTGCCTGGCACATAGTACGTATTCAGTAAATGCTAGTTATTACCAATGAACACAGATTTATGGAGTACCTATCATGTACCAGGCACTGTGCAGGGGGTCTTGGGACACAGGACCTAAGAATAAAATAAGAGTCCATGATCTTAATTCTTATTCTTGGTTTAAGGGCAGAGGCCTTAAAGGGAATTCAGCACTTAAGCCAGGTAACAACAGCCTGGCTCAAGTTGACCAAAGGACCTGGGACAAAAGACAGGCTTTTCTGACTGGGTAGGACTCTGAAGAGAGAAAGAACATTCCTAGTGTGGAGTACAGAGCTTCTGAAGGCTTGTGGTAATGAAAGAGCCTTGCACCATGAGAAGAGGTGAGGAGATTGGTTTGATTTGGGATCTTTGGTGTTTGTAAAGAGTAACTGGGAAAACATGATAGGTAGCATGGTATCAGATTGTGAATTGCCCTGAGAGCCAGCCTGGGAAGTTACATGACTCAAATGGTAGTGAACCATTGAAAGTTACGGAGTATATCAGGAAAAGCCACGTTGGAGAATTAATTTCATAGAAAATTTTAGACCTGGAAGGGAGCTAAGAGTTTTCAATCTAGATTATTCTGGTAGCAGTGTGTAGGAAGACTCAGAAGCAGAAAGGCAGCTGAGAATCTGTTTGAGGTAATACAGACATAAGGCACTAAATCCCTATATGTACCAGTATTGAAATGGCTAGAATCAAGAGGAAAACGTGTGCAGACATTTTGTGAAAAGAAGCCTCAGGGCTTTCTAACAGATTTTTTATCAAGGGTAACGATGGGTGTGGCTTGAGTGAAAAATTTTCCCTCTTCTTTCCTTTAGGGCGTTTGGAGAATTAGCTAAAACTGTTTGCAGAAAGGGATAGTTTGGAAGATAACCCGGTTTGGGAAACCAACCTCAGGTTCAAGTATGAGGAGGTGGATGTTAGTGGAGTAGCCACGGGGGCTGGGGTGCCCAAGTGAGAGATGAGGGAAGGGAGATGCTGATCTGGTAGTCATCAGCAAAGTCGGAGTGGATGAGCTCACTCTGGACTGTGCTTTGTGAGAAGAGAGCAGACAGCCAAGGAACATTTCTTATAGCCAAAGCTATGCTTCTCATATTGAGATTATTGTGTAGCAGATGCTAATATAATGAAGCAGCTTGTATTCAAATTGTCAGAAACCAGCTCATTGATCAGCATACCTAAGAAAAGATAAGACTGTCCTAAGGAAGGATTTCAAAGGAGCATTTCAATAGGAAACTAAAAAAGACCCTTCTCATTTTGGGCCCAAATTATGGAGCTAAAGGATTTTTTTTTTCTAGGTTATAAGAACAGAAAATAGGTAATTCTCTCTCTCTCTGTCTCTTTCTTTCTCTCTCTGTGTGTGTGTGTGTGTGTGAGAGAGAGAGAGAGAAGAGAGAGGGAGAGATGGGTTTATTAAAGATCAAAAAACAACACTTAAAATAGGGACTTCATAGCTTACGGTTGTTTTTAAGGTCAGACAGATTTCTGAGTACCCCCATACTGCCTCTTGTTGATAGTAAAGAAGAGCCCTTCCTTTTTGATGAGTGGCTGACCACACCCTCCCCCCAAACTGAAGAAATTATAACTGTCTTTGACTCAAGGCCAACTTTTGAAAATTTGTAGGGTCCAGTGACAACACTTGAGATACAAGGTATTTCTTAGAACTTTCAGGGAGAAGATCTAACCAATGATTGTTTGTAAGAAAGAAAAAAAGATTTGAGAAGAACCCAAGGAATTTGTATCCTTAATTCATCTTTATAGCTGACTGTGTGGTACTTAGAAATTTGTTTTCATTACATTTTTATATATCATACTGTGCCTTACTATTGCGTTTGTTCCTTCTGTGGTATTTACCACGCCCCACCTTGCCCTTACAGATCGATTGGTTCAGATGGACTTTTACAAAGTCTGTAGGAAAGGATTTGTAAAGCTTTAGAATCTTTGCTGCTTGTACAGAAGAGTTAGGAAATTCAGAATTTATGATAATTCAGATGGGACTTGGCTAAATACTTACCTTTCTCTGGTCAGTAAGGAATAAAATGGGCTTATTCAGTAGATGATTAGTATAAATAAGATTGGAGCCA
Organism: Panthera tigris; assembly: GCF_018350195.1. Lineage (NCBI taxonomy): Eukaryota > Metazoa > Chordata > Mammalia > Carnivora > Felidae > Panthera > Panthera tigris. The sequence continues at coordinate 168,834,292 of NC_056660.1, forward strand.
GGCTGATTATCTACTTAAAACAAGTCTTCCGAGGCCCCCAATACTATTTCTGTACGAAAAACCATCTTAGTCATGTCAGTTGCATTTATTTTAATAGGCTAACACTGTTTAAGTTGATTTGTATTTTCCACTACAATTCTTCTCTTTTTACATTGAAATTATGTTTCTGAAAATTACTTGGGTAAACATGTCTATGGAACTTTTATCATCAGATCCTAGCATACAACATATGCCATTCATCCATGCACAATGAGTTTAGGTGGTATGTAAATAGTACATAATGACAACCCTTGTGCATAAAGACAGGCCTATCTCCAAAAATATAAGACAGAGTAGCAACATCGACCAGCAGTCATTGACCAGGTGATATATGACAGCATGACCCTGGTTCCTTGGGATTTGTTGCTGTCTGAAAGTATATCCCATGAACTTTCATTCATGTTCTTGGGTGGGATACACTGTTGACATTATCTCAGAGTGCTATATATAAGAATAGAAATACATTAAAAATACGTTGTAGAAATAAAACCAGTGTGGTTTTCAAAAAGATATTTTGCAAAAAAATGTAAAGAAAGGTAATGTTCCACATAACAGTTTGGGAAGTAATGAATTAAAGGAAGTATTCTATTCGTCAACACCTAATTTGCTTAGCACCACTTTATTTGCAGTCATTAAATGTATCTGAAAGTTATAAAACTGCATTGCATGGACATATTTTACAGTGTAAACACATTGTGCTACTTACAAGCCCTTGTTCTAATCATCATATTGAAGAAGATACCCATTTTGCAGAATCTCGCTTTATATAATAGCTTCATGTCTAAAATGTTGTCTTAACAGGAGGTGGTTTCTTTGCAGCTGCATTGGGGTGGTGTGGATGGGGGCCATATAGTTCTAATCTCAATATACATCTGGAAACTCATGGAGGGGGGAGGGATGGGACTGTGTCCTGGAGCCTGGAGAAAGCGCCAGCAACTGGAGTCCTGATCCCATTTTTGGAGGTGGCAAGAGGATGGGGGTTCACAAAGAGTGGGAAAAACCGGTGTGGCCTGTTGTTAATTCTAGGTCTGGACTGGAAGGCACAGTGATTCTGGCAGCTGCAGAGTCCCAAGGGTACCCTCCTGGGGCAAAGCATGGTGAGCTTGAAGTCCCAGCTCTTCCCTTTACAGTCACCTGCACGCTTATTGTCTACCTGTATCTGAGTAGCCTCTATTAACGTCATACCCAGGCGCGCGTGAGATTTGTGAATAATGATTTGCCAAGGCAAAACCCGATGCTCCTGTGTTTTGGCAAGGTTTTACGTAATTAAGTGTTCTTTGTGCTCACCTGGTGAGTGCATTTATTTCTTTGAGTGGACGAGTGGAAGCACAAAGACCATAATACCTTGGAAGAGATTCAGGCATGATAAGCTTCAGGTCTGGAAAACACCATTAAAAGGTCATTTGTCACTGTGGTTTGTGGCTTGTAACAACTTGGTAGAGTTACATGTACAAATACGGTCCCTGCCTCAGTTCACGCTTTTTTGGGCTTCAATACTATACATCTTAAGATGGGGAGTGGTCACTTGAGGGGTTTCTTGTCATTTGATGAAACCCAAATGCCCTCCTGTTAAGTGCCTGAGATCTGACTAAATATAAATAGCAGGGTTTTCTGTGTAGCTGAATGGCGGCTGACTGACCTGGAACTACTGCGGTAACAGTGACACCCTGCTGCAAATACAGACTCTCTTTTACCAAATCTCTGTTTTTATATTTAGTTTTAATACAGCGGCTCTTAACTGGGTATGTGTGAGAATTGCCTGGTGAGCCTTCTACAATTATTAAAGGCAGATCTGTGCTCTCTGTCTAGGTAATCCCCATTCTTATCCATTGCTTTAAATTCATATTCACACTGACCACTCAGGTTTGTGTATTTTCCTGACTTTCAGACTTTGTTGTCACCCTCATACCACCACTATTCGAATACCACATTAGACACCATTAGACCACTTTCTAATGGTTCCAGAAGAGAACCTTTGCCGTCCCCCCCCCCCCATTCCTTCCCCAGGACTCACTCCTTACTTCCCTAAAATGCCATCCATTATTTTCCCAGTTGCCTCAGCAAAAGAAACAAACAGAAAACCCCCCAAAAAACTATGTTTCTTCTTTTCCTGTCACTCCCTTCCCTAACTTCCTCTGTCTTGTCAAATCCTTCCTCTTTCCTCTGCCTCCCCTGCCTTGGTCCAAGCCACCTTGGTGTTTGGTGTTTGTCCCGATTGCCCCTCCACAGCTCCAGAATAGCTTTAAAAACACTTTTTATTCATTGATCCTACAACTGTCTAAGATGAAGATGTTGATGTTTCTTTCCGAGAAAAGTATTTTTAATTATAAAGTCTTTTCCTACATCTTTTGTTCAAAGATAAGTGCATGGTCTTGTGAGACCAAAAGGAGCCCCTCGGAAAGAGGTTGTGTAGTCACATGCTGTCACCTTTCATTCCTCCATTGCATGGGCTCTGGGTTGCTGGGGCTCACAGCGCTCCAACTCTTCTGATGGGGATTTGGATGGACTTCCTCTAGTAGGGACTGCAAGTGGGCGGACACTTTCTAAGCTTTATATAGGGTCAGCTCTTTACCAGGTGTATTTGTTTCCTATAGTTTCTGTAACTTAGTGGCTAAAACAAGAAAAATGTATTACCTTCCAGTTCTGGAGGTCAGAAGTTTGAAATGGCTCTTAGTGGACTAAAATCAAGATGTTGAGAGGGCTGCGTCTCTTCTTTGGGCTTTAGGGGAGAATCCATTGCCACATCTTTTCCAGCTTCTAGAGGCTGTCTGCATTTCTTGGCTCAAGGCGCCCTTCCAGTATGGCATCACTCTGACCTCCTCTTCCATCTTTAGATCTCCTTTGACTCTGCCTCCCACCTCCTTTTTTTCCCTTGTAAGGACCCCTGTGATTACATTGGGCCTATTCAAATATTCTGGGACAGTTTTCCCATCTCCCAATCCTTAAGTTACTCAAATCAACAGAGTCTTTTGCCATGTAAAGTAACAGATTCACAGGTTTCAGGGATTAGAACATGGACATCATTGGGGTGGCCATTATTCTGCCTACCACACCAAGCATCATTTAAACTGATTTGTAGCACTCATAACCACCCTATGGGTGATGTATTATCTCCATTTTACAGATGAGGAAACTGAGGCACAGAGAAGTTATGTAACTTGCCCAAGGTTACTCTGGGGTAGTGGAGCCAGAATTTAAATTTGACTGGGCTTTATTTTTTGTTTTATTTTATTTTCCAGCTTTATTGAGATATAGTTGATGTATAACATTGTATAAGTTTAAGGTGTACAATATGTTGATTTGATGCACTTACGTGGATATTATAAAATGGATATTACCATAGTGTTAACTAACACCTCCGTCATGTCATATAAATACTATTTATTTCTTAAGATGAGAACATTTAAGATTGATTCTCTTAGCAACTTTATGTAATACAGTATTAACTATAATCATGCTATATATTACAGTCTCAGAACTTACTCATGATTAGAAGTTTTTTTGCTTAGTTTAGTTGTTTTTGTTTTTTATAAGTGGAAGTTTATACCCTTTGATCAACGTCTCTCCATTCTGCCTCCCAACCTCTACCATTCTAGTATTTTTTTGAGTTCAGCTTTTTTAGATTCCCCATGCAAGTGCTATCATATAGTATGTGACTTTTTCTGTCTGACTTATTTCACCTAGCATTTCCTCAAGATCCATCTATGTTGTCACAAATGGAAGGTTTCCTTTTTCTGTCGCTGAATAAGATTCCACTGTGCGTGTGCGTCTTTGTATGGGGATATATCCATATGTACATAGATGGACAGCATATGCTTACATCTTGTTTTTTTGTTTGTTTTTTTTAATCTATCCAGCCATTCTTTGTCTTTTGACTGAAGAATTCAGTCCACTTACTTTTTTTTTTTTTAATTTTTTTGATGTTTATTCATTTTTGAAGGAGAGAGAGACAGAGTGTGAATGTGGAAGGGGCAGAGAGAGAGAGAGGCACAGAATCTGAAGCAGGCTCCAGGCTCTGAGCTGTCAGCACAGAGCCCGATGCGGGGCTAGAACTCACAAACCGTGAGATCATGACCTGAGCCGAAGTCGGACACTCAACCAACTGAGCCACCCAGGCGCCCCTCTGTTTAGTTTTAAAGTAATTATTGATAGGTAAGAACTTATACCATTTTATTAATTGTTGTCTGGCTGTTTCATAGTTTCCATGTGTTTTCTTCCTCTTGCTGCCTTCCTTTGTGACTTGGTGATTTTCCATAGTGGTAGGCTTTGATTCTCTTCTCTTTATCATGTGTGAATCTGCTGTAGATTTTGCTTTGTGGTTACTATGATCCTTACATAGAACATTTTATAAATAGAATAGTCCATTTTACTGTAACAACTTCGATTGCATACAGAAACTTTACCCCTTTACTCTTTTTCCCTGCTTTCCTTTTTGATGTCACGACTTCCCTTTTTCTATTGTGTATCCATTAACAGATTATTGTTGCTGTAGTTATTTTAATACTGTTGTCCTTTGACATTTTTACAAGAATTAAATGACTAACACTTTGCCATATTAAAATATTACTTTGAATTTGACTATATACTTAACCTTTACCAGTGGTTTTTATATTTTCATAGGTTTTCATGTTACTAATTAGTGTGTTTTATTTTAGTTTGAAGAACTATTTTCTGCATTTCTTGTAAGGCGGGTGTTGTGTGATGAATTCCCTTAGCTTTTGTTTGTGTGGGGAAGTCTATCCCTCCTTCACTTCTGAAGGACAACTTTGTCAGGTAGTGTATCCTTGGTTGGCATTTCTTTTCTTTCAGCACTTGGAATATATCATCCCACTCTCTCCTGCCCTGTAAAGTCTTGGAGAGGATCTCTTTAAGTTGATTTGGTGTGGTGACCTCTTAGCTCCATGAATTTGGATATCCAAATCTCTTCAAATTGGAGAAGTTCTCAGCCATTATTTCTTTCTTCCTTTCTTTCTTTTTTTTTTTAATGTTTATTTTTGAGAGAGAGAGAGAGAGAGAGAGAGAGACAGTGCGAGCAGGGGAGGGGCAGAGAGAGAGGGAGACACAGAATCCGAAGCAGGCCATTGGCCTGCTGTCAGCACAGAGCCTGATGTGGGGCTTGAACTCATGAACTGCAAGATCCTGACCTGAGATGAAATCGAGGGCTTCAACTGACTGAGCCACCCAACGCCCCAGCTGTTATTTCTTTAAGTAAGCTTTCTGAACCCTTCTTTTCTTCTTTTTTCTTGAATTGTAATAATGTGCAGATTGGTTCTTTTGTTGTTACCTCACAGATGATGTATGCTTTCTTCACTCTTTTCCTTTCCTTTTTCTTTTTTCTTCTCTGGATAATTTCAATTGTTCTGTCTTGGAGCTCACTTATTCTTTCTTCTGCTTGGTCAAGTCTTATGTTAAAGGTCTTTGTTGACTTCAGTCATTGTTTTCTTAAGCTCCCGAATTTGTTTGGTTTTTATTTATGTTTTCCATCTCTTTGTTGAACCTCTCATTTTGTTCTTATATTGTTTGCCTGGTATTGTTAAATTGTTTATCTGTGTTCTCTTGTAACTCTGAGCATCTTTAGAACATTATTTTGAATTATTTGCTGGGAAATGCCTATATTTCCATTTTGGGGGGGACCAGTTACTGGAGGTTTACTGTATTCCTTTAGTAGAGTCATGTTTTCCAGATCCTCTGTGATCTCTATAACCTTGTATGGAAATTTATGTCTTTGAAGAAATCTGCACCTCCAGATTTTATGGACTGGCTTTGGTAAGGGAAGTCTTTCACTCGCGGGGGAGAGGGGAAGCAGGAACATGCTAGTGATCCCAGCATGTGACCCCAGGTCTGCCACCTGTGACGCAAGTTCAAGCGGTGCAGGGGCATGTGGCGGCATCGGTTTTGAGGGTGGCATGATGTCTCTTTGGCTCAGGTTGCTGGGGTCCACAGCATTAACAGCTGCGTGGTCCTTGGCAAATGCTGCAGGGTGTCTGCAGTGGCTGTGAGGGCTGTTTGAGTCCTCACTGGCACCTCCAGGCCCAGTGGGTAGGAGCCAGGGCAGACAAGAGTGGTGTCCTAAGCTGGTGGTGCCCTCAGCTGCAGAGGCCTGTGTGGTGGAGGGCTGGTAGCAGACATACATGTAGTGGTAGGAGCCAAGGCAGGCAGCAAGGGCTGGGGCCAACCGTGGAGGCACTGGTAGTTGCACGGGCCCTGGATGTTGATGTGCCATGAGCCACGACGGCTCAGTCTCATCACGGACACACAGCAGTGGAGGCTGGTGATGGGGGTCAGGCTGAGGACATGCAGTTGCGCAGCTGGAGTGTTTGGCGCCAGGTGAGTGTGGCGGTGCAGGCTAGTGACCGAAGACAGGGCCTCCTCCGTGCCCGTAAGCAGCCGTGGAGGCCCTGGCTATAGGCTTGCTCTCCTGTGGCTGCAGGGTCTCTTCCTGAGTATGTGCAGGCAGTGGAGGTTGGAGACAAGCATCAGGTTGGCGGCATGCAAGTGCATCGCTGGAGGGGCTAGCTCCATGGCAATGGGGGTCGGCCGCGGGGTTCTGGGCCGGAGTTTTGCACTTGAGCAGCCGCAGAGGCCTGGGCTGGCTGCTGGTGTGGTTCCTAAGTTCCAGAGAGGCTGAGTGGGGAGAGAGTAGGAGGGACACAGGTGGCTGGCATCAGTAATGCCAATACATGTGAGGTGAAAGTTGGTGAAATCTGCAGAGGTTCCATGGCAGATGTGCTGGCCATTGGTTCCCTCTACAATGGTGAAAGCTGCTGGGTTTGTCTGTAGAGCAGGTCACTGTGAACCATTCTTATTCATGCTGTGTGGCCGCTCTTGGTAGCTAGCCCCTGCTTTTTTTTTATTTTCTTGTTCCTAGATATCTCTGTATATCTCTTGGTGTGGTACTCCCAGTGACTGGGAAACCTGGTTTTACCCTGCTCTTCTTTCCTACCAAGGGGAACTGTTTCTAACTGGGGAGTTCCCTTGTGGCCCTGAGCAGTGCCGGCCTGGGGGATGGGATTATGCACACAAAATGAAGCCATCTTCCTTCTTTTACTGTGTGGTTATTCTCAGGTGTTCTGTTCCACTGTGCTGTGAGGAGACTCCAGGGCTGTCCCATAGCTGTTTTTGTTCACAGATAGCTGTTTCATTGTTGATCTTTGTGGGAGGATGGAGGCTGGGTCTCCTGTCCTGTTTTGATGATAATACTCTTGGCTTTAGAGTCTTGTTTTGTTTTTTTTTTTTTTAAGTTTATTTATTTATTTTTGAGAGAGAGCGAGAGAACAAGTGAACAAGCAGGGGAGGGACAGAGAGAAAGAGAGAGAGGCGGGGAGAGAGAGAGAGGGAGAGAATCCCATGCAGGTTCCGCACTGTCAGCTCAGAGCCCGATGCAGGGCTCGAACTCACTAGCCTTGAGATCATGACCTGAGCCAAAATCAGAGTCTGACACTTAACCGACTGAGCCACCCAGGTGCCCCTAGAGTCTGTTCTTAATCACAGTTGTACCCTGGAAAGTTGTACCCTTCAAAGTGATTTTACAAAGCCATACTTTTATTGTAGCAACAATAGAAGTAATGTCTTCTTGAGTGCCTGCTTCTTGGAAGGCCCTGTGCTAAGTTCTTTTGTAACCATTCCAAGCAGTAGGTATTAGCACTTTTTTTCCCCATAAAGAAACTGAGGCCCAGAAAAATTAAGTTATTTTCTGAAGGTCACAGTGCTAGTGTACCAAAGGTGTTGTTGGAACCCACATCATCTGACCCAGTGCCCATGTGCTTAACCATTCACCTAAACTGCCTTTATTAGCTAAAAGGAGTCATTAAAAATAAAGGTAATCATTATTTGCAGTTACTTAAAAATAAAAATGTGGTGAAGTATAATATCCTAGAGCATGAGATGGAAGAATCTGGTACAAGGATAATTAGAAGAATTAATACCCAGTTAAGCAGATTATCAAAAGATGCATGTTTATGAATTTATGTTACCCTCTAGTTTAGGGGTGATTTGGCAAGTGGATTATTTTTGGCTTGTTTATCTTAGATATTGCACTGACATGTGTGAAGTCAGAGACATCAGCCCCCAACCTGGCTGATCACCAGAATCACCTGTGGAACATAAACACTGCAGTTTCTGAGACTCTTCCCAAGATTCCAGGGTGGATTCCTGGGTTTTGTAATTTTGAGCAGTCTTTCAGATGCTTCTGATGGTTATTGTTAGAGCCTTTTACCCAGTCACATTTACTGCATGGTGGGCACATTTAGTGATGGAATCCAGGTCCAGAAATATCTTGATGTGATGGAGTAATATACTGAATCTAACAAAATCCAACAATACAGAGGAAAAGAAAGCATGAATGATAGGTGGTATGGAGCTAGAGTTTCAGACTTACAAGCACATACATCTTGGAGTGAAGTTTTGTTTCTTTTGAATGCCGCCTTTGGTGGCATTGGTGGTTATCTTATAAACATGTAATACTGTTTCCTCTATAGGTCTCTGAACTAGAAACTTGATTTGGTTGAGTGAAGATTTTCTATCACTATCATGGTAGGAAGAATTTCAGAATCACCTTGGGTTCTTTTATCAGACTCTTTCCCTCCCCCACATCAGTTGACAGAGCCCATTGAGCCATGCTTACTAATGGTAGTGAAGGTTGAAAAATTGTGGTTGGACTGTACAAAATCCATAATCTCTGTTTGCCCTAGAGGAGGAGTCACATATTTTACCCTACTCACAAAGTCATGATTGTCACTGTGGCCAAACATGGCTCAATTTCTGTATTATTTCCCTCTTAGTCGATGAAGATCACCCTATAATTGAGGACGTTTACTTCTCATTCTTACCTATGTTTTGGGTCACAGTGAAGATTTTTGTTGATTTACTTCTTAAAAAATGTTAGTGTTTCATTTTTATTCATATTATTTTTGGTGTAAACTGTGCCAAAAAATGACATTTAATACTTCCTTATCTTAGAGAAAAGGTTGCACACAGTTTCCCCCACCCCCAGTAAATATTTGCAGTTCTTTTGTGCATCAGGCATTGTGCTAGGCATCAGGGTATGGTGATGAATAACAATAGCTGTGGTGCCTGTTCTCAAGATAAATATTTATTTAGTGATGAAGATGGGGAAATAAATAGTACATGAATAAAATAGGTAAAAGATGTAGTAAGACAAAAAATAAGTTGACATAATACAGAATCACATGAGAAGGCTTATTTATTTATTTATTTATTGAAATGTTTATTTATTTTGAGAGGGGGAGGGAGAGGCAGAGAGAATCCCAAGCAGACTCTGCACTGCTCAATCCCACAAACCTTGAGATTATAACCTGAACTGAAATCAAGAGTCTGACGCTTAATTGACGGAGCCACCCAGGTGCCCCTGAGAAGGCCTGTTTTATACAGGATGGCTGGGGAAGGCTATGCTGAGGGGACATTTCAGGTGAGATCTGAAGTACTCTATAAAGGAAGAACGTGTATGAAGGTCTCGAGATGGGTTGAAGAGGAACTGGCTTAGAACTGAGATGAGATGAGGGTGAAGCTAAATTGGGGGCGGGGGGATAGATGGATACAGGTCCTTACTGATGGTAGTGTAAGTGCAGTGAGAAACTAGCTCTGGATTGTATTGTGAGAAAGATAAAATGCAGCTGCATAGGTCGCGGTTGAAGGATGTAAGCCTAGGATTGGGAAATTAGTTAAGAGGCTGCTGTGTACGAGACAGGAGAGATTGTCGGAGGATTGGATCAGCATGGTTGCAGTTGAGAGGGAGAGACGTGGAGTGATTCAACAGCTATTGTAGAGGTAGTAAGGAAAGAGCTTGCAGATAGACTGGATGTGTGAGCGGGGTGAGGAAGGAGGAAGAATCCGTTATGCCACCAAGATTTGGGGAGTGACTAACTAGGTGGACATTAGAGCTACTTACTGAAGATCTGAAGATGCAGAAGGCTTATTTGGGAGGGTTCTTTGGGGCATAAGTTTGAAACCCAAGTGGAGGAGCGGAGTAGTCATTTGGATGTATGGGTTTGTTTTCCAGAGAAGAGGCTTCAGTTAGAGATAGAAATGTAGATGAGACATCAGTACAAATGATGGAATTTAAACCATGGAGTGTATGAGATAGTTTAAGATAGTATAGAGACTGCAGAGGTCCCAGAAATTAACCTTAAGGCCCTTCATCATGTAGTTACTGGGGAGAGAAGGAGACTGATAAACCAGAGGCAGAAGGAAACCTAGAGCATGCTGTGCTGAGAGTAGGTGAAGAAAACGTTGCCAGGAGGAAGAAGTGGTCTAGTGTGCTAGATGCTCCTCAAGATGATGAGTCAGGTGAGCACAGCGTGTGCTTATCATGACTGACTCCATGGAAGTCTTTGGGGCCTGTTCAGGGGCAGTTTGGGTGGAGTGGTACGCACAGGCTGAATACAGTGGGCAGATGAGAGAATAGGAATTTATAAGGAATGTATATAGTGAGTACAGACTGTTGATAACCTCTGTATGTCTCTGAAGGCGCTGGGGCCCTGGAAGGGGATTGTGGGGCTAAGGGAAGCACTGGAGTTTGATTTGGTGTTTTAGACAGAATATCATGCTAAGTTGAACCCTAGGAAATTGGTGAACTGTACTATATTTGATTTATGAGAATGGCAAATTTCATATAGTTTGACCTAATGTTACATGTTATACTACTGAGAATGAGTTACTTTTGAAAAGGGAGTTTGATGAAGCAGTGTTGAGAGAGTTTTAACCAAAAGAGTACAGCCTTTGAGCTGTCGAGAGAGATGGGTTTGGAGCTCCCCAGTCAAGTGTTGGCCTTTGAAGCGGGGAGGGGGAAGGCACACAATTTTTCCACTGTAACAGGAAGGAAGATGCTGATGTACAGATTCAGCCGAGTTTCAGTGATCATCGTGATGCCGATCCCGGCAGCTAGTGTTTACCCGGGGCCAGTAATTGCGGAACAAGCTTTCAGATTTGGCTGTAGGTGCACATTGATTGATTTTGTTCATAGGACTGAGTGGCTACTGATCCTGTTTTGCCTTGTAGTAGGCTCTAAATTTTCTCCCTCAAAAGTCATTGATATCAGTGAAATTTTTTTTTATTATTATTCAGTTTTTCCCTTTCATCAAAAGCAGAGTACATCAAATAGCATGACCTCCTTCTCCACTCATCAGCAGTAAAACACCATGGGCCTCCCTATAGAACTGATTAGCAAATCAAAGAATAAAGTGTTTTTCTCACAAGTGATTTTCTTACCCTACAGAAAATTGTCTTTTTCAGTATTGCTATCAGTATTCTTTGACTTGTCAGCATAATTGAAACGATACCTGTGATTTCTGTTACTTCAATGCAGACTACAAGTGCATCCTTTTAAGGTCATACTACTCTTCTTCTGTCTTGTGTACAAGAATTTGCTTACGAGGTATGTATATTTCAAGAATTTCAGCTGTCCGGAGGGAGGTTTTATTCCACTGCATAATATAGTTTAAAAAAAATGATTTTCATTAGACCATTCTGCTGACATATCCCCAGGCCACAATTTTCTCCATGGACTTATTAATTCAGTACAGAATTCCAGGTACTGATCATTAATTGTATCTTAAAAACTACAATGAGATCGAAGTCGTCTTTAGCACCTTCAGGATTATTTTTCATGAAACATCTACCTCCTGTAATATTTATTTTGAATAATATGCTCATCCATGGGTTATCGGGCTAGAGCCATTGTAGGAATATTCCCAGATGTGTGTGCTTGTTTCTCAGTGTGTGCTTGTTGAGCTCTAGGCAGCTTTGCCTTGTGCATGGCTCCAAAATTATCTTTTCCTGAAAGTGCAGGTAGGTCTGGAGAAATGCAGACACTGTATTAATTTATACACTGTAAGTGTCCGATAAAACATGCTGCATCTTTAAAAGCTCTAGGGTGGTGGTATTTTAGACAAAAGTTTTATTTTATGGATGAGGGTAGCTTTACTGGAGGCAAGATAAGCCAACATGTTCTAATTCTGCTTGGAATCAGGAACTCGATTTACTGTTGTTACCTGCTGTGGTAGAAATTGCAAGCATCCCTGACATAGACTTGTATCTTCAGTATTGGAAATATTCAACAGAATTCATCAGCAGTGATTTCAAAAAGCTGCAGTCTCTGATGTTTTGATAATAAGTGAAGAAAAGTTTTCCTATTATTTCAGACAGCCTTTGATAGCATGTCATTTTATGAAAATATGCACAGATTAGTCTGTTGCATACCTGATTCAAATGTTTTTAGCTTCTTTGGGTGAACTTTGGGTTATGCCAAGGGGGTGGGGGACTCCCTTTGGCCTTTCTACTGAGAACCACTGTCCATCCATATGTGCTGATAAAGAAGTGTTTGTAGTATGATAGTGCTCAATGGGTTTGCTGACCTGGAATCTAACTGGTTCAGCCAGCTTCTCTTTGAGCCCTGAACTAGTGTTGTACTGATCCATCACATTTCCTTTGCTTTGCCATTTCTGGTCGTGACCTGGTGCGTATTCTTTCTCTTGCTTTTCTGTAGAGGAAATGGGGCTTGTCTTACAGGGTGAGTTCTGTGCTAAAACCTTGTACTTCCTCCTTCTATATATGCTGATGAACAGGTTTCAAAGTTCTACCTCTTAGAAATAGCCCACCACCCCAGCGGTGACAGTTTTGACATGCATGGGCTTTTTCTGTCACGTGCCTCTAAATAGACCTGGGAGAGCATCTTTCAGGTCTAAGGAGACTGTCTTTTGCTCTTCCACCTCCCTCCTCCCCACAAAGACAATGTGCTGCTGATTTGCTTCTAATTTTGGCTATTTCTTTTCTCATTCCGAAATATTTTCTCTAGTCCCTTCAGACGTCTTTCAGTTTACACAGGTTGCTGCAGTGGCCTTCCCTTGGAAGACTCCAGTCTGCTGACCTCTCTTCTCCCCTTGTTGAAGTGGCCACTAACCTGGAAGTAGAATCCTTTTCTTCTCCTGGCTTCCCTATCAGTCAACAACTATTCATAACAGACTAAAGTAGAATTTAAATACCCATAATCAGTTTTTATCATCTCGATTATGTATTTTTTTTTCAAAAAGGGATGGTATCAAATTACTATTTTTTATCCATGCTTTTTAAAGTGGTTTTTCTCCATTGTATCTCCTGAAAACACCTTCTCATATATTTTAATTTTTAAAGAATTTATATTTCTGTATTTTCAGGGACTGAGAACATCTTCATGATATAGATGTACCATTTGACCAGTTCCTTACCTGTGGACGTTTAGGTGTTTTCCCTTTTCCCTCCCTCCTTCTTTCTGTCTTCCTATTATTTACTGGTGATAGAACTTTTGTTTTTGGGTGTCCAGAGTTGTTTTTCACTATGTATATAGTTATGTTTATTAAACCCTAGCACGGACTTTTTGAGTAGTCTCTTGCTAGTTACAGCGTCATTTTGTGTTAAGGTAAGGACTCCTATCTTACGTATATCTGTCTCCCCAGTGTAGCATTATGCCTGCTACAGTAGGTGTAAAGAATTCTTGTTGAGTTCTAGAAATATAAGGGCCATGTGACAAATATTTAAGTATCTCCTGTTTATTTGACATTCCAGAGATAGGAGTGAACAAGACAAAGATTGTCCTTGCTCTCATAAGCTGAGATATTATTCTGTATAACAAGGTTTATGTTGTAAGGACTACAAGCCTCTTAATGTGAGGATCACTTAAAAAATCATAAAGTCACACAGTATGGTAGGAGAGTCCAAATGACCTACAGTATGATTACTTGGGGGACCTTCATTCCAGGTTTTTTCATGCATATGGCTAATTAAGAGTTGACTAACTGATTTTCCTTTAGATGATATTTCTTACCTAGGATTGTCCACAAGGTTGCCAATTATGATGGAATGATTTTTTTCAGGTTCACGCTTTTTGACCCTTTCAAGTGACTAAAATCAATTATACTTAAATTTAAAATTTCATACCTGAACATAGTATGTTGTTCTTAGGTATTATAGAGAACTCAAAGATCTTTTAGGGCTGGGTTTGGGGCAGTAGGAAGTATATCCCTAAATATTTTTGGTCTTTCTGTTGCACATTTTAAAATATGATTAAGCAAAGATTGAAGCCATGGAGATTTTCTGCTGTAAGTCGGTGTTTCAACACTGCCAGCCATTCACGCTCTTTGTGATCCCACTTACAGAAGTGGAAAGTGAAGGGTGAGTAGCTGCACTCTTGGGCAGGCACATAATTTTTAAAAAAAATGTGTGTGCCTCAGCAGAGCTATATTAGAGTTTCCTATAGCTGCCTTTTTCTTTTTTATTGTAGGGCCAGCTCTCAATGTTGCAAGAAAAAATAGACCATTTGGAGCGTTTGCTAGCTGAGAATAATGAGATCATCTCAAATATTAGAGACTCGGTCATCAATTTGAGTGAATCTGTGGAGGATGGTCCAAAAAGTTCACAAGGCAATTTCAGCCAAGGTGCTGGCTTACCTCTTCTGCCGTCAAAACAGCTGTCCCTCGTAGTGGACCCTGAAGACTGTTCATTCGCTTTACAAGGTGGAAGTAGGCATTCAGATGTGCAGGTAATGTATGCATTCATTAATAATCATTGGGCTTCTTTGTCTTTTACTTTCTTTTTTTGATCTGGTGTCTGTTTTAACTTAGTTGCTTAAACTGTCTGTAGTTTAGATTGTATTTTTGTAAACTGGCTTGATTATTCACCTGATCATTAATGTTCTTTTTAGTGATAAAATTCTGTAATTCTGTGTTTCCCCCAATTTTTTTTTTATTATTTTATGCGTTGTGGCCTTTTTGTATGTTTTTTAGGTCTGACTTTCTCTAGTAGATGAAGTTTAGAGGTTTAAATTTGGTCAAAGAGATTTTCTCATCTTCCTATAAAGAGTACAAGAAAAGCTGTATTCTTACTATGTCTCTGTTATACACTATAGGTTTCACACAGTGTAGGGTTAGATTCCTTTTGCTAACTATCTCTTTGTGAAAGAGGGAAGGGAAATACTGTAGAGCTGTGCTGTTCAGAATGGAAGCCACTGTCCACAGGTGACTACTGAGCATGTGAAATGTGGCTAGTTTGAAGTGAGATGTGCTCTAAGTGTTGAGACTTTTTACGAAAACAAAGGTAAATTGTTCATTTTTATATTGATTATATGTTGAGAAAATAATATTATGAATACATTGGGTTAAATAAAATATATCAATAAAATTAATTTCATTTAATTTTATCAGAAAATTTAAAATTATGGATTTGGCTTGCATTCTGCTTCTCTTGGATAGCATTCTGGAGGGTAGTGGAGTTGTAAACCAGGATATAAGAAAGGACTTCTACTTTTCTTAAATTTAGGGTGTGTCACATATGCTCTGTTCTGCAAATTAGCAGAGTTGTGTTTAACCTGTACCTTAGACCTGAAGCTGGAACTTGGTGATGGGACCCTGAAGGGTGAATATTTTACAGCTGGACAAAATGGGTTGGCTCTGGCCTTGCTTCAGAGTAGATGTTTTCACTAACTTCTGGGGACTGAAAACATGTTATTTTCTTGAGGCCGTGGCTCACAGGCCAGTCCAGTCCGTAAGCTGGAGACATGGGAGTTGTCCAGGCCTTGTGCCTATAATCTTATCAGCTAGTGCGTAGCCAAGTTCAGACAGTATCAGGATTCTGTGCTTTAAAAGTGTATCTATTTTTGTGACTCTTGGCTTTGTTTAGGTTTTAAATAAGTACCTTTTAAAGGAGAACCACAGAACTTTTTTTGGAGGTGGGCTGGACAGAAACAGCCCTGTTGCAGAACAACCATGGAAGGCATGCAGAGCAAGGCAGTGGGGAATCAGGAGAGCTGCAGGGCCGGAGAAAGGACCAGAAGGAATAACAGAGACTGCTAACACATCCTCCTTCCCAGCTGGTTTTCAAAGATTTATTGACTCATCCTTGGGAGTGTTATATTTATTAAAGTCATAAATTCTGAAGTGAGAGAGATGTTACTATCTTAAAATACTTTGTATTCACTTTTTATATAATTTGTTCGATATCTTTAAATTTTTTGTAACCCACTTATATATTAGAATATAATTTTTTACATAATTTAAATTTTACCACAGTCACTTGTGTTCTTTATCCCATTTAGTATTAGAGGGAATATTAGAGAGAGTATTACAGGGAAAAATACAAGGTTTTAAGGTTTTGTGGGGTTTTTTGGGCAGTATTTTTTCCTTTGTGTCCGAATAGGTTATTACCCAGGACTACTACATTGGAAGCTTAAGACGACATTTGAACATTAAGAAACTGAGTCTTAATTTTAAAAATTCTTCCATTTTTAAATGATTATGCCTTGTTGACTCAGTTGTAGTTTTATTTTTAGAATAAAAAGGGCAAACAGAACATATGCTAAATGAAGGCATAGCTGTAGATGCATTTCCATTCTGATACAGGTTTTAAAATATATGAAATTAATTGCAAAATAAAGATAACTCAAAGTAAAAAGTAATTATCCAATATTGTATTTGAAAATGCTGAAATATTTGCTCATAATCACATTTCATCAGAAATTGTTTGCTTGCTGTTTAGTTCCTATTAATTTCTACTAGACTGTAGTAGAAGTAGAACAGGGCAAGAAGGAATTGAATGGAATTATTTTTCATTAGAAGCAGATGGGGCGGGGATTATTTATCAGGATAGTTAAGTAACACGGTAGCATTTTAAGAATTTGAATGGTAATTAAATGTTTTCTGCCTTAAACTCTTCAGTTAATGTCTGCAGAAATAGCTTTATCTAGTAAAATGCATACACACAGTACAGCAATGAATAACTTTGAGCAAATATTTTCCAACATTAACTTTAAATTAAAAATGGTAATACACGGTTAAATTTACTTTTTTTCCCCTTTATTGTGTCTTTAATATTTTTAGATGTTGGATGTTTACAGTCTGATTCCTTTTGACAACCCAGATGGTGGAGTTTGGAAACAAGGATTTGACATTAGCTATGTGTTTAATGAATGGGACTCTAAGCCCCTTCAAGTCTTTGTGGTGCCTCATTCCCATAATGACCCAGGTAAAATTTACACTTCAAAAAAACTACAGGTTATTAAGCCCATATAGGCACAGAGTATTTTAATGAGAAGGTGGTAGACCTAATTTCTCACATTTTTGAGACATTATTTGCTGACTTGTGACAGCAACATATTCCTTTTATATGTCTTGTATTTTGAGTTTTTACTTAATCAGTTTGTGTGCCATTCACAGATAGGACTTCTGCAATATGAAACAGTAATAAACACAAGAAGGTCTTAGTTTGGGGGTTGAAAAATTGCACTCACTTAAGGGGCTGATTGTTCATTTTAGTTACTTTTCTCTAAAATATTGCATGAGAGAATTATTTTGTGTTCATAAACTCTACATTACAAAATGCAGAGTGTTTATGGGAACATTTGAATCTTCCAAATGGAGAAGCAAAATGTAAAGTGGTTAAGAGCCTTGGTCAGGCAGATGTGGGTGTGGAGTCCCAACCCCATCAGTGTGAGACAACTTTAGGCAAGTTACTTAATATTAAAGTAAGTTTTTTCCTAATAGAATCAAGATAAAGTGTCTGCTTCATAGGATGAGATGTTAAGGCGTGATGCATGGCCCAAAAGTAACTGCTGTCGTTATCGTTGTTATTATTTCATTTGACAACTTTTGTTACTTATTGGTGCCACAGATTTTTCCCTCCAAGGTAAGGGAAAATTGCTAAAATTACAGTGGGAAATATGATTCGATGCATATATTTGTGAGTGTGAGTACACTGGCACAGAAGAAATACTTAATGAATTCCACTGCAGGAATTTTTTTTGGGGGGGAATGCACTTCCAAAGACTTCTTCTGAAGGACTTACTTAGGCTTCTATTTGTTACTTTTCTCAGCTTCTCCATTTCATCATTACTATCAGAGGCACCATTATTCACCTGTACTTTGAAGTTTTTTCTTTATTCCAACATTTCATTTATCTCCGACTTACATTCTTTCCCACTGGTTTATTGGCATGTATTCCTTTCTTTCTGTTGCTAAGACAGTAGAACTTGTTACTCTATGTCTGGAAGTGTGATTTGGTGAAGTGTGTGTACAGGTGGGTACAGGCACATGTGCTGCTTTTTTGGGTGTGTGAGGTACACAGGGAGAGAGTTTGGATGCTGAAATGTTTGAATTTCCATAGTACTTCAGTGTTTATTATGCAGAAAGGTATGAAATAGAGGAAATTAGTATTATTCTGGAAATTTGTGTTGAGCAGTTGCTGCACGAGCTTCTGACTTGGTTTCTCTTTGGTCTTAATGACTTTACCTTTTCCTACAAATACCTTTCAGCCTTATTAACTTTTCCTCTTAAATGTTTGCATCATTTTCCTCCTTTATCTTAGCCTGTCCCTTCAAATCCAAGTTCCGATGGCTGGGCATCATGGAAAGACTGCAGGTGTCTGGAACCTGGCAGAATGAGGCCCACATCCCGGCTCTGCCATATACTTGCCCCCATGTCCCTGGGGGCACATTTGTGTATCTGTAAAATGCAGATCATATGGTTGGAGTAGCATTTTAAAGCAGGAGTTAGTTATCAAGTAAATACAAAAGGTGATGAAAATCACATCTAATTATAAATCTCATTCACTCTGAAACATTCCCTTATTCAGTGAAACAGTGGCAGAGCGACTGTAGTATTTAAATTGTTCTCTCCTTTTTTCTCTGCCAACCATCTACAGTTTTGTTCTTGTCACTTAATTTGTTTTTAAGTTTTTATGTATTTATTTTGGGAGAGAGAGAGGGCACCTGAGTGGGGGAGGGGCAGGAAGAGGGAGAGAGAGTCTCAAGTAGGCTCCACACCATCAGCACAGAGCCCAATGTGGGGTTCCATCCCACAAACCGTGCGATCATGACCTGAGCCCAAGTCAAGGGTCAGATGCTCAACTGACTGAGCCACCCAGGTGCCCCTGTTCCTGTCACTTAATTGGGTGTGTGATGTGATTCCATTGTGTCCAATTTCTTATAGGTTTATATATACACTTTGTGCTATGTCTTGTGAGTCCTCGTGTGAATTCATTTCTCCTGCTTTTTAGATTTTTAAAGACTTTTTTTTTCCTTTTTCCCCTTTTCTGCCATCCTCACTTTCCACCAATCTCATTTCTTGTAATTCTATAACATGCGCACTTAACTGTAGTAATAAAATTTGTAGTTTATCAGGCAGTCTGCGAATGTTTTATTAACATCTAATGCTCACAATAACCCTTGGAGATCAGTGTCACTATTCATGAGGAAGATGTTACCAAGTTTACGGGGGCAGGAAGTGGCCCCACAAGAATGCCTTATTAGTTTACCTGGATCTCCCACCTGAGTATACTTGAGAGTCGGAGTACATGTGCCTCCTGTTAGAGTAGTCCTCATTGCCTAGCCTGCCACTTGACATACGGTAACCTGTAAATATACATAAGGCCTTCTCCACCTGTCTCTGTGTGCCTCCTTAGCTTCTTGAACTTTGGATGCACACCTGTACATAGGCACAGATGTAAACATTTATAGCACTTCTGCATCGTCTCTACTCTAGAATGTAAACTCCATGAGGGCTCACACTTTGTGTTATAACCACCAGGTCACTAACTCCCAGAATAGTAAGCAGCACATAGTACTGACTCATTCAGTTAAATAAGCTAAATGAGCCAGGGCATCTGACTCTGCAGCTTCAGATAAAGCATTTGACCTTGACATGTGGTTTTATTTTCCCTCCTTCCCTTCTTCCTGTTGTCTTATTTTTATTCCTTAAAAAAAAATATTTAAAATATGCTTTGTAATTTTAAATACAAACACCAGATGATATTAAGCTCTTCAAGGGCAGGGATTGCCTGCGCCTTTTAGATTCTGTTTGTTTGCCTCAGCAGTGCGGTGAGCAGTGCCCGGTGTGGTTCATGTGTTGTTCTGTGGGGAGACATCCCTAATAACTGGTCCTGACTGCAATAGAGGAATCTGTCTTTTGGTATCTTAGCAACCACAATTGAATCTTTTTGTCTTAGTAAAAGATGTTAATGACCCTTAACCTCAGGCCCTCCTCCACTTGAGGAAAAAATAATGGTCAGACACAGACCTTTTAAAACTACAGCGATTTTTTTTTTTTTTTTTTTTTTTTTTTTTTTTTTTTACTATAAAGCAAAATGCTAGAGAATAGAACCCACTGACTTTTTAAATAATTTTCACCGCTCCGGGGTGCCTGGGTGGCTCAATTGGTTAAGTGTCCGACTTCAGCCCAGGTCACGATCTCACGGTTCATGAGTTTGAGCCCCGCGTTGGGCTTTGTGCTGACAGCTCAGAGCCTGGAGCCCGCTTTGGATTCTGTGTCTCCCTCTCTCTCTGTTCCTCCCCTGCTTGCGTTCCGTCTCTCTCTCTCTCTCTCTCTCTCTCTCTCTCAAAAAAAAGATTAAAAAAAAAATAAAAAAATTTCACCACTCCTTAACAAAAGTAGAATTTAGGTAAACTAAATTGTTCTGTGACAAGCCAAATCATTCAGATCATGAAGAACCACACTTTCAGTTGAGGAATAGAGAGAAGTATGTGCACAAACATTCCAAGTCCAAATGTGACTCTGTAGCAGGAAATCTTTGTGGAATACGCCTAAATGAATGTGCAATTAGGCGGTTTACTTTCTAAATGAGATTTATAGAGACTTGTTTGCATTTTCTACAGCAACAATTTAAAACTTTAGCTCGGTAGTTTGTTTCATTGGTGGAGTTTTGTCTGTTGGGGATAGAAGTACTGAAATAGATTTTTAAAAGATTCCTGTATTTTCCCTAACTTTAAGAATTATGTTAAAGAAAAAGAATTATGTTGTTGTGTTTTTATATGTGTAGATATTTTTCTTTTTTGGACCATGTTCTGATATCTCATAAGACAGATAAATTTCAAATTATGTTTATATTTTAATAAATTTCTAATTATGTCTTCTTCCAGCCCATGAGGACATGTAACAGTTGTCATATATTTTATATGGTTTACATGAGTTAAAACAAAATTGGAAGGGAATTGTTAAGTCAGTGCTGATAACTTTGCCCTGTTACGCTTTTAAAAAGTTTTGAATCACAGACCATGAAATTAAATGTTAGTTGATTGATACATGTTCATGTTATATTTAATAAGCTGATTAAAACACAATTACAGCACCTTTGTATCTACAATCTTAATTCTTTGCTTCCCACTACTTAAACTGCTGAAATGTTTAGTTAATTTTCCTTCAAAGGAATCGCAGTGTGTAGAGAGAAGATAAGGTGTACTAAATGGAAAGTTGGACAGCATATTGTTAGTTAAGCAATTTGTAAAATGAACATTAGAAAATAATCCCCCATGTGGTCTGACTCCAAATAGAAGGGAGACCTAGGTACAAGAGTCACACTGGAAAATAATTTTCTTTTGTGCATTTGCAGTTCTTTTACAGAGTTTTTATTGATTCAAATGAGTGAGTAGAATTTTTTGACTTTCTTTTGTGGCAAATTGAAAAACAGAATTTTGCATTTAGTACTGTATTATAATTTGAAATGAGTTTATGTGCTATTATTCTTAAAAAGCAAAAGAACAAAAACATGGGGAAATCACTGTGTAATGTTATTTTTAAAGCTTCTCTGTTATTCTTAACAAATATACTTAACAAAATATTGTTAAGAACAGTCATAAGAGAAGAGCTGTGGTCCCCCCACAGTTGGGTAATGCCCGGGTGGGCGAAAGCAGGGGGGACTTGGAGCTCTGGCTTCCAAAGGAACCTGCCGAATAGAAGGAGATGGTGAGGAGAGGGGAGGTTGGTTTGTGGACAGTTTGGGGAGTCCTTTGTTCTGGTTAGTGATTGAGAGATGAAGTGAATTCTTTGGTTTTGGCTACTGTGGTGGGAAATTTGAATTTCTGGAGCTAAGATAGTATGAGGAAGAACGGAGTGAGAACTGGTATTCATTGTGTCTCTTACATTAGTTTGTGTAATACATTCTGCAACCCTCAACACCAGTAAATCACACATCATTTACCAGGTGAGGACAGTGAGACTAAGCAGGTATACTAATTTGTTCAAGATCCATCAGTTAGACATTGGCACAGGATGGCAGTTAAAGCTCAGATTTGCCTGATTCTGAGGTCTGTGCTCTTTCCATTTACTATGCTGCCTCTCAAGATATGTGACTTAGTTCAAATGATTTTCTTGCTTTATGGGCATTAGCTAATTCAGCACATTTATCTGAACTTTGGGTTGTTAATAGCATTGCCAGATTTGGCTTAAAAAATGTTTACATTTCCAGTAAACAGTGGATAGTTTTTTTAGTATATATGTCTTGCAGATCTCATATGGGATTCACTTATAGTAAACATTTATTCATTATTTATCTGAAATTCAAATTTAACTTGGCATCCTGTATTTTATCTGGTAATCTTAATTAAGAAAATGTTGGCATTATGAGTTAAATATTTACATGGCTCTTTAGAATTATCTTTTTAAGAGATCTCTAGAGTTGGTATATTGAGGTTGTGTTTTAGAGGGGAAAAGTCCATTGGGGCTCTAACTGGACTGCATTCTTTAGGAGCACATGTATCAGGTATTACCTAGAGATGCAGGTGATTGTCACACATGTCCCCATTCTCCTATTTTGGTTACTTTTGTCTGTCTTTTGAGTCTGATGCTTCAGAGCTCACTACTGCACCAGTTATATAAATGATTGCTAATACTTATGGGACTTTACTACGTTTCAGGCACTATTCTAGGTACTTTACATGTATTAAATCCATTACTGCTCTTAGCAACTTCATGACAAAAGTCCTGTTATTACCCTCATTTCACAAATGAGAAAACTAAGGCAGAAGAGAGTCCAGGTAATGTGTTCGTGTCAGGGCTGGGCTTTAACCCAAGCCGTCTGGCTCTGGAATTAGGACTTACAACCATTACTTAATACTGTCTCTTGAAGGTAATACTTCTGAAACCCACAGGCAAAGCTTCCAGGAGGAAGGTCTTTTAAGTGTTTCCAAGCCAATGTCATCTACTTTAGTATTTTTAATGATAAAAAACATTTTATGAACTATCTTGGAAGAGTAGACACCTCACCACACTGTTCCTCATCCTTTTTTTTTTTTTTCTTCTGGTCTGTCTTTACTGAAATGGATGTCTCTGTCCTTAAATACTACTTGAGTCCATGAGATGGTGAGTGGTTTTCCTCATTGCTACATATTTTACAGTTAGAAAGTAATTTGGAAGCAGTATTTTCCAGCTTTTAAATGGTTTCTTTTAGAAACTTTGATTATATGCCCAGTATTTGCCTGCTCATAAGGCTAAATAACCTCACGTACACTAGGAGTAACTCCTCGAAGGAAGTCACTGTTACTTTTACTTCTAAGGATGTCTCTCATATTATAGACCGGTCTCATTATTTCAAACCACTATGCTCTGTTTGGGGAAGACTTAGTAGGCCTGAAGTGTCCTGCTCCGTGTGAATTGATGATGCTCATGGATGGAATCCTTAACAAAGGAGGGAAGTAACTTTAGCACAGATTTAGAAATTATTGTGGAGGTTGATCTCATAATTGCAGGTGTCACATATCAAGGTACACAGGTCTTTTAAAGGACATTTAGAAAAGCAATAGAGTAAAGGATCACAATTGGACATTGTGCATATTACAGCTGCAGGATGAACAAAACTCCAGCTCTCCTAACAGTGATGCAGATGGTTCCTGTGGTGTGGGATAGAATTACCAGTGACAGCATCTTACACTGGCTCAAAAAGTGCTGTATCTCAAACACCTTAGTGGAAGTGAAGCTGATATGCTTTGAAATCTGTTAGATGACACTGAATCACCTGGAAAAAAGGTGAGGTTATTCTGGAAACTTGAGTTCAGAAGCATTTGTAGGATTCAGCAGGTTTAGGTCTTTGGAAAACCTCAGCTTCATCTTTGACTCTCTCTACTCTGTCTTGGAAGCTTCAGTCAGCTAACATATGCTCTTCATTTTGCCTCATTGGCCTCTTATTTCTATTTCCAGAACCATTTTCTAGCAGAACTTGTGCAGTGGCCTCATTTCCTGTTTGTCTTGTACACTGAAGTATATCCTTTACGCTCACAGTAGTCATTTTTGAAAGCACAGAAGACGTTAACTTCCTTCACTAAGAAACAAGAATGGCTCAGAAGATTTTCAGTGGTCTGCCCCCACTTCTGTTTGTATTTCTCACTGTACCTCCACCATGTAAGCTCCGATATAGCCACACCTGGCTGCCTTCTCCCTGAGATTGACACAGGACTTCATGGCTTTAGTGTCTTTTCCATATGCCCTTGCTTCTATTTGGGATCTACCCCCTTTTCCCTCTATCCACACGATGACTATTCTAAGAATCTTCTGTCCTTCTGCTAGGAATTTATCATTTCTTTATTCCCATAGCATTTTGTTCTTATTTTTACTGTAGAATCTGTTTTCATTTATTAGCTTTTTTGCTTTGTCTTATTAGATGTTTGATTTGTGTGTGAATGGGTGAATGGATAAACTAGAACAGGACATTAATTAAAACTCAGTTTATTGTTTGAGTTATGATAATACCAATTAACATAGTATGCAATGTCTTAAGTGTAAGACTGGATGTTACAATCAAATATGGAAGGATTTGACAAGTGATGGAAGAAGCCTGTTGATCATTTGTTGGTAGACGATGACTTCATTACTAAAATAAAGAAGCTTTCTTGTTTTATGAATCCTCTTTGTACTTATTTTTAAATTAGAGAATACTATGTTAAAATGGAAGTAACATGAAGCTTAAGTTGCAGTTTTTAAATGTTTATTATCTTGTTATAATTATTTTTGATGCAAGATTTATTATCTTTTCTTAACAGTTGGTACCTATTTAACTGAGTAGAATTAATGTAGTCATTAAAAAATAATTGTCATAGTAGTGGGAACCACAACAGTGTAACAATGATTTGAGGGGCATGACTTCTTTGGGATGCATCTTTTAAATCATCTTAGGGCTGACAGAGCCTTTTTAAATATAAGCTCATAACTTAAAGATATTGATCAAAGATGATTAGGTTAGCAGAACAGACAGTGGCTATGTTAGAGCTAATTGTGTGTGTGTGTGTGTGTGTGTGTGTGTGTGTGTGGTGTGGTGTCTTTTCCTTTTTGTTTCATTTCTAATTGAAGTAATAAATTTGTATTTATACTCTATATACCCTTTTCCCCTATTCTTTTGGCTATACATTTCACTCATCTATCATGTACTTACTCAACTTTTGATGGTGTAGTCTTCATACCGGGTGCTAGATTCATGAGAATTGACTGGTTGGGAGTTCAGGTTGTAGGTTCCCAAATTTGTAGGACTTGGTATAAAAGTATGTGGATGCCCTCAGACCCTTTGTGTAAACATTCGAAAGTTATAAATCAAACTGATACATGATAAGTAGAATAGGTCTTTTCCTCCTACTTTGAGGAATAGCACAGTTATCAGGAAGGCCACATGTGGGTTGAGATTGCTGGGGCTCCAGTTCCCCACTGCAGTGTGTTGAGTTTGTGTGGGAAAAGCCAGCCTGTGGGGCAGCCCAACCTCCTTTCCCAGAAATGGCCCTGTCCTAAACCAGGAGGGGCTTTGCTCACAGATGCACAGACACGCCAGCACTTTTCCCACATCCCTGCAAACTGTATCCCCCTGGCCATTGCTCAGGCTACAGAGATTACCACCTCCAGGTCAACTGTCCTTTAGAAAGACATATAGAAGGCCCCTTCTGGGCTCTAGAAACTGGCTTGGGGCTATTTGGACACATTTCTGGGTCATGGTGCTTAGGAGGGCAGGTCAAGGCGGGCTCTGGGTGGGCAGTTCTTTCTTTGCCTTGTGAAAGGGATGTGGTCAGAGGAAGAATAGGAAGATCCCTCAAGTCCAGGGCTCAGGGTGAGATACCCTTGCCCAGGTCCTAAATCAGTGCTGTGTATGCCCTTGAACCAAATAAAACTAAGTGTTCCTCCAGAGGATGAAATTGCCACAAAGTCTTCAGACTACAAAGCTAGATCAGGAGTCAAATTTCTAAAAATGGTGGTTTGTCAGCGAACGGTCACTAAGTGCTTAATTGTTCATGCACATTAAAAATAAGCAGTAGAGCTTTCAACATAACTAGGCTTTATATTATAGAAATTAAATTCTTTCAAGTTTTATTTCTTTATTTTGAGAGATAGAGCGCATGTGCACGCTCTTGTGCGTGCGCAAGTGGGTGGGGGAGGGGCAGAGAGAGAGGGGAGAGAGAATCCCAAACCTGACACAAGACTTGAACTCAGGAACGGGAGATCATGACCTGAGCCAAAGTCCAGAGTCGGCACTTAACCGACTGGAACCACCCATGCGTCCTTAGAACTTAACTTTTTTTATGATAACATAGAGCAAATTTAGAGTTATTCATCCTTTACAGAACTTCTAATTGTGTATTCTTTGTTGCAGATATTTCCTCACTTACTTAAAAGTAGTGATTAGCTGTTTTATGGGTTAGAGTGTTGTCAGAGTGGAAAACAGTAAATGGAAAGGTTTTCTGTGTGCTGTTCTAGCCCTGGTTCAATTTCTAAGTGTATTCAAGGGAGAGAAAAAGGCTGTGAATTGACCACTTAAGTAAATCAGTTTGCAACTCAATGTCCTAAGTTATTAAATCCAGAGGTAGGAATCTAATTTTATGTCACAAAAATTCATCCCATACAACTTTTCATAAAATACTATCCTTCTGATTGGTCTCATGTTAATATACAGTTGTAGTTTTACAGTAATTTAGGGAAAGAAATAGCCAATTCAGTGTAAAAGGGAATACTTGATTACTCTATTGTATAAGAGCAATAAAAGCTAATTTACTGTTAGATTACTCAATATTGAAAGCTGCAAGAGGCTATCTTTTAGTTCATTCTTCATTAATTGTGCTATATTGTAGTGATATTAATGTCTATTATAGATGAGCTTTATGGAAGGCTTTTAAGTTGACATCTCTGAGCATGTACTTTGGCTCATGTAAATATCTTTGACATATATCCTGCATGATTGTTGAAGGGCAAATGAAGTGTCGAAGGCAAAATGGATTAATCAGTCACTGTGATTCCTTTATGACAACTCCAATGATAAACTATTCTTTGAAAGGGTCTTAGCTAATAATAAATTATAACTGATGAAAACAAGTAATTGTACTTAAAAAAAAAACTTGTTACTTGTTCATCTTCATAAAGATGATTTCTTCTAAATTCATTTTCTATGTTAGGTCACTAGAGTTTTGTTGTTAATTTTGGAGTCATTCCATTGTTCATAGTTCTTTTACTGAGTAAGTAGCCAAATGATTAGGGCTTAGTTTTGATCTCTTTGTTAAAAATGTAGGTAAAAGTTGTGAGTGTTGCCTTAAAGACGGTAGTTCTCATAGAGCCATTTCGATAATTTACGTGGTTCTTACTGCACATATAGAGTAATAATAGCATGGGGTAGAAATTGTTGTCACTTACGTGCATTTGATTTCAGTTCAGTCTTGCAATATGGAGGTACTTTATATATTCAATTAGATATTATGACAGTGCTTAGTAAAATAAAAATTCTTCCCACATTGCATTCTTTATTTTTGGGGTGGTAGCAGCACTCATTTTTTTCTAGGACTATATGAGTTTACTAGGGCTGCCATACCAAAGTTCTGCAGACTGGGTGGCTTATTTCCTTACAGTTCTGGAAGCTGCAAGTCCAAAATCAAGGTGTTGGCAGTGCTGGTTTCTTCTGAAGGTCTCTCTCCTCTGTCTTTCCTCTGTGTGTGTCTGTGTCTATCTGCTTGTCCTTACAAGGGCATATTGGAGTAGGGCGCACCCTCATGACTTTACTATACCTTAATCACCTCTTTAAAGACCCTGTCTCCAGATATAGTCACATTCTGAAGTACTGAGGTTTAGGATTTCAACGTAGGCATGTTGAGGGGACACAATTCAGCCTACAACGGGCATAGAATGAATTCTTTGCAAACAATAATTTTGGGTAACCAGTATGTTTAAGACGTGGAACAATTTGTGTAAACATTCTAAATAAAGGTATCCTTTTCAAAACTTACATGTTAAAAATATCTTTTATTTCCTTTTTTACCTGCTTCAATTATAGAGATGGGGACGGGGCAATTAAAAACATGATGATGATGATGATGATGATGATGACGATAGCAACTAATCTTTATCAAGTGCTATATTATATCCTGGGCTCCTGTCTGAGCACTTGATGTTTTTTTTCTCTTGGCATGGTCAGCAGCAAGTTTGAACATTCCCATTTAGGGGTAGGTTGGATTTTCTTTGCTTGTCCCTGGGAATCCAGATGTGGATCTTGGCTTCATACACTGGGACAGGAGTCCAGGTTTGTACCTTCCTCAAGCAAGATGGGATTCTTTGCAGACCATTGTTTCATGAGATATCTTTGAATTTTCTATAGGTGCAGGCTTTTTAGCATGGAAAAGTTGAATTATCCAGGTACCCTTCTTTGGTGACTTGAAAGTGCCCCAGATCAAGAAAGTCCTGTAAAGACAATTTTCCACTGCCTTCCTGTTTGGCTTCTAGTTTCATACTTGTCGCTTTGTACATGCTCAGTAAATAACTCTAGAATGAATAGATCGATAGATTTTAGTTAAAGCAGAAGGGAGAAATACAGTCAGAGTAGCAATGCCCTTTTCAGAAGCTCATGCTTGTATTGTCAAAATACTTGTATTGTCTTCTCTGCCCTAGCAGATTTTCATTTTTTTTTCAGTCAGTATACTGTACTTCAAATATTAACTTAATTATAGACAAAAGAAATAACCAGTTGACTCCTTATATTTTAGTCCTCCCACATGTTTGAGTTTTGGAAATAAATAGAGTGGTAGTTTAGCCTGGATGTATAGAACACCCCTATCTCTGTAAGATTTCATAGATAAGAGGTTGTTCTTGGAGGATCCACTTGGCTAGTAGATAGAGTTGGTAACTGTATGCCTCAGCCGCTTATCAGGTTGTTTTAATACTCTGCCAGATAGGGCTATGCTTAGACTTGTGGGTCTTGTTAAAAAGGTTTCTTTATAGTGAAATTGCAAATATCTTTAGATAAAGTTTCCAGGGTATTTGAGAAGGAGGAAAAGTCGTAGAATTAAGTCATTAACATCTACAATTTTCTTTTGAAAAAGACTTCATGTACACTTGTGTTGTTTTATTAGTGTCAGTCTGTGCTTCCAAAAAATGGAGTAATTTGCAGCCTTTGGAAACTAATGCCTGTGCTTGGCAGAATTCTACTTCTCTGTATTCATAATAGTGCTGTTAATTACCTTATTGCTTTGCTGCTGGCTTTTAGATATAGTTTGTACTTACGATTTTCTTAGTTTCACTTACTAAAATGGGGAGAGAATTTCAGATGTGGTATGAAAGGATACACTCTTAATTCCATATGATGAGAACAGTACTGCCAACTTGTTAACGCTGTTCAGATTTTTAAAATGAAGACAAATTCCTTACATTAGAGATAAATTATACATAATTGAATCAGGTACTATAATTATCATGCATAAATAAATGCTTTTTTTCCTCAGGTCATTTGTCTCATTTTTCTCATTTCTTTCTGACTTTGTACAGATTTCAGGGTATTTTTGTTATTGTAGCATTAGTGTCTTTTTGAGTGTCATGTGCATTCAAATGGAATTTCACTACTTGAAATTCACTACTTGAAATATTTGTGAAATTTGTAAATGTGTCTTCATATGAATGAAACATCTAAGGGCATCCAAAGGTCATGTAATGGAATGTGACTGAGTTGAAATCAGACATATGAATCAGACCTTTGTTGTATATTTGTGTTTTGATTTAGGTTGGTTGAAGACTTTTGATGACTACTTTAGAGAGATGACTCAGTATATTTTTAATAACATGGTCATCAAGCTGAAAGAAGACTCACGGAGGAAATTTATGTGGTCTGAGATTTCTTACCTTTCAAAGTGGTGGGATACTATAGATAAGCCGAAGAAGGATGCTGTTAAAAGGTTTGTTTTAAGATTTTTTTTTTTTTTTTGCAATTTGGTAATATTAATTAATTATACAGTGAAACACGTGTTGAATTTTTAGAGGATGAAAATTCTTAGCCTTCTGTCTGAAACTTAAAATATTTCTCCAAATCTTTTTTTTCTTTGATTCTGCTTCATCTGTGGGAAAGTGACTTGAAACTGTTCTATTGAAATCCTAATGTTCCAACTCTGTCCCAGAAATTGAATTACTAGGTCAAAGGGGCTTAATATTTTAAATGCTTTTTGAAGCATATAATCAAAGTGACCCCTGGAAAGATTGTTTCCATGTACCAGTGTCTCTGCGTTTTGGTCACCAATATATTTTTTTTCTAAAACTTTGACCAATTTTGTGGTTGAAATATTTAAAAATTTTTTTAAGGTTTATTCATCTTTAAGAGAGAGTGAGAGAGAAGGTGAGCAGGGGAGTGTCAGAGAGAGAGGGAGACACAGAATCCGAAGCAGGCTCCAGGCTCTGAGCTGTCAGCACAGAGCCTCATGCGAGGCTCAAACTCATGAACTGTGAGATCGTGACCTGAGCCCAGTGAGCCACCCAGGTGCCCTGATGGTGGCTGAAATATTTTAATTTGAAAATTTGATTACTGATAATGTTATGTACTTTCTCATATGTACAGGCAAAGTTTTTTGTGAATTGCTTGATGGTATAATTTTCTTCTTACTGATTTGTAAGTTTGTACACACATGCGTTAACCCTTATTTTTTCTCAAGTTATTTTCTTAAATCTTAGCATTTCATATACATGCTTTAAACATTTTATTGTAATCAAACATATCAATCTGTTTTCTTGATAGCTTTACTGTCATATTTTAAAAGGTTTTTCCCAATCTAGAGATTAGAGGAAGAGTCCTTTTTTTCCCACCCAGTTTAACTTTTTATCATTCACTTTTTAAAATCCTGGAATTTATCTTTTTAATATGGTATGGTGGGAGGTTCTGATCCCCATGCCTCCCTCCTCTCTGCTCCCAAGAGTATAAAGATTATCTTAGCATGCATTGCTTTCTTTTATTTAGTATCACATGTACAGCGCTCACTGTTTTAGCGCCTGTTCTGATACTTCACAAATGATAACGGATAATCCTTGCAGCGGTCCTGTGAAGTAGGTACAATGACTGTCCTCATTTTACAGATAGAGACACTGGTCGTCCAGGGTCACCCAGCTGGGACGTGCCGTGCTGGTGTGCTATCTGGTGCAGCCTGTCCAGCCCCACAGGTTTCCCTCCCATGCTGTGCTCTGCCGCTTTCCTAAGATCTAAAATGTCCCGGTTTTTTCCTACTGATTTGATGTGCCATCTTTATTGTCTTTAAATATGCGCTGATTTCTGGGCTTCCTGACCTCTTTCATGGACTTTTCTGTTTGCAGTTGTGGTTTGATATGCTTCGTTGACAGTTAAAAGTCTCCTCTTTCTTTACTGAAAAATTCTTCTAATGAGTGACCACTTCATTTTCCCAAAGAGTTTTAGAATTAATTATTAAAATCTTCCTACGCTACTGAAGGAAAAAAAAAAAGGGTTTTGATGGAAATTGACATAAACATTTAAAGATAATTTGGAGGGAATTGGTTTTCTATCATTATCCATCAGACTTTTTTTGATAGGGTGCAGCACTCAAAAACTTTGTTAGTGACATGCACACACAAAACATGGGAACCTAATAAAGATGCTAATAGAGTTTTATGTATGTTAGATGATTAAGAAATACATAATGCTACAATAAAAGACGTAAAGCTTGCTTGTGGACATGGGTGTCAGCAAGGGTACACGTTGTGAGTTGGTGCAAAGTGGTAGAAAGTGAGTTATCTGAAATCTGATCAAAAGTTGTTCAGCATATGTGCATGGGTATGAAGACAGTGGACTGAGGTAGCTGGTAGACCTTGGAGAGAGAGAGAGAGAGAGAGAGAGAGAGAGAGAGAGAGAGAGAGATACGTATTCCTATGTGAATGGGTTCAGCTAGGTGCAGTTTTATGCCTTCTTCACTTATTGTTTCTCAGGGACAAAATTTCACTTAAGCAATACAAAATTTGTTCCCTAATCAATCACTTTGGAACACATTTTTGTTTTTGAAACAAAAAATTTTTCACGTAAGGAACTATACCTATTTTTTGCCACTGTTCCCCTGTCAGCTTCCTTTTATTTTAGGTGTTTTATTTTTCAAATTCAGTACCTAAGGGTTCATGCCTGATCTTTTGTTGGCTTATTAGCTCATTTGTTCATTCATTCTACAACTCTTTCTGAACACCTACTGTGGGCCAGTTACTGTAAGGTTTGGGTACTCTTGGGCTGAGTATTTCTTTCTTCTTGATTGTAAATTGTATCTTTCACCATTGACAAATAACTATCTTTTCTCCATTTAAGAACTAAAGTGCTATTACTACCAGTCACTTGTAGTTGTTTGGATTTACCTCATTTGTGCTGCCCTTTTTCCTTAAAAACAGGCAATTTAGAGTGGTAGTTCAAATGGCTGGTCACTGGAATGAGGCTACCTGGATTCAAATCCTGGCACTCCCATCTACTGTGTGAACTTTGGGCATATTACTTTTGTGAACCTCATTTTCTTCATTTGTCAAGTGGGGATAATATTGAGACCTCTTCTGGTTTTTTTCAAGGATTGGATGAATAGAAATAAATGCTTAGGACAATGCCTGGCATATTCTAAGTCCTTAATAAATATTGGAAGCTCTTGTTACTTTAACTTTTATTTGTCACTCTGAGTATTTCTCTTGGACACTGAATATAGTTTTTAGTTTTGAAGTCATCATGAGAGTCTTCATCTTATTTTTTGTAATGTTTATTTATTTATTTTGAGAGAGCGTGCATGTGTGTGCACAGGAGAGGGACAGAGAGAGAGGGAGAGAGAGAGAATCCCAAGCAGGCTCTGCACTGTCAGTGCGGAGCCTGACATGGGTCTCGATCTCATGAACTGTGAGATTGTGCCCTGAGCCGACATCGAGAGTCAGACGCTTAACCGACTGAGCCACCCAGGCGCCCCTAGTCTTCATCTTTTAATAAAAGCATCTAACTATAAAATTAATGTTTTATTAAAAAAACCTTTTTAATGTATTGCTTCAGTGAAGTTAACCTTCCCCGCCCCCCCATCACTTCCCTGCTCAGATGTTTTTAGGATTTTAAAAGTTTTATCCATAAAATTCTAAATTTTCACCATGTATCTAGGTATGTGTATAACTTACTATTAACTTTTCCATATATCAATTCAGACATCTTCAGTTTATGTTTTCTGCTGTTATTACTTACTGTTTTTATTTCCTTTGTTTTAGGATTAAATTTTCTGGTTACTGACTCTTCTGCACGTGCATTTTTTATTTCTTTGTTATATTTCCTGTGTTTGGGAGATTTTTCTTAAGGTTTCTTTTCTCTCTCAGGTTCAGTTCTTTGTGGTATGGAAGGTGTTCTTTTCTGGCTTTGAATGCTTGGTTTTAACTGTTTTTGTTTGTTTTTTGCCCTTCTGCATTCTTTACATTGTACCCTGTAAGTCCAAGTATTTTCCTCCTTTTTATTCATCCTTGAGCAATAACAGATGTGTCCACACCTGGAATTTGTCCCAAAACAGAGAGTGTAGCAGGCTTCCAGTTCCTTCCTGTTCTGACTACTTTGTTTCCTTGTGGTGGGTGTTGGTTAAAATGGCTGGCCAGCATCCATTCCACCTGGTTTCCTTTTGGGAAATGGTCTGTCACACACGTAAGTCAGACTCTCCATCTTCCTGCCTCAGGTCAGACAGACCAGCTATGACCTGAGCTCAGCTGATCAGTATAATATTTCCTAGGGTCTGAATCTTTGGAGAGTGAAGCGAGGGTGACAGATGGAAGCAGGGGAAGCAGACACGGAGGGAAGGTTGCAGGCCATCCCTCACGGCACTGGTGCATTCCCAAGACTCTTCTCATCCGTGACATGGTCCCTGTGATCCCTGTAGCACGGCCCCTCATTTTCTTCCAGCCCTTCGTTAAGCCTGGACTTTTAGTCCTCGGTTTTGCGTGCTCAGGAGAGTCTCTCAATGCAGTTGCTCTCCAGAGCCGGCAGGTGTTGCTTGCAAACAAGAAAGCTAGCTGATGTATTTCCCCCTGCTCATATCCTTTGTTGGAGAGCTGGATTCTGAAAGGCTGCATGAGCATCAGGGGCCCAGCAGCTGGAAAATATGTCCTTGATGTGAGCAACACTAGCCGAGGGGAAGAGACGAGCTGGGACTGTGGGAAGATGGAGAAATTTATGAAGTGTCTGCTCTTTGCGCAGCCCAGGATTGGCTTTCTTCATGTAGCATTTTTTTTTTTTTTTTTTAATATGACCTGTAAGCCAAGTAAGAGCTTTGGCCTGTCTGAAGGTTCTGCTTCATAAGAGTGTAGGGAAGAGTCCAGCCAAGTCTGAAGGAAACTGGGCTTGCTGCCTGCTGCTTTTGGTAAGGTGAGGCCATGCTTGGTTCCTCCCAGTGTGGCTGTATTAGGGAGCCATCCTCTGTAGCAGTAAAGAGCTTGGGGTGGAGAGACTTTTGTAGGAAGAGCCCAAAGAGAGAAGCATGAAGACTGTGATTAGTGTTTGTCCCAGGATTCAGCTTTGCTTCAGTCCTTGGCCCTCCAACTTAGGGGCTGTTGCCCAGTTCTCTCTGAGTCTTTTCTCTTCATGATTCGGGACTCCTCGTTGGTTTCTCTTGCAGGGCAATTGCAAGTCTGTACTTGAATTCTTTCTTTCACACTTGAATTCTTTCTTTCACCTCCACAGTATGTCAGAAATGCCACCAGTTTTATGGCATGAGGGTAGTCCCCTTTACCTGATTCTATCTGGATGCAAGTTTCTATCCCTTTTTCTTTTCTCTTGGCCATTTTACTTAGGTTGAACTGTATGATATTGCCAAAATTGTACCATTTTTGATGTACGAAAATGTCAGTTTCACGTGATTCAACCTAATACTAAGAAGAGAGAATGGTAAGATGTTGGGAGTGGGAATGCACATTAGAATCTAATGTTCAGTCTTTTGTCTTAACCTTCCTTTGAGAGATGCTGTTTTGGCAATGGGAAATATTCTGGAATATAGGCCTGATCTTAATGATATCATTTTGCTTGAAGAATGTATTGCTTTATGGCAACAATAGGGCAAACGAGTTTTATTTCTGGTCAAGCTTTGGCACAGTTTTCTCCCTTCTTGTTATAATCATTCACTTTTACTCATTTATTACATTTATCTGTGGAAAGAGGGTAATAGCATTTTTTTTCCCTATTTACTTAAACATAACATTCTTAATCCTCCTTGCCTGAATGCATGTTTTTTTGGGAAAAGTTAATAAATACATAGGTGTGCTCTTATTATTTAAAATTCTGAGCTTGTCCCAACTGGCAGTAGTGACAGAATTTTTTTTTTTTTACTGCTAGTATAAGGCTTATGCAATGGTTTATTTTTTCCCTTTTGAAGATGAGTCTATGGATTATATGTCTGTACCTAAATTTGCAAGCTAGCTGTTGCAGAACAGAACCTGTTAATTCCAGCAGAGTTCCATGTAAGCTTTTATTGTCCCTGAAGAATACCAATTGATTGTGGAAACTTAACAGAAACATAACTCAAATGATCCCATAATCTATTCTAGCAGTGACTTGTTTGATTCTTACCCCCTGTGGCAGCAGTATTCAGCTCCATGCTTTTAAAAATGAGAATCTAGTTAACTAAAGGAGATCCATGCAAACAACATCTAGCTTTTTTATTTTGTGTGTGTGATTCAGTGTAATTTAATCAATTATAGTCACGGTGCCTACTTGTAACACATAGCCAGTGCATTTAAAAGAAACTGCCTCCTGTTAAATAATCAGCACATTTTCTGTCTATGCTTGTTTTATTTTTGAAAATGACTAGTATGTTAACATTCTTTTTACTTTTTAGGCTTCGTATTTGAATATTTTTCGGCTAAATGCAGTTAAATACTGCATGATGTTTATAATACATCAAAATGTGAATCCTTATTCAGAGTCAAGCAGCTGAAACATTAGCCTTAGCATTTCCTTTGACTAGCACCCAGCATATTACATATTCATTTTTCCTCTCTGAGCTCTGAGACATTAACACAGTTTTTACAGTGTATGTGCTCCTGCTGTTGAGACTGGTGTTCAGTGAAGAAGCCCCATGAGTTGTAAGAACCTAGAATAGTTTGTGTGTTTACCAGAGTCTTGACCAGCTTCCCTGTGTGGACCTTTTGGTATGAAATAAGGCTTCAGATACATGCTGGGAGGAAGGTTACCATTGGTGCATTGTTATGGAAGTTACAGTTAATGAAGATATTTTATCTTCGTCACCTTGCTGGGTTTCATTGCTTTGCCAGGAATGCAAAATCTTTAATCTCTCTACCCTTCTCTTACATCTTTTTTCCTAGGTCTATATTTAAGTGAACCTTCTACTCTCTTTTCTTAACCCTCTGTTTGCTTATTGAAATCAGAGAAATGTTTGAGATTACATTCTTAAATAATATAAATCCTAACTTATTGATGTACATTTTGGGTTTCAGTTTCTAGAAAAAGTTCTTATACAGGCTAACTTATTATACATTTTATACAGGTCAGATTTTATGGTGTTTGACCAAACGCTGCTGTAAAATTTGCAGAGCAATGAGAAGTTAACAGTGTGTCTTGTGATGTTCAAGGTAAATTGCAGATTTGGATTGAGTTTAGAGCCTAAAGATACATAACATTTCATCAAAGGAATCAAAGCAGTTCACCGGTGTCTAAAATAACTTCAGTGCTAATAGTTGAAGCAGCAGCATATGTGTATTTGAAAAAGTATGTATTCCTTCCCCACTTCGTCCAATCCCTGTTCACTTCCAGTGAGGCCGCTTTGCTTTTCTTCCACCCCTCAGTCACTTCAGCTGGTGGCTTCTCTTTACATGGTGGATACTGGCAAAAGCCATGAGGGACTACCAGCATCGGATGTTTCCTCAATCCTCCTGGGAGGACTCTTCACAGCAGCGACCCTGATCGCTCTAGTCTCATTGAAATTCTTCCCATTTTTGTCTTCTGTGACCCGGAGCTCTTTCTCTCCTGTTCCTATTCCTGCTTTGCTGAGCATTCCTTTTTCATCTCCTCAGTTTCTTCCTCTGCTCATTTCCTAAATGTCCCTTTTCTCACCTGTGGGGTGGCATCCCTTGTTCTCCTCTTCACTTTGCAGGCTCATCCACACTATTGTTTTAATTCCCGGGTGTTTGGGCTGCTTCCAGATCCAAAGCTCCAACCTCAACTTCTTTTTTTCCCTATTTAGTTATAATATTAACAGCTAACACTTCCTGAGTGCTTAATGTATACCAGGCATGGTGTAAGCATTTACATGTATTTACTGAGTTGGTCCTATAGCTTTCTTATGAATTAAGATGACTTAGGTTTCCTTATGAGGAAACTGAGGCAGAGGTGTTAAGGGATGCACCTAGGGTCCTCCAGCTACTAAGTATGGCATGAGGACCAGAGCCAGACAGTCTTGACCTGGAGCTGGTGCCCTGACCTATTGTGTGCTCTACCTTCCCACTGGCCCTCAGGCTACATCCAGTCAATCCCCAAGCCTTGTGAGTTGTGCCTCCTTAGTATTTCTGTGCTCTGAATCCCAGCTCCAGCCCCATTACTCTTCGTTTCCTGCTATTCTGAAAACCTCCACCTGGTCTTCCCGTTTCTAGTTGTGCCTCTTGCAGGTGTTCTCCATTTCACCAGGAGTTAGGCTTGTAATAAATGATTTTGTCCATGTCGCTTCTTGGCTTTAAAATGCTTCAGTGATGCTTCAGTGTCAAAAGGTACAGATCTATGTCCTCTGTCTGGCACACACTGGCTTTTGCTCTGTGATTCCTCCCTGCTTGTCCACCCTTACCTCCCATCACTTAGCCCTTCTGAGCCACGTGGGTGTCTGCAGACTCTTGCTATTTCTTGCTTAGGAATTTGCCTGTCAGTTGAGCTTAGAGTTTGTTTGGGTTTTTTTTTTTTCCCCTTTTGTGCACTGGTTAATCTCAGTATTACTCATTTTTCAAGACCCAGCTGAGACAATATTTTATTATCTTATTTCCAAAACCTTCCCTTATTGACTCCACTCTTCATTCAATAAATATTTACTGTGCTAGACTCCAGGGATATAGGTGATCAGTAAGACAGACCTGATCCCATCCTTCAAGGCAGAGCAGGGAAGACATATAATTAAATGCAGTATCACAATCAAGTGTTTTCCTTCTATGGATGCGTGAAGGGGGTCTTGGAAGACTTCCTGAAGCAGGTGGTGGTATTCAAGCTGAAACCTGAAAGGCGGTTAGAATTAGCCGGGTATGTAGGAGGTGGCAGAGGGTGGGGAAGGAATTCCAGGGTATGAGAAGAGAATTGTGATTATGGGCCAGGGATTAGTAAGAGCTTGGCATGTTCAAACACCTGGACGCAGTGTCTGAGGCTGCAGCAGTGTGGAGGAAAGTGTGTGTGCTTGGGCTGGGTAATGTACGGTCATCAGGGAGATGCAAATTATAACTACTCTAAGATTCTGTCCCCAACCTTTTAGAATGGCTAAAATCAAAAAGACTGCCAACACCAAGAGTTGACGAAGAAGGTGCAGCAGTTGGAACTGCCCTGTTGCCAGTGGGAATGTAAAATGGTACAACTGCTCTCTGAAAGCCACTAGAGTTTTCCAGAGTTAAACATACATCATGTGGCCTAGGAGCCCCCTCCTAGGAATTTATCTAAGAGAAATGAAAACATGTTCACAAAAAGACTTGTTCACACATTTTCATAGGGAAGTTTTCCTAGTAACTTCAAACTGGAAACATTTCAAATGCCCATCAACAAGATAATAGATGAAAAACTTGTGGCATATTTGTGCAATGGAATACTCCTCAACGATGAAAAATAATGAATTACTGAGATGCATAGTAATATGTAAATACGTTCTAAATAAAAACGTATTAATATGTAATACGTTCTAAAGAACGTATAAAGCAAAAAAAAAAAAAAAAAAAAAAGCCTGATGCAGAAGAGTAAATAGTGTATGATTTTATTTTATGAAGTGTAAGAGTAGCTCAGCTTATCTATTATGATGGAAATCATGAAGTAAGAAGAATGTCTTTCTCTTTGGGGGCACTTGAGGTAGGAAACGATTGGAAAGAGGCATGAAGGAACTCTCTGAGTTAATGGAAATAGTCCATATCTTGTTTTGGTGATTACAGGGATGTAAACAGTTGTCAAAGCTGATCAGACTAAACACATGTATATTGTGTGTTGTTGTCTCAATTAAAAGTCTTTTAGAAAATACATTGCAGCCCTAAAATAATGATAGGTCTATTTATTAATATGGAAAGATAGGTTGCTCATGGTATAGTATTAAGTAAAATAAGTTGGTTAAAAACTCTACCATGACCCCTTATGCATTTATAGCAAGATATTTAGATTTTTAAATTCTATTCCTTAACCTCTTATGTATTTTCTGATTCATTTTGAATGAACATTTATTTTATTTTGGAGAATGAGAACATGAAGTAATATTTACTATACAGTGAAATATTTAAAGGATAGCCTCTTTTCTTTTCATTTTTTTAAGTTTTTATTTAAATTCCAGCAGCTAACACACAGTGTAATATTAGTTTTATGTGTACAATTTAGTGATTCAACACTTACATACAACACCCAGTGCTCATCACAAGTGCTTAATTCCCATCAACTAATTAACGTAATCCCTCACCCATCTTCTCTCTGGTAACCATCAGTTTGTTCTCTACACCCAAGAATCTGTTTCTTGGTTTGTCTCTCTCTTTTTTCCTTCTATGAGCATTTGTTTTGTTTCTTAAATTCCACATATGAGTGAAATCATACACTATTTGTCTTTCTGTGACTAATTTCACTTAGAATGATACTCTCTAGCTCTATCCACGTTGTTGCAAATGGCAAGATTTCATTCTTTTTATACCACTTCTTCTTTATCCACTTACCAGTCTATGGACATTTGGGCTTTTCCCATAAATGGCTATTGTTGATAATGCTGCTATAAACATCGGGGTCCATGTATCCCTTCGGATTAGTATTTTTGTATCCTTTGGGTAAAAATACTTAGTCGTGTAATTGCTGGGTCATAGGGTAGTTCTATTTTTAATTTTTTCAGGAACTTCCATACTATTTTCCACAGTGGCTACACCAGTTTGCATACAGAACATCCTCTTATTAAAACTTTACAGAAATGATTAATTGAGCCATCTAATATGGGAAATATTCTTAAATAAAATTTTAGGACCATCTTATGCTATGGCTGTGTTAGTTTTCAATGCTTAGGAGAAATCAGAGTATCACATTTATAGTTTAGAAAAATTTTTCATTAATGTTTTAATGTAAGTCCAAGTATATGCAGGGTACATAGTGAAGGGTAAGAGATAAACCACCCCTGTCTCCATGTCATCTAGTTCTTCCCACGGGACACAGCTGCTGTGAACAAACTTATTTTCTAGATATACAGGAAAATATATGTAATATATACATATGTACAAAGACATATGCATGTGTATTATGCAAATGGCAGCATGCTGTGCACATTGTACCGATTTTTTTAGGAGTTTTTTTTTTAAATTGTGGTAAAATATTCATAACATAAAATTTACCACTTTAGTGATTTTATGTGTACCATTTGGTAGCATTAGGTCCATTCACATTGCTGTGCAGCCATAACTTTCCTCTGTCTCTAGAACTTTTTCATCATCTCAAACTGTAACTGCGTACCTGTTAAGAACTTGCCATTCACCTTCACCTCAGCCCCTGGCAATCACCATTCTATTTTCTGTTTCGAGAAGTTTGCCTACTTCAGGTACCTCATAAGTGGAATCATATAGTATGTGTCTCATTGTGTCTGGCTTTGCTTCACTCTGCATAAAGTCTTCAAGGTTCACCCATATTGAAATGTGTCAGAATTCCCTTCCTTTTTAAGGCTGAATCAGGATAATTCATTGCATGATTTACCACATTTTGTTTATCTATTCATCCATCAAAGGACATTTGGGTAGTTTCTTTCTGTTCTTTTCTTTTTTCTTTTTTTAAGTTTATCTTGTTTTGAGAGAGAGAGAGGGATAGAGTGAATCCCAAGCAGGCTCTGCACTAATAGCACAGAGCCCAGCGCGGGGCTGGAACTTAGGAACCATGAGATCATGACCTGAGCCACTAGGAGTCAGATGCTTAACTGACTGAGCCACCCAGGCACCCCTGGGTTATTTCTACCTTTTGGCTCTTGTGAATAATACTGCTATGAGCATAGGTATACAAATATCTGTTCAGGTCCCTGCTTTTAATTCTTTTGTGTATCTGTCCAGCAGTGGAATTACTGGATCATGTAGTAATCCTATGTTTAAATAGGACATACAGGACCCCCATGTTGTTTCCCACAGCAATTGCACCATTTTACATTGCTACCCATAATGTACAAGGTTTCCAGTTACTTTGCATCCTCATCAGAATCTATTTGCTGTGGGTTTTTTTTTATTTGTTTTGTTTCTATTTTTAATTTCCATACTAATGTGTATTGTACCATGCTTTTTAAAAAAAAAATTATGAATATAATTTATTGTCAGATTGGCTTACAAACAACACCTGGTGCTCATCTCAACAAGTGCCCTCCTCAATGCCCAGCACCCATTTTCCCTCTCCCCCGCCCCGCATCCACCCTCAGTTTGTTCTCTGTATTTAGGAGTCTCTTGTGGTTTGCCTCCCTCCCTCTCTGTTTGTAACTATTTTCCCCTTCCTCTTTCCTGATGGTCTTCTGTTGAGTTTCTCAAGATCCACATATGAGTGAAAACATATGAAATCTGTCCTTCTCTGACTTATTTCACTTAGCATAATGATACCTTCCAGTTCCATCCACACTGGTGCAAATGGCATGATTTCATTCTTTCTCATTGCCAAGCAGTATTCCATTTTATGCATAAACCACGTCTTCTTTATCTATTCATCAGTTGATGGACATTTAGGCTCTTTCCATAATTTGGCTATTGTTGAAAGTGCTGCTGTAAACATTGGGGTACAAGTGCCCCTGTGCATCCGCACTCCTGTATCCCCCTTGGGTAAATTCCTAGCAATGCTATTGCTGGGTCATAGGGTAGATCTATTTTTAATTTTTTGAGGAACCTCCACACTGTTTTCCAGAGTAGCTGCATCAGTTTGTATTCCCACCAACAGTTCAAGAGGGTTCCCATTTCTCCACATCCTTGCCAGCATCTATAGTCCCCTGATTTGTTCATTTTAACTGCTCTGACTGGTATGAGGTGGTATCTCAGTTTGGCTTTGATTTATATTTCCCTAATGATGAGTGATGTCGAGCATCTTTTTATGTATCTGTTGGCCATCTGGATGTCTTCTTTGGAAAAATGTCTATTTATGTCT
Source organism: Panthera tigris (assembly GCF_018350195.1). NCBI lineage: Eukaryota > Metazoa > Chordata > Mammalia > Carnivora > Felidae > Panthera > Panthera tigris. Next base: position 168,876,667 of record NC_056660.1, read on the forward strand.
TCTGCCCATTTCTTCACTGGGTTATTTGTTTTTTGGGTGTTGAGTTTGGTAAGTTCCTTATAGATTTTGGATACTAGCCCTTTATCCGATATGTCATTTGCAAATATCTTTTCCCATTCCGTTGGTTGCCTTTCAGTTTTGTTGTTTGTTTCCTTTGCAGTGAAGAAACTTTTTATCTTGATGAGGCCCCAGTAGTTCACTTTTGCTTTTAATTCTCTTGCCTTTGGAGATGTGTCGAGTAAGAAATTGCTGTGGTTGAGGTCAAAGAGGTTGTTGCCTGCTTTCTTCTGTAGGATTTTGATGATTTCCTGTCTCACATTTAGGTCTTTCATCCATTTTTAGTTTATTTTTGTGTATGTACCATGCCTTTTAACCTTAATATCTTGGAGAACCTTCCAGGAGAGAAGAGCCCACCCTCCCCCCTCTTTTTTTATGTTTGTTTATTAAAAATTTTTCTTAATGTTTATTTATTTCTGAGAGAGAGAGACAAAATATGACTGGGGGAGAAACAGAGAGAGAGGGAGACACAGAATCCGAAGCAGGATCCAGGCTCTGAGCTGTCAGCACAGAGCCCATCGTGGAGCTTAAACTCATGAACTGCGAGATCATGACCTGAGATAAAGTCAGATGCTTAACTGACTGAGCCACCTAGGTGCTTCTGAAGAGCTCCTTTTTTAAAGATGGTATAAAAATCTATATTATCAGTGGACCTTAATTTATTTAACTCTTTGCAATGGATGCCCATGTAGTTTTATTTCTGGTCTTTTGTGAATGCATGGAAGGTATCTTCATATGTAGTGTACATAATGCTTTTGTTTATTTTTATACTTTAAAATACTTCTTGACTTTTTTAATGAATATGTACAGAAGTATATATGCATTTTAAAATTTGATAGTTATTGCCAGCAATATGTGACAATACCTGTGTCCATACATCCTTGATGTCATAGTGTGACGTCACACACAACATTTTGATGTTTCCAGTGTGATGAGTAAACGTGGCATCTCATTGAAGTTGTAATTTGCACTTCCTTCTGAGTGAGACTAAATTTCTTTTCAGTTTGGGGAGCCAAGAATTTCTGAAATAAATGCTTTACACTCTTTGTTCACTTGTCTTATGAGGTCTTGGTACCCTTTTCTAAAAGAAACCCTGAGTAGTAAATATTGACCAAACCGGAGGAGACTCCTGCCTTCATGCAGCCTACAGTCTGTTGAGGGAGAAAGACAGTAAACAGACAGTGTGTAATTAGGTTTTGTGATAAATGCTATGAAAGAAATTTTAGGGTTTTCATGAAAGATAACAATTTAGGTGGGATGGGATATGGTGGCTACAACGGGCTCCCAGTGGATCTGTAAGAGCCAGTGAGGTAGATGGTTTCTGGGGGGAGGTGGTATTATTCCAGGAAGAAAGATTGCACGGACAGTGAACTAAAAGGAGGAGTATGGCTGGAATGAAGTGAGGAAGAAATGATGGGAGATAACTCATTTGCCATTTGTGCCTCGTGTACTAAATCTTTAAAGACAGGCATCAACAATATTGACAAGTATATGACGAATTTCCCCAATTATTCCTATATGAGGAATCTTAAAACAGATATTACTTTTCTTATTAGGTACTTCCCATGAAAGGCATACGAATCAAGCAAATGATAAGCAAATGTTTTTAGGGTATTAATTGATTCATCGGGAGCCTCCATCTTTTTGAATTTTCCAGTTAACTAAATTTTTATTTAAGAATGAATCCCTGTACATCATCTTGTATTATTTCATATTTCCCCAGATGTATGATTACAAAGTCAACTCGTTTTCTCATGTGAAATTAATTTGTGATTCTTTGAAGCTTGCTAAATGGTGCATTTTTTACTACTAAGTTATCTGTAACAATTTCCCCATTAGGGAAAAAAGCTCTTTGAGTCTATCCTTCTGTGTGTGACCAAATTCCAAATGTGTGATATGTCTACATAGGGAAAAAGTGACACTCAGAGAAAATTATTTGCAGCTTCATGTGCTTGGCAAGTACATTCTTAAGTTAAATTCTACATCTTAGGCAAAGTGAGCCTAATTTTGATCAGTTATTTAGTTAAGCTTTTTATACCAAATTCCTAAGCATTGAAATGATAGAAACATAGAAATGTGTGATGCCGTTACCAGTAGTTACAAGTCAGCCATTTAAAAGAGTGAAACAGGAGTGTTTTGATTTTGAAAGTTAATTTTGAAAGTTAGTGCCTGGTTTCCTGTTTTCTAGATTTGCTGTGCATATATATTTTCTTTCCTTCCCTTTTCCTGTCTTTTCACTTTTGCTTCTAGATCTCATGTTTATTAGGAAGTATGAGGAAAAATTGTACACGTAAAAAACTTGCCAAAAGCCAGTTTCTTGGCAGAAACTAAGCAATAGATCCTATGGAGGGAGCATGTCTTTTTTGATTTTGTATTCTCCTAGTGCAGAGAAATAGCTCAGGTGATGCTTGTTGAATATGGAGTACATGGAAATTGGAAGCACCTGTATTTTTTCTAAGTAACTTTTTCTGTAGTTATAGGTATTTCCTGTTATGTGATTAAAAAAATTATTAAAGTCTCAAATGTACAGTTGCGGTCCATCTTAATTTTATTTGCATTATGTTGCTAACAGTGGCAGTTTTAAATATGGCACTTTTTTGTAGGCTAACATAGCTTTCCTGTTATTTTCCTGTTAATTGCTTATATACATTGGGGGGGGGGGGCTGTGTGGCTCAGTCGGTTAAGCATCAACTCTTGGTTTTGGCTCAGGTCATGATCTCTTGGTTTGTGGGTTCTAGCCACACGATTTAAATTTTTATAAATAAAACTATGTCCCATTCTTTTCCACTTATTTAATCTGCTATTTTAATAGTATAAATATTTTATTTTTTTAATGTTTATTTATTTTGAGAGTGAGAGAGAGTGCGAGTATGAGCAGGGGAGAGGTGGAGGGAGAGAGAAGATCCCAAGCAGGCTGCACACTCAGCACAGAGCCTGACGCGGAGCTTGATCTCACAAACTGAATCATGAGATCATGACCTGCACCAAAGTCAAGAATGGGACGCTTAACTGACTGAGCCACAGTCGTCCCAATGGTATAAATACCGTAAAAATAGATTTCATAGCTTTATAGTCTGACCCACCAAAGTGTCTATTTTTGAGTAAGCCACAGTTACATGATAGCTTTTTAACTATAAAAATGGCTTTTATCAAGTAGAATGGCAGGTTTTACTTCATCACTGTTTTCTAGAATGTTTCAGATTCTTTTTATCTTTAACATTTCTTATTGCCTCTCTTTTTTTTCCCCCTTCTGTTTGGTCCTTGACTCTCCTTTTGATTGTTTCTCCTGACTTCCTATCCTTCTCTGTTTCCTCTTTGTTTTAATCCCCTCAAGCTTAATTTTTATATCGGCCTCTTTTCCTTAACTTTTCTTTTACAGTTAGCTCCTTTTAGATGTCTCACTGTCATATCAAACAGCCTTATCCAAATTTACGTTTATGATCACAAAGTGACCTCTCTTCTCAACTGCACTGTGTGTTTAACACTGCCCCACCATTAGACACCAGGAATTAACAGTCCCAAGCCATGTGGGCTGTAATCCTTTCTTCTATCACCCCTGATTTCCTAATTCCCACTGATTTTTCATGAAAATGCCTCCTGTCTCTCTCCTCTTCCATATTTCCTACCACTTTCTAGGTTGTACCACCTCATACCTCATATTATTCCGAGACTCCTTTCCACCTGGCCCTGTGCTGACCGGTTTATTTTGTGTATGTCTCCGAGCTTCATCTAATGTAAAATTCTCTGTAAAAAGCTGAGCTGAGAATCTCATTACACATCCCTCTTACATCTCACAACTATCAGAGTGCCTATTTATGTGCCAAACATGCTTCTCAGGGCTGGGCGTGGAAAAGTGAACAAAACAGCATATCCTGGTTCATGCTCTCTGGGAGCCTATGTTGTGTTCTGATGGTGGGTGGGGCTGAGGAGGGAGAGAGAGAAGACATGGAAATGAACAAGGTAATTCTGGTGTGTGATGGAGTGTGGTGGTATGGTGGGAGTATTTTTAGATTAGGTGCTCAGGCTGACTTCTTTGGGTAGGTTTTATTTGAACAGAGACATGAGGACCACTGGGACCAGTCAGGTTGGGAAAAATAGGAGAGAAGAAAATAAGTAGGTGAGAATATTCTGGAAAACATTTTAATGCATGGGAGGCTTTCCATGCCTTCCCAGAATGAAGTGACAAGACAGTCTTGTCTTGTTACACAAGGTAACCGTTGTGTTCAGGGGTGCCTGGGAGGCTCAGTCGGTTAAGTGTCTGACTTGGCTCAGGTCATGATCTCATGGTTCGTGGGTTCAAGCCCCACATCAGGCTCTGTGCTGACCGCTCAGAGCTTGGAGCCTGCTTCGAATTCTGTGTCTCCTCCTCTCTCTGCCCCTCCCCTGCTCATGCTCTGTGTCTCTCTCTCAAAAATAAACATTAAAAAAAAAAAAGTAACCGTTGTGTTACCTTTCATACATGATTAATACATGATCATAGTAGCATCTGGGCATCATGGGGAGGGGAAAGAGATAGATTGTTTACAAAGAGACCTGAGAAACTACTTGCTGTATATAGTAGGTGTGATTCTTTGCTCAGTTTGCTGTTTCTTGGAGCCCATTCATGCCTATGGGACAGGAATTACGTAGCAAAATAAAACTGATATAGATGAAAAATTCCATCATTGGAGTGATTTTTTTTTTTTTTCATTTTAACTTTTAGTTTTTTTAATCTGTAATTTCTCTTCTCTGTTCAGAAGCAGCAAAGACTTTGTTTGGCCAATTTATTTCTGAAATTTTCCAGAAGATCTGTTTACTGGAATACTGAGATAAGGAGTCACACTTCTATATTTGATGGCCAGAGATTAAATCCCAAATCTGTCCAGACATCTCAGGCTTCCAAGTACTGGCCATAAGATGTAAGAGTCTGGGTCTGGGCCAGAGCCTCCAGAGTGTGGCTAAATCGGGCAGTCGCCAGGAAGATAAGAAAGAGAACTGACTGGAAGTAGTTTGACAGTAAAAGCAGGTCAGAAGAGCCTTGGATTTAGTTGTATTCATAAAGAAATGCTTTTTTTTTTTTTTTTTTTTTTTTTTAAATTTCCAGCTTCTGTACCATAAGTTCTTGATTTGGGCCTATGAGAATCCGAGGTTTGACTGGACATTTGGTTTTTTTTTAGACACTCTTAATGAGCTATCACAGTCTCTATGTGAATTGTTAGTTGGTGATTCCCATGGCAATACAGATTAACCTTTATGCAAGGAATTATTCATTCATTCTAATTATTTTATGATTTTTAAAAAATACTTATTTTTGACAGAGAGCTTGAGTGGGGGGGGTGCAGAGAGAGAGGGAGACAGAGGATCTGAAGCAGGCTCCTTACTGACAGCAGAGAGCCTGATGTGGGGCTTGAATTCATGAGCTGTGAGATCACCGCCTGAGCTGTAGTTGGACACTTAATCGACTGAGCCACCAAGTCGCCCCCATTCATTCCGTTTTAAAAAGTGTGTCCATTATGCACTCTGTCACTGATTATACGATTACGCATATGTTTGAATAAATCAGATGTTGTGTTAATGCTGTGGATTCTGTTATAGGCTTTATAGGAAAATGTTAATCTTTTATGTCTGGTCTGCTTCAACTAAATTTGGCTTGGTACTTGACTGTTAGTGGTAGGTATCCAGTGATGTGTATGCTTATTAAAGCTGCTGCTTTTTTCTGAAATTTTACACTATTTTTCAAACCATCGTGCTGTAGACTGACAAGTCTGTGACATTTAAGGTGTTTGCTTAAATTCTTGACTTGTGTACTTCTTCAGGTACTTCTTCAAATTTTTAGTCATTTATCATTTTTTTCCTTGGAGGAAGCTATCATCTTGTAACAATTCAGTTGCTCTAGGGCTGGGAATCTAGTTACCTTGTATGGCATTATGGCAAAGGAGTACCCAATGGACGGATAATGGTAATGTTAGAGCTTTTCACTCAATAATGTAAAATAAACTATACAGATAACATTTTAGCTGAATTTGGAGCAAAGTGCTTAATAATGTTTTCTATATTCCCAGAAGCATGTGATATTTACTAGCTTTACCTTTATTATTATTACTTTTGTGTAGTTTGCATGATTAACTTACCAGTGTCAGAAAGACTAAAATAAATATTGATTTTTTTCAATATAGGTGTATTGAAACAAATGTAGTGCTTAAAATGACAGTCCTTCAATAAACCCTCATTCGGCATATACCACAAGTAAAGCGCTTTGCTAGGTGCTTTGCAAGATTCAGAAATAAGTCAGATGTGTTTCCGTCAGGATCTTTGAAGTTGTCTTGGAGATTATAACTTTATGAAAAGGAACTTCCAAAGTGACCTACAGTGGCTTTGCCTAGGGTGGAAGTGGTGGGGGGGAGTGTCACCACAGACACTTTACTAAGAATGTTTTATCACCAGGGTCACAAATTTGAAATTTATTCCCTGGTTTAAAAAACTTTTTTTAATAACTAATATAAATACTGGTTATACTTAAGGGCTGTCCCTAATGTTTATGCTGTTTTAAATCTTTTATTTGAACTTTTCTTGTGTGTTATTGTAAACTCCTATATTACTTTCTCTCCAGTTTGCTACAAAACGGTCAGTTTGAAATTGTGACAGGTGGCTGGGTTATGCCTGATGAAGCTGCTCCACATTATTTTGCCTTAATTGACCAACTAATTGAAGGACATCAGTGGCTGGAAAAAAATCTAGGTATGTATTAATGTCTTTCTCCTTCATTTGGACAACTTTGGGCAGTTAATTTGGGGGAACATAAGATGAGGCTTTATTTTATTTTTTTTTAAATAACCAGTTTTCCCAGTATTTTTTATCCCTCATCAATTTATGATGTTTATTTGATCATAAGCTAAGTTACATAAATGTAATATGGTCACTTTTACAGTCATCTACTTTGTAATCTATTATTTTATGTATTATTCTTATTAATTTTAGAGTAGTTTTTTTTCTAATAATATCCCACTGGGGTTTTAGTTTTATATTAGTTATAACTATTAGTTAGAAGAGGCAAAAGTCTAATTTACTTGCCTAAGAAAAACAAAAGAAGAATGAAAAGAAGGTATTCGTTTTGTCCCTGAGAATTACAGAGATATATATGGTAACTTCAGGTATGGTTGGATCCAGGGGACTCGAATTTTGTTGTCTAGGCACTGTCTCTTTTGGTTCTGTTTATTTTTTCATGGCTTTCATCTTCTCATGGCTCTCTCCACATGGTGAGTAAGATGGCCATAGGCAACTAGGACTCTCATCTTCCTAGTTGAACCAGGAGAAGTTTTCCTTAACAGCTTAACTAATTGGCTCACTTTGGATTAAGTGCATAACCCTGAGCCAGTTTCTGTGGCTAGAGGTATAGGAGCTGAAATCACCAAGGCCTAGTCACCTCTTGGAAATGGTCATGGGGCGGAGGGGTTTGTTGAAGGCAGGGTAAGCCTCACCTGAACCATGTGAATGGGTCGTCCATGAAAGAAGAATCCTGTTACTACTGGAAGAGGATGCTGCACTGATAAAATCAGATGTTCACTATAACTTGTTATGTGTTAATAATTGGTAAATCTAGTTGGAAACTTTATCGGAGTTCTTCATATGATTCCTACACCTTTTCTCAAGTTTGAATTCTTCCAAAATAAAAATAAAGAATGAATGGGGGTAGCAGGGGTTTTAGCTGAATAGTGTGTTGTTTGGAAATACCACATTTGTTTCTCCATTTTTCAGTTGATGGACATTTAGATTATTCCCCTTTTGGCTGCTGTGAATAATGCTGCTATACACACTTGTGTAAGTTTTTGTGAGGACATATGTTTTCATTTCTTTGGGGTACATACCTAGGAACGGAAGTGCTGGGTCATTGGGCAGCATGCTGTGTTAAGCGTTTTGAGGAGCTGCCTAATTGTTTCCAAAATGACTGCACCCTTCTACGTTCTCACCAGCAGTGTAGGAGGGTTCTAATTTCTCCACATCTGCAGCAGCATTTGTTACTGTCTTTTTTATTTTAGCCATGCTAGTGAGTGTGAAATGGTACCTCATTATGGCTTTGATTTGCATTTCCCTAAAGACTATGATGTTAAGCATTTTTTCACGTGTGTATTGGCTGTTTGTATATCTTGTTTGGAAAATTGTCTATTCAAATTATTTGCTATTTTTACAATTGGGTTCTTTGTCTTTTTATTGTTGACTTGTAAGTGTTCTTTATATATTCTTCATACAAGTTTCTTGTCAGACAATGATTTGCAAATATTTTTTTTCCATTCTGTGGGTTTTCAGTTTCATGAAGATGTCCTTTTTTTTTTATTTTTTCTTAATATTTTTAAAATATTTATTTATTTTTAAGAGAGAGAGAGGGAAACAGAGTGTGAGTGTGTGTGGGGGGGCGATGCACAGAGAGAGAGGGAGACACAGAATCTGAAGCAGGCTCCAGGCTCTGAGCTGTCCGTACAGAGCCCAACACAAGGCGCGAACTCACGAACCGTGAGATCATGACCTGAGCTGAAGTCAGTTGCTTAACCGACTGAGCCACCCAGGTGCCCCATGAAGGTGTCTTTTGATGCACAAAAGTTTTGATTTTGATGAAGTCCAGTTTATTTTTTCTTTTGTCACTTGTGTTTTGATGTCATAACCAAGAAGTCATTATCTAACCCACGATCATGAACTCTGTAGTTTTTTTCTTAGAAATTTTATGGTTTTAGCTCTTAAATTTAGGTAATGAATACATTTGAGAATATGAAGTTTCTTCTGGTGGGCTTTGGCTGCATCTTGTAAATTCATGTTCTGTTTTGTTTTCTAAACAGTTTGGAACAACATGTTATTTTGGATACTTTATTTTTATATTCGGCCATGGAATGCTTTTTTAAATTGTTTAGGTTTTTGTTGTTAATTTCTGCTTTTATGAACTTTATTACACTAATATCATTAGAAACTTTTTTTTAAGTTTGAGTTTTTCAGATTGTCTTTTGCCCAAAATACCCATTTTTATAACTGTTCCCTGACTTGTCTTATGTTTTAATACTAAATGTACTTGAAATAATCCAGTTTTATTAATTATATTATTCATATTACTCAGGTTCTAATTTTTAAGTCTATTAGGTTTGCCAGAAATTGAGTGGTGTACTTATTCTTTTTAATGTTGCTTTCCTGTTATTTTTCCTAACAGTTTTTACTTTTATATATTTTGACAATCTTAATCTTACTTTAATAGCACAAAATCTTTTTCATGAAAGGAGGTGAGAGCTAGGCAGAGACCTATAAAGGATGCCAGTACTGTGCTAGGTTTTCCTTGGTACAGCACATATTTTTTTAGGAGGAGTTAAGGAGCAAATTGAGGTAAAAGTGTAGCATAAAACAAATCCAAACTTTTATAAAGAGGTCATGTTTGCCCTCTTGTGCAGGCTCACACACATGTGTGTGTTATAAAGCCATAAGTTAGTACTGATACCTCATGTTTCAGTTCAGGATCACAAAGTACATCCTGCTCTCCCACATTTACATATTCTGTAGTTGCTTTTCTTAACAGTGTGAAACTTGGCTCCCTTGTCTCAATTTGCTCAATCTCAGAATGCATGAAAAGCAGCTCCAGAATTTGTTAAACCCATACCACCATAAAAAACCCAAAAATACTAAATAGGGTTCAGGATTTCTTTACAATTTTTAGAGGTAAATTACATATGTGAAATGCAAAAATACGTGGGCAGTTCTTTGAGTTTTGACAGATGCTCTTGGCCCTCTGAGAGTTCTGACTTTTTCTTATCAGTCTCTTTTGCCAGTTTCTCATCTCTGTTCATCTTCAGGATTGTTCTCCAGAGTTCTTCCCTCTCCTCTCTTTTCTGCTACTCTGTGTTATACCTATTTGCATGATAACTTTGTGCTCTTAGGATCAGGATTAACTCCTGTTTTAACCCTAGAACCTCTCATACCCTTAGGTTTATGGAAGGTGCTAAACTGGTGTTTGAGTAAAAAAAAAAAAAAAATGCACAAGGTAATACTACTTATGTAGATTTATATAGGTTGTATGTAGAAGTTTTCTTTGAGTGTACTGAATAAATAAAAGATGAGGTTTGTATAATGCCAGGTAAATAATCATATTTCATTAATCCAGTCTTTACATTTATTATGTTTATTTTTTACATTGTATCCTTGGAGAAATCGAGGTATATCTTTAGTCAATAGCTCTTATAATTGATGTGAGTCAATTGTGAAAAATTCCATTGATCCTTTCTAGGTGGAGAGAAAGCACCAGCATCAAAATGTCTTAAGATTTAACGAAATACGGAACAGTTATTTGGGCCAGTTCTGCCACTGCATAATAAGATGATACAGAACTGTTGTGAAGTATGAAAGATGGCCTACAAATTCCTTAACTTGGGATTGAGGAGTACAAGTTGAAATGAGTTAGCGTACTTTTCTTTATTCTGTAACATCAAGTTGCTGGGTTGTCCAACTCAAAGCAAAACAAGACTGTGAGGTCTTAGAGGGCAGGGCAGGGGTTAGGTCCTGTTTGTTTCTCCAGCTTCCCTGCATGGCAGTAGCTTGCTAATACCTATTAAAGATGGCAGAGTGCTTCTTTCAGCTCGTTGATTAACCTACTGTGCGATTCCCCTGCCTGGGAGGACATGACAGGGCCAGGATCCTTTCCTCTGGGAGCCCTGCTGGGAGTGTTTGCTAAAGGGGAATGAATGCTGGGCAGATCGTTTGTCCTCAGACCTGGAATACCACAAAACTCTGATGGCTCTGACGGTAATGTGACTTCTTTTCATGTCATTGTCAATTAAAAAAATAACACTTATTTTCTTTATCAACAGGAGTGAAACCTCGGTCTGGTTGGTCTATTGATCCTTTTGGACATTCCCCAACAATGGCTTATCTTCTTAAACGGGCTGGATTTTCTCACATGCTTATTCAGAGAGTTCATTATGCAGTTAAAAAACATTTTGCATTGCATAAAACGCTGGAATTTTTTTGGAGACAGAATTGGGGTATGTAGGGTTTGATGAACGTGGAAGGTCTCCCTTGACCTAGATGTTATTTCATAAGGGTTATGAACTCAGGCTGTTACAGGTTTTATTCAGAGTGTCAGTCTTGAAAATTAGGTTGCTTAAAGACACAGATTCTTAGAATTTATTCCCCAGAGTTTTTGTGTTAAGACTCTTTTAAGCAATGATGAAGATATTTATCTATAGAACATTGTGGATTCTTTTTTACGCCTAAAGGAAGTAAATAAATGTAAGGAATTAGTCTTTTGTAAGTGCTTTTTTTTTTCTGTTTTAAAAAGAACCTGTTTTATACAAAGTTGAACATGTGTTATATCTTATATCCAGTCATTTATTTCATGTTCAGCCTCTGTTTCTTTCTTCTGTCTTTCCTGTCTCTGCATCTAGTAAGAATTGCCTTTTAAAACCTTAATCCTGCCCTCCTAGAACAGCCTTCCTGTTATCTGTACTGCTGTTCTCACATTGTATTCTGTGGGTGCACAGGTGTTCCAAGGTCAGACTTTCGCAGCTCTTGGCTGGGGGTGGGGGGTTGAGGAGAAGACAAGATTTAGGCTTCTTAAGATGTTTTTGCCTTTCCCAACACCCATTTAATTCAGAATACTTTATTATTTCTTCTTTATTGAGTTTTTATTATGGGCCATGCATTGTATTGTATGCTTTATATCCACTCTCTCACTGAATCTTTATCCTTTAAATTCAGTTCTCTTATAATTCCTTTTAAATGGTGAAGGAATGGATGCTAGGAACGTGAAGCCATTTGCCAGAAGTCATAAGGGCAAGTAGGTGCAGAGGTGAGGTTTGAATCTGTCTTTGTGTAGTTCACAAACCCAGGCTTTTACCTCTCTGGTATTCACTGCCATCCTGATGCTGAGTTTTCCTTAAGATTTCATCTGCAAAAAGGATTTTGTTGCTAAAACAATGTTCAGAAATTACTGTATTACATCATATTTTCTTTCCTGTGTAATTTAGCTCTCTCCCGAGTGTTCTCAAAAAATCATTTGTAAATCTAGGCAGTAACTCCCTTATATGTACTGCTGTTTTTTTCAGTAAGGAAAGAAATTAACTGCATCATTTTTTATTCTGGAAAATAAAAACCTGGAGGGAAAACAAGAACTTGTAGGGGGTTGTATCCTGTATAGTTGGATCAAGTGCAAAGGAGCATATTAATTTAAAAAAAAAAAAGATTGTTAATTTGAAAAGGCCCTACTTAAACAGTCGCCTATATTCAAATTGTCCATAAATATCAATCAGCAAGAAATTACTAAGTACTTTTATGTACTTAATACCATGCTTGGAAAAAACACAGAAAACTCCCTTGCCTATAAGGAAATTACAGTCTTAATTTGATAAAAGACAACATCAAATGCAGCAGATAAACTGCAATGTGAAAATGAGTTGCTGAATAGTATGGGGTGAGGTGAAGCAGTGGGATGTGGAGTGTGTCTTCGATCTATAGGAAGAAGGAAGAGAAGGTGCCATCAGTGTCTGAGGTTGTGACAGCCTCTGTGTTGAGAGCAGGTATTAGTGACCAGCATCCATGATGTCATGCTGGAATCTGATTCAGCGAAACAACTTACAGCACAGAAAAGTACAGATTATAATAGCTTTGAAATTTGGGAGAGAGCTGGTAATTACTTTAGCTAAATGGAGTATGAGATAGAATCGGAGTATTGTAGGCTCACCAGATAGATTTGAAGATGTTACTTCAAAATTATGTTGGAATTCAGTTGAGCTTCTTTGTGTGTTCTGGTTCTTAATGAAGCAGGTATTTTCATTTTTTAAAATGTGCATGTTGCTTTTAATTTTTTATTTGTTGTAACTGTCTTTATTATGAAAGCAGTACATACCCATTGCTGAAAAGTAGAAATCCATACTTCAGTAAAGGCGGGGAGGTACTTCTAGGTCAGGAGTTTATAAAGATAACCATTTTTAACTCCTGGTTAAATCCTGCACTCACTGGGTGGTAGGCTTCTGACCTCTCAAGGGCAGTGGTAAGACTTCGTGGCATTGAGGTTTTAAATAAAAGCAATTCTGCATCAGGAACTAGTGTTTGCTTTCTATATATATACATATATACATATATACATATACACATATATATGTATATATGTATATATATGTGTGTATATATGTGTATATGTATGTATATATATGCATGTATATACACGTATATATATATTGTTTGTTTGCTTTATTTTTATTCTTGGTGGTTTTTTGTTTTTTTGTTTTGTTTTGAAAATTACTTTTACTTGTCCTGTGCTGCCTTCTTGGTGAAGAGTACCATTGGCTCTTTATTGGTGAGCATCTGGGAGAGTCTGAACTCTTCTGGTGGCACTTCCTTCTCCTCACAGCAAGAAGTCGATAGGAATTTACCCAGTATTCTCACAAGCCTCCCTACTTTTCCTTTTCTCCTTTTATTCTCTTCATCTCTTCTTACCCTTCTTCTGTGGCTAATGTAATGGTCTTTCTCAGTGTCTCCCATTACTGATGTGGGTGGGCAGGAGCTGGCAGCCAGGGATGGACATGGCCATAATTTTGGATGAGCCAGTCACAACTTTGGCTTTGGCTTTGGTTTGGTTTGTATCTTCCTAGGTCAGTGGATGCTGGTTAATGATGGGTCTCTGCCAAATTTAGATAGAGGAGGTAGAGACTGGGGTGTGAGTCTCACCCTTCAGCCTGGTGGTTGTTAAATGTCATGGAAGCTTATGTACGGGTAGTTTAATAGGTTGTGGATTAGGGTCGAACTTGCATTACGTATGTAGAAAGTACTGGCATTTTGAACAGTTACAGGAAAACAGAATTTATAAATTCAGGTTTGTCTGTTGGCTCTTTATTTTAGATCTGGGATCTGGCACAGATATTTTTTGCCACATGATGCCCTTCTACAGCTATGACATCCCTCATACGTGCGGACCTGATCCTAAAATATGCTGCCAGTTTGATTTTAAACGGCTTCCTGGAGGCAGATTTGGTTGTCCCTGGGGAGTCCCCCCAGAAACAATACATCCTGGAAATGTCCAAAAGAGGTATGAAAATGTGCATTTCATAAGACACCATCGAACAAAGTAGCAACTCAGCTGCTCATTGCTAAAGGGTTCAGTAGCCAGCATTATCCATGTTCAAGGTATTCATTCAAACCAGATTTCAAGCGACTTAAAAATGCCAGAGCTTTGTGCCTTTTATGTGTTAAAATTTAATGGAAAATGAACAATAGGTGATCAATGTACAATGGAGAACCTATAATACTCTGTTATTACCATCTCCTTTGCCCTTATTATAAAAACTGTCTACTATGTTTGATTGATTTCATATACTTTTGTTGATAATAAAACTTCTGGTCTCTATTGTATAAATTGGTAAGAAAAGCAACCCAACTGCAAAAACACATTTATTGAAATGGAACACATAAAGAGTGTAATTATCTGTTCCTTTAATAACAATTTCAATAATAGTAAATGCTGCCCAGCTCTGATGAATACACTCTTTCAATCTTTCTGACATTTTTGGCTTATAGAAAATTTTAATTAGGAATATTTATACTTAAACATATTTATCTAAATAAAAATCAAAGGAATGAATCACTTTTTTAAGAAGAAAATTACTCTAATGATAGAAGCATCTCATTCTATCTAGTTACCTATACTTCTAATTTGGGTGCTTATGAAGCTTAATTTCTTCACTTAAAAATTATTGCCATACAATGCATTTAAATAAAACATTGTGTGGGGCACCTGGGTGGCTCAGTCAGTTAGGCGTCCAACTTCAGCTCACGTCATGATCTCACAGTCTGTGAGTTTGAGCCCCGCGTCGGGCTCTGTGCTGACAGCTCAGAGCCTGGAGCTGCTTCAGATTCTGTGTGTCTCTCTCTCTGCCCCTCCCCTGCTTGCGCTCTGTCTCTATCTCAAAAATAAATAAAAACATTTTTAAAAATTAAAAAATAAATAAATAAAACATTGTGTTATAATATAGAGGTGCCTGGGTGGCCCAGTCGGTTAAGCATCTGACTTCTGCTCAGGTCATGATCTCACGGTTCATGGGTTCAAGCCCCATGTCAGGCTCTGTGCTGACAGCTCAGAGCCTAGATCCTGCTTCAGATTGTTTCTCCTCTCTCTCTCTCTCTCTCTCTCTCTCTCTCTCTCTCTTTCTCTCTCTCTTTCTCTTTGCCCCTCCTCCAGTTGTGTTCGGTCTCTTTCTCTCAAAAAGAGTAAAAAACATTAAAAAAAACATTGTGTTTTAATGTAAACTACTCATGTATGCCAGAAAAGTAAAATAGGCTTTTATTTTATTTTTTTGATCCATCATGTTATTTATTATGCAAATGAGGAAATTTTCGAGAGTGAGATGGGAAACTATAAACAGTTAAACTATGATGACAGCCATAAACTCTACAAACCAGAACATTCTTTAACTGTAGTTTTAAGACCCTAGTATTTCAGGTTTCCACAAACCTACTCTGCCTAGGTTCTTGTACATGTCGTCCTTAAAAAATTTTTCAGTAACATGACGGTAACACAAGTGTAGACATATTTTTAAACTCATCAAATTGTAATACATGGATTATATAACAATAATTACGTGCAGTTTTTTTTGCCAGTCATAAGTTTGATGGTTTCAGGGAACTCCATGCTAGCGCAGCTTGCTGAGAAGAAGCGAGGCATCCTACCTTCCACAGGAGGGTTAAAAAGGGCAAGGGTGAGGCAGGTCAGTACTTAACAACCACAGCCACCCAAATCACCCAGGGAACTTTTGAAAAGTCTCCAGGCCAACAAAATGAGAATAGAGTGCCAGCATAATCACCCCAGGTGATTGCAGAGCACAACAATAGAGCCTTTTAAATAAAATAAGATCTTTGCACTAGGTACTTACTGTCAAGTCTATTTATTTTTAAAAAATTGCTTTTTAAAAATTGTGTGTGGAAGAGGAAGGTGAGATTGGGTCTCTCTGCCTTGAGTGAGTCCTTGTGGCCATGAAATATTCCATTGTGAGCTTCTCACTGTGGCACACACAAAAGTGTTTTATCATGGGAGCCTTCTTGAAGCCATAGTTCCCTTCTAGCAAAATCTATTTATAATTTTTTTTTTTTTTAAAGTGTCCAAGTTTAGGAATCAACCTGGTTTCATTTTCCTGGTTCCTACAGCAATGAAAATCCCTGAGGAACAGTGAATAGCCTGCTTTCTGGGATTAGGTTAGTTAGGCATGGGAGAGTAATCCAGTATAAGGTAGCAAAAGGTACAGTGAAAAAGAAGAGGTAAGGGTGGGGAGAGTATCCTCAGCTCAGGAGGTCAAAGATAGGGAATTTCTTTGAAGGCAGCCAGATGCTTCAGTTGGGGACTCTCAGTGCACCCAAAGGCCTTGTGAGGCTCCTCTTTTTTTTGGTCCTCCTATCTATTTAAAGTGCATTATTAGGGGGAAAAAGCCATTTTGTGTAATCCTGTGGCTGTGTCCCATCTGACACTTCAAAGATTGCCCCCCAGGAACATACTTTGCACTCAGTCAGTTCCACTGATTTTGCAACTGGTTTCCAGACACCTGGGGGCAGAGAGATGAAAGAGTCTATTTAATACTTAAGTAGATTTTTTAAAAAAACTTCTCATAAGTCTTGAAATCTTAACTCTACTGGTTACTTCACATCCAGACATCACCTTCCTTTTTACTTCTTGATGAATGAAGATCAAACACGGGCCTTCCAGATTAGTGGTGCTTGGTTTTAATAACCTAAAGGAAATGAAATTGAACTGTAGTTTACAGGTGATACACTTGATACTGTTTATTAGTTCAGCAAGTTCCTCTACTTCCCAAATAAAGAAACACCATTCTTTATCAAGTTGAGGTTTTGTTCTCATGCACAATATTTTTCATATGATGATGATTTACATGTCAAATGATAGGATGTTCTAGGGAATTTTTTTCTTGGTTCTAGTTAAGTTGACATTTCGAATCTGGTGAAAGAATTGAAGAGCAGATTGCTGCTGTACATCTTCAGAGTGATAATCCATTGGTTCATTTGTCAGTAGTGTACCATGTATTTAATAAATATCCACTGTCTACCAGGTAGTATAGGTTGGTTCCTTGGCTTTCTCAGTCTTGACACCTTCTGAGCAGGAGCCTGGGCACGAGGACAGATGCTAAATGGAAAAGGCACGTTTAATGTTTGTGATTTCTTTCCTGTTATGTGTCTTATGTGTATATACACAAGATATGGTATATCTAGTAGTAAACCTTGGGATTCATTTAAATGATCACTTACTTTTTTTTATTCTGGTTGCCTGGGGGATCTGATGGATGCTCTGTCACATAGTATATCTTATAATCTGTGATTTATATGTTTGGTTTTCTTCACTTACTTATTTTGATTTTATTTGTCTTTCTGTTTGATTAATCTTATTGTATTGTATTTTTTAATTATAAGTAAAAATCTAAAATTGTTTTTGGTAAGTGTGGAATATTAGTAAATTATTAGTAAGAATTAAGTACTCCACTGAATGCTAATCTCAGAAAACTATGTTTTGTAAGAATATTATGGTTATAGTTTACTCACCAAGTTACGAAATTTTGCTAATAATTTAATATTTGCAAAGCAATTTCAGAGACTATCATTATAGAAAGATCATGAGATTCTAAATTTAGTTAAATGTTTTTTTTAATTATTTCTATAAAATGCCTCTTTCATCATTGGTGTTCTTTGAGTTTCTTTCATAAGTTTTTATATTGTGAATTAGAACCTACTTCTGAATAACCCTTGAAATGAAAATTGGAACATTGGGTAAAAAGCATATTAGTGATTTATCACTAATTTCTTAAGTGTGTCATTACAACATTGAGAACTACTCTGAGTTCATCTGCTTGTTTAATTTCATTTTGGTAAACCATTCCTCTTAAATACCTTATATTCGTAGTCTTCTTCAAATGTTGCCCCAATTCAGCATTTGGCAAAAGGATTTCCTACAGAATTACTAGAATATGAAATATAAAAGCACATCAGCACATTTAGTATTTAGCTGTCCTTTTGAGTCATGGGTGGTTAGAGCTGAGGGAGGTAGAATCCAGAAAAGCTAATTCAATTCCTAAGCTTGATTCGTTGATCAGTACTGAGAAGGACACTGTGACAGATACAGAGTTTATTGATGGCAGGTGTTAAGTGAGTTGTTTTTCTTCCTTTTGAAGAGGAAATACGGTTCTATAATTGGTTTTGTTCAAACTATTTTTTTAATGTTTAATCAGGCAAGTTTAGCTTAAATTAGAGAAAGGGATGTGAAATCAAAGCAAACTTCAAAGTTTATGTAGATGAGAAATCCTTATTGTCTTTTTGGACCAAATCATTTTAAAACACCGGCTGTCCAGGATCCAATATCTGTGCCTGGGCTTCAGGAGGGCCATTGATGTTCCTAGTAATTATATGCCAAAGTTGGTCTGTGACTTTATTTCTCTAAGGATAGGAAAAACTATGGGTTTTTTTCTCTGTGATAAGAATTTATGAATATTTTAAGTGGACAACAAAAATTAGTATAGTAGTTTTCAAAAGTCTGCCTTATAAATCATACTAACCTAGAATTCAGGTAAAATATACAATTTCTTTTAACATAATACGCTTTGTAATGAGTTGCCCCATTGTTCTTTTCTTACTACTGTTCCTTTTTTCCCTTTTTCTTTTGTAGGGCTGAGATGCTTCTCGACCAGTACCGAAAAAAGTCAAAGCTGTTCCGTACCACAGTTCTCCTGGCCCCTCTGGGAGATGATTTTCGCTACTGTGAACGCACAGAATGGGATCATCAGTTTAAGAATTACCAGCTGCTTTTTGATTATATGAATTCTCATCCTGAGTATAACGTTAAGGTAATGAGAAAATATTTAATTATGAAAGTGCATTTGAAGTTGAGGCCTCATTATTAAGTGAGGCTAAAACACAGTTGCCTTAGTTTCTTGTCCCCATATCTCAGTATTTACTTGAATATGTGGTCCTTATGTAAACCTGTAGTTCTTACAGAGGAGAATTCTCTAGTGTTATAGTTGTGTTTCTAAAGTGATCCCTTTCTCCCCATTCCCATAGAATTAAACAGGCATGAGTTTTAAGTGGCTGTAAACATGTAAGGTGCGAAGTTCATTTTTCAGTGATGTCCTGTTTTTCTACCGGCGTTGAAAGTTTGTTTCTCTCCGACAGTTGCATCCTGGTGATTTAGTAGTGTGACTGGCAGATGCAGATGGACATGTCCTGAATTTTGCAAATGAATGTCTTGTGTCCAGAGAATACACTAGCATTTTTCTTAGATGAGAAGACTTCTAAAATCAATCGATTATTTGCCTGTAGTTCTCACTCTTTTTTTCCCCTTGTGGAAAATTTAAAACGTACCCTAAAGTTTTGAGAATGACTCAAGTACCACCACCCCCCAACCTCACCCTGCCTTCCCAATATCCATGGCTCAATTCTAGGTCACTCTCTTCAGCTTCAGCTGTGTCTCACTCTCCCCTCCCCCTTCTCCCCGGGATGATTTTGGAGGAAACCTCAGATGTCATGTAGTTTCATCTGTAACCATTTCAGTATCTGTCTCTAAATGATAAGGACTTTACAAATGAAATCATAATGCCATTATTACATCACAAAATTAATAATTCAATAATATCATATATCCAGATGGATTCACATTTTCCTGATCCCATAAAAGCATTTTTTTTAGCAGATGTTTCGTGAGTCACCAAACAAGAGTGATATATTAGACTCTGTAAGAAAATTACCCAGTGTATTTATTGTATTTATACACTAATCCATGAGACAGTAGAATATCTGTGAAAATACTGTAGAAAGGAAGAGAATGTGGCCTGTCATCAGCTTTCTAATTTCCTAAGGTGAGGTTTTTCTCTGTGATAAGAATTTATGAATATTTTAAATGGATAATGAAAATTAGCATAGCAATTTTAAAAAATCTGCCTTATACATTATATGTAAGTGATGAATCACTAAATTTTATTCCTGAAATCATTATTACAGTATATGCTAACTAACTTGGATTTAAATTTTTAAAAATCTGCCTTATAAATCATACCAACCTAGATTTCAGGTAAAATATAAAACAATTTCTTTTAACAAAATACACTTTTTATTTATTTAAAAAATATATATATTTTTAATATTTATTCATTTTTGAGAGACATAGTGTGAGCAGGGGAGAGGCAGACACGGAATCCGAAGCAGGCTGCAGGCTCTGAACTGTTAGCAGAGCCCGACATGGAGCTTGAACACACGAACCGTGAGATCATGACCTGAGCCAAAGTCAGATGCCCAACCACCTATGCCACCCAGGTGCCCCAGCATAATACACTTTTCAATGAGTTGCTCCATTGTTCTTTTCTTAATACTATTCTTGTTTTCTCTTTTTCTTTCATAGGGCTGAGATGCTTCTGTTTAGGAAGCATATGTTACTGTTTAGAAGATTAGAAAGCTGACGATAGGCCACATGCTATGTCGTGAGAATTCAAGTTTATTAAGTAAACTTAAATAGTATCAAATAGATAAACTTAAAATATAAAGTATATTCAAGATATTTACAACTGACTCTCTACCAAAGTATGAACTCTGTGCATGGGGTCTGTGTTTAAATCATCTCCTTAATCTCCTCGAAGACAAAGCTCATATACGAACACTTGATTAGGAGATGGCATATGTATATGGGTATTTTATCCCTAAATACATCTTCCTAGCGAATGTTCTTGTGGTCCACAAAAGGATCTACCACCTGATTCTTCAGAATTAAGTCCTGATTTTAGTATTTTACCCATTTCCTCCTTTGTCCACTAGGGCAATTTTTAAAGTAATTAAAAATTGAAATATCACATACATAGGAGATATGCACAAATCCATAAGTGTACAGAGAATTTCTTCAAATTAAAAAAATCCCATGCAATCACCATCCAGTTTAAGACATAGAACATTTATGGCATCCAGAAGAGTCCCTTAAATCCCCTTCAAATCATTGCCAACTCTTAACAAAAGTAAGCTTATTTTCCCTTCTGTCATCATGATTAGTGTTGTTTCTTTTTAAATTTCACAAGAAGGGGATCTTAAGTATCTGTTATTTTGTGTGTGGATTTCCTTGCTCCAGGTTGTGCTTGCCACATTCATCCATATTGTTGCATGTAGCAGCATATTCATTTTTAATGCCGTATAATATCTCTAGTATCCATATGATACAATTTGTCCATTGTATTGTTGATGGATATTTGGGTTGTTTTCCAATTTTTGTCTATTATAAATAAAGCCGTTTTGAATATTTTGTGTATGCTTTGATATACATAAGTGTGAGTTTATGTGGGTATAAAGTGGGATGGAAATTTTTGGTCATTGAGTATGCACATGTTGAGCCTCAGTAGATATTGCCAAACAGTATTCCAAAATAGATTGCATTAATTGTTGCATTTTATGACAATTTCAGTTGCTCTACTTCCTTACTCAGACTTTGTATAGTTATGATTGCTTTTCATTTTTATATTTTATGATAGATGTGATTGTTTTATTTTGTATTTCCCTGGTAGTTATGAGGTTGAACCTCTTTTCATAAGTTTGTTGCCATTTAGGTACCTTCTTGTGAGGTGCCTATTTAAAACTTTTGATGACTTTTCCTTAAATTGGGTTATCTGTCTTTTTGTACCATTTATAGTTCTTATATATGTTTTCCTTTGAGTCTTTTTTTTTTCAGATAAAAGTTTTGCAAATATTGTCTCCCACTATGTAAGCCTATTTTTTTTCTTAATACTGTCTTTTGATAACAGAAATCCTTCATTTTAATTAAATATAATAGTATTTTCCTTTATGATAAGTGCTTGTTGTGTCCTACTTAAGAAATTTTTGTTTATACCTCATAGTCATGAAAATATATTTCTTATGAAGTTGTCCTCCAGTAGCTTTATTGCTTTACCTTCAACATTTAGGTCTGTAATGTATTTGGAATTGATTTTTTTATGAATTTTATGAAGGTAGGGATCAAAGGGCATTTTTGCCCATATGGATATCTACCACTATTTATTGAAAAGACCAGTTTGCCACTACACTGTAGCATCATCTTTGTCATTCATTATGCATGAAACTATATTTGTGTGGATCTTGTGTAGACTGTATTCAATTTTGTCTGTTTGACTCATCTCATACTGTCTTAATTACTGTAGTTTTAGAATAGATCTTCATGTCTGATAGCATAAGTCTTCTTTCTTCTGCCCCCCTGCCCCCGCCCAAAAAAAAAGTTGGGATTTTGATTGGCATTGCTTTGAACCTATGGATCAATTTGAATATTGATCCATATTAGGCCATCCATGAACATGGTATAGTCCATGTATAAAAAATGTAATTAACTTTTGCATTCTAACCTTGTACACAGTAACCCTCCTGCATTTCCTTTCTTTCCAGAATTTGTGCATTCAAGTGTTGGCTGCTTTGATTGCCCTTAGATACCTTTCAAACAAAAGTGGGTTGGTTTTTTTTTTCGGTGTTTGTTGTTTTTTTTTTTTTCTCTGTGATTTATCTAGTTATGTCTCTTCTCTGTAGGGTATTTGAAGTTATTTTGTCTAAGCTGGAAGCTTACATTTATTATTTTCTTTTAGTGAAAGGAAAAACAAAAGTAAGTAATTGAATATAGATGGCTAAAAAACGGACCTTGAACTAGCCAAGACAGTCAGTTTGCTATTGATCATCACTTCTTTTACAGTTTATGTAAGTTTTCCTGTATGTTGTCCAGATAGAGGAGCTTGAGGATCTTTAATATTAAAGTTATGTTTAAGATATTATTTATTGCCTTTTAATGTAAAAAATATTTAACTATTTTTTTAGTTATTTGTTTAGGAATCCCAAATATGTACTTTATTTGAGCTACCAAAAAGTTCTGTAAAAAAAATTTAGTCTTAAATAATTTCTTTTGAAACCTCAGCATGAAGGATTACGTTTCAGTCCTTTGAGACTGAATTAAGTTTGTAAGAAAGCCCACCAGGCCACTTACGTAAACTTTGCCCTGGGAAATTGCCAGGAAAGAAGTATATTCATCTTGGCTAATACCAAAAATTAACTAAAATATTTTAAAATATTTAAAATCATCTGTTTTGCTGTCATAAAATATTGTGTCACAATTATATTCTGATAACTTATATTTGTCTTACTAATATCATTGTGTTTCCAGTTGAAATTTGCCTTGGCAATAGAAAAATAATAGCTAAAACTTACACCATTATTTGCCAGTTGTATTTCTAAGCATTTTACTTAGACCCTATTATCTGTAACAAAGACACAGAGACAGTATATAATATGCTCAAAACCACATGTTAGGTAAGTGGTAGAGATGAAATTTAATTCCATATCACCTGGATCCAGGTTCTGTGCTGTTCTTAACCACTCTACTAGAATGCTACTCACTGTTTTTAACTACTCTTATTTTTCTGCCACATTGAATCAAAATGGTTTTAGTCTGTGTGTGTGTGTGTGTGTGTGTGTGTGTGTGTGTGTGTGTGTAAGGTAGGAAACAACAAAATTAGCATGTTACCGTTACTCAAAGAAATATATTCCCTGTTAAATTCTCTGTTTATTTCTAAAAACCATGCCTTTTAATATCTGTTTACATAGTCTGGTATAATGTTTCTTTTTTCCTTTGATTTATAGAATAGCTTGGGCTCATAAAAATGGATTTATGTTCTGGTAATTTAAATCATTAGTCAGAAGACCTTTTCGTTTGAGCAGTCAACCTTTCAATTCTTGTCACTCTTTGTGTTTTACTTCTATTCAGTGTTACCTGCTGGTAGAGAAAGTCCCTTTTTTGTTTTGTTTTGTTTATTTTTTTTTAACGTTTATTTATTTTTGAGACAGAGACAGAGCATGAACAGGGAAGGGGCAGAGAGAGAGGGAGACACAGAATCTGAAACAGGCTCCAGGCTCTGAGCGGTCAGCACAGAGCCCGACGTGGGGCTCGAACTCACGGACCGTGAGATCATGACCTGAGCCGAAGTCAGACGCCCAACCGACCAAGCCACCCAGGCGCCCCTGTTTTGTTTATTTTTAATGATCTGCTGTTCTTGAAGTCTCCCTTATAAGAGCTCAAACTAGGGAGATGGGGAGGCCAGGAGAGTGTATGTGCATAAGACCTATGAAAATGCTTAACAAAACTGTTACTCCAGACTTCTGGAACATTTTGCTCAAAATGTTATAGCTAAATATATGTAAATGAAATGTTTTATTTTTTCTGCTTCCTCCCAACGTTCATTCATCTCTGAATAATTCTATGCCGTGACCCCTGCATATTTTGAAATTCTGGAGATTTGTAAGGAATTAATCAGATTCCCAAATTTGTATATCTAAATAGCTCTTTTAACCCCTTAGGTATATCAGTTTTATTTTAATTTAATTTGGGACTTGATGCAAGTAAAAGAAAGAGTCACTGTGTATTTCCCCCCTGCTTTTGAGTTTGGTAAAATCTGAGCTAGATTTTCATCTTAACGTGGAAGCACATCTTAAATATTTATTATTAACTTCTCCTTTCAGTGCTAGATGTAATTTTAAGGTAGAGATGAATAATTGAAGTGTAACTTTTTTTTTCATTAGATACAGTTTGGAACTTTATCGGATTACTTTGATGCACTGGATAAAGAAGATGTAACCAGTGGAAAGAATAGCCAATCAATGTTCCCTG